>NC_137096.1:9285039-9902230 GCF_951640355.1 Cnephaeus nilssonii | reverse complement strand
CTACAGTAAAATACATATCACTACCTAGGGTCACTTTTGTTCATTTCATTCAGAGGTATAGTCAGGAAAGCTAACTGGTTCGGTTTAAGTGAAAATTTATGTTTCAATCTTATTCGCACTTCAGAAAGGTGCTGATGTCATTTTAATAAGCAAGAGGATGCTTACATTTAGACTTCTTCAAACATTTATATCATTCTGTATGTAATTTTTCTTCCTACTTAACCTATTCCTTTAAAGGTTGAGGACATACAAAATCTCATAGGAAGGAGGCAAACAATTGTCGTGCAGCCTTGTTGGAGATGCCTCAATCCTTTTTTCCTTTTAGGTTTTCCAAAGAAAATATGTAATTTGTTTACCCTGCCTAACTGGAAAACAGGGCAGCATGCCATAAAGAAGTAGCACACTGCTTCATTTTCTATGCAGTTCTTTCAAAATCTGGTATGCACATATGGTCAAAGACACATTGGGAGATTTAGAGTCAAGAATGCAACTCTCCATACACATTTCTGTTTGTAGTACAATCCTACAAGATATTCCATTTGGTGGAAAACTTTATTCTGAATTTTTTAACAATGCAGACCTTCATATTAAACAGTTAAAGTATATTGCAATTTAAATCAACACTTATGAAATAACCCTGAATAATTCAAAGTTTGCATCCTAGGCAGAAACTTCATAAAGGGACCTGTTTTCTTGCCTCTTCCCCAAACTCACCATTTGCTTTTGGTCATTCTTAATTAACAGAAGACAATTCCTTTACAAACTAAATGCCGTCCATACCTTAGTATCATTTTTAATTTCAGTGTCTACTTCCTCTGTCACAGGGGCTTCTCTCCTGACTCTCCCAGAGGAGCCCGATAAGTTGAGCTATTGTACAACATGATTCACTCTCTCTTGCGTAGATGGTGAATCTTATGATCTCCGCCAGCACCAGGCTTGGGACCCATTACAGAGGTGTCCCCTCTTCTGCTGCAATAATTATCATGTCCCCCGTCATAAACATCTCCTCTGTGGCTATAATAATCATCTCAGCAACTGCTTCCACCGTAAGTCAGAAGGGACCTTCGTGCTGGAGGTGTTCCACCTGAGCCTCCTGTCAAACCAGTGACAAAATAACAATACTTGAACCTCTTATTGAATAATTTTACATCGGTATGACGTTCCTTAGTAAAGTCTTAAATATTAGGAAAACATATAAGTTTATCTGCTTGTGCTGAAAAGATATCAGTAATGCTGAGGTAGGCAATGGGGTTTATATTTATTTAAAATACAGCTGAAGAATAATGTTTCAACTCAATTAATTGATTGTGAATAAATATGAACGCACATTTTTCTGAAAACAGGCTGAAATTCTAACCATTGTATTGTTCCTATGCTTCATGCTGTCAACCGCTCCTTCTTATGAAAATATGGTAAAATATCCCCTGACTGGTATGCATAAGTGGGAAGAGTACCAGCCTTGGCCCTGCAGGATCCTGGGTTTGTTTGCAGGTCAAGGGCATGCCCCTGGGTTGCAGCGTCCCTTCCTGGACCAGGTTGAGGATTGTACATGAGGAAAACATCAAAGTATCTCTCTCACATTGATGTAGCTCTCTCTCATCCCCACTCCCTCCGTCCCACTCTCCCAAGTTCAATTGGAGAAAATATCCTCAGGTGAGGAAATCCAAAAAAAGAAAACGTAGAATTTTGTTTCTTTAATAAGGAAGATAAATGACTGTGATCCCTCATCCTTGAAAGTGTGTACTGTTCCAAATAAGATACTAAGAAAAGAATACAAGTAATCCATGATAATGCAACAGCCATACTGCATATAGTACTCCCTTTGGCAAATGGAAGTAAAAATAGAGTAACACAAGGCGGCTGATTAAATCCAATCCTGTCACATACACACAGTATATCTGGACACTTACCATAACTCTCATATAAATGTCCATAAGAGCCTCCAGTTTGACATTCAGATAATCTCTACCAGGACTGCTCCCACAGCCATCATGATCACTACGGTAAAAAACACGGAATTAACTGTGTCCAAGTTAACAGCTGCAGCGTGCTATTGGATAAAAGAGGGAAACACTTTTATTTATTTTTTAACTTTTTAATTTTTCAATTTTTTATTGATTAAGATATTATATGTGTACATGTCTTCCCATTGCCCGTGCACCTCACTCCCATACATGTCCTAACCATTGGTTATGCTTATATGCATGCATACAAGTTCTTAGGTTGATCTGTTATCTCACCCCCTATCCCAAACCTTCCTGCTGTAATTTAACAGAAAGAGGGGAACAATGTATGTGTGTGTGTGTATATATATGTGTATGTATATATGTATATATATACATATACATACTGACACACACACACACACACACACACACACACACACACACACACACACAAACACACTCGGCTCATATGCTAAGTGTCCGTTTGGGTAATGACATCAAATAGCAATGCCCACCTTTCTTTTCCTTGCAACTAACCTCCTTGCAGTTTCTGCAGCCCAGGACCATGACTTGCTTTATGACCAGTCGGATACAGTTTACACTAACCAAATGTCTGCGAAGCATTCTCCAGTGCCTCATCTCATTTGGTCCTCACAGAAATCCTGGAATAGGTAGATAGGAGACTCGGTGGAATACTATTTTCTCTTCATTAGCAAGAAAATGGAGATTGAGAAAGCTTAGAAACCTGACCGGACTAAAAATAAGTAAGAAATGTTGGAACTTGGAAATGACTTGAGGGTTTCTCATTGCGCAGAATGTAGTCAAACACTGCTGCAGTTAAATATTTTACCATTTGGTCTCCCTGCATGACCTACATTAATGATCTGTTTTGTGTTAATATTTACTGCTGTGTTGCTGACAATTACCTGAAAGAGAAGTCAGCGTGCTTTACTGGGCTGGGAAAAGTTTAGCTAAATCAGAGAGCAGGTTTAATTAAGCAAGTTTGTTCACTCTATATACATAAGGCTAAGTTGACTTGTGCATGCGCAATACATATAAAGCTTTCGCTGGCGCCAATTGCACGCGTGTGTTTCAATCTGTCACTGTAAATCGTGAATTTTGTTGACATTTCTATTATAAAGGGCAAATAGCGATATTAAACTCTTTCCTCTAATTAATTTCCTTTCAATGTGCACGAATCCCTGCACCAGGCCACTAGTATTCTAATACTGGCAAGATATCATTTTATTGGGACAGGACATGCCCAATTAATCGCACACACATATATATACGTATATATAAAATCCTAAGTGGCCCTTATGACTGGTCGCTATGATGTGCACTGATGGCCAGGGGGCCGAAGATCAATTCAGGATCTCTGCGCTGGTGGTCAGTGCGCTCCCACAGTGGGAGCTTCACTCAGCCAGAAGCCGAGCTCAAGGCTGGAGAGTGCAGCTGTGGCAGAAGAGGCACTTATGCGACAGTGCTGCTGAGCAGGGATGACAGGTGCAGTGGGGCTGGGATGAGCAGGAATAGCGAGGCACCTGGCTCTAGCTCGGTTCCTCCCTGCCGCCTGCCGTTTTGCGCACTGCTATACCCTTCAGGAGATGTCAGACCTAAGCCAGCATTCTGGCATCCCCCAAAGTGTCCCGGATTGCGAGAGGGCACAGGCCAAGCTGAGGGATCCCACTGGTGTTTGACTTTCGTGCACTGGGACTCTAGTAATTTTATAATTTATTACCAGTTTAACATGGCTCCCTCCTAATGCTGAATGACTTAAAGGTATAGCCTTAATTTTGGTAATGATGGCAATATAGATTATACTGCTCTTTAGCTGTATTATTTAACGGCTCATATGAAGAGCACTGAACTTCCTTCAAATTATGAGAAATTTTATATCTCCAATAAATATTACTATGTTTCAGTGCTAATTCTTACCCTTAATTCCCCAAAGTGAACCTTTCACTAATTTTCTTTGCCTACTAGATCATCTAGAATTGAAATGGATAGGCTGCTTATCTATATTCAAGTGCAGAGGCATATTTTTTTAACTACACTGATGCTCTCAGTACTTTCAATTTTCCAACATAATTTTAATGTGAGGGATTTATGTTAGAATTTAATACATCTCTGTACTAATAGTAAGAGTGACTTTCACCTTATTTTCCACAACTAGTTGCATACTGTGATTTGGCAACCTGCAATGCCTGATTCTTTCCAGTGTGCCTTTCCACCCTCATTTTTATTAAAAACACACCATCTGAACCCACATTGTTCACTTTCAGCCTGTTGAAAAATACTTATATTCTATTGATTAAGATTAGTTATTTAGTGTACATATTTCCTCAGCAAGTATACAATTCTTGGAAGCACACAATATATCTTTATTTATTTATGGGCTTCTTAGAATTTTCATTCAACCAATAATAATGTCTTGTCCTTACAAAGGGTTCAGGCCTTATTATTGAACGTCCTAATATGTTTTAGGGAAGGACACCATTTTATCAAGGTTTCCTCAGAAGAGCACGTGTTGAAATCAAGAGTGTATCCTTCCACACTCTACTAGAAACAAGAGCCTTAGTTTGTCGGCATCATGATCCAAACACAGAAAGAAACAGGAAGAGACATAGCAAGTTTCCGTTATTATATGCCTATTGATCATGCCTCAAAACACATTTCCTGATGGTGCTATTGTTCAGAATGTGCACTCACAGGACATTAGGTCCTTCATGCAAAACTCCATCCTGAAACCAAGTGAAAAAGAAGCCTATTGGACAAAATTTTAGCAGGAACTTTAAAATTAAGAGGGAATCTGAAGAGGATTAAAAATGGTGGCAGAGAAAGTGGATGCCGCAGGGACATGGCCCCAGGAAGAAACTGATAGGACAACTAAAACACAGAAAAACTCCCTGAATAACCAACGGAAAACTCACAGAGAGAACCCTGACACCGAGGACCTAAAGTAGAGACCATATACACACTGGTAGAAGGGGAGGAGGGAAGAAAGGGCTGGCAAGATATTAACAAACAGCAACTGAAGTCCCAAAGAGATATCTCAGCTGTGGGGGTTGCCACTGAGAATTCTGGGGTCTAATCCCCAAGCTGGGCCCTCCAGTAGAGAGCACCAGAACTTAGGAGGGTATCCACATAACATCTGGCTGTGAAAAGCTGCAGGGTTCTGTATGGCAGAGAGAGATGGCTGGAAATTGAGGCACCTTCTTAAAGGGCCAACACACAAATTTCCCTCTGAAGACAAACACCTTGTGCCCTGGGAAAGGGAGGGTGAAGTGGACTGGAGTTGTGAGTGTAGAAGCCAGGACTGGGTAAAAGGGGGATAGAACTCAGAAGACAGACACCACAACTTTCCTTACTGGAGCTATTCCCTCATGCAGAGGAGAACATCTTTCCCACACAAACATTTGCCTTGTCTGGGGGTAAGACAAGTGAAAAACCCTATTGGAAAACACTGTGCCCTGAGGCCATTTAAGGTATTAAAAATGACAATTGGCCTCCGGGCAAAGTGACTGCCACACCTTGTTGAAAAAAACTCTCACCACACTTGAGGACGATTGCCTCCAAGGGGATAATTCAAGCTGGAATCCTATCAGTCTGTACACAGAGGCAGTCTCTGGAGACTTTGAGTCTTGCCCTGACCTAATTAGTGAGAAACAGTCCTTAACACTGTCCTGCACTAGAGAGTCGGAAGTGTCGAAGACCTACCTAACTCATAACTCATTGTCACAAACCCAAACAGAAAGCCAAAATGAGGAAAAACAAAACAAAACAAAAGACAAACTCCAAATGAAAGAACTAGAGGTTTCTCCAGAAGAAGAGACAAATGAAGCAGAGATAAGAAATTTACCTGACTTAGAGTTTAGAGGAATGATGGAAAAAATGCTCAACAGAATGAAAAAAAGATATATGATAAAAAACAGTCCTAGATACAAAATGACATAACACTAATAAAGAACACATGGCAAGAAATACACAGCAGATTAGGGGAAGCGTAGGATGAAATCAGCGAATTGGAAGTCAGACTTAAAAATATCACTCAATCAGAAAACCAGAAAGAAAAAAAAAAAAACTAAAAAACAGGAGAACAGTTTATAGGAGATGTAGGACTACTTGCAACGTAACAATATTAGAATAGTAGGTGTGCCCAATGTGGCAGAAATGGAGAAAGGCATAGAGAAGGAGTTTGAAGAAACAGTGGCAGAAAACAAACTTCCCTAACCTGGTAAAGGAAAATGTCACACAAGTGCAGGAAGCACAGAGAACCCCAATCAAGAAGAACCCAAACAGGCCCACACCCAGACACATTATATTAAAAATGCCAAAACGTAAAGACAAAGAGAGAATCAAGGCTGCAAATGAAAATAAATCTGTTACTGACATGAAGTTCCCATAATGCTGACACCTGATTTCTCATCAGATACCCTACAGGCCAGAAGGGGATGGCATTAAGTAACTAAGGTAATGGAAATCAAGGATCTGAGAGCAAGATTACTATATCCATCAAGGCTGTAATTCAAAATAGATGGTTAAATAAAGAACTTTCCAGACAAATAAAGGCTAAAGGAGTACAACACCACCAAGCCAGTATTACAAGAAATCCTAAAGGGACGGCTGTAATGAGAAGAAGAAATGAGAGAGAAACCTACGGATATAGAATTAAAATGGTAATAAATAAGTATCGATCAATAATAACCCTTAATGTAAATGGACTAAATGCTCCAATCAAAATGTGTAGGGTAGCAGAATGGATACAAATACATGACTCAACTATATGCTGTCTAAAGAGACACACCGCAAAACAAAAGACACACACAGGATGAGAGTGAAGGGTTGGAAAAATGTTCCATGCAAATGGAAAAGAAAAGCTGGAGTAGAAATAAACATATCTGACAAACTAGACTTTGCAATGAAGGCCATCTCAGGAGACAATAAATTTCACTACATAATACAATGGAATTGACCTGACAAGAGGATATAACCCTGGTAAACAGGTATAGACCCAGCATAGGAGCAACTAAATATAAACAGAGGACTAGAGGAATTTAACAGAGAGATTGAGAACAACACAGTCATAGAAGGGGACCTTAGCACCCCTCTGAAGTCACTGGATAGATGCTCTGGGGGAAAAAATAACAAGGAAACAGAGACTCTAAAGGACACAAAGGATCCAATGGATTTAATTGACATTTATAGAATAATTCACAATAATGCAGCAGAATATACATTCTTCTCAAGTGCCCATAATCATTCACAGAAATAAACCCATGTTGGGACACACAACAATTCTCTACAAGTTCAAGAACTGACATTATATCAATCATCACTCAGATTACAGTGGGATGAAATGAGAAATCAACTAGAGTAAAAACATACAAACACATGGAGTATAAATAGCATGTTAGTAAACAAGAATGGGTTACCAGTGAGATCAAGAAAGAAATCAAAAACTTCCTGAAACCAAATGAAATGGAACACACAACAACCCAAAATCTCTGGGACCAAGCAAAATAAGTCCTGAGTGGGAAGTTCATAGCACTACAGGCATATCTAAAAAAATAAGAAAAATCAGCAATAAACACCTTAACCCTACAACTTAAAGAACTAGAAAGAGAAAACCAAGAAAAGCTCAGTTTAAGTAGAGGGAACAAAATGATAAAGATTACAGCAGAAATAAATAACATAGTCTAAGAAAAATCAATGAAAGGAAGAACTGGTTCTTTGAATGGATTAACAAAATCAATTAACCATTAGCCAGATGCATCAGGGAACAAAGATAGAGGACCCAAATAAATAAAATCAGAAATAAAAGTGGAGAAAAAACCACTGGTACCACAGAAATACAAAAGGTTATAAGAAAATACTATGAACCACTATATGCCAACAAGCTAGACAATATGGTTGAAATAGACACATTCCTTGAAAAATACAAACTCCCAAAACTGAATCAGAAAGAATAAAAAAAAACTGAATAGGCTAATAACAACTAATGAAATAAAAGCAATGATTAAGAAACACTCACCAAACAAAAGCCCAGGACTAGATGGCTTCACTGGGGAGTTCTACCAAACATTAAAAGAACTAACACCTATAACTCATCAAACTACTTCAGAAAATCCAAGAGGAAGGAACACTTCCAAACTCTTTTGATGAGGCCAGCATTATCCTAACTTCAAAAACAGATAGAGACACTACAAAGAAAGATAATTATAGTCCAATATCCCCGATGAATATAGTTGCTAAAATACTAGTTAATTATTAGCAAATCTCATCCAGCAATATATTTAAAGGATCATATGCCATGATCAAGTGGGATTTATTTCAGGGAAGCAAGGCTGGTACAGTATTTGTAAATCAATAAAGGTGATACATCACATAAACCAATTGAAACTTAAAAATTCACATGATCATATTGATAGATGCAGAAAAAGCACTGGACAAACTCCAACACCCAATTTTGACTCTCTCAGCAAAGTGGTAATAGAGGGAGCATAACTGAACATGATAAAGGCCATACTGACAAACCAACAGGCTCAATGAGCAAAAACTAAAACCATTTTCTCTATGGACAGGAACAAGACAGGAATGCCAACTTTCATGATTACTGTTTGATATAGTACTGGAATGCTAGTCATAGTAATCAGACAAGAAGAAATATAAGTCATCCCAACTGGAAAAGAAGAAGTGAAAGTGTCACTATTCGCAAATGGCATGATATTGTACATAGAAATTCCCAAAGACTCCATAAAAAAACAAGCAAGAAAATTACTAGACTTAACAAATGAATTTGGGTATGTGGCAGAATACAAAATTAACACCCAGATATCTATGGCTTTTTATATACCAATAATGAACTCACAGAAAGAGAAACTAAACCCCCCCAAAAAAAATCCAATTCACAATTACAACAACAAAAAAAAAAATTAAGATACCTTGGAATAAACTTAAGGAAGGAAGTAAGAGAACTGTACTTGGCAAACTACAGAACATTGAAAAAAGAGACACAGGAAGACATAAACAAATGAGAATGAATACACAATGTTGATGGATTGGCAGAATCAACATCATTAAAATGGCCATATTATCCAAAGCAATCTATAGATTCAATGCACTCCCCATTAAGGTAACAAGAAAATACTTCACACACCTAGAACAAAGTATCCAAAAATTCACAGCAATCCTGAGAAAGAAGTCCAAAGTTGGATGTATCACAATATCAGATATTCAGCTATATTACAAAGCTATTGGCTCTCAAAACTGACTGTTACAGAGAATCCAGAAATCCACCCAAGCTGTTATGCTTAATTTATATTTGACAAAAGAGGGCAGAGCAAGACAGTCTCTTCAATAAATGGTGTTGTGAAAATTGGACAGCTACTTGCAAAAAATGAAACTACACCCCTAATTATGCCATATACAAAAATAAACTCAAAGTGGATAAAGGACTTAAATGGAAGATGGGAAACTATAAAAATCTTAAAAGAATCCATAGGCAGCAAAATATCACATGGATGTCTTAGCAATATCTTTACTGATACAAAGCCCAAGACAATGGAAACTAATGAGAAAATAAACAAATGGGACTACATCAAAATAAAAAGCTTCTGCTCAGCCAAGCCATCAACAAAACAAGAAAGCCCACTGCATAAGAGAACATATTTGCAATGTTATCTCCAGTAAGCGTTTTATCTCCAAAACTTACAGGGAACTCATACAACTTAACAAAAGGAAGATAAACAGTCCAATAAAAAATGGACAATGGACCTAAATAGACACTTTTTGAAAGAGGACTTACAGAAGGCAAATAGACCTATGAAAACATGCTCAGAGTCTGAGAGATGCAAATGAAAATGACAATGAGGACCATCCACACCTGTCAGAATAGCTGTCATTAACAAATCAACAAAGGACAAGTGTTGTCAAGGATGCAGAGAAAAAGGAACCCCCGGGCACTGCTGGTGGGAATGCAGACTGCTGCAACCACTGTGGAAAACAAAATAATTAAGGAATAAACTTAAATTTTTTTCTCAAAAAAATAAAAATGGAACTCCCATTTGACCTACTACCCTCTCTTCTAGAAATATATCCCAAGAAATTGGAAACACCAATCAAGAAAAATGTATGTAACCCTATGTTCATACCAGCACCATTTACAATAGCTAAGCTTCAGAAAGTCTAAGTTCCCATTAGCAGATGAGTGGATTAAAAAGCTCTGTTACATCTATAAAATGGAATACTACACTACTGTAACAATGAAGGAACTCTTACCATTTGGAACAGCCTGGATAGTCATGGAGAGCATTATGCAAAGCGAAACAAGCCAGTCGGAAAAAGATAAATATCACATGATCTCACTCATTTGTAGAATATAATGAACAACATAAACTGATGAACCAAAATAGAGTCAGAGTAATAGGAAGTAATTTAGAATATAATATAAGAAATCCTATTGTTTCCTGATTTTAATATTTCCTACAACTTTTGTGATATGCTACTTAGTATAGTTTTGGTAATATTATTATATTTAAAACCATGTTTTCTTAACATATTAATTTTTATTGCATGTAATGCTGTATGATAAATGGCTAATATGCATATAGTCCCCTCAACCAGGAGTTAGTCCAGAAGTTCGACAAGGAGGCAGGACTGGCAGGCAAACCTCCGGTGGCCACTCCTTCTGGCTAGCCCTGCCTTAAATCGGCCCCCCAAACACCGATCTGGGCCAAGACTACTGACAAGCTACCTGTGGTGCCTCCTACTTGCCAGCCACTCCCCTGATCTGCGACCCCCAACTCAATCGGGGTGGGGCCGACCAGCCAACAGCCCGCAGCCCCTACCCCTGGCTGGCCCAGAGATCAGAGGCGGCCGGCCGGACACCACCCATGGACAAATTCATGCACTGTGTCTCCAATATTATTATATTTAAAATCATATTTCTTCAAATATTAATGTTTAGTGCATGTAAATTTATTACACTTAATATAGTTTTTCTAGGGATATTAATGTTTATTGAATATAACATTATTATACTAAATCATTTTTCTTAAAATATTAAACAATAAATATAGAAAGGACACTGTATCAACATGGGATAAAAGGAATGCAATCCTAATTCTGGTGTTACCTACTTCTTGCCTCACTAATTAGAAGCTGAGGAATTATTTCCTGACAATCACACAATAAGGTAGTGTTCAGTACAGATGCCCATCCACCACTCACTTTCCATTTGGCTTCCTGAAATTAAAGTGCAGCATTCCTGTTCAAATAGCTCATTACGCTAGTCCATAAGAGACTATAGCATTTACCTTGACTTCCTTTCCTAGTATTGCTTCGCCTTGGAACAGAATGGGCAGGTCTTGTAGGAGGGGGATCCCAAGTTCTTGAAGATGGATCCCTTTTAAGTGGAAGGGATCCCCTGGAGTCACTTCTGTGGAGATTAATTGCATGTCCACCATCATCTGTATTTAAATAACATCATCCTATTTGAGTATGGTCAACATTTGTTAAATGGTCAAGTGGGGTTATTGTGTATAAATCTTTACTAAGCAGTATCATTGTCATAAGCACGCAGGTTAGCCCAAAATGATAAAATTGGTTCTTTACATGTCTTCAGTAGAGTGCACAGAGTTATTGGAAAATCATTAACTCAAGCAGCATTTCATACATGTGCCAAAGAAAATGATTTGGGGTGCAGAAAGTTCAGATAAAGTAAATGCAAAAAGAGTTCTTAAAGGTACAAGGAAAACAGTCTCAACCCATCTTCACATAAGTGTCATGTCAGTAAAAGCTTTTAAACGTGCAATGTCATAGTTAACAATTAAAATGTAAAAACATTCAAAACATGAGACATCAGAAAAAAGTATCATATAAATCAAAGTTACCATACAATTCTTAGAGTTCACTTATAAAATGATCTTTTGATCAAAATAATATGCTCTATTTTAAGAGTATTTAAGGAACACATGTTGAATAATGAATAATTAAAAATCACTATTTCCATTTCTAATTAGAAAACAGGCTTATGCTCCCATTCAGTAGTTTTGTCCTGGGAAAGAAGAGTATGAACATCCTCATATATGGCAAAATACAAACTAGCAAACGCTTCTCAGTATCACCTTAGTGGGAAAAACAGGGACACTCACCTTCATCTCAGACAAACGCTGCAATAACAGTTTAGGACATTTCTCCTGAAATGTCACAAACCTAATTATCACAAATGGACACTAAATCTTTGAATTTTGGAAAACTGGTTAACAGGAAACAAATATTTTTCTGCTCCAAAGTTACTGAAATGAGTATACCATCCTTTCATAGTCAGTAACATGAATTAAAACACAACCTCCCTGAGAACATTTCATAAACATCATTATTCATGGTTCATTTTCCTCCTACACAACAAGAAAGATAAATACAATTGGTGAAGCGGTGGTTTTTATCCTTTTCCTGAGTCAGAGACACCTGTGTGAATCTATTTAATACTCTAGACATTTCTCTTATGTAGGTTCCAAATAGAACATTTCCTGCAGCAAACATAGGTACAAGATCATCATACTGAAATAATAATAGAGATTGTTATTTTACACAGCAGAGCGATGCACATTCCTATAGTGAAAACAAGTACCTGAAGTCCAATTCTATATAATGAAGTAATTGTCCATAAAATTTATGTAGTTAAACTGACTTTTATTTTATTGGGTAGTTTTAAGGTGTCTTGATGTCCTTTTATTAAGACTAAAGAAGTGTACTTTGAGAATAAATTCTTAGTAGTTCAATGTGTATAAACCTCCACTTTAAACCTACATAAACATCTTGTTCCCAAAGTGTAACATTCTAACATAGAGCAATATAGTTGAGTTCTTCAGAGAACTGTTGAAGTGAATAGAGGCAAACAGTAATAATGCTAAAGGTTTAAGTCCTATCCCTGAAAGGTCATTATCACATTCATTTTATAAGTGCTATAACTCTTTAGCAATTACAAATCATATTGTTCATCAGCATCAATTCTCAATCTAGTGAATGCTAACATTTCTTTTGCTTTGAAAGATATGAATGAAATTTGAGGTTTATCTCTTCATTCAATGTTGCTGTTTTCAAACAAATAATGGTTTCATACTTATATTTTTAAATTTTTAAAAGAATTTTGAGTTACTGACAGCATATCCACCTTTTCTTTTTTATTGAATTTACTAGAGGCCCGGTACACACATTCGTGCACCAGTGGGGTCCCTTGAGCCTGGCCTGCTGGATCAGGCCGAAACTGGCTCTCTGACATCCCCCGAGGGGTCGGGGATCGCGAGAGGGCACAGGCCAGTCCAAGGGACCCCACTAATGCACGAACAGTGCTGGTTAGAGTCACGGGAGGTTGACCAGCCAGGGAAGGACTGCAGGAGGGCTCCATGGCATGTCCAGCCCATCTAGCTCAGTCCCAATCAGCCAGACCCCAGCAGCAAGCTAAACTACCAGTTGGAGCATCTGCCCCCTTGTGGTCAGTGCATGTCATAGTGAGCAGTTGAGCAGCCTGAGCATATCATTAGCATTCTAGAGGTGAGGTGCATAAAATTTATGCATGGGAAGGGGGTCCCCTCAGCTCTGCCTGCACTCTCTCCAATCTGGGACCCCTCAGGACCTCTGGCTCCTAAATACTCAGCTGCCTGCTGGCCTGATCCTCCTAAGTGCTCTCCCCTGCCTGCCTGGATGCCTCTAACCTCCTCTGCCTTGGCCCCGCCAACTTGGCTTTGTCTGAAAGGACGTCCGGAAGGTCGTCCAGAAGATCTTCAGTCTAATTATCATATTACCCTTTTATTAGTATGGATGCCACATTGTCCTAAAAATGTAGGTTGTTCCCAGATTTTCCCATCGTGGAAGGCGAGCCTGCAGTAGCATCCTGGGTACTGACCAGGACTTATGCACTCATGCTTTATCTCAGCAGATGTCATTCCTAGAAGAAGACACTTGGATGTACCTTGACCATTTCTATCAAATTTGCCAAGTGATCCTCCAAAAATGTTGAACGACCTTAAACTCCCACCAGCAGCCATGCGTGTGCCCTCCGTCCCACTTTGATGCCAATATCAATGATTTCTCCCTAAACGCTTCCCTCCCATCAGCCGGGACTGTTGGTACTTGAGCCAACCTCATTGTTCAGCTGGGGACCTGATTTCCTGAGATAGAATTATGGAGGAGAAAAAATAGTTTTCCTCTACCTTTCTGAGTTCTTAGTGGAGGCCCTTGTAATGAAATACAGATCACCGAGAAGAAAACAAAAGTTCATTAACATGTGTACCTTGTGTATATGTGGGAGGTCCCAAGGAAAAATGAGTAACTCCCCAAAGTGGCTTAGAATGCAGATTTAAATACCTTCTTCCTAGGGAAGGGGACGGGAGATGTAGGCCTCTTAGAGGAGAGTAAATGATTTTCAGGAAGGATGAATGGGGGTGGTAGGAAATAGTTTGTAACAAAGTTTGGGTGTGATGTCAACTTCTACTCTCCTGTCCTGTGACAGGAGTCAGTCTTCTCTGCCTGATGACACTTCTCCCATCAAGGGGACCTATGACATTTAAGCTCCTTTAGGGGGTCCGATTTTAGGCAGATCAGAAGAATTCTGTGAAATCCTCTGCATGCATTTGCTGTTTTTCAAGCATCTGCAGCTCAAGATCATCAATATAACAACACAGCATATGTTGGGGTGGCATGTTTTCTGACCTTCAGAATAAACCCAACAAAAGCTTGTTTCCTCTCTTAGATGATTTGCCACAGTAGTGTTATTCCCTGGAGATGTTATTCTGACCAGACATGCCTGGGAGTGGTAGTAACATACCCTGTCCTTGTAGAAAGGTGTGGGCCACATTACTAAATAAACCAGTTCAGTTTTCTCATCTTGTGGAAAGGGAGATAAAGTTATGATAGTTTATCTCCCTTTCCACAGGTTTCTTGCAGGTTTGTGTCTCTACTGCGCCCCACCCCAGCAGACCCAGCGCCTGGGCCATGGGGCTTAGGGCTGCTGGGTGCCTGGACTGCGGGTTTGTGTCTTCGACCTGGCACCCAGCAGCCCAAGCTCCTCCATGGTGGTGCTTGGGGCTGCTGGGTGCCAATCCTGTGTGTCTGTGTCTCCGATCCAGCACACAGAAGCCCCAGCATCTTGGTGGCGGGGCTTGGGACTGCTGGGTGCGACCTCCCTGCATGTTTGTGTCTCCAGTCCAGCCCCCAGCAGCCCAAGAGCAACCGAGGCGGGGCTTGGGGCTGCTGGGTGCCGGGCCTGTGTATTTGTGTCTCCACGCCAGCCCTCAGCAGCCCCAGTATGCCCTGACAGCTATGGTCGTTACCATCTTTATTGGGTTAATTTGCATACTCACTCCTGATTGGCTGCTAGTTTAGTGAGTGACGGTCAATTTGCATGTTTTTCTTTTAATAATGTGGATTACACTTGATTGCTTGAATGGCTGATTGGACAACCAGATATTTAGCATATCAGGCTTTTATTATATAGGATGGGAGATACATTGCTTAATACCATTACATAGGCTTCAGGTGTATAAATCCATCATACTTCATCTGCATATTGCATTATGTGTTCACCTGACCGAGGCAAGTCTCCTTCCATTCCTATATTTTGAAACATTACCTAAGTGTTCTCCACCTGAGGGACGTCCTTTTGCTTCTCTACTTCCTCCTCTTCCACCTCTCAGACTTCTTACATCACTTCTGTTTCTTGATGGAAGTCCACCCCGACTTTGAAAAGATGGTTTCATGGCATAGTCTACTTTAATTGTTTTTCCATCCACAGACAAAAATGAGTACCCAAATAATACCAATACTACATAGCATTTAAATTGAACAAATGAACAACTGCTTGGAACTTACAAATTACTGCAACTAAAATCAAGTTCTACCTCAAATTCTTATCCCAAACAAAACATTTTCTTAAAAAAAAAGGATTGAATCCTTTTTCATGGTAAGTTTATGAAAAAGTTCATTACTAAAAAACTTCCATTAAGCCATTCAACACAGATTTTATTATCCATATATGTTGGTTAATAAAAGTCCTCAAAGGCCTCTAGTAATAAGGACTAAAATATCTCATATTCCAGGAGAAAACATATAAATTCTTTCTAGTTTTATAATAGGCTTTTTATTGGTTTTCTGGAGAGAGAGGAAAGGGGAAAGATAGACACATGAAAACATCGATGATAGAGAAACTTTCTGATCAGGTGCCTCCTGAAATATTCCATACTGGCGATCCAGCCAGCTCCCCTGGCATATGTCCTCACTGGCAATGGAAGAGCGGACATCTTGGTTCATGGCTCAATTCTCAACCATTGTGCAACACTGACTGGGCAATGTGGATTAGTTTTTAGAATGTATATGTTACTTCATTTGTGTATTGCCAACTTCTATTTCATTTTTTCAGTCCACCCAGCTTACCTAAACTGTTTTATTTTTAAAACAAATAATTCAATCTTTCCTTCAAAATTATTAGGCATTTTATTCCCAGTATTTCTTACTTTTACTATGTATTCATCTAAAATGTCAGAAATAAAAATTCCCAGTATGACTACAATCTGTATGTACATAGTTCTGATCTGTTTATCCTTTCTATTTTTCAATAGACCCCTTGCACTATTTTCGGTATTTTTACCTTATTACACTGTTTTAAGTCAAATGTGTTCGTATAAAAGCAACACACCTTGAAGGGGAGAGCTGCTTTGACTAGGAGCCAGCCTCACCACCACCTATATGGCCCTCAGACCTCACCCAGGAACCTAGAGCAACTCCGGCCAAAAACCTGCTATCGTGGCTGCAGACCCTCAGACACCAGGACTCCACCTGTCCACTGGCTACCTCCTGTGAGTCTTGGAGTGCATGAATGTCCCGCCGACCCAACTCCATGGCCACAGGCCCCAGAATTCTGGCACCTGGGCTCTCCATTTATAGCAAAAATGGGAATACAAAGAAACAGCCCCCACAGTAAAGAAACGAGGAATTGCCAAAAGAGGAAATAAATGAAATGGAGGCAATCAGTATGTCATAAAAAGAATGCAGAATAAGGGTCATACTGAATGAATTTGAAACCCACAACATATGTAAGAATCAAGGGAAAATTGCAATTATTATAGCTACAATAAAAAACACAATGGAAGGTTTCAACAATAGATTAGAACAGAGGACCAAATTGGTGAGTTAGAAGACAGGGCAGACAAACACATCTTGAACAACACAATCTGAATAGCAACTTGAGGAAACATTAGAAATCAGGAGGAGATCCTTACAAAGCTTTGAGACAACATGAAAAGAAGGAACCATCAATAACAACACAAAAAACAAGCAAACAAAAAACAAGAAAGGTCACTGCATGGGAGAACATATTTGCCAATGTTGTATCTGATAAGGGCCTAATCTCAAAAATGTATAGGGAACTAATCCATCTAAATAAAAGGATGATAAACAAGCCAATCAAAAAATGGGCAAGGAACTTAAATAGACCCTTTTCAACAGTGGACATAGAAAACGCCAAGAGACATATTAAAAAATGTTCAAAGTCCCTAATCGTCCAAGAGATGCAAATCAAATAACAATGAGATACCATCTCACACCTGTCAGAATGTCTATCATCAACAAACAACAAGTGCTGGCAAATATGGGGAGAAAAATTAACCCTATTACACTGTTGTGGGGATACAGACTGGTTCAACCACTGTGGAAAACAGTATGGGGTTTCCTCAAAAATTTTGAAGGGAACTCCCATCTGACCCATTACTCCCCCTACTAGAGATATATACCAAGAAATGAGAAAAAAAAAAAAAAACAATCAGAAAGGATATATGCACCCCAGTTTATAGGAGCACAATTTATAATAGCAAAGATTTGGAAACAGCCTAAGTGCCCATCAGAAGATGAGTGGATTAAATACTTTGGGGGTACACCTACATAAACAGAATACTATACTGCTGTAAAAAGGAAAGAACTCTTACCATTCCAGAAAGCATAGAAGGGCATTGAGGAAATTATGCTAATCAGAGTAAGCTATGCAGAGAAAGAAAAATTTCACATTACCTCACTCATTTGTGGAATATAATGAATAACATAAACTGATCAACAAAAATAGATCCAGAGACAGAGAAGTGTGGGACTGACTGTCAGACCTGAAAGGGAAGGCTGGGGGGTTGGGGGTGGGTAAGAGACCAACCAAAGGACTTGTATGCATGCAAATAAGCATAACCAATGGACACAGACACTAGGGAAATGAGGACATGTGATGGTGTGGGTAGCCAGGGAGATCACAATGGGGGAAAAGGAGACATATGTAATACTATGTGTAATACTTGAAACAATAATTTAAAAAATGAGTTCCTAGATATAAAACCTTTAATTATAGTACTTCAATTAATGTACATACCTAAATTCCCCAATCTCCCAATAAATTCATGTTGTTTGATCTTTTACCCAAATGAACATAACTTGTGTAAACAAACTCAGCCATTGTAATCGCTCCATATAAAACTCTTTGGATGTCTGGCACTATTTTTGCAAACAAATCTGAAGCCATGTATTCCACCAAGATGTCTGGCAATGATGAGCCCTGACACAAACTAAACAGCCACAAGACACAGTTCTCACCTGAAGGAATCACTTGAGGTTTGTGAGTCCAAAATATTTCCACATATGTATGCACCACTGCCTCCTTCCCAATGTTTGAGAATCAGCAAACTTCCCTTGATCGCCTTAATTTTATAAATAGAAACACTACCTCCTGATCATACTCCCTCCAAAAATAATTACCTCCCATATTTTCCTCTTATCTTTTTTGTGCATGATTTTACTTATTTACTTTTCCTTGCATATTCCTTATTTTTACCATAGAAATAAGTGCACAATAAATGATTTTGTCTTATTCAGAATCATTATGCAGCACAGTGTGTAGGCTACTAAATATCACTTGAAAGAAGACATCTATCTAATAAAATGGTAATATGCAAATTAACCATCACTCCGCTACATAAGCCACGCCCACCAGCCAAGCCACGCCCACCATCCAATCAGAGCGAGTATGCAAATTAACCCCAATCCAAGATGGCTACAGCCACAGAGAGCAAGGTTTCCCAGGTAACAGAGCAAGCCAAGCTTTCCATAGCCGTTGCAGGCCTAAGCCTCCACTCAAGCTACAAAGTTTCAATTATAGAAGGTAAACAAATTCAAACAAATGGCGGCAGAATGGAGCTTGAGAGAGCAGGCCAGGGTTGCTGGCGGCAACAGGGGAAGCAAAGCTTTCCGCACACCCTGGCCGGGCTCACCAGCTTAAGGCTACAAAGTTTCAATTGTAGAAGGTGAATTAACTGCCACAGAAATGGCTGCAGGAGCCCCAGGCTTGGCTCCGCTCCAGGCTACAAAGTTTCAATTGTAGAAGGAAAATAAATTACAGATACCAGGGCCTCCCCTTGGGTTGCCAGGGGGCGTGGCCGGCCTGCAAACCACCACAGGCCCATTGCTCAGGCTGCCCCACACCCCAAGGAAACCCCCACCCTTATCTGTGACACCCTTCATGGCAAATCAGCTGGCCCCCACCCGTGCACCAGGCCTCTATATCTAATAAAAGAGTAATATACAGATTGATCATCACTGCAACACACAAGATAGCTGCCCCCATGTGGTCAAAGATCCTGCCCCCATGTGGACACAAGATGGCCACCACAAGATGGCCAGCAGGAGAGGGCAGTTGGGAGGCACCCGGCCTGCAAGGGAGGGCAGTTGTGAGGGACCAGGCCTGCAAAGGAGGGCAGTTGGAGGTAATCAACCCTGCAGGAGAGGGCAGTTAGGGGTGACCAGGCTGGCAG
This sequence comes from Cnephaeus nilssonii, assembly GCF_951640355.1. Taxonomy (NCBI): domain Eukaryota; kingdom Metazoa; phylum Chordata; class Mammalia; order Chiroptera; family Vespertilionidae; genus Cnephaeus; species Cnephaeus nilssonii. The sequence continues at coordinate 9,882,444 of NC_137096.1, read as the reverse complement.
AGGAGGGAAGTTGGGGGCAAACAGGCTGGCAGGGGAGCAGTTAAGCATCAACCAGGCTGGCAGCAGAGTGGTTAGGGGGTGATCAGGCTGGCAGGCAGAAGCGGTTAGGGGCAATCAGGAAGGCAGGCAGGCAAGCAGTTTGGAGCCAGCAATCCTGGATTGTGAGAGGGATGTCCGACTGCCCGTTTAGGCCCGATCCCACCAGGATCGGGCCTAAACGGGCAATCGTACATCCCTCCAGGAGTCCCAGATTGGAGAGGGTACAGGCTGGGCTGAGGGACAACCCCCCGCCGTGCACGAATTTCGTGCACCGGGCTTCTAGTCACATAATAACAGATCAGCAGGATGTGAGTGCAGCAGTGGCTAGAAGACAGAGATTTGCAGCATTAGGGAGGGGACAGGGGAGGTGGGATCCAGTGGAGGGCATAATGTACTCTCCACATGGCAGGGACTGTGAGCACTCCCGATGTCTGCTGCTGCTGCTTGCCCAGAAGGACCACAGATTCCTTCCCCAAGTGGCAGCAGAGATACTCTGCAGGGGAACTTCTGCACCAGTAGCCAAGGCAGGTGATTGAGTGAAAGCCCAGCAGCGAAGGGAGGTGAGGGCGAGGGAAAGCCCAGGAGCAAAGGCAGGTGAGGGCAAGGGAAAGCCCAGCAGCAAAGGCAGGTGAGGGAAAGTCTGAGCTCCATGGAAAAGAACTCTCGGCCTGGCCACACCACACCATGGCCTCCAGCACCTCAGGTAAAGGGTTCTGAGAAGGGCAGCTCCTTCCTGCAGCTCCTCAAACTCCCAGGCCGCCTCCATCGCCCTTTCGGTCAGGGTCGGGAATTGGTGGTGGCCTCCAGGTGTCCAGGCAACCAATGTAGGGCAGTTGGACCAAGTTATCCAGGGCCAGAGGGAGACCTTCACCCTCCTCTACAGCTAGAACCCTGGAAGGTGTGGTCTGCCCATCACCAGTTGAGCGTACCTGATTGGTTAAGTATTGGTTAAGTGACTGATAGCCACTGCCACTTGCACAGGGCCAACCTGGGGCCCCGGCAAGCCAATAATGGCCACTGCTGCTTGCGCAGGGCCTTCCCGGGGCCCCGGCAAGCCAATAATGGCCACTGCTGCTTGCCCAGGGACTGCCCGGGGAGCCAGCAAGCCATGGATGGCCGCTGCCACTGCGAGGGCCTGAGGTCAGCTATTGAGGGCCGGGCGAGGCTCAGGCAAGCCACAGTGGCTAGGATGGCCAAGCCTCAGGCAGCCTTGCGGCCGGTAATGGCAACAGCAGAGGCATTATGAGTGTGTTGTCTTCATTGATCGCAGGGTCACTTCGCCCAGAGAAAGGTCAGAGGCAGCAGCAGCAAAGGGGTGATGGGGGCAGTGTCGTCCCCTGATCAGCTGGTCTCCTCCCACAGAAGGAGGCCAGACTGCAGCTTAGGCCCACTGCCATTAGTAGGGCATACCTTGAGGGCTCTAGGACTGTGAGAAGGGGCTGGCAGGGATGAGGGACCCCAACCCAGTGCCCAAATTCCATGCACCAGGCCTCTAGTCTATATATATAAACTAGAGGCCATGATGCACAAAATTCATGCATGGGGAGTGTCCCACAGCCCAGCCTGAACTCTCTCCAATCTAGGACATCCCTCTCACAATCCAGGACTACTGGCTCCCAACCACTCGCCTGCCTCTGCCTGATTGCCCCTAACTGCTTCTGCCTGCCAGCCTGATCACCCCCTAACCACTCCACTGCCAGCCTGATCGATGCATAACTTCTCCCTGACCAGCCCAATAGCCCCTAACTGCCCTCCCTTGAAGGCCTGGTCACCCCCACCTGACCTCTCCTGTTGGCCCAGTCAACTGTAACTGCCCTTCCCTGCAGGACTGGTCCCCTACAACTGTCCTCCCCTGCAGGCTTGGTCCCCCACAACTTCCCTCCCTTGTAGGACTGGTCTCCCCCAACTTCCCACCTCTGCAGACCTAGTCTCCCCCAACTGCCCTCCTCTGCTGGCCAGGTCACACCTAGCTGCCCTCCCTGCTGGCCTGATGGCCCAAAACTGCCCTCCCCTGCTGGCCTGGTCCCCCGCAACGGCACTCCCCTGTAAACCTGGTCCCCTGAAGTGCCCTCCTCTGCTGTCCTATTCTCACCCATCTGCCCTCCACTGTAGGCCTGGTCCCCCTTCCAACTGCCCTCCCCTGCTGGCTTGTTCGCCAACAATTGCAGTCCCCTGAAGGCCTGGGTCCACCCCAACTGTCCTCCACTGCAGGTCTGATTCCCCCCAAACTGCCCTCTACTGCAGGCCTGGTTCCTTCCCCACAATTGCCCTCTACTGCAGGCCTGGTCCCACCGCCAACTACCCTCCACTGCAGGCCTGGTCTCCCCCAACTGATCTCCCTTGCTGGCCTGCCCCCCCAACTGCCCTCCCCTGCAGTCCTGTTCTCCCCTAACTGCCCTCCCTGCTGGCCTGGTTCCCCCGCCAACTACCCTCCCCTGCAGTCCTGTTCCACCCCAACAAACATCCCCTGCTGACCTTGTCTCCCCCAATTGCCCTCATCTGCAGGCCCGGTCACCCCTAACTGCCCTCCCTGCTTGCCTGATCAACCACAACTGCCTTCACCTGCAGGCCTGGGTCCCCCACAACTGCCCTCCCTTGCTAGCCTGTTCACCCCCAACTGCCCACAACTACCCTCACCTGCTGGCCATCTTGTGGTGGCCATCTTTTGTCCACAAGTGGGCAGCCATTTTGACCACATGGGGGAAGCCATCTTGTGTCTTGGAGTTATGGTCAATTTGCATATTACCCTTTTATTAGATAGGATAAAAGGCTAAGTGACCATCCAACTGTCCAACTGTTCGCTATTATAGGCAATGACCAACAGGGGGCAGACGCTCAATGCAGGAGCTGCTGAGCTGCGATGACTTGGCAGCTGAATTTTCTGGTGATGCAACCTGAAACTAGAGAGGAGGGAACCTGATTCTGGGGGGCATTACCCGAGAACCACCCTCTCACAATCTGGGACACTACAGGGATGTTGGAGCCAATTTTGGCCTGATACCCACAGGCCAGGCCTAGAGACCCCACCTGCCTGAGGGATCCCCGCTCACTCTGCACATGACCTTTGAGCCACGGCGCCTCGCAAGGTGCTGCTGACCTAGGAGGGACCTCGGAAGGTTGGCTCCAAGGCAGGCCTGGCTCATCTTGCCCACTCCAGCCCTGTGGCAGCCTTCCAATTAATTCCCTTTCAATAGGCACGAATCCGTGCACTGGGAACATTAGTTTAGGAATGATATCTACACCAAGTACATTTTCTTGTGCTTAGGACCTAGGAAAAACATCAATTATTCTTCATAAGTCAAATAAATGAAGTTCTAAACCTCTGAACTCAACAAAATTCATGAGCCAAATCCAACTATTGGCTGCCACCCAAGCCTAAAAGATAAAGGTAACCAGGTCAATATGTACTGACCTCTTTCAAAGTACCATACACCAAGCTCTCCAAATGAAGGACAGGGACATAAGTGAGTTATGTACTAGAAGTCACTGAAGGATTAACAACTTCATATATGGTATAATGAGTATATACACAAAATAACTTAAATATAAGACTAAAAATTTGTAGCAAGAGCAGAAACTTGGTTATTGAGGTAGAAATCTGCATAGGTTTCCTTGTCCTGGGGAAGAGTGATTCTTAATAAATCCAAAAGAACAAGGCTAAAATAATGGTAGGATGTATTGGAAATGTCTGAAAATATAATAGAACCAAAGAATATATGTACCCAAAAAGAGGCCATAATGGAGTGAATTTGAGAGATACATGAGCAAGAATTACCAACAACTTTCAAGGATATAGGACACACTTACATTGGCTAGACTTTAAGATCAAGGAAGAATAAGACTATTTCCTTCACTAGGGCACTAAAGACTCAATAAAAGGAACTCTCTTTCCCTAATTTAAAATAAATCAGGATATATATATATATATATATATATATATATATATATATATATATATATGTATATATATATGTATATATATATATATACATATATATATACACACACACACACACACATATATACACACACACACATATCCTATCTAATAATAGACAAATATGCAAATTGACCATACCTCTGACACGCCCACAAGCCATGCCCACCATCCAATTAGAGCGAGTATGCAAATTAACCCAAACCAAGATGGCTACAGCCACAGAGAGCAAGGTTTCCTAGGTAACAGAGGAAGCCAAGCTTTCCACCCGCCCTTGCCAAGCCTAAGCCTCCACTCAAGCTACAAAGTTTCAATTATAGAAGGTAAACAAATTCAAACAAATGGCGGCAGAATGGAGCTTGAGAGAGCAGGCCAGGGTTCCCGCCGGTAACAGAGGAAGCAAACCTTTCTGCACACCCTGGCCAGGCCCACCCGCTTGCTGCCGGCCTCGGAGGGAGCCCCAGGCTTGGCTCCACTCCAGGCTACAAAGTTTCAATTATAGAAGGAAAATAAATTCCAGATACTAGGGCCTCCGCTTGGGTTGCCAGGGGGCGTGGCTGGCCTGCAAACCACCAAAGGCTCCTCGCTCAGGCCTCCCCACACACCAAGGGAACCCCCACCTGATCCGGGATGCCCTTCAGGGCAAACCAGCTGGCCCCCACCCATGTACCAGGCCTCTATCCTATCTAATAAAAGAGTAATATGCAGATTGATCATCACTTCAACACAATATAGCTGCCCCCATGTGGTCAAAGATTCTGCCCCCATGTGGACACAAGATGGCCACCACAAGATGGCCAGCAGGAGAGGGCAGTTGAGAGGTACCAGGCCTGCAAGGGAGGGCAGTTGGAGGTGATCAACCCTGCAGGAGAGGGCAGTTAGTAGTGACCAGGCCGGCAGAGGAGGGAAGTTGGGGGCAAACAGACTGGCAGCGGAGTGGTTAGGGAGTGATCAGGCTGGCAGGCAGAAGCGGTTAGGGGCAATCAGGAAGGCAGGCAGGCAAGCAGTTGGGAGCCAGCAGTCCTGGATTGTGAGAGGGATGTCCCATATTGGAGAGGGTACAGGCTGGGCTGAGGGACAACCCCCCTCCGTGCACGAATTTCATGCACCGGGCCTCTAGTATATATACATTTTTTTTTTTTACAAAAATCAGTCTGTTTGCATGATTGACAAATAATTAAGCTGAGAAAATTTAGGTGCAGGAAGGATGGTCAATTAGTTATAAATGACACACCCCATCTACTTGCTCATGTCATTTCCTGTCTTCAAGAAATGAGTACCTAGCCCAGCTTCCATGACTCAGTGATGGTTGAACATCCAATTGTGAGTCTGGAGTTTACTGTTCCATTCCTGGTCAAGAGACAAGCTCTACTTGCTGGCTCAATACCCAGTGGGGGATGAGCAGAAGGCAGCTGATCAATGATTTTCTCTCTCATCATTGATGTTTCCATCTCTCTCTTCCTCTCCTTTACTCTCTAAAGTCAATACAAATCCTATCTAATAATAGACAAATATGCAAATTGACCATACCTCCGACACGCCCACAAGCCACGCCCACCATCCAATCAGAGCGAGCATGCAAATTAACCCAAACCAAGATGTCTACAGCCACAGAGAGCAAGGTTTCCTAGGTAACAGAGGAAGCGAAGCTTTACTCCTGCCCTTGCCAAGCCTAAGCCTCCACTCAAGCAACAAAGTTTCAGAAGGTAAACTAATTCAAACAAATGGCATCAGAATGGAGCTTGAGAGAGCAGGCCAGGGTTCCCGCCGGCAACAGGGGAAGCAAAGCTTTCCACACACCCTGGCCGGGCCCACCCGCTTAAGGCAACAAAGTTTCAATTATAACCCCAACACAAATGGCTACCGGCCTCGGAGGTAGCCCCAGGCGTGGCTCCGCTCCAGGCTAAAAAGTTTCAATTGTAGAAGGAAAATAAATTCCAGATACCAGGGCCTCCGCTTGTGTTGCCAGGGGGCGTGACCTGCCTGCAAACCACCACAGGCCCCTCGCTCAGGCCGCCCGACGCCCCAAGGGAACCCCCACCTGATCCGGGACACCCTTCAGGGCAAACCAGCTGGCCCCTACTCCTGTACCAGGCCTCTATCCTATCTAATAAAAGAGTAATATGCAGATTGACCATCACTGCAACACACAATATAGCTGCCCCCATGTGGTCAAAAATCCTGCCCCCTTGTGGACACAAGATAGCCACCACAAGATGGCCAGCAGGAGAGGGCATTTGGGAGGCACCCGGCCTACAAGGGAGGGCAGTTGAGAAGGATCAGGCCTGCAAGGGAGGACAGTTGGAGGTGATCAACCCTGCATGAGAGGGCAGTTAGGGGTGACCAGGCCGGCAGAGGAGGGAAGTTGGGGGCTCACAGAGTGGTTAGGGGGTGATCAGGCTGGCAGGCAGAAGCAGTTAGGAGCAATCAGGAAGGCAGGCAGGCAAGCAGTAGGGAGCCAGCAGTCCAGGATTGTGAGAGGGATCGGGCCTAAACGGGCAGTCAGACATCCCTCGAGGGGTCCCAGATTGGAGAGGGTACAGGCTGGGCTGAGGGACAACCCCCTCCGTGCATGAATTTCCTGCACTGGGCCTCTAGTACATTTATAAAATGAATACCCACTTGAGCTTAAAGGGACTACACAAAGCAACTTTTCAAGACCTTTTCCACAAAATAATGGGAAGTCATCTGTTCCAACTTGCTTTGTGGACTTCTTTTAAGCTAAGGAAATGTTTGCATCAATTAGCTTTTCAACAACAGTGGCCTGATTTCTGCTGTAATTGACTTTCTTGGGTGGGCAGGCTGTACTAAATTAGCAAGGTCTTTATAGGCTTAAAGCCCAATTACATTTGTATTCATATACTAAAGTAACTAGGTTTAATGTACTATTTTGTTTGCAAAGAGGACATCTCAACATCCTTCCAATCCCACACTCCAGCACTTGTGTGACAAAAAGAAAAGTGATGGCTAAATAATCATGGCTCATATGGCATTAGCGAACTTTGAAAATGAGAAGCAGGAAACCTGGAAATGCTATTACTTGAATCACAGTGCTAAATTATATTAAAATACTTACTTTTCCATTCATTTCTTTGGCGGCATCTGTAGAATCTTCAGGATTCTCAAAGGTAATGAAAGCAAAGCCTCTGGACTTGTTTCTTGCTCCATCCTTTATCAAAAGTACTGGAATTTACAATGTTAAATGTCACATGTCACATAAAATATAACCTATTAGAGATTTTCAGTCTCTGAGGTTTTCAGAAATTCTCACTGAGCCTCTTAATTTGATACAATGGGCACAGTATAGTACCAATCTTCTGAAACCTTTTGTAAAAAGAAAACACACAACATTTTGCATCCTCATTACCTTTCCAAAAATCTGCAGGAAATAAATGTCACAGCTAAGCTATCTTATGACATTCCATGAACTATCCCCACAACAAACTCACAATGTCTTACTTTTCCATCTTATTACCTGGGAATGCAAGGAGCTAAGATTGATTCCTGGCAAGTGGAATAGAGAACCTGAGAGAAGAAAATCAAGCCTGGCCAGTATGTACACCTTGCAGAAAGACCTTAATCTTCTCCAGCCAGGGACACTTGAGAACAAATGGCTAACACCTCTCTTCCCACATGAGAGGCTATATAGCTAAGTCAGCCTGGGACTGCTAAGGCATGAGTGGAGAAGGGGAAAGAAAAGAAGGGTGAGTTTTGTCTTCCCTACTAAACAAACCAGCTTGCTGTCTTGGGAAAGGGGGAAAAGAGGAGTTTATCTCAGTCACTAAGCAAAAATGTCAACAGTCTTGGGAACTGCCAAGATAAAAATTGTCAGACATTCTCATCAACTCTGAGACAGCCACAACAAGTAAAAGGAGACCTTGATATGCAGTCTGTGCCCAAGATACTGGAACCTTGAAACCTATAGAATGAAGGGTTTATAAAACCCCCTGAATCTCACTGGGCAAGCCAGGGTAGTTAAGAGCACACCTGTGCTTTACCAAAGGTGAAATTCCATAGACTTGCCCGCTTTGCCTTTTTAATAAATTTGTTAGCTTTGCTCCTTTACAAGGTTCCTTGTGGTACTACAAGGCTGCTGCCTCTCACTCTGCTGAACTTCTTCTCATGTACATGCCAAGAACTGAGGGGGAGGCGGGAAGTGCTCTCCCTTCCACTCAGGGTGCTGTCCAATAACATCCTCTCTGGCTTTTGGGGTGTCCTAAAACAAAATGTTTAACTCAGTGCTAGAAGTGCTTTCACAACTGAACAGGAGAAGGAAGTTTTCCTAATACTTTGAAGAAGAAAAAATAGTCGAAAGGTATGTGGCCTATGTTACTATTTGCTATATGTTTAGTCTGAGCAGGTAGGCATTTTGGTTCTAAGACATACCTTCTCTTAAGGGACCAAATTTCCCAAATATCGTTTCAAGAGTTTTTTCATTGCTCCGTATATCCAGGCCTCCTACAAATATCTTCCTAAGTCTCTCTACTTCCACCATTGTGCTGTAAATGGTTAAACATAGACACATAGCAAAACATTAGTTATAAACAAAAGAACATCATTTTTATCACATTCCTTTCAAATATTCAAGTGAAGCAACATACACAAGCTCATTTTTAAAAATATGTATTTTTATATTGTATCCTTAATATTGTTGAGAATATTACTGGAACCTCTGTCCCCATTTGGCCAAAATGTCCCACTCGGCCAGGTTCCAGCCTCATCCTGGCCCCTCAGTACCCTATTACAACTGTTCCAGGGCAATGTATGCATGAATAAATGTTCTTTAGTTATTCTATTCCCAGCACCGCTGCCCCCTTCCCTCTGAGCTTCATCTGTCTGTTCCATGTTTCCATGCCTCTGGTTCTATTTTATCCATCCAGTGATTCTGTGATTGAATTTCACATATAAGTGCATGCAATAATGAGAGATCTGTCCTTCTCTGACTGCCTTAGTTCACCTAACATAATAATCTCCAGAATTCATGCTGTCTCTAAGGGAAAGAGTGCCTTCTTCTTTATATCTACATCGTGTCCCAATTGTGCAAACATAGCACAGGTGATTTATTCACTCTTCTACTGATGGGTACTGGGGCTGCTACCATATCTTAGCTATTGTAAGGAATGCTGCCATAAACACAGGGGTGCATATATTCTTTCTGAATGGTATTTTGGGATATTTAGGGTATCATTGCTAGACGTGTGTCCCAGGGTGAAATGGTGGTCTCATTTTAAAAATTTGTAGGAATCTTCACACTGTGTTCAATAATGGTTACAAAAGTCTGCATCCCCTCAAAACTTGCTGTTTATTGATTTATTCATGATAACAGTTCTGCATGTTCCAGGAGATACATCATTGTCCTTTTCATTCCCAAGTCTCTGATGGTTAGTGATGTTCAGCATTTTTTTATATGAGTCTTGGCCATTTTTATGCCCTCTTGGGAGAAGTGTCTATTCAGGTCCTCAGCCCATTTTTGCATTGGATTTTTTCGTCCTCATTTTATGAAGCTGTGAGAGATCTTTATGTATTTTGGAAAATGCTCCCTTATCAGATTCATTATTGGCACATATGTTTTCACATACAGTTTCTCTTTCCATGTTGATGCTTGTGTCTGATGCTGTTCAGAAGCTTTTTAGTTTAATGCAGTCCCATCTGTTTAGTTTTTCATTTGTTTCTCTAGCCCTAGGCAAAGTGTCTATGAAAACTCTGCTAGAAAAGTTTGATGTTGCTGTCTAAATCTTCACCTAGGATTTTTTTTTCTTTTCTTTTTTAATTGATTTTTTACAGAGAGGAAGAGAGAGGGATAGAGAGTTAGAAACAGCGATGAGAGAGAAACATCGATCAGCTGCCTCTTGCACACCCCCTACTGGGGATGTGCCCGCAACCAAGGTACATGCCCTTGACCGGAATCGAACCTGGGACCCTTGAGTCCACAGGCCGACGCTCTATCCACTGAGCCAAACCGGCTTTGGCTTCACCTAGGATTTCTATGGTTTCATGACTCACATTTAAGGACTTCATTCTTTCCTAGAGTACTGGTGCAGGACATTTGTGCATTGTGTATGTGTGTGGGGAGGTCCCTCAGCCTGACCTGTGCCCTCTCTCAGTGCAGAACTTCTTGGGGGATGTCTGTCTGCCAGGGAGCAGGCCTAAGCCAGCAGACAGACACCCCCGCGGGGTTCTTAGTGCTGTTGAGGAGGCAAGAAAGGCTACCAACATCACCAGTGCACTTGCCAGCTGTGAGCCCAGCTTATGGCTGAGCAGGGCTCCCCCTGTGAGAGCACACTGACTACGAGGGGGCAGCTTCTGTGTTAAGCATCTGCCCCCTGATCTTCAGAATTGTTCAGCCATTAGTTCCATTTACATTTTACAATTTTATTATATAGGATGGGTTTATTTTTTTTTTTTTATGTGTACGTTGTGATCTAGCTTAACTTTTCTGTATTTATCTGCCCAAATTTTGCAACACCATTAAATGAAGACACTGTTTTCACTCCATTGTATTCCCATTTACTATTTTTCAAATATTAATTGAGCTTAATGGCTCTGGGTGATTTCTGGAGTCTCTGTACTGTTCGATTGATCAGCATGTCTGTTGTTCGTATATAAACGAAGGAGGCTCTTTTGTTAGTATTGGCTTTGTTGTATAACTTGATATCCAGTACAAGTACAAAATTGTTATACCCCTACAATTTTGTTTTTCTTTCTCAAAATTTCTGTGCAAAATCAGTCTTCTTTGGTTGCTTATTCATTTTTTCAGTATTTATTTTAGATCTCTGAAATAAGCCATTGTTATTTTCAGAGATTGCTTGGGACCTATAGATTTCCTTGGGTCATAGGGACAGTTTAAAGATGTTAATCCTTCCTATCTATGAACACACACACACACACACACACACATACACACACACACACACACTCTATATACAGTATCCTATCTAATACAGAAGAAATATGCTAATTGACCCTTACACCATCACAAAAATGGCATAGCCCACAGCCAATAAGGAGGGAATATGCTAACTGACTGCCCCATAATCAAAGATGTTGGCGCCCACAGCCAATATGGAGAAAATATGCTAGTTGACTGACCCATCCTCAACGATGGCAGCATCCACAGTCCCAAGATGGTGGCCCCCAGTCCCCTCAGCCCTGCCGGGATGGCAGGTGCACAGAGCCTGGCCGCTCTGTGTGCCTCATCCAGAGACCCCCAGTCCCCTCAGTTCCCCAAACGCCCAGGGCCGGCCCCAGGTGCAGGCAAGCTTTGGATAGTGGCTATCCAGGCGCTCAGGGCCAACTGCAGGTTCAGGTAACCAGGGCCAGCCGAGGCTTGGGCTGCCAGCAGTGGCAGTAGCAGAGGTGTGATGGGGCGTCACCTTCCCCTGATTGCCTGGTTACCTCCCATCCAGAGGGTTCCTGGACTGTGAGAGGGGGCAGGGAAGGCTGAGGGACCCCCCACTCCAGTGCATGAATTCTTATGCACCTGGTCTCTAGTGTGTATGTGTGTATGTGTGTGTGTGTATGAATATAAGTGTGTGTATATATATGTATGTATATATATATATATATATATATATATATATATATATATATATAGTTTTTTTTTGTTTGTTTGTTTGTTTTTTGTAAATCCCCCCTGGGACACAATTCATCCATTGATTTCCAGAGAGAGTGCAAGAGGAGGAAAAGGGAGTTGAAGTGAGAGAGAGAGACAGAGAGAGAAGGAACACACCTAGATTGGTTAGCTGCCCCACCAGGGACCCCACTGAGGGTGGAGATCACCTTTCAACCTCAGTACCTGCCCTTGTCAGGCAATGCAACCCCGCACCCTCCCAGCAATCTCTAACCAGAGTGACAACTGCCCAGGCAAACAGCCATTAACTTAAGTTTAATAAAAATAATGCTCGACAGCTCTTGCCATTATCTAGGGTCCATAGCACTGTTAAAAAATTCCTAAAGTCCGTTTCTATTCCCAAAGGGTTGAAAAACACAAATCCTTGCTAGTCAGAAGGAAGTTAGAGACTGCGATGGGCAAATTTAAAGGGTGCTTATTTGTGATGAGAGATTTGGGCAAACACTGGTTAAAGGGAAAGATGAATTTTATTGCCATCTTTAAGCAGAATGAGCCAGTGAGAGAAAGACAAGTATCACATGATCTCACTCATATGGGGAATCTAATGAACCAAATAAACTGATGTCCAAGAAGAGGCCGGACACACAGAAGCATGGAACAGACCTTGCCACACCACAGGGAAGGCGGGGGAGGGTGTGTGGGAGGGAAGAGCTGAAACAAGGAATTTGTATGCATATATGCATGACCCTTGATCACAGACAATAGCTGGGTGAGGTGGGAGGGGTAGAGGCGTGGCGGGGTGGACCAGAAGAGGTCAATGAGGGGAAAGGGGGACATATGTACTCCTCCCAACAGTAAAGGCTTTACAAAAATTTGAGGACGCTTCTGCAACCATTGGACATTTTGAAACGAAAGGACCACAGGGGTTGTAGGTGTGCTGAGGATATTTTTGAATCTTTCCAGGTCTCTGAGAAAACCAGGACAAAGCAAACTTAAAAAACCAAATGTGACCGTGCATTGGGCCCCAGGAGCACCCGCTGTGGGTGGCAAGCTAAGCCCACTCACCCCGGAAACAGGGCACAGGAGCGCAGCCCACGTGAGCTCTTAGCCTGCGTGGGCTCCCCACCCAGCATTCCCTTCCCCAGCCAGCACCCCAGCATTCTGCCCCTCCCTGCCAGCCCCTCACCCAGGGCACAGCCTGGGATCTTCACCCGCTCTCCTTCCCTGCCTCCAGAGGACACATGATGGGGAGAGCAAAGGGCGTTTTCTGGAAACAAGCCTCTGCACAGGCGTCCTCCATGCCCCTCCAGGTTGACATGGGGACTTCCTGGGCCTTCAGACAGGAGACAGCCAGACAGGAATCAGAGTGTCAGTTACCCACATCTCCCCGTCCCAGGGACAGCACAGCTGGGCGTCTCCTCCTCCTCGGGATGACTTTGTATATTGCCCCCAACATTCTGAGGCCCTCACCTCTCTGTCCTCATGCAGCCGGAGGCCAGGCTCAAAGCTCCGCTCAGAGAGGCGCCCCTCTAATTCTGAGAACAGCCTGGCTCAGGAAGTAGGGGGGCTGAGAGGCCAGGATGTTATCAGAGAGGAGCTGCACAGGCCAAGGGGCAGGAGGGAGGGACCCCTGCACACTGCTGGCGGGAAAGAGGACCTCCTGGGCAAGGATGCAAGGCCTGGAGACCAGCATTTGCTGTCCGCCTCTCTCAGGGCATCTGTCCGCTACCTGCCTGTGTGCATATCATCTCTGGTCACCCATCCATCCTCTGCCCTGCATGCATCATCTCTTTACCCAGGATCTGCCCTGGCTGCCAGCCACCACGCGGCACCCACCTGCCATCCTCTGTCATTACTCATCTACCTCTCACTCGTCAGTTGTTAAGGTTAGTAATCCTGAGCCACTTTGCGCTGCTGTGAGTTTCTCTTTTCACCCAGGGGTCCCAGTCCTCCTGTAACCGGACAAACAATAGGTGCGTGCTGCCTGTCACTACTCGAGCGATGAAGCAGAGACAGGGTTGAATCATATATGAGCGTTTATTCCAAAACGGCCGACATTATGTGAGAGCATCAGGTTAGCCACAGAAATCTGCTCTGCATCCAGCATAATCCAGTTGCTTCTATAGTAAAAGTACAAAGGAAAAGTAGGCAAAAGGGCAGTTTACACCTATGCAAAAGAACTAGGGGCCTTCAAAGGGCTTAGAGAGAGATATGCAAGGGTTGGGGTTACATGGGGAAATAGCCAAAAGGAGTGCCACATGGGCAGTTAACAGGTAAGCAGGCTGGAGAACTGCAAAGACCTGCAGGTATGCAAAAGGGCTGGGGACCTTCAAAGGGCTGGCAACTCTGGATTCTGCAGCAAAGTTTTTCATCTTTCCATGAGAATAGGCAGGTGAATGGGGAGGACGGGCTGCTTCTCCAGATCAGCTGCAGCCAGGGTAGAAGGCGCCTTCTGTAATCAGAATAAAACAATCATGGTTAACAGAGCATGATTCCCATTTCTTTCAATACTAGCTGGTTCACAATAATTCTATTGTTGCACCCTTTCACTTCGTTTTATACCGGCCGATTCTCCTCTCCCAGTGGTTGTACTCTCTGAGTCATAACAATGCTCTGTGTGCAGGCTTAGCTGACCTGTGTCTGAAGAAAGAGTTGCAGTCATGCCCCTGGATGGGGCAATGAATGCATGAGCCTCACCTGCCTCACTTTATGGGTAAGGCAGACGCTGCTTCCTGGAAAGTTCCAGGCGTATTGCCACCACAAGGCCTTTGCCCATACAGAGTCTGCTCCCCTGAGGGCCAGGATACAACTGCCTGCTTCATTGATCCTGCTGCCTGGGTGTGGGGGTAGGTGCTGTGTGGGACAGAGACAAGGGAGGGGCTCTCCATGCCCAAATACTCCTGTTGGGGTTACAGTCACAGTGTCTGTGTGCTGCTCTGAGCTCATCCCCTGTAATCCTCCTCATGTCCTTCATCCCTGAGCACTGCACATTTCCCTTTTTCCAGACACTGAAGCTTAGAGATGGGCATTTACTAGCCCAAGGTTACACAGCATTTGAACTGCGGTGTGGGAACTGAGCTAAGTCCTAAGGGCAGAGTCTGTGGTTGCTGTACCCCCAGATGTCCCACCTCACAGAAGAGCAGCACTCATGGTCAAGATGAGGGTGTGCCTTTCAGCATAGTATCTTCTATCAGGCACCGCATCCTGGCAGAAACACTGTCTGGCACAGAGGACATCCACTTCCCTATTTTCTGCTGAGCTTGAGCACAAGCGGAGGGCCCACAGAACGGAAATCACAGCCACCTGAAAGTGGTGGTGAGAGAAGGCCACTGGGCCCAGGCCTTTAAGATATCCCAGCGTATGGTGTCTTCCCAGTCCCTGCTTCTAGTTGGCCAGTGTGGGTTCCTGTGGCTAAATACTTTGACCCTCAGTCTGGGGCACAGCAAGGCCTGGCAGGGCGAATAGGAAAGTTGGCCATCATGTCTGCGGGAGGGATGAGCAAGGAGCACAGGGACAGGAGATGGGTAGGGGAAAGCTGGGGGCCTCTGGGGTGTTGTAGAAGCAGTGAGCAGATCTCCCGTTGATAAGGGCAACAGCACCACTCTGAAAACTAAAACTGGGTCTCGGTACCATAAGGACCCACTCAGGCCTTCAGCTGGGTCAGCTGCCTCTGTCAAGCCCCCTGCCAGCTCGAAACCTGGGCTGTGGCCAGCAGCGTCTCCATCTCTTTTTCCCGTACACATTGGTGCACTGGGAGTTTCAATCACTTTTTTGAGCCTGGAGAATTTTTTTCAATGTTGGTTTTATTATACTTAGGTGGCATAATGTATCTTTTTGTTTTGTTATTGCTAATCCACACTAGAGGACCTTTTTCCATTGTTGTCGTTTTTCAACAGAGTTGAAAGCAGGGAAGGGCAGGTGGGAGGGAGGGAGATAGAGACCGAAAGAAACATCTATTGATTAACAACAACCCAGGGGCATGTTGTCCTTGACCTGGAATCAAACCCGTGATCCTGGAGTGCCACTGCTGATGCTCGGATCACTTAGGCACACCAGCCAGGGGAATATTTAAACATTTTTTAATCTGAAGGGGCATTTGACAGCGTGAAGTATAGGAATAACACGAAGGTGAGAATTTCACCCCATTTCCAGAAAATGTGCCTTCATACTTACTCATAATCAATTATTTGAGTTAAAACATTATCCTTCAGCTGTATTTTAAATAAATATAACCCCCCTTGCCTAACTCAGCATCATTGACATCTTTTCAGGACAGGCTGATAAAAGCACAGGTTTTCCAAATAGGTTTTTCTAGGGTCATGTCCTACTGACATAAAGTCATTCATAAAGGGGTTCAAGTATTGTTATTTGGTCACTGACTTGACAGAAGTCTCAGGTTGAACACCACCATCATGAAGGCCCCTTCTGACTTACGGTAGACCATTAGTTGTGATGATTATTAGAGCAGCAGATGAGGAGGTTTTGATGGTGGCACAGCAATTATTGCAACAGCCAATGGGACACTTCTATAAGGGGTCCGGAGCATTGTGTTGGCGGAGATCATAGGATTCACCATCTACGCAAGAGGGAGTGAATCATGCAGTACAGTAGCTCAACTTATCAGGCTCCTATGGGAGAGTCAGGAGGGAAGCCCCTGTGACAGACAAACTAGGCACTGAAATTAAAAATAATGCTAAGGTATGGGCGACATTTTATTTGTAAAGAAACTGTCTTCTGGAGGAGAAAAAATGGCGACGGAATAGAGTCGTGTTTGGAGTCTGGTCCTGGGGCGGAGAGTGGGAGCAGCAGAGGTTCGCAGGGGGAGTGTATATTGGCAAGCCAAGGGACAGCTAAACTCCAGGAGAAGGCGGGGGAGTGCTGGCCAGGGTTCCCCTGACCGTGCAGCACCCAAAGGGGCTGGGTCTCCTCCCGGAGCTGCGGGCTCACCGGGCGCCTCGCCATCTTGCAAGGAAAGGAGGATTTTTTTGGAAACCTGACTTTCCGCGACAACTGCAGGCACTGAGCAGCTGCGAGCACCAGAACACCGGTCCCCTATCGGCGCAAAGATTCGGATTCAAAGGAATTCTTCACTGCACCACGGAAAGGTCAGATTTCGCCTGAAATAAGGTGTGGTTTCTAATCCCCACGGTGGGAGGGAAGCGTGCGAGCCGTAGGACCAGCAGGAACCGGGAGGTCTGTGCCTAGAAAAATCGACGGCAGTTGGAGCTGCCGTGATCCGTGAATGTGGAAGGGGTCCTCTGAGCTGCTAACAGAAGTGACCTCTTAAAAGCAACTCATTTTAATCTGACGAGGAGGAACAGACTAAGAATTTTCAAAGGAGTGCAGGTTCCTTAGTCTGGCGCACAGACCCACTGTCCGCACACTTGGGCTCTTTCCGACTCTGATTACTAAGCCCAATACATAGGAAAACCCAGGTGGAAAAACCCTGAAAGACTGCAGGGGGAAGTTGTTTTTTCAGAACCTGGGGAGCAGAGCTGGGTGTGACCATCGGAGAGGCAGCTCTGAGGCGCACACCTCCACAAGCTCTGAGGCGCACACCTCCACAAACCAGTAGTGAGTGCCATAGAGGGGAAAAAAAAAAAAAAAAAGCTAGAGAGGCCCGGAAGTCAATTCAGAAACACTGCCACCCAGGGGCTGAAATGCTAATTGTCTCTGGTGTAATAAAAAATAAATATGAGAAATTAAGACACGACCGGCTTAAAAAGCAGGACTGGCTTACATCACTGAGAAGCAGTGGAACAAAGCTGAACTGAAATACCGCCTAGACTGGGAAACAGGCATACCAAACAGAATATTAGAGGAAGTGAATGACAGCCGCTACTGCACATTTTAGTCTTCCTATTTTTTAATTTTTAATTCTTTTTTCAATTTTTTTTAAATTTTTTTATTCTAATTTTTTTATTTTTATTTTTTGCATCTTTTACTTAAGAAACTAAATTTTTTTGTTTTCCCTCACTCGATTTTCACCTTTTAATTATTACATTTTTATTTTCAATCAGCATTATTATTACTATTATTTTACTTTTTTTTTTTTTTTAATGTCATTTGATTTTCCCTTTCTTGTATTTTGGCATGAGTGTCCTACATTCTATTTGCTTCTTTCCCTTACCCTATCTCAACGCTAACATTTTGCCATCACTCTCCTCCTAACCTCTCCCCTTTTGGTCTCCTGTTTATCTTAACCCTTTCTGGCTATAAATTTTCCCTACTTTTTCAGTTTACCCTCTGCTAAAATTTCACCCTACTTATATATCTAATTCCCAACCCCCTGCTCCAAATCCATACATACCTCTCTCTACGCTACCTTAAAAAAATTATTTTTCTCTCTGGCCTTTTGTTGTTGTTCGCTTGAATGTTGATTAGATTGAATTTTTATGCTTTTTTATGAGGTTGTTTTGATTATTCTTTTTGTTTGTTTGGTTGGTTCTTTTGTTTGCTTTGTTTTTGTTTGTTTTTTACTTTTGTTTTCCCTTGCCTCACTTGATATTAGTTGGTGTTGCAGTTTGTATTAATCTCCAGGCTCGTGTTGCTGGAATTTGCTGGAATTAGTGGTTGTTCTAATGGAGTCTACTCCCATATATATAGTTTGTTCCCCTTTTCTCTCTTAGTATTGTTCTTGTCTCTCTTACTTTTTTTTTCTTTTCCTTTTTTTTTTCTGCTCTTTTCCCAAGTTCAGATTCACACTCTTTTTTTTTTTTTTGTTCTTTCTTTTTACTCTCCCTCTTCCACTCCTATTCCCTAATTTGTCTTTCTCTGGTGGTTACCTTTATTGGAGGTTATTCATATCGTGAATAAAATTCTGTTCAGGGCCTTGTGTGTTGTGCCTGGTTGTGTTGTATTTTGTACCTTTAAATCAACGCCGGAGAGAGAGAACTATATAACCAGACATCCGGAGAAGAGAGACCATGGGGAGAAATAGAAATAGCCCCCATAGGAAAGAGAAGCAGGCATCACCAGAAAAGGAAGTAAACGAATTAGAGGCAAACAACCTATCAGAGAAAGAATTTAGAGAAATGGTCATAAGGTGGCTGAAAACGATGGAAGACAAATTCGACAATATGAGTAAGAACCAAGAGGAAATGAAGAAGAACCAAGAAGAAATGAAAAGTGACATCACTGCTGTAAAGAACTCAATAGAAAGCATCAAGAGTAGACTAGAAGAAGCAGAGAACCGCATAAGTGAGCTAGAAGACAAGATGGAAAAAAATACCCAATTACAACAGCTTCTAGAAACAAAAATTAGAAAGCATGAGGAGAGCCTAAGGAAACTTCGGGACAAACAAAACAAAACAACATCAGGATAATAGGGGTACCAGAAGGAAAGGAAACGGAGCAAGGAATAGAAAACCTGTTTGTAGAAATAATGATGGAAAACTTCCCTGATATAGGGAAGAAAAAAACCACACAAATCCAAGAAGCTCACAGAGTTCCAAGCAAAATGAACCCCAAAAGACCGATGCCAAGGCACATTATAATTAAGTTGGCAAACACCAATGACAAAGTAAGAATCTTAAAAGCGGCCAGAGAGTGACAGAAAGTTACATACAAAGAAACCCCCATCAGACTAGCAACTGATTTCTCAACAGAAACTCATCAGGCCAGAAGAGAATGGAATGAAATATACAAAGTCATGCAAAGGAAGGGTCTCAATCCAAGAATACTGTACCCAGCAAGGCTATCAATCAAAATTAAAGGTGAAATCAGGAGCTTCACAGACAAAAAAGGGCTAAGGGATTTTATCACCACCAAACCAGCAATGAAAGAAATGCTAAAGGGTCTGCTGTAAAAAAAAAGAAAGAAAGAAAGAAATAGGAAGCAAAGAAGGAGCACAGGGGTATAGAATAAAAATGGCGACAAATAAGTGCCTATCAATAATAACTTTAAATATAAATGGATTGAATGCCCCAATCAAAAGACACAGGGTAACAGATTGGATAAGAAAACAAAACCCATATATCTGCTGTCTACAGGAAACACACCTCAAAAAAAAGGACACATACAGACTGAGAGTAAAGGGATGGAAAAAGGTTTTCCAGGCAAATGGAAATGAAAAAAAGCTGGGGTAGCAATACTTATATCTGACAAATTAGATCTCAAAGTGAAGGACATAACAAGAGATAATGAAGGCCACTTCATAATAGTAAAGGGAGAAATCCAACAAGAAGAAATAACTCTGATAAACATATATGCACCCAATACAGGAGCACCAAGATACATTAAAAAAACTCCTGGAAGATATCAAAGGAGAGATTGACAGCAATACAATCATAGTAGGAGACTTCAATACCCCACTATCACCATTGGACAAATCCTCTAAACAAAAAATCAGCAAAGAAACATCAATCCTAAATGACTCACTAGACCAGATGGAATTAATCGACATCTTCAGAACATTCCACCCCAAAGCCACAGAATATACATTCTTCTCAAGTGCATGGGTCATTTTCAAAGATAGACCATATGTTAGGACATAGGCAAAGTCTCTCCAAATTCAAGAAGATAGAAATCATATCAAGTATCTTCTCAGATCACAGTGGCATAAAACTGGAAATCAACTACAATAAAAACAACCCAAAGAAATCAAACACATGGAGACTAAACAGCATGCTATTAAACCATGACTGGGTTACCAAAGACATCAAGGAAGAAACAAAAAACATTATGGCAACAAATGACAATGAAAACAAAACAATCCAAAATCTATGGGACACAGTGAAAGCAGTCCTGAGAGGGAAGCTCATAGCTCTACAAGCCTACTGCAAAAAACAAGAAACAATGGTAATAAATTACCTAACCCAAAAACTCTAAGAGTTAGAGAGAGAGCAACAAGAAAAGCCCAAGAAGAAGGAAAGAAATAATAAAGATCAGAGCGGAGATAAACCACATAGAGACCAAAGAAACAATACAAAAGATCAACAAAACCAACAGCTGGTTCTTTGAAAGGATAAACAAGATTGATGAACCTCTAGCCAGGCTCACCAAGAAGCAAAGAGAGAGGACCCAAATAAACAAAATCAGAAATGAAAGAGGTGAAATAACAACAGACCCCGACTAAATACAAAGGATTGTTACAAAATACTACGAACAACTCTATTCCAACAAACTGGACAACCTGGAGGAAACGGACATATTCCTAGACAAATACAACCTTCCAAAACTCAATCAGGAAGAATCTAAACAGATCAACAGGCCAGTAACTATGGAAGAAATTGAAACAGTCATCAAAAAGCTTCCGGCAAACAAAAGCCCGGAGCCAGACGGCTTCACAGGAGAGTTTTACCAAACATTCAAGGAAGAACTAAAACCTATCCTCCTCAGACTATTACAAAAAATTCAAGAGGAAAGAACACTGCCAGGCTCCTTCTATGAAGCCAGCATCACCCTAATACCAAAACCAGATAAAGACAACACAATGAAAGAGAATTACAGACCAATATCCCTCATGAACATAGATGCCAAAATCCTCAACAAAATCCTAGCAAATTGGCTCCAGCAATACATCAGAAAGATCATACATCATGACCAAGTAGGATTTATCCCAGGAATGCAAGGATGGTACAATATCCGCAAATCAATAAATGTGATACATCACATAAACGAATTGAGAGATAAAAATCACATAGTCATATCAATAGATGCAGAAAAAGCATTTGACAAAATCCAACACCCCTTCTTGATAAAAACTCTCAACAAGGTGGGAATAGAAGGATCATACCTCAACATAATAAAAGCTATCCTCTCTAATAAAATGGTAATATGCAAATTAACCATCACTCCGCTACATAAACCACGCCCACCACCCAATCAGGGCGAGTATTCAAATTAACCCCAATCCAAGATGGCTACAGCCACAGAGAGCAAGGTTTCCCAGGTAACAGAGCAAGCCAAGCTTTCCATAGCCATTGCAGGCCTAAGCCTCCACTCAAGCTACAAAGTTTCAATTATAGAAGGTAAACAAATTCAAACAAATGGCAGCAGAATGGAGCTTGAGAGAGCAGGCCAGGGTTGCCGGCAGCAACAGGGGAAGCAAAGCTTTCCGCACACCCTGGCCGGGCTCACCCGCTTAAGGCTACAAAGTTTCAATTGTAGAAGGTGAATTAACTGCCACAGAAATGGCTGCCGACCCAGAAATGGCTGCCGCCCCAGGCTACAAAGTTTCAATTGTAGAAGGAAAATAAATTCCAGATACCAGGGTCTCCCCTTGGGTTGCCGGGAGGCGTGGCCGGCCTGCAAACCACCACAGGCCCCTCGCTCAGGCTGCCCCACACCCCAAGGAAACCTCCACCCTTATCTGTAACACCCTTCAGGGCAAACCAGCTGGCCCCCACCCGTGCACCAGGCCTCGATCCTATCTAAAAAAAGAGTAATATATAGATTGATCATCACTGCAACACACAATATAGCTGCCCCCATGTGGTCAAAGATCCTGCCCCCATGTGAACACAAGATGGCCAGCAGGAGAGGGCAGTTGGGAGGCACCCGGCCTGCAAGGGAGGGCAGTTGAGAGGGACCAGGCTTGCAAGGGAGGGCAGTTGGAGGCGATCAACCCTGCAGGAGAGGGCAGTTAGGGGTGACCAGGCCAGCAGAGGAGGGAATTTGGGGGCAAACAGGCTGGCAGGGGAGCAGTTAAGCATCAACCAGGCTGGCAGCGGAGTGGTTAGGGGGTGATCAGGCTGGCAGGCAGAAGTGGTTAGGGGCAATCAGGAAGGCAGGCAGGCAAGCAGTCGGGAGCCAGCAGTCCTGGATTGTGAGAGGGATGTCCGACGGCCCATTTAGGCCCGATCGGATCAGGCCTAAACGGGCCGTCGGACATCCCTCCAGGAGTCCCAGATTGGAGAGGGTACAGGCTGGGCTGAGGAACAACCCCCCGCCGTGCACGAATTTCGTGCACCGGGCTTCTAGTATATGATAAACCCACAGCAAACATCATACTCAATGGGCAAAAACTAAAACCATTTCCCCTAAGAACAGGAACAAGACAGGGATGCCCACTCTCACCACTCCTGTTTGAAATATTACTGGAAGTATTAGCTATCGCAATTAGGCAAGAAGAAGAAATAAAAGGCATCCAAATTGGAAAAGAAGAAGTGAAGCTGTCCTTATTTGCAGATGACATGATATTGTACATAAAAAACCCAAAAGATTCCATCAAAAAACTAATAGAATTAATAAATGAATTCGGCAATGTAGCGGGATACAAAATTAACGCCAAGAAATCTAAGGCATTCCTATAAACCAATACTGAACTTACAGAAAGAGAGACTAAAAAAGCAATCCCATTTACCATCGCACCAAAAATATTAAGATACCTAGGAATAAACTTAACTAAGGAGGTAAAAGACCTATACGCGGAAAACTACAGATCACTGAAAAAACAGATAGAGGAAGACGTAAACAGATGGAAGAACATACCATGTTCATGGATTGGTAGAATCAACATCATTAAAATGTCCATACTACCCAAAGCAATCTACACATTCAATGCACTCCCCATCAAAATACCAACAGCATATTTCACAGACCTAGAAAGAACTCTCCAAAAATTCATCTGGAATAAAAAAAGACCCCGAATAGCCGTAGCAATCCTGAGAAAGAAGAATAAAGTAGGAGGGATCTCAATACCAGATTTCAAGCTGTATTACAAAGCCACTGTTCTCAAAACAGCCTGGTACTGGCACAAGAACAGACATATAGATCAATGGAACAGAATAGAGAATCCAGATATCGACCCCAACCACTATGATCAATTAATATTTGACAAAGGAGGCATGAACATACAATGGAGTCAAGACAGCCTCTTCAATAAATGGTGTTGGGAAAATTGGACACACACATGCAAAAAAATGAAACTAGATCACCAACTTACACCATACACAAAAATAAACTCAAAATGGATACAGGACTTAAACATAAGACGGGAAACCATAAAAATACTAGAGGAATCCACAGGCAACAAAATCTCAGACATATGCCAAAAGAACTTCTTCACTGACACTGCCCCTAGGGCAATAGAAGCTAAAGAGAAAATTAACAAATGGGACTACATCAAAATAAAAACCTTTTTTACAGCAAAAGAAACCATCAACAAAACAGCAAGAAAGCCCACTGGATGGGAGAACATATTTGGAAATGCTATCACTGATAAAGGTTTAATCTCCAACTTCTACAGGCAGCGTATGCAACTTAATAAAAGGAAGATAAATGATCCAATAAAAAAATGGGCAACGGACCTAAACAGAATATTTTCAAAAGAAGACAGAAGGAAGGCCAATAGACACATGAAAACTTGCTCAAAGTCACTTATTATCCGAGAGATGCAAATCAAAACAACAATGAAGTACCGTCTCACACATGTCAGAATGGCTATCATCAACAAATCAACAAATGACAAGTGTTGGCGAGGATGCGGAGAAAAAGGAACCCTCGTGCACTGCTGGTGGGAATGCAGACTGGTGCAGCCACTATGGAGAACAGTATGTTGTTTCCTCAAAAAACTGAAAATGGAACTCCCATTTGAGCCAGTAATCCCACTCCTGGGAATATATCCGAAGAAACCAGAAACACCAATCAGAAAGGATATATGCACCCCTATGTTCATAGCAGCACAGTTTACAATAGCTAAGATTTGGAAATAGCCTAGGTGCCCGTCAGCAGATGACTGGATCAGAAAACTGTGGTACATCTACACAATGGAATACTATGCTGCCATAAAAAAGAAGGAATTCTCATGATTTGCAGCAACCTGGATGGAATTGGAGAATATTATACTAAGTGAAATAAGCCAGTCAATGAAAGAAAAATACCACATGATCTCACTCATTTATGGATAATAAAGAACATTATAAACTGATGAACAAAAAGATAGATACAGAGACAGTAAAGCAACAAACAGACTTTCAAATTACAGAGGGAAAGTTAGGGAGAGGTGGGGGAGATAAGAAATCAAACGAAGGACTTGTATGCATGCATATAAGCATAAACAATGGACGCAAAACTCTGGGGGGTGAGGGCATGTATGGGTGTGGGGTGGGGGGGTAATGGTAAGATATGTACACATATAATACCTCAATAAAAAAAATAGTAAACAAGTGAAAAAAAAAAAGAAACTGTCTTCTATTATTTAAGCATGACAAAAAGCAAATGGTGTGTTTGGAGAAGAAACAAGAATTGTAGGTCCCTTTATGAAGTTTCTGCATAGGATGCAAAGTTTGAATTTTCAAGGTTATTTCATAAGTATTGATTTACATCACAATATACTTAAATGTTTAAATTGAACATTTGTGTTGCTAACATATTCAGAATCAAGTTTTTGACAAAATGGAATATCTTGTCTGATTTTACTCAAAACACAGAAGCAATGTGTTTGGATGGTGAATTGAATTCTTGCTCCTAAATTACCCATTTTGTCTTTGACTATAAGTGCATAAAGACTTTGAACTGAACTTCATACAAAATGAAACAGGGTGTTCTTCTTCATGGCATGCTGCCCTGTTTCCAGTTAGGAAAGGTAAACAAATTAGGTATTCTCCTTGGAAAACCTAAATGGAAAAAAGGATCGAGGAACCTCCCACAAGGCTGCAAAACAACTGTTCACATCACTGTGACAACTGGGATCAGGAAGGATTCCTGCAGCACTGTGGAAGACACTTCGCACCCTAACCTACTGATAAGGAGCAGGCCTCTCCCGCTGGCCAGGGAGGAAGTGGAGACCTTAGCGAAATAGGTGATGGTGGTGAGCAGCGATAGAGCAACGTGGCATGGTGGCACAGCAGCCTAGGCCCTAGGTCGGCAAACTGGGGCTCGCGAGCCACATGCGGCTCTTTGGCCCCTTGAGTGTGGCTTTTCCACAAAATACCATGGCCTGGGCGAGTCTATTTTAAAGAAGTGGCCCTAGAAGAAGTTTAAGTTTTAAAAATGTGGCTCTCAAAAGAAATTTCAATTGTTGTACTGTTGATATTTGGCTCAGTTGACTAATGAGTTTTCCAACCACGGGCCTAGGCCTTTGCATGAGGAAGATTCACAGACATCTGTGGAAAGGGGTGTAGGAAGAACATGCCATGCCAGCCCCTGTTGAGGGGCAGGTGGCAAGGCCTGAGGGTGGGGTGGGCAGCCTGGAGGGAGAGTTCAGAGGAGTGGCTCAAGGAATCTGCTTTGTTTCTGAGTGACAGTGGGCATGCACACCCCTTCCTCTTGCCTAAGCCTCACCTGCCTGAACAGGAATTGCACTGTGCTTGCTGTGCAGGTAGTTCCTGTCTCACACCCATGCCCTGAGGACCCAGTGTCACAGTATGTATCCCGCCCAGCCTCCAGGTGACCCTGTGAGAGAAAAATAGTGGCCCAGCTACCTGGCAGAGAGCCCAGGCGGCCCCTCCTCCCCAGTCCCATCCCCTCACCTGAAGCCATCGTCCTCTCATAGTACTTCAGGGGGTTGAGCCACAGGTCCTTGCTGATGATCTGGTAGGGCAAACAGGGCTGGGTCAGGAGAGGGCAGGGACCCGATTATAAACCCAAGCAGCAGGGGCACACACGAAGCTGTGTGCTGGCATGGCCAGGGATGGCCCACCTCAGCAATCCTGCCAGATCCTGCCAAGCTGTGGTCAGAGAACCAGTTGAAGAGGGAGAGGCTGCTGTGCCGGTGTCTGTGGCTGTAGGCTTCCCGTTCACAACGCTGGTACCACTGAATGGGAGTGGCATGGGACGCCCTGTATCCTGCAGGAGAGGGGTATGTGACACGGGGCATCACCTTCCAACTTCTGCCCACCACCAGCTATGGCCCATGCAGGGAGCCTCCTCTTACCTGTGACGGTGATGAGATACTCCTTCACAATCACATGGTTGCGGAAGTAGGGGTTGCGGTGGAAGTACAGGCTAATGGTGCAGCGATCTTCAGGATGCCTGACTTCCCTCACCTGCAGACGGAAAGTGGATCCAGAGAGTGAAGTTGCAGCCCAGGGTACCCGCCTTTAGCTGTTTTCTAGGGACAGGCCATTTACTCTCCTGCCCTCCCACCGCTCCTTGGAGTGGGCGGCCTGACCTTCAAGTCGATCATGTGGCCGAGCATGTTTTCATCTTGGATGCTGATCATGGCCGACAACTCCGGGTGGTTGAAAAACTGCTTTGGGTCAAGGAGCCTGCACCCTGGAAGCTGGACATGGACCAGCTAGAAAGTGCAGCTTGGCCTGGCCTCTCCTGGCCGACAGTGCCACTGTTTCCTGACAGACCTGATGCCCAACAGATTGTTGCAAGCTGAGGGCTTGACAGGCTACACATCACTCATTGCTGCTTCTGACTGAAGAGCTGGACATACAGAAGGCCTCAAGGGAAACATTAGTTAGTCCCGGAAGTACCCGTGCAACATAGCCCCATCTGTGGGCAACAGCACCCGGCCTATGCTTGCATTTGTGTTGGAGCTCTGACCCTGGACCCACAGGTATCGGTTCTGCAGTGCCCATAAAAGAGAGAGGTTGTCACCATGATCCTGAGCCAGACTGGGGCTCATTACCTGAGCTTGTCTCCAATGTTTCTCTTTTCTATCCAAACCATCCCCGCTGACACCTTTCTCCTGCACTGTCCCATGCACCTTGGGGTCCCCTGCCTTTACCCTCAAGGATACAGCAGAAGAACAAAGTAGCTGGGATCTCAATACCAGACATCAAGCTGTATGACAAAGCCAGTGTTCTCAAAACAGCCTGGTACTGGCACCAGATCAGTCATATAGACCAATGGAATCAAATACAGAACCCAGAAATTGACCCAAACCACTATGCTCAATTAATATTCCACAAAGGAGGCATGAACATACAATCGAGTCAAGACAGTCTCTTCAATAAACGGTGTTGGGATAATTGGACATATACATGCAAAAAAATGAAACTAGACCACCAACTGACACCATACACAAAAATAAATTAAAAATGGATACAGGGCTTAACTGTAAGACGGGAAAACAGAAAAATATTAGAGGAATCCACAGGCAGACATATGCCAAAGCAATAACTTCACCGATCCATCTCCTAGGGCAATGGAAACTAAAGAGAAAATAAACAAATGGGACTACATAAAAATAAAAAGCTTTCGCACAACAAAAGAAACTATCAACAAAACAACAAGAAAGCCCACTGCACTGGAGAACATATTTGCCAATATTATCACTGATAAGCGTTTACTCTCCAACATTTACAAGGAACTCATACACCATAACAAAAGGAAGATAAACAACCCAATCAAAAAATGGGCAATGGACCTAAATAGACACTTTTTTCAAAAGAAGACAGAAGAAAAGCCAAGAGACAGATGAAAACATGGTCAAAGTCACCCATCATCTGAGAGATGCAAATCAAAACAACAATGTGGTACCATCTCACACCTGTCAGAACGGCTATCATCAACAAAGGACAAGTGCTGGCGAGGATGCAGAGAAAAAGGGGGCCTCGTGCCCTGCTGGTGGGAATGCAGACTGGTGCAGCCACTGTGGGGAACAAACAGTAAGTGATATCCTTAAAAAATAAAAAATGGAACTCCCATTTGACCCAGTGATCCCACTTCTAGGAATATATCCCAAGAAACTAGAAACACCAATTGGAAAGGATACATGCACCCCTATGTTCATAGCAGCACAATTCACCATAGCTAAGATTTGGAAACAGCCAAACTGCCCATCAGCAGAGGAGTGGATTAAAAAACTGTGGTACATCTACACAATGCAATACTATGGAGCAGTGAAAAAGGAGTTCTTACCATTTGCAACAGCAGGGATGGAACTGGAGAGCATTATGCTACGTGAAATAAGCCAGTCAGAGAAATAAATCACATGATCTCACTCATTTACAGAATATAATGAACAACATAAACTGATTAACAAAAACAGATCCAGAGACAGAGAAACATTGATCAGACCATGAGACCTTAGAGGGAAGGTAGGGGAGGGTGGGTATAAGTGTGAAAGATCAACCAAAGGACTTGTATGCATGCATATAAGCCTAACCAATGGGCACAGACACCGGGGGGTGGGGGGGTGCAGATATGAGTGGGGAGGATTGGCAGGTAATGGTGGGATAAGGACCCATATATAATGCCTTAATCAATAAAGAAATTTTAACTAAATGAATAAAATATATTTTTAGGAAAAAAAAAAAAAAAAGGATACAGCTGTGGCCCAGAACCCAGGGATGCGCTGGATATTGAGGCTTCTCTGTTCAAAATAAGGCTGGAGTCTCTGCCGAGTCCTGCGCCTGAGCCGAGAGAAGTCCCTGCTGGCTTGCTCATTCACGGGCTCCATCTCCAACTGAAGGGCCTGGAGCACCTCCAGCGGGGACCAGGTGCACTTGCCCCAGGGCCCTGACTGGGCCTGCTCCTGCTGCACTGGCTTCTCTTCTTGTGGCTTTACGTCTGCCTCTGGCAGTGGTTCCACCTCTCCCACCAGCTCCATGGCCTCAATGGCGCCCTGCCCCTCCCCATTCTGGACAAACTGCTCCCCTGCAATTAATGGCTCCTCCATCCACCCCTGATCCTGGCCATAGGACCTTTCTAGGACCCCAGGCGCCTGTTCCTCCAGCCTCAGCGCTTCACTCACCACCTCCTCCTGCCTCCCCAACTGCAGATCTGCGAAAACCTCCTCCCCTGCCCACATGCCCTGCCCTGGCACCACCTGCAGAAGGCCCTCCTGCCACAGGACTAGCTGCACCTGTGCCTGCAACTCCTCCCCCTTGTCTTCCCCTTGATCTTCACTCTGGGTTCCCTGCTGCACCTCAGCCTCCTCTCCCTGCACAAACTGCTCTGCAGCCACACATTCCTCCTCCCTCCCCCACTCAACATCTAGCCAAACCTCCTCACCTGCCTCCAACCTCAGCTCCGGGGACACAGCCTCCAGCACCTGCATGTTGTTCTCCTGCTCCTGCCCCAAGGCAGCCCTCCGAACCTCCTCTGCCTTTATTTCCTGGTTATCACCACCTTCCTGCTCTGCGGTGTAGCTAAAAGCCCCCTGGGCCATCCTGCTTGCCCTGCCCTGCCTGGTGCAAAGGCCCTAGGGTGCACTCTGTGGCCCCAGCCGCCCTTCAGCTGAAGGCCCCCTAGCGGAACGCAGAGGAAGCCCCGCGGCCCCCAGGAGCCCCTCTGTCTCCCAACACAGCCTTCCTCCGGGTGCTCCCTGGCCCTGAGACTAGTGCAGGGAAGGAGCAGGCGGGTGCAGAGCCTGCTGACTCGAGGCGGGCACTTGCTCAGCGTGCACGCATCCGGGGCCTGGCTGTGCTGAGCGGGCTCACACTGCGCTCATGCGCAGGCGCTGGTGATATGAGCATGTGGTACAGAAGGAGCCTGTCCAGGCCCCGCCTGCTGTCTCTGGGTGGGCTCCTGAAAAGTCTTCTCCAATCACGGACAGGACAGTGGGCGTCACCCTGCAGAGCCCCGCCCCTCACTCACAGCCCTGGTGTATGAGCCGGGCCCCTGGAGCCGGAGCCGGATGTTCCTGAGGAAGCCCACCTACTGGCCTGGGCTCTGAGGCTTCCTGGGCATCCCTTCCTCCTGTGCACCTCCGCTTGTCCAATCACAGCTCTGCAGGGCAGAATTCGCTTGCTGAGTGCCATCCCAGGGCCTTTCCCCTTCCGCCGCCGCCCCCCACGCCCCCAGCCCCCCCCCCCCCCCCCCCCCGTCCCACCCCGCCCCCCCCCCCCGCCAGTCCCCTCCCCCCACCCCCGCCCCGTCCCCCCCCCCCCCCCGCGGGTACCCTCCCTCCCCGCCCCGCCCCGCCCCGCCCCCCCCGCCAGTCCCCTCCCCCACCCCCCTTCCTGCCCCGCCCCCACCCCCACCCCCCTCCCCCCGCCAGTCCCCTCCCCCCCACCCCCCGCCCCCACCCCGCCCCCCTCCCCCCGCCAGTCCCCTCCCCCCCACCCCCCGCCCCCCGCCAGTCCCCTCCCCCTCTCCCCCCCTCCCCCCGCCTCCTCACCAGTCCCCTGCTAAAGGAAACAGAGGCATGTGCCTTGGGCATTATATATATCCACATTGCCCAGCTTCTTGGCATATAGGTGTTCATGGTATTTTCTTACAACCTTTGTATTTATGTGGTGCCAGTGGTTACTCCTCCACTTTCCTTTCTGAGTTCATCTATGTGGGGCCTCTCTCTTTGATTCTTGATTAGTCTGGCTAATTGTTTATGGATTTTGTTTATCCTTTCAAATAATTAGCTCTTGGTGTCATTGATTTTTTTTTATTTTTTT
This sequence comes from Cnephaeus nilssonii, assembly GCF_951640355.1. NCBI lineage: Eukaryota > Metazoa > Chordata > Mammalia > Chiroptera > Vespertilionidae > Cnephaeus > Cnephaeus nilssonii. The sequence continues at coordinate 9,851,666 of NC_137096.1, read as the reverse complement.
TTCAGTCTCTATGTTATTTATTTCTGCTCTAATCTTTATTATTTCCTTCCTTTTACTTACTCTGGGATTTTCTTGTTGTTCTTTTTCTGATTCTTAAGTTGTATTGAGTAAATAGTTTATTTCCTGATATTTCTTGTGTTTTGTTTTTGTGTGTGTGTTTTTTGTGTTTTTTTTTTTTTGTTTGTTTGTTTTTTTGCTTTTTGGATGTTTTTTTAGATATGCCTGTATTGCTATGAACTTTCCTCTCAGGACTGCTTTTGCTGTTTCCCAGAAATATTGTGTTGTTGTTTGTTCATTTTCATTTCTTTCCAGGAAGTTTTTCATTTTCCCTTGATCTTATTGGTAACCAATTCATTGTTTAATAGCATGCTATTTAGACTCCAGGTGCTTAAATGTCTCTGGGTGTTTTTACTCTAGTTGATTTCTCATTTCATTCCACTGTTACCTAAGAAGATGCTTGATATGATTTCAATCTTCTTGAACTTGTAGGGACTTGTTATGTGACTTAACATGGTCTATCTTTGGGAATGATACAGGTGCACCTGAGAAAAATGTATATTCTGCTGCGTTGGGATGAAACGTTCTAAAATGTCAATAAAATTCATCTGATCCAGTGTGCCCTTGAGAGTCTCTGTTTCCTTGTTTATTTTTCATATGGAAGACCTATCCAGTCAAGTCAGGGGAGTGTTAAAAGTCCCCTACTGTGACTGTCCTGTTGTTAAGCTCTCTGTTAAAGTGATCTAGAAATTGAATTTGTTTGTTTGCTTCATATATATATATATATATATATATATATATATATATATATATACACACACACACACACACACACACACACACACTAGTGGCCCGGGGCATGGAATCCGTGCACATTAAGAGGGAATTAATAAGAGGAAATATATTAATATTGCTATTTGCCTTTCTCTATAGTAGACATGTCAGAGATGAAAAAATTAGTAAGATGTATATGAATATAATATATAAACTTAATAAATAAACAACAAACATGATATAATAACAACAAAGACATGATATAAAAACAAGAAAAACATGATGTAAAAACAACACTGATACAAACAATGACTAATAAATTGATTAAACTCATTCTAACATCTCCCTGTATACCACATTAAGAGTGAAAACACTTTCAGAGTGCTTGACTGATGTCCCTTGAGAGAAAGTGTTTACAACTTTGACTTTAACATCACGCCCTCTTCAAACTTGAGACAAGGCAACATGTGCGAAAATGGATTCAGTTAGGGATATTCCTACTCTGTCTAGAGTTTGTCCTTGTGATTTATTAATAGTCATCGCAAACGCTGGCATCATGGGAAACTGTCTTCAAATTAATTTAAATGGGAGGCCAGTGCCCGATGGGGACAAATCAATTCTTGGAATCAGAAGAAACTCTTCTTCTGCAGGTCCTATTAATACTTCAGCTTGGATAATGTTCGGTCACAATTTTTTGATAATAAATCTAGTGCCATTCAAAGACCCCGTTTACTATTAAGATTTCTTTGTAGCATTATGTTTGCACCCACTTTATATTTTAATTTATGACATGGCATTCCTGAAGGAGTAATACTATTAGGAAATTCATTGGGAAAACTTTCCTTTTCAGCATCATCTGTTGAGTCAATGGAATCATCACTCAAATATGTGTGAAAATCTCCATCGAGTATATGCAAAATTTCTTCATTTAATTTTTGAACTTGCTCATTTTTTTTGGACAAAGAATCACATATTTAGATATATATTTTAATGTTATGTATAGGTATAGTATTTCCAAAGGTAGCTTCAATAATAGATCCGTAACAATTTCACAGGGGATTCAATAATATCCATTCCTAAATGAAAACTGCTATCCAGTTTCTCATCTCCAACTTTTACTAAACACTCACTATAATCAGAATCCTCTGATCTCATATTTGTTTTAAGAGACAACTTTCTTAAACATCCCCACACACTACAGTACTTTCAACCTGTTTGTACTATGGCCGATTGCATAGCATGCAGCACAATACTGAGACATTGTCGAAAATATCCTTTGAGAAGGAGAACTTTCCCACCAAATGCAACATTCAAATTCATAATTTCTCTTAGTAATCCATCTATAGCATTTATAGCATGACTGGGTGCCATGGAGCATTCATCAATAGTAAGAAGTTGGGCCTTTATAATGGTTTTTAGCAACTTCACTCTTTATATCAACTCTAGAAATTGAAGTTTCATTTAATGGAATTGGTAATTTATGTTGGGAATGAAAGGTTCTTCCACCAAGACGTAAATTTGCAGCAATTCCTGTAGACGCTGTGGGTAAAACAGGACCACCATGACCTCTAATATAATGTATTAAAACTTTATACAGATATGTTTTTCCACCACCACTTGGACCATCCAAGAGAAAGCCTTTGGGGTGTACTGTTTGATCTTCGATGGCTGAAGTTATAGTCTGAAATGCTTCCAACTGTTCATCATTCAGAGAACTTGTTGCCCATACGATTCATCGCATGTATTTGTATTCCTTAATAAAGGATAGTCTGGAAGTTTGAAATGTGAACATTTCATTCCATGCAATGTGAATACCTCTTGAATTTTGTTAAGGGCATGCATTTCACAGTTCACAAAGGCGCCTTCTCTTCGGTGTAATTTCCAACAAAAATCTTCAATAATATGAGATTTATTCTAATCCCATAATTTGTCTGCATCAGAAGGACATCCAAACACAGAGATATATGCAAAAAGTTGCTGTAGTTGTTTGGGAAGATTAAGGATGATCGCATTGTCAATTGTATCTTTCCAGATACTGTCGTCGATTAATAATCCTCTATGTTTAGCAACTTCACGAAATGTATCATAAATTACACCTCCTAAAGTACGCATATCAGCAAAATTTATCACACCTTTTACACGCAGAAGCAAAAGTCTAAGGTAATATCGTTCTGGTTCTCTAGAGCTCACAGTGAACTTTCTACCTAATACTTTATTCCCGTCCTTTTGGCGTTTTATCCACAAAGAATGATTAAACACATAATGTTGTGTAATCTCCCAATAACAATAATTGTGTGCATCAGAATCTTCTCTATTCAATAATAACCAAGCCATCAAAGTTGAGTTATGCCTTTTAGCCCTATGTATAACTTCAGCAAAATCATCAGTATGAAAATACAAATTCTGGTCATTTGGCAAATGAATAGCTAATCTTGTAATTGCATGAGATTGGTCATGCATTTGCATTGCAAAATGTCTCCAAACAGCCTCAGGAGCACTCATATACCTGGAGTCATTGAAGTCCTGTACTTGGTCATGATTGATAATATTTTTTTTCAGAAATTGGAATATGTGCACAATCCTGACATTTATAGACACATTTAAATAAATATTTGGCCCTAACTGGTTTGGCTCAGTGGATAGAGCGTCAGCCTGTGGACTGAAAAGTCCCAGGTTCGATTCCGGTCAAGGGCATGGTATACCTTGGTGGTGGGCACATCCCCAGTAGAAGGTATGCAGGAGGCACCTGATCAATGTTTCTCATCAATGTTTCTAAGTCTCTCTCCCTCTCCCTTCCTCTCTGTAAAAAATCAATAAAAATATATTTTAAAAAAGTAAATATATATTTGACACTTTTAACCAATGCACAGACTTCAACGTTTATATGACAGTTATATTTAAGGCACAAATACAGGTTATAAGGGACAATTCAAGTGTTATCGCCAACTTTATTTCCAACAGACGTGGTGTTACCATATCTTCATTTGTATTTGGGATATCCATCAATATTTTCAATGGTTGCATTTTGGAATTCTTTGAAATATCCCTTTGAACATTTTCCCTTTTCCATACATGGACTATTTGGATATTGTATTCCACATGGTCCACGCAACATGTTTGATTTTACAATTTGAAAAAGTCAAGGACACTGGTCTTCATCTGTAATTTCTGCCTTAACTATATGGTCAATGTCATATTTCATTTGCAATATGGATTCACTTTCTAAGATCAATAATGATGTGAGTGTGAGGCAATCAGCATATCTGAAATGCAATGACATGAATTTTAGCTATTACGTTGCCAAATAAATGGAATTTACATCTATCATTTAAAAGAGCATTCAGCTTAATATTGAAAACATTGGCTACCAGGTCAGGTCTGTTTTCTACTTTTTGCCAGCATTGTAAATTGTTGGTAATATCTGCCCATTTGGGGTTGCACATCATGTTTATGAATAAATCGGACTTGCCATACTTTGTTACACTTGTCATAGAACCCTGATATTGCTGCTGCATATTTCTGAGACTACCCTCAAAAGATGATGGAAGTATTATCATTTTTTACTAATCGGCACATTGTCATTTTCAGATCTAGATGTGAGATAATCTATCAAACCACGATATTTTTCAATTTTCATCTTAAATTGGTTTGCATTAATGACATTTATCTGATTGGCTTCCATTTTAATATGAATCCAAAAGAAACTGAGTTAATTTTCCTGCACTTAAAATAGGATTGAACATGTTCTGTGCAGAGAGATGAAATCCATAATACTGCCTCTGTGTAACTCGTGTGCTTACAGGTCATCTAGTATTATTGTCGATTACACTGTTGTCTCTGAGTCTCAATGCACTATCCGTTCCCCAGCCCTTTTCACCATGTGGAAAAAGAATAGGATATGTCATTGCATCTAATGTAGGAAACAGGATACTGATTTGTTTCATTTTAGTGGCATTCAAATTACTGGGATGTGGTTTACAATGAATGAGCAAGTCCCTCTTAAAAGGAGGTTCTCCATCTTCATTTCTGAATAAGACAGCAACCTTGGTTACACAGGGAGGATTTTACTTACCAGGATCACTGTTACGACCATATTTAATTGGCCATTGGTCAGCTTGAGTCAGCGATTTACCAGCCAGGAATGCCATTCACCTGCACCTCTGACCCTGATAGGAGGGAGGAGGAAGCCACTTTCCTCCCAGAGCTCCCTCCTGCCACAGCGCCCCCCAGGGGCCCAGAGCTATCTCACACCACCATGTCCTGGCCAGGGCTCAGAGCTCCCTCCCACTGGCAGCCTGCTGTTTGGTCTTCTATCTGGCCTTTTACATCATGACGACTCCTGGCTTCTTATATATTAGGTTTGAGGTGTTCCTATGTAGGGAGCATATATGTTTACCAGGGCTATATCGTCTTGTTGGTTGATCCCCTTAGTATTATTCAGGGACAGTTTTGTCTTTTGTGATGGCCTTTGTTTTAAAGTCTATTTTGTCTGATATGAGTATTGCTACTCCAGCTTTTTTCTTTTTCCCTTTGCATGGAATTTTTTTTTCCAATTCCTGCACTCTCATCCTGTGTGTGTGTGTGTGTGTGTGTGTGTGTGTGTGTGTGTGTTATTTTGAGGTGGTGCTCCTGTAGAACGCATATACTTGTGTCATGATTTTGTATCCGTTTTACTACCCTATGCCTTTTGATTGGAGCATTTACCCATTTATCCTTATTATTGACAGGTAGTTATTTATTGACATTTCATTTCTGTATGGATAAGTTTCTGTCTCTGTTTCTTCTCATTACAGCAATCCCTGTAGCATTTCTTGTAATCCTGACGTATGGCGATGTACACCTTTACTTTTTTTTTTTTTTTTTGGTCTGGGAAACTCTGTATTTGAACGTCTATTTTGAATGAAAGACTTGCTGGATATAGTAATCTTGGTCTCAGATCCTTGCTTTCCATGACCTTGAGTACTTCATGTCATACCCTTCTGGCCTGTAGAGTTTCTGATGAGAAATCAGGTGTCAGCCTAATGGGAACTCCACTGTAGGAAACAGATTTATTTTCTCTCTTTGCCTTGAAGATTCTCTCTTTGTCTTTAAGTTTTGGCATTTTAATTATGATGTGTCTGCGCATGGACCTGTTTGGCTTTTTCCTTTAGGCGTTCTCTATGGCTCCTGAACTTGTGTTACATTTTCCTTTACCAGCTTAGGGAAGTTTTCTGCCATTGTTTCTTCAAACAACTTCTCTATGCCTTTCTCCCACTTCTGGCACACCTGCTATTCTAATATTGTTACAGGTAGTTCCACGGCTCCCTTAAGTAATCCTTCTGTTTTTTTATTATTGCTTTTTTTTTCTGGTTTTCTGATTGAGTGATATTTACTTTCTGACTTCTAATTCACTGATCCAATCCTCAGCCTCCCCTAATATGCTGTGTATTTCTTCCAATGTGTTCTTCATTTGTGTTATATCATTTTTTTAATCTAGAACTGTTCTTTTTTTATAGTTATTATATCTTTTTTCATACTGTTGAGCATTTTTACCATGATTACTCTGAACTCTGATTCAGATACATTTCTTATCTCTGCTTCATTTTTCTCTTCTCCTGGGAATTCTTTAGTTCTTTCATTTTGGGGTTATTTCTTTGTTTCCTCATTTGGCTTTCTGTTTGGGTTTGTGACGATAAGTTAGGTAGATCTTCTACACCTCTCAGTGTCAAGTGAAGGACGGTGTTAAAGGCTGCTTCTCACTAATTAGATCAGTCAAAGACTCAAATGCCTCCAGAGACCACCTCTGTCTACGGACTGATAGGATTCCGACTTGAATTGTCTCCCCTCACCCCAGGCAATTGTCCTCAAGTGTGGTGAGAGTTTTTTTTCAACAAGGAATATCAGTGGCTTATGCCTGGAGAACAATTGTCATGTTTAATCTCTTCAATGGCCTTTGGGCACAGTGTTTTCCGATAGGGTATGTTACCTGTCTTACCCCCAGACAAGGCAAATGTTTGTGTGGGAAAGATGTTTTCCTCTGCATAAGGAAATGACTCAGCCCATGAAACCTGTGGTGTCTGTCTTCTGAGCTCTATCCCCCGAGTCCCCAGACCTGACTTCTGCCCTCACAGCTGCAGTCCACTTCACCCTCCCTTTCCCAGGGCACAAGGTGGGTGGCTCCAGAGGGAAATTTGTGTGTTGGCCCTCTAAGAGGATGCCTGAATTTCTAGCCATCACTCCCTGGCAGACAGAGCCTTGCTGCTTTTTACAGCCAGATGTTATGTGGGTACCCTCCTCAGTTCGGTGCTCTCCACTGGAGGGCCCAGCTTGCATATTAGACCCCAGAGTTCTCAGTGGCAAACCCCACAGCTGAGATGTCTCTCCAGGGCTTCCGTTTCTGTCTGTGGGTGTCTGACCAGCCCCTTACTGCCTCCATCCCTCTTACCAGTGTCTATGTGGTCTCCACCTTCGGGCCTCGGGTGTCAGGGTTCTCTCCTGTGAGTTTTTCATTGTTTATTCAGGAAGTTTTTCTGTGTTTTAGTTGTCATATCAGTTTGTTCCTGGGGCCATGTCCCTGCAGCATCCACTTTCTCTGCCACCATTGTTTTAAAATATATTTTTATTTATCTCAGAGAGTAAAGGAGAGGGAGAAAGAGATAGAAACATCAATGATGAGAGAGAATCATTGTTTGGCTCCCTCCTGCAGGCCCCATACTGGAGATTGAGCCCACAAACCAGGCATGTGCCCTTGACCTGAAATGAACCTGGGACCCTTCAGTCCACAGGCTGGTGCTTGATCCAGCTAGGGCTGTGCCAAACCAGTTAGGGTTCTGCCACCATTTTTAATCCTCTTCAGAGTCCCTCTTAATTTAAAGTGTCTGCAAACATTCTTGTCCAATAGGGTTGTCTTTCACGTGGTTTCAGGATGGAGTTTTGCATGAAAGCTCCAATGTCCAGTGAGTGCACATTCTAATATATAGCACCATCAGGAACTGTGTTTTGAGGCATGACAATCCTATCTAATAAAAGAGTAATATGCAAATTGACCGCCCCTGCAAGACACAAGATGGCCGCTCCTGTGTGGTCAAAGATGGCTGCCCCCAGGTGGACATAAGATGGCCACCACAAGATGGCTGGCATGGGAGGGCAGTTGGGGGCAGTTGGGCGTGACTGGGCCAGCAGAGGAGGGAAGTTGGGGGAAGACCAGGCCAGGAGAGGAGGTCAGTCGTGGAGGCAGGGAGAAGACCAGGCCTGCAGGGGAGTGCAGTTTGGAGGGACCAGGCCTGTAGAGGAGGGCAGTTGGGGTGGACCAGGCCTGCAGAGGAGGGCAGTTGGGATGGACCAGGCGAGAAGGGGAGGTCAGTTGGGGGGACCATACCTGCAGGAGAGGGAAGTTGGGAAGACCAGACCTGCAGAAGAGGGTAGTTGTGGGTAATCAGGCCAGCAGGAAGGGCAGTTAGGGGTGACTGATCCAGCAGAGGAGGGCAGTTGGGGGGACCCAGGCCTGCCGGGGAGGACAGTTGCAGGGGGGGGGCAGGCCTGCAGGGGAGTGCAGTTAGGGGTGACCAGGCTTGCAGGGGAGTGCAGTTAGGGGTGACCAGGCCAGCAGGGGAGGAGAGTTGGGGGTGACCAGGCCAATAGAGGAGGACAGTTTGGGGCAACCAGGCCTGCAGGGGAGGACAGTTAGGGGTGATCAGGCCAGCAGGGGAGGGCAGTTCGGGACAATTGCACCAACCAGGGAGCAGTTAGGAATCTATCATGCTGGCAGTGGAGTTGTTAGGGGTTGATCAGGCTGGCAGGCAGAAGTGGTTAGGGGCAATCAGGCAGAGGCAGGCAAGCACTTGGGAGCCAGCAGTCCTGGATTGTGAGAGAAATGTCCGACCACCCATTTAGGGCTGATCCCATAAAGGGTCCCAGATTGGAGAGGGTGCAGGCTGGGCTGAGGTACAAGGCCCCCACCCATGCACAAATGTCATGCACCAGGCGTCTAGTAGGCATATCATAACTGAAACCTGCCCTGTCTCTTACAGTTTCTTTCTGTGTTTGGATCTCAATGGAGCCAAACTAAGTCTCTTGTTTCAAGTCAAGTGTGGAAGGATACAATCTTGATTTCAACATGTGTTCTTCCAAGGAAACCTTGGTAATGTTTTCTTACTCCAAAATGTATTACGACGTTCAATTATAAGGCCAGATCTGTTTATAAGGACCAGACATTTATTTTTGTTGAATGAAAATTGTAAGAAGCACATAAATGCATGAAGATATATTTTGTGCTTCCAAGAATCATATACTGGTTGAGGAAATACAGAGACCAAATGACTACATCTTAATCTATAGAACGTAAGTATGTTGTCAACAGGCTTAAAAAGTGATCGACATGGGTTCAGATGGTGTGTTTTTAATAATAACGAGGGTGAAAAGGCACACTTGAATGAGTCAGGCATTGCAAGTTGCCAAATCACAGCATGAGCATAGTTGTGAAAAAAGGTGTGACTCATTAATATTAGTAGAGAGATGTTTTATAGTATACCATAAATCCCTCACATTAAAATTATGTTGGAAAATTGAAAGTATTGTAAGCATCAGTGTAGTTAAGAAGAATATGCCTCTGCACTTGAATACAGACAAGCAGCCTATCCATTTTAATTTTAGATGTGCTACTGAGCAAAGAAAATTAGTAAAAGGCTCATTTATGGGCATTAGGGATAAGAATTATAACTGAAACATAGTAATATTTATGGGAGATGTAATATTTCTCATATTTTGAAGGAGGTTTAGTGCTCTTTATATGAGCCATTAAATAATCCAGCTAAAGAGCAGTATAATCTATATTACCATCATTACCAAAATTAATACATTTAAATTAGAGAGCATTAGGAGAGGCCATGCTAAATCAGAGATGAATTATAAAATTATCCTCTCTAATAAAATGGTAACATGCAAATTAACCATCACTCCGCTACATAAGCCATGCCCACCAGCCAAGCCACGCCCACCAGCCAAGCCACGCCCACCAGCCAATCAGGGCGAGTATGCAAATTAACCCCATCCAAGATGGCTACAGCCACAGAGAGCAAGGTTTCCCAGGTAACAGAGGAAGCCAAGCTTTCCATAGCCATTGCAGGCCTAAGCCTCCACTCAAGCTACAAAGGTTCAATAATAGAAGGTAAACAAATTCAAACAAATGGCGGCAGAATGGAGCTTGAGAGAGCAGGCCAGGGTTGCTGGCAGCAACAGGGGAAGCAAAGCTTTCTGCACACCCTGGCCGGGCTCACCCGCTTAAGGCTACAAAGTTTCAATTGCAGAAGGTGAATTAACTGCGACAGAAATGGCTGCCACCCCGGAGGGAGCAGCAGGCTTGGCTCCGCTCCAGGCTACAAAGTTTCAATTGTAGAAGGAAAATAAATTCCAGATACCAAGGCAACTGCTTGGGTTGCCAGGGGGCGTGGCCGGCCTGCAAACCACCACAGGCCCCTTACTCAGGCCACCCCATGCCCCAAGGGAAACCCCACCTGCTCCGGGACGCCCTTCAGGGCAAACCAGCTGGCCCCCACCCGTGCACCAGGCCTCTATCCTATCTAATAAAAGAGTAATATACAGATTGATCATCACTGCAACACACAATATAGCTGCCCCCATGTGGTCAAAGATCCTGCCCCCATGTGGACACAAGATGGCCACTACAAGATGGCCAGCAGGAGAGGGCAGTTGTGAGGGACCAGGCCTGCAAGGGAGGGCAGTTGGAGGTGATCAACCCTGCAGGAGAGGGCAGTTAGGCGTGACCAGGCTGGCAGAGGAGGGAAGTTGGGGGCAAACAGGCTGGCAGGGGAGCAGTTAAGCATCAACCAGGCTGGCAGCAGAGTGGTTAGGGGGTGATCAGGCTGGCAGGCAGAAGCGGTTAGGGGCAATCAGGAAGGCAGGCAGGCAAGCAATTGGGAGCCAGCAGTCCTGGATTGCGAGAGGGATGTCTGACTGCCCATTTAGGCCCGATCCTGGTGGGCAGTCGGACATCCCTCCAGGGGTCCCAGATTGGAGAGGGTACAGGCTGGGCTGAGGGACAACCCCCCGCCATGCACGAACTTCGTGCACCAGGCTTCTAGTATATATATATATATATATATATATATATATATATATATATATATATATGATAAATTTGGCATGTACTGGCCCAATAAGATATCACTATGCACAGATGATATATTTCCAGTATTAAAATATATATCCAAGTGCACAAGAGCACGGGATTTTCCTCAGTCAAAAATGTAATTGAAAATATAGTAGAAAAGTTTTAAGATCAGTGAGAAAGTTGCTTTTGAAATTAAATAGACGTAACGTGGCTCAATAGTGTGGGCTTCTGGGAACAATTGAAAATGTTTTAACTGGGATGCTAGTAATTCAATACTTGCATAGCAAAGGGATTATTAGTTCTTAGGTGAAAGTGCATGGAGCAATGAATGTAACATTAAGATTATGAAGTTTAACATAATGTTGACAACACATTGTGAGAAAGAGTGCAAAGTAGAGAAGGGGAAAAGCTGACAGATGCTAGTCAAGCTATAAGTGGGCACTGATAAATATGTATGTGGACGTATTGGAAATTGCTTGCACTTTGTTCATAAGTGGACAGGTTTTTCCCACTGATGGTAATTTAAGAAATTAAGGATGATGTACAAGGAGGACAAGATGTCAGAAGATAATACATTCCAGAGTAACATTTTACAGCGCATACAACCATGAGCCCAAATGGAGTCTTAGAGTAAATTTAAACATTGTCGTGGAAAGACGAAATAAAGTGGTGTTTTGAATTTTTATATTTCCTTAAAACATTGTTCTCCGTTGAGATATCCTCACATAAATACTTTTCATTTGCAGGACTGCTGTCAAGTGGGAGATAGAATTATGCAGGTGCTCCGTTCAAAGAGCCAAGCCCTTCCAGGAGAAATTGCCATTCTTCTCCTAGAGATGATGATTGCACTACTAGTTATAGGTAAGGGGCAACAAAACATAGTTCACTTAATGTATACTAGATATTGTTTGTTGTTGAGGTGAAATTCATCCATATCACACTAAATATTTACTATTGACCAAGTAAGTAGCATGTAGTGTATTCAGAGTCTTATGCCACCACCACATCTCTGTATGTCCAAAACATCTTTATCGGCCCTAAATAAAAGCTCTGCAGTTAAAACAGTCACTACCATTCTCTTCCCAGATCCAGCTTCTATCAAACATCAACCAGTATTCTGTCTGTATTGATGCACCTGTTTCCACAGATCATAGTATCGGAATGAAACAGGACAGGACCATTAGTGTCTGGCTTGTTTCTGTTAGCATAAATGTTTCCAAGGGTCATCCATGTGGCAGTAATGAGTCCATCTCCACTTTTATGTCTGATTAAATAACCCATTGCAGCTCTAGTGCACACACCTTGTTTACCACTTCATCTTTTGGGGTCATTTCCACCAGAGGACTGCTGTGAGCATTCTTGGATTGGTATTTCAGTAGAAGTTTCCAGTGATTTTGGGTGCATAACATAGAGTGGAAATTCTGAGTCATATGATAATTCTGTGATCAATGTTTGTTGAAAGAATTTCCATTGTTTTCCACAGCAGCAGCACCTTGTCACCTTTCTCTTGTTTGTGCACAAGATTCCAGTTTTTCTCAATCCTCAACAACCCCTGATATTTTCCTCTTCACACATTGGTGCCTACTTAGGAATAAAGTAGTATCTCATTTGGGTTTTGATTGGCATTTCCCTAATGACCCATTATATTGATCATCTTTTCATGAGCTTGTTAGCTGTTTGTGTGTCTTCTTTGGAGAAATGCCTCTTGAATCTTTCTGACCATTTATATTTTTCTATTTTTGTTATCAGAGTTTGTACATATTTCGTATATTAGAAGGTGATTGTAAAATACTTCCACTTTATTTCCTTAAGTTATTCCAGCAGAGATGATCCAGGTTCCCAAGTTAGCAAGCGTTATAGCCCACCATCTAGGGAGGAGGCACACCATGGCCATGGCCTTGCAGGTTCTCGAGATGAGCACTCCTATAGAAGATAAGGGTGTTTAAAAGTGTTCTCTTTTTTATCCAATAGCATACTGCAGCTGTTAACTTGGACACAGTTAATTCCGTGTTTTTTAATGTAGTGATCGTGATGCCTGTGGGAGCAGTCCTGGTAGAGATTATTCTGATTGTCGAACTGGAGGCTCTTACGGACTTTTATAGGAGAGCTATGCTAAGTGTCCAGGTATACTCTGTGTAAGTGACAGGATTGGACTTAATAGGCTCACCATGCACGAATCCAGGCCCTGGCTGTGCTGAGTGGGCTCACACTGCACTCATGAGCAGGCACTGGTGATGTGAGCATGTGGTACAGAAAGCACCTGTCCAGGCCCCACCTACTGTCCTTGCCTCTGAGGCTTCCTGGGCATCCCTTTGTCCTGTGTACCTCCTCGTGTCCAATCACAGCTCTCCAGGGCAGAATTTGCTTGCTGAGTGCCATCCCAGGGCCTTTCCCCTTCCACCCCCTGCCCCCTTCCTCACCTGTCCCCTGCTAAAGGAAACAGAGGCATGTGCCTTGGGCAGTTATACATCCTAGGGCTGTGGTGGGTAAACTGAGGCTCGCGAGTTACATGCGGCTCTTTGGCCCCTTGAGTGTGGCTCTTCCACAAAATACCATGGCCTGGGTGAGTCTCTTTTGAAGAAGTGGTGTTAGAAGAAGTTTAAGTTTAAAAAAGGTGGCTCTCAAAAGAAATTTCACTGGTTGTACTGTTGATATTTGGATCTGTTGACTAATGAGTTTGCCGACCACTGTCCTAGGGTATGGGATATCTGAAGCCCAAGATGTAGGCCTTGATCTGTATGAAGGACTGTGGCTCTTCAGAGGCGGGGAAGCGGGGGGGGGGGGGGGGGGGCAGGTGGTGGAGGAGGAGGAGAGGGTGGCTGTGGGTTCCTATCTCAGAGAAAGGGCTTCATTCTTTCTATCATTTGGTCATTCCCCTGCAATCTGAAAACCCTTTCTTATGCAAACATGGTTTTACCTAATCTCCTTCTCTCTATTTCAGCTCCCTACCATCGGTTTTCAGAGGGATATAACAAGAGAACATTTAAGAAAGGGAGACATCTTTTCAAACAGCTGCTTACTAAATAAAAGAAGGTCCCCATCACCCAAGACACCCATGCAGGTCACCAATAAAATCTGGTTATTTGTGGATCACCAGGTTCCAACAGTGCCTTCCTAATGCATCACAGACACCTGTGTCTCCTCTGAGGCTGGCGAGGTGCACAGGACTAAGTCTCACTGGCTCCTATGAGAGTGCCAGTGAGAAACTGCCTCTCCTCCTGGGCAACACATGGAAGCACCGGGTTGGTCGCCCAGGCAGTATTTGTACAAACAGTTCCCATTCAGTGGCTGGTGCATTTACAGCCCTGCTTTCAAAAGAGGAGTGGGATGGTGCCCATATCATGAGTTCTACTAAAGCGGGATCAAGGCTGAGTGTGCACACCAGGTGCAGTCCTTGCCAGCACCCCCCGCCCCCATGGGATCCTCTGCTTATTCCTCACACTCCAAAATCTTCCTCCAAAGCTGAGTGTGAAACTGGAATGGAGAAAGGCAGGCCATTCCCCAACTTTAACAAAAGCCAAGTTCTGTCCAAGTGCTTGTCTCCTTTGGGAGTGGGTTTCCGTTTCACCCTAGCTTGACATGAAAAAAAGCTTTGCTGTGTTGAGGTTTCCTTCTCCCCTAGAAAGTTCTGATTGGCCTATGTGGTTGGCTGTGTTGACACAGTTTTGACCTTTTCCCTTTCCCAAGGACAAACCATGCAGGGTGCTGCAGTGTGCACTGGCCTCCATACACCCAGGCTTTAGAGCACCCTCCCTGGCATGTAACGCCACACTCCTGCTCAGTTCCTTGCAAACCTGCCCCACACAGCGAGGGTAGCTCTGCCTATGTGCTTTCACATTCACAGGACAGGGCCCTTGGCTTCTGGTGAGCAGTGAAGCCATCTTGAAAACGTCACCTGTCTTCTGTCTGACAATGGCATGTCTATGCGACTGACTACCCAGGCCCAGGGAGTTGAGAGCCTACCAAGGGTCAGGTGCTAACATAAGGCCCCTGCACTCCTATAGTGTACATTGTCCCTGGCCCCTGGCCATCCTAAAACACTCGTTATCTGAAGTCAGCCGCCCTTCCCTCCTTTTCCCAGGCAACACCCTGAAAGAAGGGAACAGCACCCGAAGGCCTTCTGAGGACTGGTGTCTCCTCTTCTGTGGCCCTGCCTCTTTCCAGGCAAGCCCAAATGCAGGAGAGAATGCTCCCAAAACCCGCTGTGAGGACTTCTGCTCAATACCATTACATGATCCTGCTCTCAACAACACAGAGACAGCAACACCTGGCAAGCTTCTTTATGATTCTTTCATGCTTTGGCCTTCTCACTAGAATTCTTGTTTCACTATGTATGTCCTTGACCCTCTCATTAAAATCCTTGAACAACCTTATAACCATTGTTTTGAACTCTGTATGCAGTAGTTGGCTTGCTTACATTTCTTTCTTTGTCTCTGAATCTTGGCTGCTTCACTCGTTTGTTTCTATGCACTACATAGATTTTCTGTGTCTCCTAATTAGATAGAGTGTCCTTGTGTCGTTGCTGTTCTATAGGACTCAGTGACTCAGCCTCCCAAGTTACCTGAGCTGAGCGCTCTGGGTGTACCTGTGTGTGCTGTGGGCTCAGTCTTGTTGTAGTCGAGCCTTGATTGCTGTTGGCATCAGTGGATGGAACTAATGTCCAAACAAATTGATGGTGAGGACCAGCTGCAACCACAATGGGAGAGGTGCTGTGCATGAGATACTCCTATGGAGCAGGACTTGCTTCTGTGGGCTTTTGTGCTCACTGAGTCTGCCCCTGGAGTGTGTTGCTTGAGGGTATGTAGAGTTGTATCCTGGTATGCTTTGAAGCTGTCTAGCAGGTGCCCTGGCTCCAGGGCCTCCCAGGAGGTGCAAAGTCAGCCACTTCCTGGGGCTACTCAGCAGGTGCTAGGGAGCTGTATGCAGATGGCTGCTGTTTTTATTGGGCTTGGAAATGCCCAGGAGAGACCCAGCCATGAAGCAGGGCATATTGCTGCTAGCGCTGGACTTGGGCTGTTGTTAACATTGTGGGGCACGCTGACCAGAGCTGCTGCTTGTTGGAGAGGTTTTAGAAAAGTCTGAAGCATGAGCCAGGTCAGGACATTCATGTGGAAAAGCTGCTGCAAACAGCTTGGCTGGAGCTGCCAATTAGATGCGGTGGGGTGTCAGGAAACCACCAATTTAGAGGAAAAAAATGGGGCCACACTGAACTTGTAGAAACTCAGGTATGACTGCTAGCAGCTCTATGAAGAGGAAGTTCCTAGCACAGGATCAATGACCCCTGTGAGCAAACTCATTGGGGAATAGACCCTTAGTTTCTGCCCCAATACCAGCCAATCCAGTTCCTCCTTGCCTGTCCCTGGATCCCCCAAAGCTACCTTAAGGGCAATGCTGGGTCTCCAGTATCTTCCATGTCACTCAGCCACCATCCCCCCTGGTTTTCACAGTACAAAATTACAGGGACTTCCCTTCTCAGCTGTGGAACCCTGGGCTGGGGGTTTCTAGTGTGGGTCTGGACCCCTTTGTTCTCATGGGAGGCCTCTGCAGGTGAGAAATCCATCCTGATTGAAAAATCACAGCACATGTAGGTGTGGGGCCAGTCAGTTCCTCTCTTCTGGCCTCCTAACCATCCTGATGTCCTTTCTTCTTTACTTCTCTAGTTGTAGGACTTGCATTCAGCCTCATTTCAGCAGCTCTGAATGATGGTTGTTCTGTGTTGTATATATCATTGTGATGTGGTTGTGGGAGGTGAGGAGTACTGGTGTTTACCTGTGCCACTATCTTGGTTCTGCTCCCTCTAACTTTTATTTTATTGTGGAATTTTCAACATGCCCAAATTTTCTTTCTGGATGAAAAAAACTTTATTTTTAAGAATCAATAAGCAAATGTAATCTGAATAGTTCAGTATGAATCAACACTTTAAACCTGTATACATTTCTTGGCCCCAAAGTGGAACATTCTAACATCCTATACAATAAATAGGTTATATGCAAATTGACCATCATGCCCTCATAAGATGGCTGCCTATGACCATGTCAGCTGAGGAGTTAGTGAGGGAACGACCAAATGACTGAACACAAAGGCTGCGTGGGGCGACCAGGCCGGCAGGTCGTTAGTGAGGGACGACCAAACTACTGACAAGCAGGCTGCGTGGGGCGACCAGGCTGGCAAGGGGGTTAGTGAGGGACGACCAAATGACTGAAGAAGGTTGCGTGGGACGACCAGGCCGGCAGGGGCATTAGTGAGGGATGACCAAACGACTGAACAAACACACTGCATGGGGCAACTAGGCTGGCAGGGGGAGGCAGTTTGGGGTGACCAGGCTAGCAGGGGGGCAGTTAGGAGTGACCAGGCCGGCATAGGGGCCAGTTGGGGGCAACCAGGCTGGTGAAGGGGGGCAGTTGGGGGTGACTTGGCCAGCAGTGGGAGACAGTTAGGGACGATCAGGCCAGCATGCAGAGGCAGTTAGGGGCAATCAGGCAGGCAGGCAGGTGAGCGATTAGGAGCCAGTGGTCCAGAATTGTGGGAGGGATGTCGGACTGCTGGTTTAGGCACGATCCCCGGGATCGGACATCCCCCGAGGGGTCCCGTATTGGAGAGGCTGAAGGCTGGGCTGAGGCCCCACCCCACCCTCGTGCACAAATTTTTTGCACCGGGCCTCTAGTACAGAATAATGTTTTTGCCCCTTTTTTGCTATGGGAGATTTTTTTGCCAATTGATTTGGTAAAAAAAGATCTAATCATTGCAAGTAAGGCTACCTCACCTCCAGCAGGGAAGGGAGATACTGGGGAGAAAGGTACCATGGGCTATTGAAAGAAGATATCTCTGAAAGTTTTTTTTTTAATTTTTATTTATTAAGTTGATTGGGGTGACATTGATCAACATGATCAAGGTTTCAGGTGTGGATTTCTATGTTACATGAACTGTATATTGCACCATGTGCCCACCACCCAAGTCAAATCTTCTCCTGTCACCTTATATTAGGACCCCTTTTTTCCCCCATCCCCTTTCCTCTGGCAACCACCATGCTGCTGTTTGTGTCCTGGAGTTTCAGTTTTATATCCCACATATGAGTGAAATCATATGGTTCTTAGCTTTTTCTATCTGACTTATTTCACTTAGCATAATGTTCTCAAGGTCCTTATTGTTGCAAATGGTACTATTTCATCCTTTCTTATGTAGATATTTAAGAATAAGAAATTTTTGCTTTGCACAAGAACCTTTGCTAACAGTTCAGTAGAAACTATCAGGGGAAATACCAACTTATAAAGAAGACCATAGGTTTAAGAAGAGGGGTTCACTGTGTGAGACAGGGGTCTTTACAAAAGATTGAATCATTGATAGAAGTATCACTGTCACTATGGTTGACTTGTTCCTCCAGCTGGTATGGCCAATCTTTCCCATTTGACACAGCTTGTCTCACATGCAGATGACTCCATACTGGAAGTTAGTTTGTACAGGGGAAGACTTTGTTTGGAGTACAGAAGTATGCATCCTTGACTACTTCTATTACAAAAGAATGAGAAGCAAAATATAGGACAGAGTATTTGAGTCAGACAGACTAGCTCTTCCATTCGCTTAACTTCCTATAAAATTGTAAAGGCAATATCTACTTACTACATTGATGTAAGAATTAACAAAAGATTTATTGGATGCACTTTATAGTAAAAAGTGTAAGGTATATACTAGTATAGCATCAAGATATCAATAACTGTTAAATGGTATAATTCTTTGCTTGATTATTAGATGGTGGCACTAAAGGCAACTTTTTACTGTTTTCTTTTTGTTGTCCTCTTTTTTATTTACAACGAACATGTTCTAATATTATAATGAGCAGGAGTATCATCACATACTATCTACACTAATAAAAGATAAAAATGCTAATTGACCGTACCTTCGCTACACCCACAGCCAATCAGGAGTGATATTCAAATTAACCCAGCAAAGATGGCCAGTAAATTTGCATATGCAGGCGGTGGATGCAGAGGCCCTATGCGGCCTATGGAGTTGGAGACATGGGCAGGCAGTGGGGCGGGCAGCTCCTGAAACCACTGGTGGATCCAAGCTGAGATTGGGACCCGGGTAGGCAGCATAAGGCGGCTTGGATCCAAGCAGTCGGCATTGCCACCTGCCCAGGTCCAAGCCGCCACACCACCTGCCCGGGTCCAAGCCGCCCTGCAATTGCGGGGCAAAGAGCCGTGGTCCAAGCCACCCGGTGATCATGGGGCGAAGGGCCTGGTGATCATAGGGCAAAGAGCCTGGGTCCAAACTGCCCCGCGATCACAGGGCGAACAGGGGGTGAAGAGCCCTGGTTCAAGCCGCCCTGAGATTGTGGGGTGAAAAGCTTGGGTCCAATCTGCCCGTGATCATGGGGCGAAGAGCCTGGGTCTAAGCCGCCCCACGATCACGGGGCGAACAGGCCAAGCTGAGCCGCCCTGTGATTATGGGGCAAAGAGCCCGGGTCCAAGCTGCCCCGTGATCATGGGGCAAGCAGGGCAGGACGAGGTACCCTGTGATCACGGGGCGAAGAGCCCAGGTCCAAGCCGCCCTGTGATTACAGGGCAAAGAGCCCGGATCTAAGCCGCCCTGTGATCATTGGGTGAAGAGCCCGGGTCCAAGCTGCCCCGTAATTACAGGGCGAAGAGCCCGGGTCCAAGCCACCTCGCAATAACGGGGCGAACAGGCCAAGCTCAGCCACCCCTTGATCACAGGGCGAAGAGCCTGGGTCCAAGCCACCCTGTGATCATGGGGCGAAGAGCCTCGGTCCAAGCCACCACGTGATCACGGTGCGAACAGGCCAAGCCAAGCTGAACCATGATCATGGGAATAACAGAACAGGCCAGGCCCAGCTGACCTGTGATCATTGGGTGAACAGGTCAGGCCGAGCTTATCCTCATGATCATGGGGAGAGAACAGGCCAGGCCAAGCCTACCTGTGATCATGGGGTGAACAGACTAGGCAGAGCCTGGCCAAGCTGCCCTGCAATCCCAGGTGAAGATTCCACTTTGCTGACCAGCCTGCATTATGGACCTGTTCCCCTCTAGCCTGTAGCCATAGGAAGTCTCCCTATCCCCAGAGTTAGGAGCACAAGCCCAGGTCTACATAGCGGCCTGGTCCTGAGTGCGGGGGTGAGTTTCTGCAGGCTGGGGTTTGATCCTTATGCATTAGCAGTAGGAGACCAGTGCCTTTGTTATTGCTGTGTGTCCGGGTTTTAATTGGACAAATGCCCAGAGGTCCCGGTGGCCAGCTTAGCAAAATCTTTTCGGAGGACAATTCTGTCTGGGTTTCCTCAATTTCCCTCAGCCCCTACTCACCCCTCTGTAAAGGTGCAGAACAAGTGAGGCCTTTAAATAAAAATCAGCTGCTTCATGAGTATGGCATCCCTTCCTATTTTAAAGGAAGCTAAGTTCCATTTGTACTATGCTATGATATGTGAGGCACAGGACAAGGAAGGCCCTAAGTGTATTATGCTTTGATATTTGAGTCATTCTTTATTGTTCAACGTAATTTATTTCTGTACGTGTCAATTTTGTAAAAGTTAAATTACTAGAATAATACATATTGCTATAAAATATTACTAGAAGATCAAATGATCAGGTGACATTTATTGTTATTTTCTATAAATGAACACAATCACTGGTATGCTAAAGTGATAGGTATTACAGAAATATTCAGATAGACCGACCTACAGGCTTGATTACAAGTGAGGATTACTATCACAACCCAAATTTATTGCTTGAAAAAAAGCAGAGAGCCAACTAGAAACTGAACCAAACCTAAGCCCTTGAAGGAAAAATGTAAATTGTATAAGCTTTTCTATTACAAAAGCAAGAAAAATATATTCAGATGCAAGAATTAAAACCACATTGCATTCACTCTAAGTAGCTGCTAAAGAAAAAGAATGGTATACTATGAAAATACTTAATACAGATTGTAAAGACATTTGTTCAAAGAGGATTTTCTAGAGTAGGTGACATTTCAGTTATTTTTTTTTAAATGTGAAGAGGTTAGATAGATAAGAAAAAGGTGAAGGAGGGTGCAGACAGAGCTTGGGGAACCCCCCCTCCGGGCACGAATTTCATGCACAGGGCTTCTAGTCCTATGTAATGAAAGAGAAATATGCAAATTGACCATACCTCTGCTACACACACAAGCTATGCCCACAAGCCATGCCCACCAGCCAATCAGGAGCAAATATGCAAATAAACGCAACCAAGATCGCTATGGCCACAGAGAGCAGGAGGGAGGCTTGGATTTCCATGGCAATGGAGGAAGCAAAGTTTTCCAACTGCCCTTGCTGGCCTAGGCCTCCACTCAAGGCTACAAAGTTTCAATTGTAGTTGATAAATCCAAACAGAAATGGCTGCAGACATGGAGCTGTAAGAGCAGGAGGCTAGGGTTGCCCCCGGCGATAGAGGAAGCCAAGCTTCTGCAGCCCTGTCTGGCCTAGGCCTACACTCCAGGCTACAAAGTTTCAATTACAGAAGGTAAACAAATCCCAACAGAAATGGCTGCTGCCATGGAGCGAGCAGAAGGCTTGGCTCTGCTCCAGGCTACTAAGTTTCAATTGTAGAAGATAAGTAAATTCCAGATACCAGGGCCTCTGCTTGGGTTGCCGGGGGAGGGGAGGGGCGTGGTTGGCCTGAAAATTACCACAGGCCCCTCTCCCAGGCCGCCCCATGCCCCAAGGGAACCCCCAACCTGATCTGGGACCCCTTCAGGGCAAACCAGCTGGCCCCCACCCATGCACCAGGCTTATCTCCTATATAATAAAAGAGTAATATGCAGATTGACCATCACTCCAACACACAAGATGGCTGTCCCATGTGGTCAAAGATCCTGCCCCCATGTGAACACAAGATGGCCACCACAAGATGGCCAGCAGGAGAGGACATTGGGAGGGACAAGGCCTGCAAAGGAGGATAGTTGGGGGCAATCAAGCCTGAAGGGGAGTGCAGTTAGGGGTGACCAGGCCGGCAGAGGATGGAAGTTGGGGGTGACTGGGCCTGCAGGGAAGGGCAGTTGGGGGGTCCCAGGCCTGTAGCGGAGGGCAGATATGGGTGACCAGGCCTGCAGGGGACAGCAGTTAGGGGTGACCAGGCCTGCAGGGGAGGGCAGATAGGGGCCAACAGGCTGGCAGGGGAGCAGTTAGGCATCAATCAGGCTGGCAGGGGTGTGGTTAGGGTGTGATCAGGCTGGCAGGCAGAAGCGGTTATGGGCAATGAGGAAGTCAGGCAGTAGGGAAGTTGGGAGCCAGCAGTCCTGGCTTGTGGAGGGATGTCCCAGATTGGAGAGGGTGCAGGCTGGGTTGAGGGACATCCGCCCCCCTCCAGTGCACGAATTCCGTGCACTGGGCCTCTAGTATGATCAATAAAAATGAATTCTGCATAAATTTAGGCTGAAGTACATACCGTTTCCCTAAGGTGATTATGATTGTTTGGCACATCACTTATCCCATTAAATTTTATAAGTTCAAGAATTCTTTAACATTATCAAATCAGTTTCATGTGCGGTTTTTCTACACTTTGGAAATTACTGTGTTTCACTCATATAGTTCTTACTGATATGTTTCATTAATTCTTTAAAATTTTAAACATTTTTAACTCACTGTTAGACAATCTTTTTACTTTTATTAAATTCATGGGTATGACATTGTAAATACCTTTACCTAGCTTTCAGGTGTACAACTCTAAGATATATAATCTGTACATTGTATTTTGTACACCACCCCAAATGAAATCTCCTTTCATCGTGTATTTTAGAACATTACCTAAGTGTTCTCCACCTGAGGGTTGCCATCTTGCTCCTCCCCTTTCTCCTCTTCCACATCCCAGACTTCTTGTATCACCTCTGTCTCTTGAAGGAAGTGGTGACCTCCATGCACACCTCTTTCACAAGATGGTTGCTTGGCTTGAACTCCTTTCATTGTTTTTCCACCCACACATTAAAATGGTTATGCATTAAATCCACAAAATTGCAGCACGTTTAAATGGCACAAGTGCACAACTTTTATGAATCTCTTTATCATGGCAACCAAAACAAAATTGAACATAATTTTTAAAAAAATTTCCCAAACCAAAAATTGTCTTCAAAAAGTATTTAGACCTTCATCGTGTTAACTTTATGGAACACTTACCACTCACTGCCTTCCATAAACTCCGCTAACACAAAACCATATATGCTGGTTATTAAAAGTTATTCAAATGCCCTCTAGAAATAAACAAAGTTTAACATGTCTCATATACCATGAGAAATTACATTCATTACTTTCCCTTACTTTATTTTTGTATAGTCAGCTTTTATGTCTTTTAAAGTTTACCCAGATGATATAGAAATATTACTACTTTGGAAATTAATTATCCATTCAATCATTCAAAGTGATTGTTTATTTTACTCATCCTCTGTATTATTTTTGTTATTTCTTCAGTTAAAGTGATTGAAGTAAAAATTCTCAGTATGAATCCACGTCTTTACTTTCTTTTTCTTTTCTTTTTTTAAATATATTTTATTGATTTTTTACAGAGAGGAAGAGAGAGGGATAGAGAGTTAGAAACATCGATGAGAGAGAAACATCGATCAGCTGCCTCTTGCACACCCCCTACTGGGGATGTGCCCGCAACCAAGATGCATGCCCTTGACTGGAATCGAACCTGGGACCCCAGGCTGACGCTCTATCCACTGAGCCAAACCGGTTTCGGCCATGTCTTTACTTTCATAATTTTAAAGTATTTCATCTCTTCTATTTTTAAATAGAATCCTTACTTAATCTTGAATATGTTTACATCTCTCAGCTGTTTTTATTTAAATGTGCCCATGAATATATCTTTTGTCAATATAGCACTTTGGTTATCATAAGTGCTTAAATTCTTTGATGTCCCAAAGTCAAATTGGTTGTGTAAACATAACTCGGGGGATAGTAATTGACCCACATAAACAATTTTGATAAACAAATTTGGTATTACTTTTGTAAACAAATCCCAATAAGATTTCTGCCACACAGGGGCCCTGACACAAAGCAAAAGCCATAAGAGCCCTTTAGACCCAATGTCCTGGGTCTAAAATATTTCCTAGAGATCTATGCACCACTGCCTCATTCCCAACACTCAAGATTTAGCTAATAGCCCTTGGTTCCCTTGATTTTTTAATGAATTAATGCATTGTCTGCTATCCCTACTAATTTTACCTAAATTACCAACCTCATTTTCCTTCTCAACATTCTTGTGCATAATAGTACTTACTTTTCCTTAAACATCTGTTATATGTACCAAAGAAAATCAGTGCCCAATAAAACAGGGGGTTTGTCTTATTCAGAGGCATTACTCAGCACTCAGGAGGCATGCACATAAATGTCTGTTGGAAGAAGAAATTGAAGAATAATGTCTATACATTTTGTTGTGCTTAGAAAGTAGAAAAAAAAAAGAATCACCATCAATTATTCTTCCTAAGTCAAACAAATGGATTTCTGAACTCAACAAAGATTATGAGCCAAATCCAACTCTTAGCTACTACAAAACCCTAAAGAAGAGGGTAAATTATAAGGGTCAATATGTAATGAGCACCTTCAATATACAGAAGTCAAAAGGACATTGAACATTTTAAAAGGACATGAGGAATCACCTCACACCTGTCAGAATGGGTATCATCAACAAATGACAAGTGCTAGCAAGGATGTAGAGAAAAGGGAACCCTAGCACACTGATGGTGGGAATGCAGATTGGTGCAGCCATTATAGAAAACAGTATGGAATATCCTCAGAAAATTGAAAACGGATCGCCCATATAACCCTGTCATCATCATCCCAGTTGTGGGAATATATTTTAAGAAACCTGAAACACTCATCAGAAAGAATACATGTCTCCCTATATTCATAGCAGCACAATTTACTATAGCTAAGATTTTTAAAGCACCTAAGTGGCTATGGCAGGGGAGTGGATTAGAAAAACTAACAAACAAACTGTGGTACATTTACACAATGGAAGACTACTCAGCAGAAAAAACAGTACAACTCTCACCATTTGCAAAGCATGGGTGAGCCTATAGAGTATTATGCTAAGTGAATAAGCCAGCCAGAGAAAGACACGTATCATATGATCTCACTCATATGTGGAATCTCATAAACAAAAATGGAGCCAGAGATGGAAGCATGGACTGTCTGTGGAACCTCAGAGGGATGGCAGGGGAGGGTGAGTGTGTGGTGGGTGGGAGGTAATCAACCAAATACCTTGTATGAATGCATGCATAACCCACAGAAGCAGACAATGGGGGTGGTGAGGGTTTGGGGCAGGGAGCTGGGGTGGCCTGGAAGGGTCGATAGGGGGAAGGAAATGGACATATGTAATACTTCCAACAATAAAGATTAAAAAAAAAATAACACTGCCATGAAAAAAAAAAAAGGGAAAGAAAAAAGACATGTTATACTTTGGTCAGGGGACCGGGACTGTATACACTTCAGGAGGACAGGGGCCTGATGTTACCTCCACACCTATAGGTTCTCAATTCAATTGACTTGGTAGTCACTCACATTCCAATTTTCTATACATTTGTCAGGACAGAAGACCTGTGACATATAAGTTGACATCACTGCTAATACAGAATCCCTGGAACTGGACCCAGAAGTTTGCAACCCTGATCATCATGGTTCACTGCCTGGTGAACAGCTGGACATGAACTAACCTCTATGCCAAGCTCCATGCAAGTCCCATGCACAAGAATGTTGAGAAGGAAAATGAGGGTGGTAATTTAGGTAGAATTAGTAGGGGCAGCAGACAACACTTTTATTCATTAGAAAATCACGGGAACCAAGGGTTATTAGCTAAATATAAATCCGTGGGGATTCTGATTACCCAGACACCTGTGGGGAGTCTAGGATTCCAGTCTCTAGCAGAGGTCTTATCTGGGTATCACAGCTGACTTCCATCTCCTCTAAGTCCCAAGGTGTTCCTACCAAGGTAGGGAAACCATTAGCCGAGGGTGCTGTCAACACCTCTCAGAATGGACTGAGGTCTTCCCAAAGCTGTACCTTGCTTTCAAAGAAGAAAGGCTTTCCCATGGGCCACCCAACTTTGTGTGACATATGCCATTCTGAAGGAAGTAAAAGGATCATGAATTGGATCAGAAGGGATCCAGGGACCTGGTAATGAGCTGGGCAGGGAGGATAGGAGTAGGAGCAGAGCATGGTGCTTGCCATTCACTATATAAGGCCACGAGGGGTCAGCAAGGGCCTGTAGTTGGGAAAGGTTGTTATCCTTTCCTGTTTAAAGTCCCATTAGCTGCTTCCTGAGCCACTCCTAAGTGGGACACAAAGGAAGGTGTGTTGAACGTTTATTGTGTCTGGATAATTCCTTTTCTAGAAGTACCAGTAACATCTCCCAACAGAGGGGGATCAAGAAGGGGTTGAGTCTGCATTCCCACCAGCAGTTTACAAAGGTTCCTTTTTCTCCACATCCTTGTCATTTGTTGATTTGTTGATGGTAGACATTCTGACAGGTGTGAGATGGTACCTCATTGTTGTTTGGATCTGCATCTCTCGGATAATTAGTGACTTTGAGCATGTTTTCATATGTCTCTTGGCCTTCCTTGTCCTCTTTTGAAAAGTATCTATTTAAGTCCATTGTCCATTTTTTGATTGGGTTATCTTCATTTTGTTATGTTGTATGAATTCCCTGTAAATGTTGGAGATTAAACCTTTATCGGAAATAACATTGACAGATATTTTATCCCATGCAGTGGATTTTCTTCTTGTTTTGTTGATGGTCCTTCTGATTTGCAGGGGGAAAAAAATTTTTGATTTAGTGGCATTTGTTTATTTTCTCTTTAGTTTATATTTCCCTAGGAGCTATATTGGTGAAGATATTGCTTCGGCATATGTTTGAGATTTTTCTGCCTATGGGTTCATCTAATATTTCATTTTTTCCCACCTTACATTTAAGTCCATTATATTCATTTTGAGTTAATTTTTGTGTATGCTGTAAATTGGTGGTCTAGTTTCATTTTTTTTTTGCACGTTTCTGACTAATTTTCCCTACACCATTTATTGAAGTGACTGTCTTGACTCCATTGTATGCTCTTGCCTACTTTGTCAAATATTAGTTGAGCACAGTGGTTTAGGTTGATTTCTGGGTACTCTATTCTATTCCACTGTCCTATATGTCTGTTCTTTTGCCAGTACCTGGCAGTTTTGAGGACAGTGGCTTTTAATACAGCTTGATATCTGGTATTGAGATCCCCCCTACGTTGCTGTTGTTTCTCAGGATTGGTTCAGCTTTCGAGGTCTTTTGTTTTATTCCAGATGAATTTTTTTAAGGTTCTTTCTAGCTCTGTGAAATATGCCATTGGTATTTTAATGGGGAGAACATTGAATCTATCGTTTGTTTTGGGTAGTATAGACATTTTAATGATGTTGCTTCTACAAATCCATGAACACGGTATGTTCTTCCATCTCTTTATGTTTTCTTCTATCTCTTTTTCCAATGTCCTATAGTTTTCTGAGAAGAGATCTTTTACCTACTTAGTTAAGTTTATTCCTAGGTATCTTAATTTTTTTGGTGCGATGGTAAATGGGGTTGTTTTATTAGTCTCTTTTTCTGAACGTTCAATGTTGAATCTAACACCATAGATTTCTTCTTGTTAATTTTGTATCCTGCTACATTGCCAAATTCATTTATTAAGTGTAATATCTTTTTGATGGAGCCTTTAGGGTTTTTTATGTATGGTATTCTGTCATCTGCGAATAATGAAAATTTTATTTATTTTCCAATTTGGAAGCCCTGTATTTCTTCTTCTTGTCTGATTGCTGTGGCTACCATTTTCAGTACTATATTGAACAGGAGTGGTGAATGTGGGCATCACTCTCTTGTTCCTGTTCTTAATGGAAGTTGTTTTAGTTTTTGCCCATTGAGTATCATGTTGGTTGTAGGTTTGTCAAATAAGGTTTTTATTATGTTGAGGTAGGATCCCTCTATTCCAATTTGCTGAGCGTTTTTATCAGGAAAGTGTGTTGGATTTCTTTAAATGCTTTTTCTGCATCAATTGATATGATTATGTGATTTTTGTCTCTCACTTTGTTTTAGTGATGTATCACATTTATTGATTTGAAGATATTGTACCAGCCTTGAATTCCTGTAATAAATCCCACTTGGTCATGGTGTATGATCTTTCTAATATAATGCTGGATCCGGGTTGTTAGAATGTAGTTTCCTCAACAACTGAAAATGTAACTCCCACTTGACCCACTGATCCCACTTCTATTAATATATCCCAAGAAACTAGAAACACCAATCAGAAAGTGTATATGCACCCCTATGTTCATAACTGCACAATTTACAATAGCTAGGATTTGGAAACAGCCTATGTGCCCATCGGGAGATGAGTGAATTAGGAAACTGTGGTACATCTGTACACTGGAATACTATGCTGCTGTATAAAGAAAGGATCTCCTACCATTTGCAACTGCATGGATGGAGCTGGAGAGCATTATGCTAAATGAAATGTCAGTCAGAGAAAGATAAATATCACATGATCTCACTCATTTGCAGATTATAATGAACTGCATAAACTGATGAACAGAAACAGATATAGAGACAGAGAAGCATCAATCAGATGCTCAAATCTCAGAGGAAAGGTGGGGGGGGGGAGGGATAAGTGGGAGATATCACCCAAAAGACATATATGCATTCATATACGCATAACCAATGGACAGAGACAGCAAGGGGTGAGGGCATGTATGCGAGGTGGGGCAATGGGGGAATATGGACACATATGTAATACCTTAATCAATTAAAAAAGGAGAAAAAAATAAAGAAGGGGTTGAGGGGGCATTACCAATCTCCAGCTCTGCTCTTGGTCCCCAAGAAGGGCAGGAAGTAGATTTCCCATACCCCAGCCAGCCTGGGATGTGGGATGTTCCCACCTTTGTCCCACACAGCAATGGGTGATTGTCCTAGGATTCCTCATCCATCAGCACTGTGACTCCTGCAATAGGAAGGTAAGGACACACCAAGGGGCCTTGATTCCCTCATCTCTGTCATTGGGCTCATTCTGTCCTGACTGAGAAAATTCATGGAATGGGGCGAATGCAGGTTTACAGCTGTGAGTATATGAAACACAGAGTTTAAACCTCAATTATTATTTATTATCTAGTGGCCTGGTGCACCCTCTCCAATCTGGGACTTCTCAGGGGATGTAAGACTGCCTGTTTAGGCCAGATACCCTAGTTGGTCATCCCTCTCACAATCTGGGACCACTGGCTCCTAAAAGCTTACCTGCTAGCCTACCCGATCACCCCCAATTGCCCCCCGCCTTTGCTGGCCTGCTAGCCCTCAACTGCAGCCCCTGCCAGACTGGTCGCTCTTCCACTGCCACCCCTGCCAGCCTGCTTCCTCCCAACTGCCCCACCCTGATGACCTGCTGACTTTCAACTGCACCCCCAATGGCCTTCTCACCCCAACTGTCCCCCTCTGCTGGTTAGCTTGCCCCTAACTGCCTCTGCCTCAGCCACGCCACTTTTGTTTTGTCTGGAAGGTTTTCAGGAAGATTTCCTGGTCTAATTAGCATATTACCTTTTCATTAGTATAGATTATTAGTATAGATTATTGTATTCTTTTCCACATGAACAACTGTAAAGCTACTACCCCATCTCCCCCTGGATATATGCCCAGCCTTTCTGCGGAATTTTCTGTCACATGATTATTTATTATTGATTATTGATTATTGAGTCAGGGAAGGCCCATGACTGGAGATCCAGTATAGCTGGTGTTGCCGTTCAATTTCAGTGCAAAGGCCTGAGTACCAGGTGAGATGATCATGTAAATTTCAATCTGAGGGCAGGAGAAGGTGAGATGAGATGTCCCCATTCAATCCCTGAGACAAAAGTGGAGGTGAGCTTCTGCTTCCCTGGCCTTTTGTTCTACTCAGACCCTCGTTTGTGTGAACCCAATCTCACATGGAGGGCAATGTGTCTGCTATACTGAGCCAGCCAGTCAAATGCCCGTTGCATCCAGAATCACCCTTACAGACACACCCAGAAATAATATGTAAACTGGGAACCCCGTAGCTCACTCAAGATAACCATAAAATTAATCTTCACCGTGAACATCTATCCTAATTGCCCTGAGAATGAGGACCTTGCAAAGATATGGCACTTTCAGCGGTAAAGCCAGGAAAATTCTAGAAAAATGGGAAGAGTTGGTCATAGTGCAGTTTTTCCGTTGCTTAGGCCTAGACTGATTGAGATTTCCAAACATTTCCTGGCATTGTATATGCACAGCCAAAATACTTATGTGTCAGGTAGAAATGGGATTGGCTCATCGACGTATCACAGACACCTTGAGGGTCCATGAAAAAAGGAGGACACACCCGCCCGGAATCTCTTCCCTTGTGGAAAATAGGAGCCATTTTGGAAAGAGCCTTGGTGATGGGGAGACAGGCATTGTGCAGAACAGCCTCCAGATTAGGAGTGCATTGCTCTAAGGGAGAGGACATGCTCCATAAAACAGAGTTCCAGCTCCAAATCTTCACTGCTCAGCTTCCTTGGATTTGGTGTAAACATGAGGTATCCCACAAGAACAAGAGCACCTAACTCTGTCCTCCATCCCTCAGCAACACTGACCTCATAAATCAGGAGTTTAGGGGCCGTGCCAGAGACAGAAATGGTACCAGGAGACATAAATGTGCCATTGCTGCTTCCAGCAAGCAGATAATGACAGACTTTAAAGCTGTGCCAGACTCTGAGGGCAGACAGGGCCCAGGACCCTGAAAAGAGCAGAAGCACCCTCAGATGAGCTAACCTGAGTGAATGGGAATAGTGTGACATGTTTCTTCTCACTCAGGACACACTGAGACCTAGCGACTGGAGCCTACCTCGATGGCCCTGTCCTTCCTCCTGTGGGCATCAACGTGGTTCTTAGCTGAGGGATTGAGGACTTCCTTCCTGAGATATTGGGAGGAAGGTGAGGTCAGTGACTGAATTTTCTATCAAAACAATCCAATCGCTTCTTTACCCAAGAACCAAGGGCAAATCTGGACTCTATCATTTATTCTCAGCCTTTTCCTTGATGCTCCTCAGTTGAAATGAGTCCTTATGTACCCCTTGTCCAAACTGCACAGTGTCTGAGACTCAGGGACTTTTTCTTTGCCACTTCCAGAAGTAGAGATATTGGTATGCAACAGATACAGGATATTGCCCTCTATTGCAGACACCAACTCGAGAGAATCTCCTGGTAAATACCTATGAGGACTTCATACAGGTCAGGGGTAAACTAGAGCAAGTTCCCTCCCCAAATTAGGGCAGAGCCACCCCCTGGTGGCCTCCGATGATTCAACCCCAGCACCAGATGAGGCATCTGAGAGGGAGGTGGCAGACTCTGCTCTGCCCCCTTCTCCTACTCTTTTAAGTCCCATCCAGCTCAGTACAAGGCCCCTTGAAAACTCCTACATGCATCTGAGATCAGTTACCTTTCTATCCCTCTTCCTCCCACATAGGCAGACACCTGCCATAGGAGGTGAAACATATCCTCCCATTAGGACAATTGAGCTTGTTTCTATGTAGTCTTGGCTGAGGGTTAGTGCTCCTGAGGTAGTGCTTGGCCTTGCTTGAGGAGACATTGGATAGTGAGTAAAATCAATTGCAGTAGGAGAAGTGGGTGAAAAAAAAGGACCAAGGAAAGACAGAGAGATGTCCCACAATGTTGTAGGTCACAATACCCATAAAAGAGAGAGTTCAGTGGAATTGATGGCCACTGAGAGGAAAGCAGGAAGTGGGGTTTCTGTGTTTCAGATTCTGAGAGGTGACAGGTCTGACTTGGCAAGGAGCCCTACCCCCAATCTGGTCCTAAGACTGTGGCAGGATGTCACATGGGACACACAGTGTTCTTCACCATGCCCCTTACATGGTCCACTGAGAATCCTCATCTCAGAGCTGTGTGACTTCTGGAGGAAAATTCTGCCACATGCACAGAGAGATGGTTGGCCTGGTGTATTCTTCTGGAAAGAGTTGGATTTGGAGAACAGACAAGTCAGGACCGGCTGGTCCTGGCCAGAGTGATATGGCACTGTACTCATGAATGACTGGACGTTCTATGGATCAAAATACTCCAACAGAGCTAAGGCACAAAGTTAGTGCCCTTGTGCTTACCACAGCACAGGCGTTCTGAAAAGAAAAGGGCGGTGCCACTCTGGCCAAGGGAGGACAGACATCTATGGTGGAGTAGAGCAGAGTAAATGGAACGTGGTTGGCAGTGAAAATTTTCTATGATATCATGGTTTCAGTGTGGGTGCCTAACCATGTATGTGCTCCATTAAGTCAGTTTCCACAATACTGTCTTTAGTGTGAGATAACAGTGAAATGGTAGTAATCCCTGACCTGTTCAGAAATCCACCAGCCGGACCAGTGGTTCAAGTAGACTGGACCCTCATCTCATGGGAAAACCGTGGCGAGGTCCAGGCACATTCCAGTTATCCTCATCCTTCCTGCAGGAAGCAGACCTCTGACCTCCACTACATTCCACCTTGTCCTCGTTCCTCCTTCCTTGTTCTGTCAGGACCATAAGGGCTAAGAGGCCGTGCTGCAGGAGTCCCCAATATCATTTAACACCATCCTCTACCCGTGTGCCCACATGATAATGCATGGCATAGAAATGCTAAACATGATGGCTGCCATAGTAGACAAAGGGACCACTTGCAAAAATGATTAATAACCAATAGAGCCAAGCAAACACATTAAAATTCATTAATATTTATTCCCAAGTCATACCTTCAGTTCAAATGAACACAATAATTTCCTTTCAGAATCCCAATTAGGAAGAAAGGTTAAATATCCAGAAATGGTACATTATAGAGAGAGAGGCATATGACACAAAGGTTCTGTGACACATGGAAGGTCATTGCGCTGTGGTGCTGAGTCCCTGACTGCAGCTGACTGGAGAATGTTGCTGGTACATTGGCCATAGTGACGCCTAAAACACCTCTAATCTCTTCCATCAAAAATGACCCTCCTTCCACATCCAATAAAAGTGTAACAGGTGTCCAATGGTGTTACTTGAGAAATGCAGGAGCCCTGGCTACCTTTTGAGACTCCAAAAACCTAGGGAACAGAGTGTGCTTGTTGTTCCAGCAAGGTCTCCTCAGAGAGACCCTGATCACTCAACATATTGCTCCTGGTTCTCATTGTAATAGCCCCTCTTGTGAAATAGTGACTGCCCTCTCAAAAGGAAGTGGTGGTCCCACCTTTGAGGAGAAACACTAGAAGGGCAATGGCGGCTTCCACAGTCCTATGCACATGGAAATAATGTGCAACCTACGGGCCTTGCTTTTACAGTCAGGGGGCATAAAATATCTCAGATGCCATGGTGGGGGGTCAGCAGTGCCATTTTATCTCTGCTTCCTACTGGTGTCCATCACAGGGACATTGCCACTCACATACACACACACACACACAGACCCACACACACTCTACAGGCAGGCTTATGCTATGACCAGCATTACACAGACAGGGGGCTGGTGCTCAGGACCTTATCCTGAGTCTCCAATAGCATGGATCCTTCCCCACCGTGCTGTGACCCAACTGGGGAGGGGTCCACTTGTGTCACTGTTACAACCGTGGACAATTAAAGCAGGAAGTTACTGATTCTTCACAGGGAAAGAAAGCAGTACCTGGAAAAATGTCACCAAGTGACTTAAATAGAGAAAATTATAGCAAAGACTCAACTTCCAGGTAGGGTGACCATCCATGTCATTTTTAAGACCTGCCATCTGCAGGGCTGGAACTGGGAGATGGTTTACAGCCTTTGGATAATGAGATCACGCACCAGGACTTTAGGCACCTTGGCCCAGCTTTGTTCAACACTCCAAGGCATCTTGGCTTGATAGTTAGGTGAACTTGTACTCTTTGATTAACTTTAACTGGGATTATTGCTGGAAATGTGTTGCAGCATCACAGAAATCTTTGGGGACCCCTGAGGAATGGGCCACCTCCCACAGCTTCTGGAAGAACCAAGCAGCCATTTGGAAAGGTCCCTCAGTAATGGGATGAACGTTCCCATGCAGGGCTGCTTCCAGGAGCATCCTTCAGGTAATAATACTGATGGAAAATAAAAATGTAATAATTAAAAAGGTAAAATCAAGTGAAGAAAAAAGAAAAAAAAATAGTTTCTTAATTAAAAGATGAAAAAAATAAAAATGTGCAGTAGTGAAGGTCATTCACTTCCTCTACTGTTCTGTTTGGCACGCCTGTTTCCTAGTGAGGACAGTGTTGAAGTTCCCTGAGTTCCACTGCTCCTCCATGTTGTAAGCCAGTCCTGAGTTTTAAGCAGGCAGTACATGTCTTTTTCTTGTATTCCTTTATTTGTGTTTACACAAGAGTCTATTTGTGATTCAACCCCTGGGTGGCAGGTTTTCTGGATTGACCTCCAGGTCTATAGGTTCTCTCTAGCTGGTGTTTAGATTTTGTTTTTCCTGTGGCACTTAATACTTTGTTTGTGGGAGTGGGTTGCCCCAGAGCTGTTTCTCTGATGGTTATTCCCCGCTCTGATCCCCAGATTCCAGAAAAACAACTTTCCCCTGCAGTCTCTTTGGGTGTCCCCAATTTGGTGAACCTATGTATTGGGCTTAGTAATCAGAAGCAAGGAGATAAAGAGAAAAAAAAAAAAAAAAAAGAGCCAGAGTAAGTGTGCAAACTCCAGGGCTGCGCTCAAGTCTGTGCAGTATTTTTTCTTCTTGGGTCTAAGCAGCTGGCACACTTTTGAAATTTTTAGGCTGTCCTTTTGTGTCCAGATTAAAATGGGTTGCTTTTTAGAGTTCCCTTCTCTTAGCAGCTCTGAGGACCCCCTTCCACATTCAGGGATCATGCCAGCCCCAAGGGCCACGGATTTTTCTAGGCACAGATTTCCCCAGGTTCTCCAGCTCCCACTGTGCACGAGTTTCTCTATCCTGCTGGGACAATGAACCTCACCTTATCCCAGGCAAAATCTGACCTTTGTGTGAGGGAGTGTA
The DNA here is from genome assembly GCF_951640355.1 of Cnephaeus nilssonii. Classification (NCBI taxonomy): domain Eukaryota; kingdom Metazoa; phylum Chordata; class Mammalia; order Chiroptera; family Vespertilionidae; genus Cnephaeus; species Cnephaeus nilssonii. The sequence continues at coordinate 9,816,802 of NC_137096.1, read as the reverse complement.
GAGCTCCTCTGAATCCACGTGCTTTCGCCAATTGGGGATCTGTATTCTCAGGTTTGCAGCTTTTAGGTGGGTGCCATAGTTGTAGATTCCCCGGGCTTTTCACGTTTCCGATAACATCCACTTTCCCCTTCAAGATGGCATGGTCTCCGCATCTGATCTGGTCACTCTGGGAGGGAACCCAGCAGCAGAGGGGACTGCCCATTCAGGGAAGCCCTGTCCAGCATTCCCTCACAGTCTCCTGAAGTATAGCTGTCCCTCAACTCACCAACAAACACTCCCCGTGGGACCACACACTCTTCCTTTGTTTTCTCACTCACATACTATCTTGTAGTCTGCCTTCCTGTCAGCAGCCGTCTTCTGTCTCTCCTTCAGCATCTTGTAGTTTTCTGAGTAGCGGTCTTTTAACTCCCTTGTTAAATTTATTCCTAGGTGTCTTAATTATTTGATGGAATGGTAAATGGGATTTTTTTTTAAATTTTCTCTTCTGTAAGTTTACTATTGGTGTATAAAAATGTCATAGATTTCATGGTGTTAATTTGGTATCCTGCTACATTGCCAAATTAATTTAAGTCTAATAATTATTGATGGAGTCTTCACAGTTTTCTATGTACAGTATCATGTCATCTGCAAATAATGACAATTTTACTTACTTTTTTTTTCCAATTTGGGTGCAATTTATTTCTTCTTTTTGTTTGATCACTGTGGCTAGCTCTTCTAGTACTGTGTGGAACAAGAGTGGTGAAAGCAGCATTCCTGTTTTGTTCCAGTTCTTAAGGGAAATGGTTTTAGTTATTAGAATTGAGTAAGATGTTAGCCATAGATTTGTCATATAAGGCAGTTATTATGATCCTTCTCGTCCCACTTTCCTGTGCGTGTTTCTCAGGAAAGGGTGTTGGGCCTTGTCAAATGCCTTTTCTGCATCGATTGATATGATTATGTGATTTTTGTCTCTCAGTTTGTTCATGTGATGTATCACATTTATTGACTCGTGGATATTGAACATGCCTTGCATCCCTGGAATAAATCCCACTTGTTCATAGTGTGTGATCTTTCTGATGTAATGCTGCATCCAGTTTGCTGGAATTGTGTTGTGGATTTTAACATCTATGTTCATCCGGGATATAGGCTTGTAATTATTTTTCTTCGTGGTGTCTTTATGTGGTTTTGGTATTAAAGTAATGCTGGCTTTATAGAAAGATCTTAGAAGTATGCATCTCTCTTGAATTTTTTGGAATAGATTGAGAAGCATTGATTTTAGTTCTTCTTTGATGTTTGCTATGACTCCACTGTGAAGCCATCTGGTCCAGGGCTTTTGTTTGCTGGAAGCTTTTTGATTACTGTTTCAATTTCATCAGTAGTTAGCAGCCTATTGATTTATTTATTTTTTTAATCTTCCTGATTGTGTTTTGGAAGCTTGTATTTTTCTAGTAATGTGTCCATTCTGTCAAGGATGTCCACTTTGGTGGATGCATGTCTGCTCAAAGGCTGGCTTAAGAGAGCTGAATATGGGAAAGCCCATGCATGGGGACTGATCCCCAGGGCCTGTGAAGGCCCACAGATGCAGGGATTGCTCTGGAACGTAGGAAGGGCTACTCCAGCCTCCTCGGTGCCTCTCTGGATCCAGGAAAGCAGCTGGGATGTTGTTTTCCTTCTGCACATTGTAGCATGTCATGTTCTCCAAAACAGCTCAGATGAATTGGGGGGAACTCCTGATTGCTTAAACTCAGGAGCCTGCCCCAACTGACAATTGAACTACATCCTCTTGGATCATATGTCTACTGACCCGCACCAGCCAGGCACACTCTGATACTTCTAGTGGGAGGAATTGATCATCAGCATCCATTCTCAATCTAAAGAATGCTAAGATATCTTTTGCTTTGAAAGATATGAATGAAATTTGAGGTGTATCTCTTCATTCAATGTCACTGTTTTCACACAAAAAATGGTTTTATATTTATATTTTTAAATTAAAAATATGTTACTGAGTTTCTCCACCTTTCCTTTTTTATTGAGTTTACTATAGGCCTGGTGCACACATCCATGCACCAGTGGGGTCCTTCGAGCCTGGCTTGCTGGATCAGGCCTAAACTGGCTCTTTGACATCCCCAGATGGTTCCCAGATCACTAGGCGGCGCAGGCCAGGCCAAGGCACCCACCAGTGCAAGATCAGGGCTGCGGTGAGAAGCGGGAGGTTGGCCAGCCATGGAGGGACGGCAGGAGGGCTCCAGGTCTTGTCCAGCCCATCTTGCTCAATCCAAATCAGCCAGACCCCAGAAGCAAGCTAAACTATCAAATGGAGCTTCTGCCCCCTGGTGGTAAGTGCATGTCATAACGACTGGTCTATGGGTCGACTGCTCCCTGGAGGTCAGTGCATGTCATAATGAGCCATTGAGCAGCCTTAGCATATGATCAGTGTATTACACTTTGATTGTGTGAACGGCTGACTGGATGACCAGACAGCATATCAGGCTTCTATTATATAGTATGGAAGCTACATTGCTCAATACGGTTATGTAGGCTTCAGGTATATAACTCTATCATACTTCATCTGCATATTGCATTATGTGTTCACCTGACCGAGGCAAGTCTCCTTCAATTGCTATATTTTCAAACATTACCTAAGTGTTCTCCACCTGAGGGACGTCCTTTTGCTTCTCTACTTCCTCCTCTTCCAGCTCTCAGACATCTTACATCACTTCTCTTACTTGATGGAAGTCCACTCCAACTTTGAAAAGATGTTTTTCCATCCACAGACTAAAATGAGTATACAAATAATATCAATACTACATAACATTTAAACTGAACAAATGAACAACTGCTTGACACCTACAAATTACTGCAACTAAAATCAAGTTCTACCTCAAATTCTTCTCCTAAACAAAGCATTTTCTTAAAAAATGACAGAGTTCTTTTTCATGGTAAGTTTATGAAAAATGTCATTACTAACAACCTCCCATTAAGGCATCCAACACAGATTTTATTAACCATATATGTTGGTTAATAAAAGTCCTCCAAAGGCCTCCAGTAATAAGGACTAAAATATCTCATATTCCAGGAGAAAACATATAAACTTCTATCTAGTTTTATAGTAGGCTTTTTATTGGTTTTCTGGAGAGAGAGGAAAGGGGAGGGATGGAAAGATGGAAAAATCGATGATAGAGAAACCTTCTGATCAGTTGCATCCTGAAATGTTCCATGCTTGTGATCCAGCCTGCTCCCCTGGCATATGTCCTCCCTGGCAATGGAAGAGGGGACATCTTGGTTCATGGCTCAATGCTCAAGCATTGTGCCACACTGACTGGGCAACGTGGATTACTTTTTAGAAAGTGTATGTTACTTCATTTATGTATTGCCAAATTTTATTTCATTTTTTCATTGCACACAGCTTACCTAAACTGTTTTGTTTTTAAAACAAATAATTCAATCATTTATTCAAAATGATTAGGCATTTTATTCCCAGTCTTTCTTACTTTTACTATTTATTCAGTTAAAATGACAGAAATAAAAATTCCCAGTATGACTACAATCTGTATGTACATAGTTCTGATCTGTTTATCCATTCTATTTTTCAATAGGACCCTTGAGCTATTTTTGGTATTTTTACCTTATTACGCTGTTTTCAGTCAAATGTGTTCCTAAGAAAGCAACCCATCTTGAAGGGGAGAGCTGCTGTGACTAGGAGCCAGCCTCACCACCACCCATATGGCCCTCAGACCTCACCCAGGAACCTAGAGCAACTCCGGCCAAAAACCTGCTATTGTGGCTGCAGACCCTCAGACACTAGGACTCCAGCTGCCCACTGGTACCTCCTGTGAGTCTTGGAGTGCATGAATGTTCCACCGACCCAACTCCATGGCCACTGGCCCCAAAATTCTGGACCTGGGCTCTCCAGTAACAGCAAAAATGGGAATAAAAAGAAACAACACAGAAAAAAGATGGCGACCGGCAGGAAGGTAGGGAGAGAGAGAATGTGAGTGAGGAACCCATAGAGGAGAGTGTAGATGTGTGTGGTGTGTGTGTGTGTATGAGTTAGGGTCAGTTAGATTCTGCACGTCTTCCAAGGGGCTCCCTAACTGGGCAGCCCTAGACGGCGGAGCCCCGTGCACAAAGCGGACACTTCTCGGCGGCTGGTGCGGACGCGGAGACCACGCCATCTTGAGAAACAGAGCTGCCTGAGACTCGGATCCTGGCTTCTGACACAAACCAGGACCCTGCAGCCACTGGGGACAGAGAACTGCTATCACAGCTTCAGACAAACAAACAACAAGAATCCAGACTTCCCTGCAGATTTCCGTGAGTCAAAGAGCCTATCCCCCTCCTCGCAGGCGCTGATAGCGCCATAGTAACTGATAGACCCGCCCCTCCCCCAAGCTGCTGAGTGCCCACAGGCGTGCGGAAAGCGCCATAGTAACTGATAGACGCGCCCCTCGCCCAAGCTGCTCACAGGCGCGCGCACAGACAGCGCCATAGTAACTGATAGACCCGCCCCTGGCCCAAGCTGCCGAGCTTTGCGCAGGGACGCGCTCCCTCTTAGGGAATTTGGCGTGCGCTCGCCCACGGGACAGAAGCAGCTCCCCGTCGGGGAAATCTGTCAGTGCGCACAGAGGGCTCCCCTTCGAGGAATTTGGGGGAATTTGGCTCGCGGGTCACAGCTCCCCCTTCGGAGATTCTTAAGAGCGTGCACAGAGGGGCTTCCCTTTGGGGAATTTGGCGCGCAGGACGGACTCCGCCCCCCTCCTGGGACTTTGGGAGAGTGCACTGAGCCGGCTCACCTTCAGGTTTTTAAGAATGTGCGCTCTAGCCGGTTTGGCTCAGTAGAGAGAGCACACACAGGACGCAGCTCCACTTCAGGGAATTTGGCACGCCGGACACAGCTGCCTGGGATCCCTGACTCACAGCGCATTCACACTAAGAGCCAGCGACCCCAATTGTTGGTGCGTGCACACACAGGGACCCTGATTCTCAACGAGAAACCGCACAAGGCAACAGAGACTTTGACACTCGAGTCTTGGTTCAGACACAGGGAAACTCTGACTCCTGGCACATGCTAAGGATCTCATTCTCGGCACATACCAACAGTGTGGTGCAGACAGGGCCCCTGATTCTAAATGTGCACACGAGACCACACGGAACACTGGGGACACTGATCCTGGGCAAGTCTGGTTCCCACCAACCAAAGACAGCCACACGTCCTAGTGTCAGAGCACTTCAGTGAAACTAGGGTGGAGCGAAGTCCCCACAACACACTGCCCAGGTCCACGCAAACGGAAGCTTGAGCTTTCTGGTAATAGCCAGAATGGGGAAACGAAATAACTCACAGAGGAAAGAAAATGTGGAGTCGCCAAGAAAGGAAATTAGTGAAAATGAAGCTTGCAACATGACCGAAAAGGAGTTCAGAGTAATGGTCATGGAATTTATACATCGGATGGATGAGAAAATCAACAACTTATGCAAGAATCAGGAAGAAATGAACAGTGATATAGCTACAATCAAAAACACCATGGAAAGTTTCAACAGTAGACTACAAGAAGCAGAGGACCGAATTAGTGAGTTAGAAGATCAGGTACAGAAACAAGCTCAAGCTGAACAGCAATTGGAGAAAAAAATTAAAAAGCAGGAGGAAAGCCTAAGGGAGCTTCGGGACAACATGAAACGAAGTAACATGCGTATAATAGGGCTGCCAGAAGGACAAGAAGAGCAGCAGGGATTAGAAAATCTATTTGAAGAAATAATGACAGAAAACTTCCCGGATATGGGAAAGATAAAAGTTACGCAAGTAAAGAGAGTCCCAAGCAGGATCAACCCCAAAAGACCCACACCAAGACATGTCATAATTTCAATGGCAAATATAAATGATAAAGAGAGAATCCTAAAGGCGGCAAGAGAGAGACAGAGAGTTACCTACAAAGGAACACCCATCAGATTGTCAAATGATTACTCATCAGAAACACAACAAGCTAGAAGTGAATGGAAGGAGGTATACAAAGTGTTGCAAAGCAAAGGACTGAATCCAAGAATACTATATCCAGCAAGACTATCAATCAAAATTGAAGGGGAAATCAGGAGCTTTGCAGACAAAAAAAGCCTCAGGGAGTTTATCACCACCAAACCAGCAATGCAAGAATTGCTAAAGGAAATACTGTAAAAAGAAGAAATAAACAGGTAAGAAGGAATGCAGACACAAAAATAGATATGACTGCAAACAAATACCTTTCAGTAATAACTTTAAATGTAAATGGACTAAATGCTCCAATCAAAAGACATCGAGTAGCTGAATGGATTAAAAAACACGACCCATATATATGCTGTCTACAAGAGACCCACCTCAGAACAAGAGACTCACACAGATTGAAAGTGAAGGGATGGAAAAATATCTTTCAGGCAAATGGAAATGAAAAAAAAGCTGGGGTAGCAATACTTATATCTGACAAAATAGACCTCAAAGTAAATGCCATAACAAGAGATAAGGAAGGCCACTTCATAATACTAAAGGGAGAAATCCAACAAGAAGAAATAATTCTGGTAAACATATACGCTCCCAATATAGGAGCACCCAAATACATAAAAAAACTCCTGGAGGATATCAAGGGAGAGATTAATAGCAACACAATCATAGTAGGAGACTTTAATACCCCACTATCACCACTGGACAAATCCTCTAAACAAAAAATCAGCAAAGAAACAGCAATCCTAAATGACTCACTAGAACAGATGGAATTAATTGACATCTTCAGAACATTTCACCCCAAAGCCACAGAATATACATTCTTCTCAAGTGCACATGGGTCATTTTCAAAGATAGACCATATGCTGGGTCACAGGCAAAGTCTCTTCAAATTCAAGAAGATAGAAATTATATCAAGCATCTTCTCAGATCACAGTGGCATAAAACTGGAAATCAACTACAATAAATACAATCCAAAGGAATCAAACACATGGAGACTAAACAGCATGCTATTAAACAAGGACTGGGTCACCAGAGAGATCAAGGAAGAAATAAAAAAACATCATGGCAACAAATGACAATGAAAACACAACAATCCAAAATCTATGGGACACAGCGAAAGCAGTCTTGAGAGGGAAGTTCATAGCTCTACAGGCCTATTGCAAAAAACAAGAAACAATGGTAATAAATTACTTAACCCTACAACTCAAAGACTCTAGAAAAAGAGCAGCAAGAAAAGCCCAGTGTAACCAGAAGGAAGGAAATAACAAAGATCAGAGCGGAGATAAATGACATAGAGACCAAAGAAACAATACATAAGATCAACAAAACCAAGAGCTGGTTCTTTGAAAGGATAAACAAGATTGATGGACCTCTAGCCAGGCTCACCAAGAAGCAAAGAGAGAGGACCCAAATAAATAAAATCAGAAATGAAAGAGGTGAAATAACAACAGACCCCGCTGAGATACAAAGGATTGTTACAAAATACTACGAACAACTCTATTCCAACAAACTGGACAATCTGGAGGAAATGGACATATTCCTAGAAAAATATAACCTTCCAAAAATCAATCAAGAAGAATCTAAACAGCTCAATAGGCCAATAACTATGGACGAAATTGAAGCAGTCATCAAAAAGCTTCCGGCAAACAAAAGCCCGGGGCCTGATGGCTTCACAGGAGAGTTTTACCAAACATTCAAGGAAGAACTAAAATCTATCCTCCTCAGACTATTCAAAAAAATTCAAGTGGAAGGAACACTTCCAAGCTCCTTCTATGAAGCCAGCATCACCCTAATACCAAAACCAGATAAAGACAACACAATGAAAGAGAATTACAGACCAATATCCCTCATGAACATAGATGCCAAAATCCTCAACAAAATTCTAGCAAATCGACTCCAGCAGTACATCAGAAAGATCATACACCATGACCAAGTAGGATTTATCCCAGGAATGCAAGGATGGTACAATATCCGCAAATCAATAAACGTGATACATCACATAAACAAATTGAAAGATAAAAATCACATAGTCATATCAATTGATGCAGAAAAAGCATTTGACAAAATCCAACACCCTTTCTTGATAAAAACTCTCAACAAGGTGGGAATAGATGGCTCATACCTCAACATAATAAAAGCTATATATGATAAACCCACAGCAAACATCATACTCAATGGACAAAAACTAAAAACATTTCCCCTAAGAACAGGAACAAGACAGGGATGCCCACTCTCACCACTCCTGTTTGACATAGTACTGGAAGTATTAGCCATTGCAATTAGACAAGAAGAAGAAATACAAGGCATCCAAATTGGAAAAGAACAAGTAAAGCTGTCTTTATTTGCAGACAACATGATATTGTACATAAAAAATCCGAAAGACTCCGTCAAAAAACTCATAGACTTAATAAATGAATTCGGCAATGTAGGAGGATACAAAATTAACGCCAAGAAATCTATGGCCTTTCTATACACCAATAGTGAACTTACAGACAGAGAGACTAAAAAGGCAATCCCATTTACCATCGCACCAAAAAAATTAAGATACCTACGAATAAACTTAACTAAGGAGGTAAAAGACCTATACGCGGAAAACTACAGATCACTGAAAAAACAGATAGAGGAAGACGTAAACAGATGGAAGAACATACCATGTTCATGGATTGGTAGAATCAACATCATTAAAATGTCCATACTACCCAAAGCAATCTATAGATTCAATGCACTCCCCATTAAAATACCAACGGCATATTTCACAGACCTTGAAAGAACTCTCCAAAAATTCATCTGGAATAAAAAAAGACCCCAAATAGCCACAGCAATCCTGAGAAAGAAGAATAAAGTAGGAGGGATCTCAATACCAGATTTCAAGCTGTATTACAAAGCCACTGTTCTCAAAACAGCCTGGTACTGGCACAAGAACAGACATATAGATCAATGGAACAGAATAGAGAATCCAGATATTGACCCAAACCAATATGCTCAATTAATATTTGACAAAGGAGGCATGAACATACAATGGAATAAAGACAGTCTCTTCAATAAATGGTGTTGGGAAAATTGGACAGATACATGCAAAAAAATGAAGCTTGATCACCAACTTACGCCATACACAAAAATAAACTCAAAATGGATACAGGACTTAAACGTAAGATGGGAAACCATAAAAATACTAGAGCAATCCACAGGCAGCAAAATGTCAGACATATGCCAAAAGAAATTCTTCACTGACACTGCCCCTAGGGCAATGGAAGCTAAAGAGAAAATTAACAAATGGGACTACATCAAAATAAAAAGCTTTTTCACAGCAAAAGAAACCATCAACAAAACAACAAGAAGGCCCACTGCATGGGAGAACATATTTGCAAATGGCATCACTGATAAAGGTTTAATCTCCAACATCTACAGGCAGCTTATACAACTTAATAAAAGGAAGATAAATGATCCAATAAAAAAATGGGCAACAGACCTAAATAGAATCTTTTCAAAAGAAGACAGAAGGAAGGCCAAGAGACACATGAAAACATGCTCAACGTCACTAATTATCCGAGAGATGCAAATCAAAACAACAATGCGGTACCATCTCACACCTGTCAGAATGGCTATCATCAACAAATCAACAAACGACAAGTGTTGGCGAGGATGCGGAGAAAAAGGAACCCTCGTGCACTGCTGGTGGGATTGCAGACTGGTGCAGCCACTGTGGAGAACAGTATGGAGTTTCCTCAATAAACTGAAAATGGAACTCCCATTTGACCCAGTAATCCCACTCCTGGGAATATATCCGAAGAAACTAGAAACACCAATTAGAAAGGATATATGCACCCCTATGTTCATAGCAGCACAATTCACCATAGCTAAGATTTGGAAACAGCCTAGGTGCCCGTCAGCAGATGACTGGATCAGAAAACTGTGGTACATCTACAGAATGGAATACTATGCTGCCATAAAAAAGAAGGAATTCTCATCATTTGCAGCAACCTGGGAGGAATTGGAGAACATTATGTTAAGTGAAATAAGTCAGTCAATGAAAGAAAAATACCACATGATCTCACTCATTTATGGATAATAAAGAACATTATAAACTTGAACAAAAAGATAGATACAGAGACAGTAAAGCATCAAACAGACTGTCAAATTACAAGGGGAAGGTTAGGGAGAGGTGGGGGAGATAAGAGGTCAATCAAAGGACTTGTATGCATGCATATAAGCATAACCAATGGATGCAAAACTCTGGGGGGTGGGGGCATATATGGGAGTGGGGTGTGGGGAGGGCAATGGTAAGATATGTACACATATAATAATAAAAAAATTGAAAGAAAAAAAAAGAAACAACACAAAAAGTAAAGAAAAAAGGAATTGACAAAAGAGGAAATAAACAAAACCGAGACATGCAGTGTGTCACAAGAGAAATTCAGAATAAGGGTCATACGGGATGATTTAGAAATCCACAACTTATGTAAGAACAAAGGGGAAGTCAAAAATTATAACAGCTACAATTAAAAAAAAAAAAAAACATGATGGAAGGTTTCAACAGTAGTCTAGAAGAACAGAGTACCAAATTGGTGAGTTAGAAAACAGGGCAGACAAACACATACTGAAAAACACAATCTGAATAACAACTTGAGAAAAAATTAGTAATCAGGAGGTGATCCTAAGGAAGCTTTGAGGGAACATGAAAGGAAGTAACTTACATATAATAGAGGTGTCAGAAGGACAAGAAGAGGAACACGGACTAGGAAACCTATTAGAAGAAGTAATGATGAACCCTAACACTTGTTTGGCTCAGTGGTTGGAGGGACAGCCTGCGGACTGAAGGGTCCCAGGTTTGAATATGGTCAAGGGTATCTCCCTTGCTTGCAGGCACATCCCCAGTAGGAAGTATGCAGCAGGCAGCTGATTGATGTTTCTCTCTCATCAATATTTCAAACTCTCTATACCTCTCCCTTCCTCTCTTTAAAAAATCAATAAGTTATATTTTAAAAAAAAGAAGAAATAATGACAGAAAACTTCCATAATCTGGGAAAGAAAGCATACACACAAGCACAGAGAGTCCCAAACAAGATAATCCAAAAACACCTATACCAAGTCATGCTGTCATTATAATGGCAAATGTTAACTACATAGAGAGAATCTTAACACTGAAGAGAGTTACCTACAAAGTAACACTCAGGAAATTATCAAATTATTTCTCAACAGAAACACATCAGGCTAGAAGGGAATGGGAGGAAATATGCAAAGTGTTACAAAAGAAGGGACTGAATCCAAGATCACTCTTTCCAGCAAGGTTATCATTTAAAATAGAAGGGGATTTCAGGAATGACAGAGGGAGCCCAAGGAACTTCACAGACAAAACTAACAAATAAACAAAAAGGGCTAAGGGAGTTTATCACTAAGAAGACAATAATGCAAGGAATGCTAAAGGGCTTGTCATAAAAGCAGAAATAGATGGCAAAGAAGGCATAGAGAACAAAAATGGCTACAAACACGTCCCTACCAATAATAATATTAACCACAAATGGACTAAATGCTCCATTAAGAAGTCGTAAAGTGGCTGAAATGATAATAAATTATGGCCTACATAGATGTTGTCTAGAAGAAACCCACGATGGTACCAGAGACTCAGACAGACTGAAAGTGAAAAGATGGAAACATATTTTTCAAGAAAAGGGAAATGAAAAAAAAAAAAAAAAAAAAACCTAGGGTAGCAATACTTGTATCATACAAAATAAACCTTAAAGTGAAGGCCATAAAAAGGGATAAGGAAGGCCACTTCATATCACTAAAGGGATCAAGACTACAAGATAATATAACTCTGGTAAACATATATGCACCCAATGGAGGAGCACCAAATACATTAAAAAAAAAAAAAACACTTCTGGAAAATATCAAGGGAGAGATCAAAAGCAATAAATCCATAGTAGGGGACTTTAATACCCCATTGATATCACTGGATAAATCCTCTAGAAAAAAACAGCAATACTAAACAACTCACTAGGTCAAATAGACTTAATCAACACCTTCATAACAAAGCTACAGAATGCACATTCCACTTAAGTGCACATGGGACATTTTCAAAGATAGACCACTTGAGACAGAAATAAAGTCTCTTCAAATTCAACAAGATGGAATTCATAGCAAGCACTTTCTCAGAACACAATGGCATATTAGATATAAACTACAATAAAATAACAAAACTTCAAATATTTGCAGGCTAAACAGTATGTTATTAAACAATGTTTGTGTTATCAAAGAGATCAAAGAAGTGATTGAAAACACCCTAGAATCAAATAACAATCAAAACAACAATCCAAAAACAATGTGATGCACTGAAAGCAATCCTGAGAGGGAAGTTCATAACCTACCTCAAAAAAACAAGAATAACTGGTAATAAATTATCTAACTCTACAACTTAAAGGATTAGAAAGAGAACAACAAGAAATCTCAGAATGAACAGAAGGAAGGAAATAGAAAAGATCACAGCATGAATAAATCACATGGAGACAAAAAAGAAACAACCAACCAAACAAACAAAACAGTAAATAAGAGAAAAAGCATCACTACTACTTATAAGTACAACCAAGAGCTGGCTCTTTGAAAGGATAAACAAGATTGATGAACTGTTATTGAGGCTCACCAAGAAGCAAAGAGAGAGGACCCAAATAAACAAAATCAGAAATGAAAGAGGCAAAATAACAAAAGACTCCACAGAAATAAAGAAGGGTTATAAAAACAGTATGAACAACTCTATTCCAACAAACTGGTCAACCTAGAACAAATAAATATATTCCTTGAAAAATACAACCTTCCAACACTCAATCAGGAAGAATAAAAGGAATCTGAATAGGCCACTAAATATGGAAGATATTGAAACAGTTATTGAAAACCTTCCAGAAAAAAAAAAAAGAAAAAAAAAAGAAAAGCAAGCCCTGGGCTAGACAGCTTCATAGAAGAGTTTTACCAAACATTCAAAGAAAAAGTGAAACCTATCCTCCTCAGACTATTTCAAAGAAATTCAAGAGGAAGGAAAACTTCAAAGCTCTTTCTATGAAACCAGCATTACCATAATCTCAAAAACAGATAAAGACACTAAAAGAAAGAGAATTACAAGCCAATATATCTCTGATGAACATATATCCTAAAATCCTCAACAAAATTCTAGCAAATCTGAACCAGCCTTACATTAGAAAGATAATACACCATGACCAATTGGATTTATTCCAGGGATACAAGGATGGTACAAGATCCCAAAGTCAATTAAAGTGATGCATCACATAAACACTTTGAGATATAAAAAATCGCACAGTCACATTAATTGATTCAGAAAAAGCATTTGACAAAACCCAACACGCTTTTTTTTTTTGGTAAAAATTCTGAGCAAACTGGGAATAAAGGTATCACACCTCTACATAATAAAAGCCTTATATGACAAATCTACAGCCAACACCATACTCAATGGGAAAAAACAGAAACCATCTCTCCTTAAACAGGAACAAAGCACGAATGTCCACTCTCACCACTTCTTGAAACAGTACTGGAAGTGCTAACCACAGCAATAAGACAAAAAGAAGTAATAAGTGGCATTCCAAATGGAAAAGATGTAAAACTGTCATTATTCAAGGATGACATGATATTGTACCTAGAAATCCCTAAAGACTCCATCAAAAAACTACTGGACTTAATAAATGAATTTGGCAAAATAGCAGGATGCAAAATTAACACCCAGAATTCTATGAATTTTGATACACCAATAATGAACTCACAAAAAGAGAAACTGAACAAACAAAGAACAAACATACAATAATCACATTTACCATTGCAATAAAGAAATTAAGATACCTAGGAATAAACGTAACTAAAGAGGTAAAAGATCTATACTTGTATAACTACAGGACATTGAAAAAAGAGAGAGGAAGACAAACAAATGAAAGAATATACCATTTTCATGTATTGGTAAATCAACATCACTAAAATTGCCATATTATCCAAAGTAATCAATAGATGTACAGCAATGCCCATTAAAATACTAAAGGCATATTTCACAGACATAGAACAAAGTCTGCAAAACTTCATCCTAGTATATAAAAAGTCAAGGGCCGCCACAATCAAATCAAACAGACAGACTACTGAACAGCAGATTGCATGGGGCGACCAGGCCAGCAGGAGTGTTAGTGAGGGACGACCAAATGACTGAACAGCAGGCTGCAAGGAGTGATCAGGCTGGCAGGGAGGATAATGAGGGATGACCAACAATTGAACAGCAGGCTGTGTGGGGCAACCAGACCAGTTATGGGGAGGGGGGCAGTTGGGAGCGACTAGGCCTGCAGGTGGGGCAGTGAGGGGTGTCTAGATAAGTAGAGGGGGGCTTTTGGGGATGACCAGGATGGCTGGGGGAGAAGTATGGGGTGGCCAGGCCTGTGGTGGTGGGCAATTGGTGGCGACCAGGAAAGCGGCGGTGGGGGCAGTTAGGGGCAACCAGGCCAGCAGGGTAGACAGTTAGGGGCGATCAGCCCGGCAGGCAGAGGAGGTTAGGGTTGAACAGGCTGGAAGGGGGGGCAGTAAGGGGCAATCAGACAGGCAGGCAGGTGAGCAGTTAGGAACCAGAGGTCCCAGATTATGTTAGAGATGTCTGACTGCCAGTTTAGGTCTGATCCCCCCTAGGGAGCCCGAATTAGAGAGGATGCAGCCTGGGCTGAGGAGGTACTCCCCGCCCCCTGTGCATGAATTTCATGCACCACGTCTCTAGTATGAAATTTAAAAAGACCCAGAATAACCACATTATGAGAACGAAGAACAAAGTAGGCGGATCACAATACCAGCTCTCAAGCTATATTACAAAGCCATTGTTCTCAAGGTGGCTGGTACTGGTGCAAGAACAGACAAATATATTAATTGAACAGAACTGAGAACCCAAAATACACCCAAGTCATTATGCTCAATTAATATTTGACAAAGGTGGCAAGAGCATAAAGTTGAGTCAAGACTGTCTCTTCAATACATGGTGTTGGAGAAATTGGACAGATACATGCAAAATAATGAAACTAGACCACCAACTTAAACCATACAGGAAAATAAATTCAAAAAGAAAAAAGGCCTTAAACGTAAGATGGAAACCAGAAAAATCGTAGAAGCATCTAAAAGCAGCAAAATATCAGACATATTTCATAGAAGTTCTTTACTGATGCAACTCCTATGTCAATGAAAACTAAGGAGAAAATAAACACATGGGACTACATCAAAATAAAACAAACAAACAAACAAAAATTTTCTGCCGAGAATAGAAACAATCAACAACACCAACAAAAAAACAAACAAACAAAAAAACAGGAAAGCTCACTGCATGGGAGAAAGTATTTGCCAATATTATATCCGATAACGCCTAATCTCCAAAATATATAGGGAACTCACCCATCTAATAAAAGGATGAAAAACAATCCAATAAAAAATGGGCATAGAACTTGAGTAGACTCTTTTCTAAAGTGGACATATAGAAGGCCAAGAGACATATTAAATAATGCTCAAAGTCACTAATCTCTGAAGACATGCAAATCAAATGCCAATGAGATACCATCTCACAGCTGTCAGAATGGCTACCATCAACAAATCAACAAACAACAAGTGCTGGTGAACATGTGGAGACAAAGGAATCCTCTTGCACTGTTGGTTGGAATGCAGACTGGTGCAAACACTGTGGAAAACCGTATGGAGTTTCCTCAGAAAAATTATGAAGGGAATTCCCATCTGATCCAGTATTCGACCTACTAGAGATATATACCAAGCAATGAGAAACATCAATCCTAAATGACTCAATAGATCAGATGGACTTAACTGACATCTTCAGACCATTTCACCCCAAAGCCACAGAATATACATTCTTCCAAGTGCCCATGGGACATTTTCAAAAATAGACCACATATTGGGTCACAAGCAAAGTTTCCCCAAATTCAAGAAGACTGAAATCATACCAAGGATCTTCTCAGACCACAATGCCATAAAATTAGAAATAAATTACAATAAAAACAATTCAAAAATCTCAAACACTTGGAAGCTGAATAGGATGTAATTAAATAATGACTGGGTTACCAATGAGATCAAAGAAGAAATTAAAAACATCCTGGAAACTAATGACAACAAAAGCACAACAATCCAAAATTTCTAGGACACAATGAAAGCAGTCCTGAGAGGGAAGTTTATAGCTTAACAGGCCTACCTCAAAAACAAAAACAAAATGGTAGTAAACCATCTAACTCTACAACTCAAAGAATTAGAAAGAGAGCAACAAGAAAAGCCCAGAGTGAGCAGAAGGAAGGAGATAATAAAGTTCCAAGCAGAAATAAATGACATAGAGACAAAAAAAAAAAAAATACAAAAGATCAATGAAACCAAGAGCTGGTTCTTTGAAAGCTAAATGAGGTTGACGAACCTCTAGCCAGCTCACCAAGAAGCAAAGAGAAAGGACCCAAATAAACAAAATCAGAAATGAAAGGGGAGAAATAACAACAAACCCCACCGAAATACAAAGGATTGTTAAAAAATAATACTCACAACTCTATTTCAACAAACTGGACAACCTGGAAGAAATGGACATATTCATAGAAAATTACAACCTTCCAAAACTCAATCAGGAAGATTCTAAACAACTCAATAGGCCGATAACCATGGAAGAAATTGAAGCAGTCATTAAAAAGCTCCCAGCAAAAAAAAACAAAACAAAAAAAAAACGCCCTGGACCAGATGGCTACTAAGGGAGTTATACCAAACCTTGAAGGAAGAACTAAAACCTATGCTCCTCAGACTATTCCAAAAAATTCAAGGGGAAGGAGCACTTCCAAAATACTTCTATGAAGACAGCATCACCCAAAACCAGGTAAATACCACATAATGAAAGAGAAATATAGGCCAATATCCCTCATGAACATGGATGCCAAAATCCTCAACAAAATTCTAGCAAATCAGATTCAGCAATTCATCAGAAAGATCATACACCATGACCAAGGAGGATTTATCCTGGGATGCAAGGATGGTACAATATCTGCAAATCAATAAACATGATACATCACATAAACAAATTGAGACGTAAAAATCACATAATCAACATAATAAAAGCCATATATGAGAAGCCCACAGCCAACATCATACTAAATGGAAAAAAAAAACAAAAACTAAAACCATTTTCCCTAAGAACAGGAACAAGACAGGGATGCCTACTCTCACCACTCCTGTTCAACATAGTACTGGAAGTACTACCCATTGCAAGTATACAAGAAGAAGAAATAAAAGGCATCCAAAATGGAAAAGAAGAAGTAAAATTGTCCTTATTCACAGATGACATGATATTGTACATAGAAAACCCTAAAGACCCTATCAAAAACTCTTAGGCTTACTGGATGAATTTGGCAATGTAGCAGGATACAAAATTAATGCCAAGAAATCTATGGCATTTTTTTACACAAATAGTGAACTTATAGAAAGAGAGAATAAAAAGTAATTCCATTTACCATCACACCAAAAAAAAAAAAAAAAAAGATACCTAGGAATAAACTTAACTAAGGAGGTAAAAGATCTATATGCAAAAAACTACAGGACACACACAAAAAAAGAGATAGAGGGAGACATCAACAGATGGAAGAACATACTGTGTTCATGGATTGGTAGAATCAATATCATCAAAATGTCCATACTACCCAAAGCAATCTACATATTCAATATCATCCCCATTAAAATACCAGCAGCATATTTCACAGACTTACAACGATCTTTCCAAAAATTCATCTGGAATAAAAAAAAAAATAGCTGCAGCAATTCTGAGAAAGAAGAACAAAGTAGGTGGGATCCCAATACCAGATATCAAGCTGTATTACAAAGCCACTGTTCTTAAAACAGCCTGGTACTGGCACAAGAACAGACATATAGATCAATGGAATAGAATAGAGAACCCAGAATGTGGGAACCCCTTTTACATCCCACGGGATTCAGGGTTTTGGTTCAGGGTTCGGGTTCTGGAGAAGGCCGCAAGCAAATGAAAGCGAATTAAGAAAAGTATTAATTTGGGAATATTGGGGGCCAGACAGGTGCCCACCTCTAGTGGGAGGACTACACACTGCTCTGGCCATGCTATCCATTTTATTGAGACTTTGGGATACACCTATAGCCCTTAGGCAGGAAACTCCAATAAAAGAAATTTACATAGACAAACAGAGGTGGAGGCTGCTTCAGCTAACAATGTTTCAACTAAACAGTGAGTGATTAGAGCAATTCAGGTTGTTTACCAGCCTTCTGGGTTTCCTGTCCACATCTTTCTATTAGTGAGACAATGATCAGTTTCCAGCACCAGAAAATGACCCAAACCACTATGCCCAATTAATATTCGCAAAGGAGGCATGAACATACAATGAAGTCAAGACAGTCTCTTCAATAAATGGTGTTGGGAAAATTGGACACACACATGCAAAAAATGGAACTAGACCACCAACTTACACCATACACAAAAATAGACTCAAAATGGATAAAGACTTAAACATTAGATGGGAAACCATAAAAATACTAGAGGAATCCACAGGCAGCGAAATCTCAGACATGCTGAAGGAACTTCTTCACTGTTACTGCTCCTCGGGCAATGGAAACTAAAGAGAAAATAAACAAATGAGACTATATCAAAATAAAAAGCTTTTGCACAGCAAAAGAAACCATCAACAAAACAACAAGAAAGCCCACTGCATGGGAGAACATATTTGCCAATGTCATCACCGATAAGGGTTTAATCTCCAACATTTACAGGGAACTCATACAACTTAACAAATGAAGATAAACAATCCAAACAAAACATGGGTAAAGGACCTAAATAGATACTTTTCAAAGGAGGACAGAAGGAAGACCAAGAGACATATGAAAACATCCTCAAAGTCACTAATTATCTGAGAGATGCAAATCAAAGTGTTATGCCCAGAGTTCAGGGTCCCCAATAATCAACCACCAGGGAGCCTTGTCTCCTATGCAAAAGCAAAGAGTCTTTATTCAAACCCTGGTTTGGCTCCCAGCCTCCTCCTGACGCAGCAGTGGGGCCAGAGAGCGATCCCCGGGGGAGCGATGGGTTATAAAGGGTTGGATATTTGGGTGGGCTTAGGGAAGTACGTGGGTTACAGAGATTGCTTAATTTGGACTGAGTCTACTTCTCTACATTCCTATTGGCAGGTTTATGCAACTGTTACATTCTCACGATTTTCTAAGAAAAAGGAGTCATATACATAGTTACACAGGATGGAGGTTACAGTACATTTTGTGCTGTCCTGCTCTGCCCTTTCAAAAGCAACAATGCGGAACCATATCACACCTATCAGAATGGCTATCATCAACAAATCAACACACCACAAGTGTTGGTGAGGATGCTGAGAAAAATGTACTCTTTTGCACTGCTAGCAGGAATGCAGACTGGTGCAGCCACTGTAGTGAACAGTATGGAGTTTCCTCAGAAAACTAAAAATGGAACTCCCATTTGACCCAGTGATCCCACTTCCTGGAATATATCCCAAGAAATTAGAAACAGCAATAGAAAGGATATATGCACCCCTATGTTCATAGCATCACAATTCACTATAGCTAAGATTTGGAAACAGCCTAAATACCCATCAGCAGATAAGTGGATTAAAAAACTGTGGTACATCTACACAATGGAATACTACACTGCAATAAAAAAGGAGTTCTTACCATTTGCAACAGCATGGATAGAACTGGAGATCATTTTTCTAAGTTAAATAAGCCAGTCAGAGAAAGATAAATACCACATGATCTCACTCATTTGTGGAATATAATAAACAACATAAACTGATGAACAGGGACAGATCCAGAGACAGAGAAGCATCAATCAGACTGCCAAACCTCAGAGGGAAGATAGGGGAGGGTGGGGAAAGGAAGAGAGATCAACCAAAGGACTTGTGTGTATGAATATAAGCCTAACCAATGGACACAAACACCATCAAAGTTAGGACATGAGTTAGGGGGATGTTGGGGAGTTAATGGAGGAATGAGGACACATATGCAATACATTAATCAACAAAGAAATTTAAAAAGAGGTTCAAGTGTTGTTATTTGGTCACTGACTTTACAGGAGACTCAGGTGGAGCACCACCAATATGCAGGCCTCTTCTGAGTTATGTTGTAAACAGTCACTGAGATGATTACCATAGCCACAGAACAGATGGTTTTGATGGGGAGAGTGGATGGCAATGATTGCAACAGCTGGTGGGACACCTCTGTATGAGATCCCTGTATGGTGCTGGCTAGGATCATAGGATTCACCATCTACAGAGGAGAGAGTGAATCATGCAGTACAGTAGATCAACTTATCGGGCTCCTCTGGGAGAGTCAGTGGGGAAGTCCCTGTGACAGACAAAGTAGACACTGAAATTAAAAATGATACTAAGGTACGGACGATATTTAATTTATAAAGAAATTGTCTTCTCTTATTTAAGAATGAGTAAAAGCAAATGGTGGGTTTGGGGAAGAATCAAGAATTGCAGATCCCTTTATGAAGTTTCTGCAGAGAATACAAAGTGTGAATTATTCAGGGTTTTTTCATAAGTGTTGATTTAAATTACAATATACTTAAATGTTTAAATTGAACATCTGCATTGTTAAAATTTTCAGAATAAATTTTTCCTCAAAATGCAATCTCTTGTCCAATTTTACCCCAAACATGTAAGTACAAAGTGTTGGATGGTGAGTTGCATTCTTGGCTCTAAATTTCCCCATGTTTCCTTTGACCATAAGTGCATACCACTACAGTCTTTGAACTGAATTGAATGCAAAAGGAAGCAGTGTGCTTCGTCTTCATGGAATGCTGCCTTGTTTTCCAATTAGAGCAAGCAAAGAGTTGAGGAACCTCCAACAGGCTGCAAAACAACTGTTGACCTCCTCCCTGTGGCATTTTATATGTCCTCAACCTTTAAAGGAATAGAGTAAGTAGGAAAAGAAATTACAGAAGGAATGATATAAAAGTTTGAAGAAGTCTAAATGTAAGCATCCTTTTGCTTATTGAAATGACATCAGCACTTTTCTGAAGTGGGAATAATAAGATTGAAACAGAGATTGCCAGTTAAACTGAACCAGTTAGCATCCCTGACTATACTTCTGAATGAAATGAACAAAAGTTTCATTAGATAGTGATATGTATTTTATTGTAGTACTACTCATGCACTTTCTCTTCAACAGTTTGACATTTAATTCACCACAAAGGTATGCTTTCTCAAACATTGAGCTATCTTGAATCCTAAGTATTTTTTATTAGTGAATGTAAACAAACATCACAAATGGGAGAGGTTTTTAAAAGCACACCTATTGGACTGTTGAGTGTAAAGTTATCAACAAGCCTTCCAACTTGAATTTTTAAAAATTACCACAAAATTGTGTGGCTTTACTTGGGGCAAAGACCAAAGTAGTTAGCATAATAAATGTCAGGAGGCTGATGGACTTAGATATTCAACAGGGTTTAAAATCTGTCTATTATTACCTAATGCTAGCCGAACAGCGGAAAGCAATTCCTCTAAGTTGATCACCCTTTATTTTTAACCAAACCTTATCTTTGTGCTTGCTTTTCTAGCGAGCAAAATGTGTAAATAAAAAGCAGTGGGTCTGGACATTCGGGGAACCACTGACTAGAAAGTAAGTACCCATCTGGCTCCCTCAATGCCTTCTAAATTTATATTTCTTGTCTAGTCTATCCATTTATGTTGCAGCCCCTTCTACTGATTCCTGAACCCTTGCTGCAAAAAAGACTGAGGCATTTATGTTGCCCAAGACAAGGAATGGAGAAGAAGTTTTGCCAGAGCAAAGAAAGGAAGTCCAAGGGAAAACAGGTGGGATCACCGGGAAAAAAGGTGGGAGATTCACTGAGCATTAAGCTAGCGCCAAGCATTGGAATCCGTGATCCAAAATGGGCGAGGGTGTCTTTTCTTTCAAGCCAGGCCATAATGGGTATGGAATTGTCCAAAAGGCAAAAATACCATTGTAAATCTTTAGCTTCCATGCTCAAGGATAAAGAAATTCAAATGTCAAAATGTACTCTATTAATTTGGCTCAAGAAAAAGAAGTGTTTTTGTCATATTTAACTATGTGGGTCTTGTTCAAATTGCATTGTGCCTATTTTGTATTGGGATCAAAAGTCTGTAATAATTAAAAAAGCACTGCCACCAGATCCTCCACCTCTGGTGTGGAAAGGCTCAGCAGCTAGTGAGGATAGAGCAATTACTCTTCTCAGAGGGGGACTCTTCAATGCTTTGTTTAAAAATTACCATAGCACACCTTGGGACAGGCAGAGTTTAGCTAAAATATCTTTAAAGGGTAGTCAATGCTATGGAGAGAATAGATCAGGGAAAAGAACTTTGATTAATTAAGTCTTGTCTATATGTTTGTTGATTTGTCCTTTATGTTTGGTTTAATGCGTTTATTGTTAGTTTATTAGGCATGCCTTTATTTAATTTAATAAGAAAAGAAACCTAGGTTACCAGGCCATTTAATGAATTTCCCCAGAGCAAACAGGATGTGGGGGTGGGGACACACGTGGCCCATTTACCAATAGTTCTTTTTTTTTAGTGAACCTGTAAAATGGATGCCCACTCTCGAGAGTGCTATTTAAAAAGTCTCTTTTTCGCCATGTTTTTTCTTTCCTCGTCCGTCATTTAACATTTAGCAGAATTTGGGTATATGTCTGGGATTTATGTACTCATAAAGAGAAAAGGCTGACTTAAGACAAAAGTGTGCTTCCTCTGATCTTAGATGGGTCTTGGGCTGAGCTCAATTGCTTTATGGATGATATAGAATAAACCCAGGAGAGTTTTTATAAGGAAAAAAAAAGATAGCAAAAATGACCTAAAAAAATATACAGGCTGGGTTTAGGAAACAAAATTAGCCTTTCCATAATAAAGGGTAGTTTTTTAATAATAATGGACCATATTCCATTGTTAACATTAAAGCACTGAAAGTCAGTAAGTTTTCTCTGTTACAGAATTTGCCAAAGAAAATGCCTTGAATAATAGTAATTGGATTTAAAGTCTCAAAATTGTTGAAATATGGATAAATAGGTGAAACTAAACTGTAGGATTTGTGGTTGAGAGGTTTGCGACAAGGAAAGAAGACAAGGAGTCCAGGCGATGAAAAGGGGGGCAGGTTTTAATCTTGCACTCCTGGGCGAAACTCGCTGGTTCTAGAGTGGGCCAGGGAAGTTCAAGCCAAAAAGGGGGCATAGGTACTTCTTTTATTCAGCTGTTTAGTGAGGGGAGCTTGGAGGGCTTGAGAGGTGTGCAATTCCTGCCTCAGGCAAGGGTCTGGGAAGGCACCTGTTATCTTTGTCCCCATCTCCCTTGCAGATGCTTGCATAAGCTCTGGACTTCCCCCCTGCCTAGACCTAACATCCAGGCCTTTTGGTGATAGGGGGCACTGAAATCATCCTGGCTAATTCCTGCTGACCAGGGGCAAAGAGGGTGGGGGATGTTAAAGACCAGGGTAAGGCAGAGGTGGGTTGAGGGGCAGCCCAGTGTAGTGATGCAACAGGATCTGGTTAACAGTCACCTGAGACATTTCTGTCATCTGGGAGCTGATGAATTTGAGGAGGCAGGGAGCTAGGGAAAAAAAGACACAGATGAGAATTAGGGGCCATTTCAGGGATAGGATCCAGGTAGCTAAAGGGCTTTGGATACTGCCGAAAAGAGAGTTGTCCCGGGAGTGTCTTGCACATAATTCTTCACTCAGCTTAGTCAGGGTCTGCACGTTCTATTCCACCACTCTGGACTCATTGATGTAGTAGCAGCATTCTTCTTGAAGGAACATGCAGGTTCCTCCTCTTTCCGAAGTAAGAAGGTCCAGGGCCCTTCAGTTCTGCAGGGCTATTTGGGCTACCAATGTTACTTGCCATTGAAGAGAGGCTAAGGAGGTAGTAGTAGACTCCAGGGCTATCTGTACTTTGTCATTGATATCCTGAGCAGAGATTATGCTGTTCCTGAGGGCCGCCCCAGCTAGGCCTATCGAGGCAGCAATACTTACCCCCAACATGACAGGGAGGAAAGTGGCCTGGCGATCCCGAGGGTGTGATGAAGGGGGCAACCAGGCAAGCTCCGACTCTCCATATAAGGTTAGTTGGGGAACTACTGTGACCACGAAGCAAGGCCTGGGGTCAGAGGATTTTATGCAGTTGCTTAAGGTGCCATTACACCAAAAGAAGGTACCTGGGCTGGCCTTGGTGGGACATGCTGCAGTGTGGTTTTGGGTACAGTTCCAAGTGACCCATCCCACAGGTACCAGGTTGCTGGTCTGGTAGCATATCCGCGGGGGCAAGGTGGGTTCCAGAGTTTCGGGTTCCCAGAGGGGAATGCCAACCAGGGGAGGCTGACATTCACTGTGTCCTTGGGTTCCTGGAGGAGTCATGAGTGGGACAGCAGCTAGCAAAGGTCTTTGGAGAGAGACACATAAAAAGCAGTGTGAGACATTGGGCAGGGTGCGGGTCTCGTTAAGGAATAGTAGAGTGTGTTGGATGAACTGGAGCCAAGAAGACAGGACTTTTACCAGGGGGAATCAGACAGCTTCCCTTTAAGGGAATGTTCGGCCTATAGGATGCTTTGGAGACCTGGATTTGGGCCTCCTGGGCCATGACATATTCCCGGGAGATGTAGATGGTCACTGAAGGGGTTGAGCTCCAACCACCCCCTTATAGTTTTCCCATAATGCCCACAACCCATTGCTGGTCCCAGGGATCTCAGACCTTGATGTTGAAGGTCCTGTCCTTCCAGAAAAAGGGACCAGACCTGACCTCATTGTAGGCATCATGGATGACACAGCCTGACCAGCGGCAACCCCCATAGGTGTTGACGTCTTGATTACACCTATCTGGGTTCCACTGGTCATAAGCAAAGCAGGCATATGGTCAGCCACCATTAGACACTAACCAGAGTTCGACAGCAATCAGGATCTCTGTCTGGCATCCAACCATAAGGCAGTCCTGAGATCCTACCTGCCGGGTAAATTGAGTGCTGTCCTGGTGGTAGGTTTCACGGACCTTCAACCTCCACACATAAGCAGGTGGGTGTGGGTGTAGATTGCCCAGGGCTGGGAGGAGAAGAAAGAGTGGGAGGGAGGCTAAGGCGGACCTTAGTGGGGCCCAACACCTCACATTCATAGAAGTCATGCTGCTCCGGGGTCCTCTTTTGTCTGGAGAGGTGGTGCCACGATGGATCTTCCAGTAGTTTCGCCGCAGTGGGGGTTGTGAAGATTTCTGTATGAGGTCCCATCCAACTGGGTTCCAAGGCCTTGGGATGTAGATTCTTAAGGAGAACTGAGTCCCGGGGCTGGAGGGGTGGTCCTCGTGAGCCTTGGTCAGCTGGTTCTGGCCTGGGTAGAAACCTGTCAGCCTGTTCCCGGAGCAGCTGCCTGGGTAGAGACAGGTATGCAAGATAAGTAGCCAGGAGAGGAGGGTCAGGAGAGAGATGATGGTTGAGTAAGAAGGGTCTCCCATATAGGAGTTCAAAAGGGCTTAAAAAGGTGGGGCTCCTTGGTGTAGCCCAGATTCTGGTCAGGGCCGTGGACAGGAGATCCAGCCAGGGGCTGCGGATTTCTAGAGAGGGTTTTGTTAGATGGTCTTTAAGGAGGCCATTGGCCCTCTCTACCTTACCCGATGATTGTGGTTGGTAGGGTATGTGCACTTTTTAGGAGATGCCAAGTGAGGCGCTAACCTGCTGAACGACACTTGATATAAAAGCCAGGCCTTTGTCTGATTTTATGGAGGTGGGGAGGCCAAACCTTTGGATTATGTGTGTTATTAGCGTCTCAGCCAAAACCTCAGCAGTTTCCTTGAGGGTAGCGAAGGCCTCTACCCACCCTGTCAAGGTGTCTACCATAGTAAGCAGATATTTGGTGTTCTTGTAGCGAGGCATATAGGTGAAGTCTACCTGCCAGTCCTGCCCTGGGAGGTGTCCCCTCATTTGATGGGTAGGAAAGTTGGGGCGCATTCATCCCTGGGGTGAGACAGCTGCACACATGGAGGAGGGAGAGCAGGCACTCATGACTGCCTCTCGCAGTGTGGGCGAGGTGAAGAGGGGTTCGAGGAACCTCCAAAGTGCCAGCGGTCCAATGTGCAATGACTGGTGGACCTGTTGGCCAATGGCCCCTACCTGATCCCTGGGAAGGGCAATCTTGTTATTTATGAAGATCCATCCCTCAGGACCAGAAGAGCCTCCCCGTTGTAGGAGTTTATTTTTTTCTTCTTCTGTATCCTGAGGGGTAATGGAGGGAAGGGAAAGGAACAGGACCGGGGCTGGGGACCCTTCACCCTGAGTTAAGCCTCTGGCCACCGCGTCTGCATGGGCATTTCCCCGTGTAACCATCGAGGAGTCTGTCTGATGGCCTCAGCAATGCACAATGGCTACCTGAGAGGGAAGTTGTAAGGCATCAAGTAAGCGGGTTATGAGTCTAGCGTTGATAATAGGTGAGCCTTTAGTAGAGAGAAAGCCCCTCTCCCTCCAAATAACCGAGTGGCAATGTGCTATCAGAAAGGAATATTTGGAGTCTGTATATGTTTACCCTCCTCCCTTTGGCCAAATGCAGCGTCCTGGTCTGCACAATGAGCTCAGACTTTTGAGAGGTGGTACCCTCTGGGAGCCGGGTCGCCTCCAGGATCTGCTAGGGTGTTACTACCGCATAGGAGGCTTTCTGATGTCCCTGGGGGTCTAGGCACGAGCTTCCATCCACAAACAGAGTTAACTCAGGATTAGAGAGAGGAAGATCTGAGAGTCCTGCCCAAGGTTGAGTGAGGGCCTCGATGACCTCGGGGCAGGAGTGCATTGCCACAGGATGGGTGGAGGCAGCAGGAAGGGGAGTGGCTGGGTTCAGGGCTGGGGACTGAGTTAGGGAGATGTCAGGACTCTTGAGGAACAGGAAATGGAGTCCCTACATGTGAGAGGGAGCCAGGAGCGATAAGATCGGTGTGACAGAAGATCCTGTAGCCTATGGGTGGAGAAGACCTGTAAGGGTTGCTTGAGGCAGATCTTCTGGGCCTCCTTGGGGTGGGCATTGGCTGTAGCCAGAGCCCAGAGGCAGGGCTGCCATCCTCAAACCGTGGGATCAAGCTGTCTGGAAAGATAGGCTATGGGGGTGAAGGCTGGCCCTAAGTGCTGGGTGAGGACCCCCATAGCTATTCCCTGTTTCTCATCAGTAAATAGTTGGAAATATTTAGAGATGTCCGGGAGAGAACGAGGGGGAGAGGCCAGAAGGGCATCTCGGAGCTTAGAAAAAGCCTGGAGAATGAGGGAGGGTGAGGAGAGGGGGCCTATTGGTGTTTCTTTAGCGGACTGTATAGAGGCTTAGCTAGGAGAGAAAAATTTGGGACCCAGTGGAAGAAGAATCCTACTAACCCTAGAAAGGACAAGATCTGTTCCGCAGAAGTGGGAGGCTGTAGGTCTCGTATTGCCTGTGCTCGGTCAACTGTCAGTCCTCGGGAATTGGGAGTCAGACAGATCCCCCAAGTAAGTGAAGGTGGGGGCCGACAGTTGTGCCTGGCAGGAGACACACGGTATCCTTTGTCCCCTAGAAAGTTGAGGAGGCCAGCTGTCTGCGTCCGAGAAATGTCTAAAGAGGGGCTGCAGAGAAGGAAATCATCTACATACTGGAGAAGAGTGCTGGGTTCTAATGAGCATTGTTGGAGGTCTCTGGCTAAGGCCTGGCCAAACAGATGAGGGCTGTCTCTGAATCCTTGGGGAAGAACCTTCCAAGGGAGTTGGCAGGATACCTGCTCGTCCGGGTCCTCCCAAGTAAATGCAAATAGAAGCTAAGAGTCTGGATCCAGAGGGATGGTAAAGAAGGCATCCTTGAGGTCAAGGACGGAAAGTGGGTGGTACAGATGGGATGCGATCAAGGAGAGTGTAAGGATTGGGGACCACCAGGTGGATGGGGACCACCGCTTCATTGATTAATCAGAGGTCCTGCACCAGCCGGTAGGTCCCGTCTGCCTTCCTAACAGGGAGGATGGGGGTGTTGCAGGGAGAATCAATAGGTAATGAGGAGACCCTGCCCCAGAAGCCAAGTAATGAGAGGTTTGAGGACTCAGCGATGAGTTAGGGAGATGGAAAACGGGATGGGAGGGAAACGAGGTGGGGTCCTTAAGTCTGATCCAGACCGGGGTATGATGTCTAGTAACCACCGAGGTAGAGGTGTCCCATATTTTGGGTTGACTAGGAACACAGGCAGTGGGGGATCAGTGTTCCCATAAAGGGAGGGAGCCAGGAGCAGAAGAAGCAGGGAGGCTGAAGGACTCTGAGTGAGCTGCAGAGTGGCCCCTAGTTGGTTAGGATATCTCATCCTAAAAGGGGCTTGGAGCCCGAAGGCATAACTAGGAATGAGTGGGTTATAGGACTATTGTTGAGGAGAGAGGGAAGGGGCCCAATAGCCAGCGGACAGGTGGATTTGCCGTCAATACCCATGAACGAGATCATGGAAGCAAACACTGGCCTGGAAAAGGAGGGCAAAACAGAAAAGGTAGGCTCTTTATCGATCAAGAAGGAGATCTGCTTACCTGCTACCTGGAGCTTTACCCAGGGCTCGGCGAGGGTGATAGGGGTTGACAAGTTTGGGCATCTTCAGTCTTCAGCCAGTCCCAGCATGGCCAGTGGCGGGTCATGACCTGGAAGGATGGTCCCTGTATGTTGAGACGCAGAGGGCCCATCACTTTTCCAAGGGCAGTCACTTTTCCAGTGGCCGCTTTGACCACACGCTGGGCAGGGCTTGGTTGGAGCCCGGGGTTGAGGGCATTGTTTAGCCCAGCGGCCTTCGTTTCTGCATTTGAAGCATTCTCCCGGTTGCGCTCGTCCTTTCGTTGCACCCCCACCACGCACAGTCCCCCTTGGACCATGCATGGCTGCCGGCCTTAGGGCAGCTACAAGGCTTGAGTTTCCAGGTTCACCTTTTGTAGAAGTCGGTCCTCCCACTATGATTCTGCCTGCTACTCATGGACATTGAAAACCTTAAATGCCATATTCACCAGATCCCAGACAGGGGTCTGAGGGCCATCCTCTGCCCTTTTAAACTTTTTTCAAATATCTGGGGCTGACTGTGAAATGAAGTGAGTGGCTAGAAATGTTGCTCTGGCCGGGAACCCAGGGGCCAGACAAGTATATAAGGTCAGAGCCTCAGTCAACCTGTTATGGAAGACCTCAGGGTTCTCATCTGGTCCCTGAGTAACTTCCCTCAGCTTGTCAAAATTAACCACCTTGTGGGAGAAGGCTTGTAGGCCGGCCATTCGTCATTGGAGCATCTGGTCGAGACATCGGCGCCCGTCTCACCCTTCGGGGATATCCAGTTGGTAATCCCAGCCTGGTTCCTGACGAGTTATGGCTTGGGCCCCCACTGGCATAGAGGCATCTGTAAGGTGGATCTGGTCTGCGTGGTCCGTAGCTGCTCCTAAGACTCTTTTGCTTTCATCTGATGTTAGGGTAGAAGAAAGAATGACATGAATGTCATGCCAGCTGAGGTCATAGGCCTGAGAAAGCTATCGGAATTCCTTGAGAAACACGGTGGGGTTGGTGGAAAAGAACCCCAGCCGCTTCTCAATCTGGGAGAGATCCTACAGAGAGAAGGGAACATGGACCCTGACCACCCCCTCAGCCCCTGGAGGGGGCAGAGGAGAGGAGGAGACCGAGGGCGGGTGTGCCTGCTGCCTGGGGAAGCTGGCGGGGGTGGGAGAAGGGGAAGGTCAGCAGGTAAGGGAGAAGGCTCTGGGGGAGGGGGCGGCAAAGGGAGGTTGGGGAGTGAGGATGGGGAAAGGGAGGGAACAGACGGCAGGGCAGAAGGAGGCAGGGCAGAAGGAGCCCTATAGTAGGGAGGCAGTCGGGTTGGAGGGGAAGAAAGATTCTCAGGGGGTTCAGATAAGGCGGAAAGTGGAGGGGTCTCGGTAGGCAGAGAGAGATTCTCACAAACTAGGAGGACCTGAGAGGTGGAACAGGTGGAACAGAGGGAGGGATGGGAGAGCAGATTGAAAAAGGCCTGGACATATGGAACTTACAGCCATTTCCCAGCTCGTTGGCAGAAATTGTTGAGGTCAGTCAGAATGTTAAAATCGATTTTCCCATGTTCAGGCCATGTTGACCTGTTGTCCAATTCATACTGAGGCCATGCCATGGTACCAAAGTAAATGAGGTGTTTAGGACGCAGATCCTGGGACAGGCCCAGCTTACCAGATTGGTGAGGAGACACCCAAGGGGTGTTTGAGGAGCAGATTTGGATTTCTGATTGCCCATTTTGAAACCTAGGGTCAGTAGCAGAGGCCCAAGGATTGGTGTTCCAATCATTGAGCCAAGGCTATGGATGGGGACCCGAGGGATGGCAGGGGACGTCTCCCCTACACCCTGGAGTCCGGAGTGAGACCAAGAGTCTGGGGAAACCAAGGGGGGCAGGAACGTCTTGACTACCACCCCAGGGTCAGAACCTTTCTTGGAAAAGTCCGGAGGGCTATGCCCGGAAGGCAATCTCTGACTTGGGCCACGATTTAAGACAGAGATTCCATGATGACCACTAGGAATCAATCGGGACTGGGACTCACCCGCTGATGCTGCCGAACTGGAGAGAAGCCTGAAGGTTCCGGAGATTCAAGAGGGAGGGTACCCCAAATGGGATACACACTCAATCCCCTCCCGGGTTTCAGCTCCAGATGAGAGGTTTGTGATGCAGAAAACAAGACCCACAGTCCAAGCAATGAAAAGTGGGGGCGGTTTTAATCTTGCGCTCCCGGGCGAAACTCACCATCTACCTTGTAGATGCTTGCATCGGCTCTGGACTCCCTCCCCCCGCAACGTCTCAAACTAACAGTGGTGGAGCTTTTCAGTGATAATTCTAGATAGTGGGGGTCCAGTCAACCTGGGGAAAGACTAGCTGCTCTTTCTCATAGAGGAGGGGGCTGGTCTCAGTTCCCGCAGCAGCAACACTTAGATGTTATCTCTGAGGAAAAATGTGGCAGTTTGACGTTCAAGTGGAGTGACCTGGAGGATTGCTTCCCTGCTTCCCCCTCCTTTCGCCAGTCAGAAACACAGTTTTCCAAAGTCTCTGGCAACTTAAAACTTTGGAGTTTGCTGAATTAAATAATAAAACTTATTAAATGTCTAGGTATTTTTAAATGAAAAATTACTGAAGTGTTAATCTGACTTTGCCTCTTATGAAAAATCTAGAGGACAGAACTGGATCTATTAATTCAATATGTCTTTCATTTTTTAAATATATCCTTAAAATGGGAAGGTATTACCAATCTAAGAAATGATACATATTTAACATGCCACCTAAAATTTTAAGCTTCTAAAAACTTAATGTTCAAATTAAATGGAGAAATTATATGGTTGTGATTACAAAATGCATAAAATTAGAAATTTATTATTGAGAAAATAATTCTTGTATTTTCTCTGGAGAAATTAGTATTTCAAAATATATTGTAGCCTTTCTGTGTACTATGTTTGGTAAAATTTCAACCTAAGATAAAATATTTTATATGGTCTTATTAAAAAAGAGATTTAATTCTATTGTCTGAACCAAATTTTTAATATAAAAAGCAGTTTAAATTTAATTGATAGCTTTTAGAATAATTATTATATATATATATATATATATATATATATATATATATATATATCCTATCTAATAAAAGATAAATATGCAAATTGACCATACCTCCACTACACTTACAAGCCACGCCCATCAGCCAATCAGGAATGAGCATGCCAATTAACCCAACCAAGATGGTGGCAGCCATGAAGCTGGAGCAAGCAGCGGGCTTGGGTTGCCCCTGGTGATGGAGGAAGCCAAGCATCCCCCGCCCTGGCCTGCCCTGGCCTCCACTCAAGGCTACAAAGTTTCAATTATAGAAGATAAATAAATCCCTGATATCTGCTTCCAACCTATGCTTTGTACTCCCAGGTGCGTGGCTGGCCATCAAACCACAACAGTCCCCTAACCGAGGCCGCCCCATCCCCCAAGGAAACCTCCACCCTGAACTGGGACACCCTTCAGTGCAAACTAGTGAGCCCCACCCAATCACCAGGCCTCTATTATATCTAATGAAAGAATAACATGCAAATTGACTGTCACTCCAACACACAAGATGGCTGCCCCCATGTTGTCAAAGATGGCTGCCCCGATGTGGACACAAGGTGGCTGCCACAAGATGAACAGCAGGGGAGGGAAGTTGGGAGGAACCAGGCCTGAAAGGGAGGGCATTTGTAGTTGATCAAGCCTGTAGGGATGGGAAGTTAGGGAAGACCCAGGCCTGCAGGAGAGGGCAATTGGGGGGGAAACAGAGCAGCAGGGAAAAGTAGTTAGGGGCAATGAGGATGGCAGGGGAGGGCAGTTGGGGATATCAGGAATGCAGAGGAAGACAGTTGGGGGATCAGGCCTACACGGGAGGGCAGTTGCGGGGGAACCAGATCAGCTGGGGAAAACAGTTAAGGGCAATGAGGCTGGCAGGGGATAGCAGTTAGGGGTGATCAGGTCAGCAGGGAGGGTAGTTGCGGGGGAACCAGGCCTGTAGGGGAGAGCAGTTGGGGGCAATCAGGCTGGCAAGGGAGGTCAGTTATGGGCACCAGGCCGGTGGAGGAGGGCAGTTTGGGGCAATCGGGCTGGCAGGAGACCAATTAGGCATCAATGAGGCTGGCAGGGGAGTGGTTAGTCGGTGATCAGGCTGGCAGGCTGAAGTGGTTAGGGGAAATCTGGAAGGAAGGCAAAAAAGCAGTTGGGGGCCAGCAGTCCTGGATTGTGAGAGGGTTGTCTGGCTGCCTGTTTAGGCCTGTAGGACCTCGAGGGGTCCCAGATTGGAGAAGGTGCAGGCTGGACTGAGGGACACACCCTCCTTGCATGCATTTCATGCTCCAAGCCTCTAGTGTGTGCGTGTGTGTGCGCGTGTGTGTGTGTGTGTGTGTGTGTGTGTGTGTGTTTGTGTGTGTGTGTGTGTGTGTATTTGATAGTGTTTACAAGTTAAATTTCAAGACTTTAATGGAGTGGTGACTTTGGGACATTTTAGGGGCCCTGGAATGATTCAATAATTCATTTTTCTTCTTAAATGAATTTTTTTAAAAATTGAATTAGCCTGATCTCATATACTTGAAATCACATGGGAATATTTATCAAATAAAAATTCATAACTACATTTTAAAAGTTGTCAACCTCTAAGGGAGGGCAAGACAAAGTTACTGAATATTACGTAAGCAGACCCGGATTATTCAGAAGAGGAATTTTAAGACAAAAATCCACAGTCTGCTCTTTAATAGGCTGTCAGATGAGACGGAATCTGTTCTTTATAGGTCAAATATATAAGTTTGCTTACATTTCTTTTTCAATAAAGATGTTTAATTTAATTACTTAATGAATTAGATTTCTATAATATAATCAAGGGCACATGTAATTTCATATAAATTTGAAAAGGCAAAATGTTAAGCAATTAATTCTAGGAAAGTTCTCTGAAACAGTTCCTGAGATCTCCCATAACTCCTCTGTGTATGCAAATGAGCACTAGAGAAAAGATTGCTGTTTAAAAGTAAATTTTAAGCTTAGTAAAAAGGAGAAAATTTAAAATCTCTCCCACTGCTATTTACAGGGTACACTGAATGTTATTATTCAAGCATTAAATCTGATTATTAATGAGTCACCATATGTAAAAAAAAAAAAAAAAAGTCACTTAAAATGTATCCAAAAAGCAACAATGTTTGTTGTGCTGATTAAAAAAAAAAGAAAAATAAGGAAAGAAAGAAAGAAACTCCCTAAATGTGGCCTAGAAATTACTCTGGGAAATAAAGAGAGATTTCCTTCAAATATAAAATAAACTATAGTTTAAAAAAAATCAATGTATTAGGCCACAAAAAGTAAAGTAAATAACTTGCATTTTACTTCCCTAACAAAGGTTATGCCAATATTCTCAAAGACTGATAGCAGAAATTCAATTTATGTCATTTACTGTCCACACCCAAGGACAAATAAAGTTAGAAAATAAGCCTTAATTCAGACTGATTTAAATTCACAATTAAAATAAGTGAATTATCAGGGGGACTTAGTTGTACTAGGCAGGAACCTATTTCTGAAGCATTAACTAATTTTTTACTGATGGTTCAGGTCATAGTAAAGGTGATTATCATGCAATGAATTAAGATCCGTTATCCTTCTGTGCAAAGAATTGAATTAAAAGCTATCAAAGCTGCACTGCAGGATTTCTAAAACCAGCTTAATAGTATTTAAACCACAAGGGGGGATAGTGAAGTATTATCCTGTAAGTAAATGACATCAAGACTTAAATACCCTATTTTTTTTTTTTTACTTTAATTTATTTACACTTGTAATGCTGATGGCAAGACACCCATGAAATTACACTGGTGTTAAAATAAGCCAGAGGAACATGGTTTGGCAAATACGAAAATATCCTGAGTCTAGTTTATAGAAGGTTTCCTTTATTAACTTTTGGGTGAGGATATACTTATATATTTCCAGAAAACTCCAAGCCTGTGTGGATTCCTACAACAATGGATCTGAGAGAGGAACCAGACTACTTCAACCACATATAGCAGTGGTCCCAAGTAACATGCTTACTAGGCAGAGAAAAAACACTCCAAAATTGGAGGATGGTGAAGATGCCTTGCCATGCTAGTAGGCATTGGCTGTGCATTGGTGCAGGTTGCCCTAAACAAAGCCAAGGAAGGTCAGACCCATTCCAATGAGTGGAATTGGGAGCTTAATCACCTCCCTTGAAGTCATAAAGCTTCCTCATGAAATTAGTCAGGAATTGGATGGATTGTTTAAATTCTGAGTGAATGATGGGTAAAAGTGTGTGAGAGTGGAAGGAAAGAGCCTGCCCTCTCCTCTCCTTTGTGTGGCTCCACATCTTCGGTTTTGGAGTCCAAGTGGGCCCCAATTTGCAGTTCTCCAATTAAATCATAAGGCATAAAGGTGACTCACCCCCACTCAAAGGTGACCAGGCCTGGGGTTTATATGGGTGCACCTTAGCTAAGACGAATCAAAGTGCCCAAGGGACATAGCCAGGCAGGCATCTGAGTAAATCTGTAAAAACAGGTCACCCCCTCCCTTGTCTGTCTCAAGCCACCAATCATCATGGAGTCGGGACAGAGTAAACCCACTTTTCTCAACTGCATGTTGAAAAAAATTTTAAATGGGATTCAATGGGGATTATGGTCTTAAAAAAAAAAATCCTGAAAAACTGAGGAAATTCTGTGAAGTAAAATGGCCAGCTTTCAGGATCGGCTGGCCCTAGGAAGGCTCTTTAGATGAAGGATTTGTCAGGGCAGTCTGGAATGTAGTCACAGGAGACCCTGGACAACCAGATCGGTTCCCTACATAGACAGCTGGTTAGCACTTGTTCAAACCTTGCTGCCTTGAGTCTGGTTCTGCATGTGTATGAAGGGACCGAGTAAGGTTTTAGTAGCAGAAGTAAAGAGGCAGGCAGGGCCGGAGCAGGGAAAGGAGAGGCCGGGAGGACAGGAACAGAAAAAAGAAAAAGCAGGCAGGACAAAAGAAGCAGGTCCCTCAGAAGGAAGCTCAGCCCCCTATTTCACAGGACCCTCCCCTCGAGGGAGTCCCACCAGTTTGACCACCTCCATATGAGACACAAGCAGCACCAAGTGCTCCCCCTGCTAGCCTGGAAGGTCCAGAAAGTCTAGAAACAACGCCCCCCTCCGTCTCTCCTCAAGCAGGCTCTCCAGAGCCAGTTGGGCTGCACTTGCGTTCAGCTAATCAAAGGCACAAACCAGAACCGGCATGTCAGATGCTTCTCAGGGAAATTCGGGGTGCCCAAGTGCTTGGCAAGGATGGGACCTTACAGGAAGGAAGGCCAGTCTATTATTGTCAGCCCTTTACCAAAAGTGACATTCTGAATTGGAAGTCACACACCCCAGCTTATTCTGAAAAACCTCAGGCCATGGTAGACCTCCTAGAAATGATTTTCCACACCCAAAAGCCCATCTGGGTGGACTGCAAGCAGCTCCTTTTCATGTTCTTTAACACTGAGGATCGCATGAGAGTAATGTCAGAGGTTCGGAAGTGGCTCTAGACCCAGGCCCCGGCAGAGACATTAGATACAGACAGATGGGCAAGCGAGGCCCTCCCAGATGAGGAACTCGATTGGTCCCTGAACTCAGAAGTCAAAAAGGTCAAGATAGAAAGATATCGGTTGGCTTTCCTCCATGGGGTCAAGGCCTGAGCCAAGAAGCCCACCAATATAGCTAAAATTTCTGGGATTTTGCAGAAGCCTGATGAAAGTCCAGCAGCTTTCTATGAGATACTGAGTGAGGCATACTGGAACTATTTCCCCTTTAACCCTGGGGCCCCAGACACTCTAACCATGGCAAATGCCACTTTTTGTAGGCCAAGCCCAGCATGACACATGGAGAAAATTACAGAAGCAAAAAGGGTTTGCAGGAAAAAAATGCTACTGAACTGCTAGAGATAGCCAACAAGGTTTTCATCAACCGAGGCTGGGCAGTAAGAAAGGAGGAAGAAAAGAGAATCAAAGAACAGCCAATGTAATAGCAGCGGCTTTTCGAGGACCTGGCTCCCAGACAGATCAGAAAGTGAAGCAAGAAGACAGATCAGGAGGGAAAGGTAGAGCAAGCCTGAGATGGGACCAGTGTGCCTATTGTAAGGGAAACGGGCACTGGAAAAATGAATGTCCCAAACAGCAAAGCAACAAAACAGGGCCCCCTTTTCCACCTAGTTGCTATCAACCAGAACCATCTGAAGCAGACCTTATTGGGCTGGTGGCAGCTGACTATGACTAGGACAGACTCTTTTCAGGTGGCCCCCCACGAGCACATGATCAGAATGATAATTGGGGGCTAGGCTGTAGACTTTATGGTTGATACACGAGCTGAACACTCAGTAGTCATACAGAAGGTAGCGCCTCTCTCAGGAAAGGAAGTCACCATTATTGGAGCTACTGGGGACAAGGCCTGTAGACCATTATGCCGGCCTCGTCGATGCCAACTTTGCGGTCACCAAGTGCTTCATGAATTCCTGTACTTGCCAGATTGTCCAGTACCTCTGATGGGTAGAGACCTTTTAGCCAAAATGGGACAGAGATCACCTCTGCCCCAGATGGCTCGGCACAGCTTTGCCTAGGTGAGCAGACTTCTCCAAAGATCCTGTCCTTAGCAGTGCCTTGGGAGGAATAATGGAGACTTTATACCCCTCATTCAAAGGCCTCACCTTTAGACTCTGAATTAGAGGAAGAATTTCCGCTGGTCTGGGGAGAAGCAAATCCCCCTGGCCTGGCCAAAAAACATGCCCTGATACTAATTGACTTAAAGCCTGGGACACATCCTGTCAAAATCCACCAATATCCAATTCCAAGGGAGGCAGGCATAGGAACTGAGGTCCACTTACACTGGCTACTTCAGAGGGGATTCCTTAAAAGATGCCAGTCACCATGGAATACTCCCCTCCTGCCTGTCAAAAAGCCTGGGACGAATGAATACCACCTGGTCCAGGACCTGCAGGCTGTTAATGAAGCTATTATAATCTTGCATTTGGCACTTTCAAAACCCTACACAATTCTAGGACTCATTCCATCAGAAGCAGAATGGTTTACATGCCTAGATCTGAAAGATGCCTTTCTGCCTCAGGTTAGCCCCCTTCAGCCAGCTCCTTTTTACTTTTGAGTGTGAAAACTCAATTATAATGGCCAAGGAACTGTTCACCTGGACAAGACTTCCACATGGAATCGAGAAACCCCCTACTCTCTTTAGTGGAGCCCTTGCATCTGATCTGACTAAGTTCCCAGGACAGGACTTGGGGTGTGTTCTACTTCAATATGTAGATGACCTCCTACTAGTCAGCTCCACACAAGCTCAGTGCTGGGAGGGGACATGAGCCCTCATGAGACTGTTAACTGAAACAGGTTATAAAGTGTCCAAGAATAAGGCACCAATTTGTCAGAAGGAAGTCAAGTATCTAGGCTTCCGAATCACCCAAGGGAAACAAAGGCTAGGGACTGAAAGAAAGCAGGCAGTATGTGCCATCCCAGTCCCTCACACCCAAAGCAGATTTGGGAATTCCTGGGGCAGCTGGGTTCTGTCAAAACTGGACCCCAGGGTTTTCAGACCTGGCCAAGCCTCTCTATGAAGCTTTAAAAGGGGAAGAGAAGGCACCTATAGAATGGGGCCTAGAGCAGAAGAAAGCCTTCATCACCATAAAGGCAAAACTCTCTGAGGCCCCACCACTAGGGCTGCCAGAAGTGATGTGGGACTTTAATCTCTTTGTACATGAGAACAGCGGGGTAGCCCTTGGAGTTCTAACACAGGAGTTTGGACCTTGGCAAAGACCAGTAGCCTGTCTCTCCAAGCAGATGGTCCCAGTTGCCTCCAGGTGGCCCCCATGCCTCAGAGCCCTTGAAGCCATGGCTTTATTAGTCAAAGAAGCAGATAAACTCACCCTAGGACAATACTTAAATATAAAAGTACCTCTTCCTGTTATTACCCTAATGCAGTGATGGGCAACCTTTTGAGTTTGGTGTGTCAAACTTTGCCAAAAAACTGAGCATAACTCAGGTAGTGTGTCACTTTGAGGAAAAAAAAACATTATTTCGCAAATGTTTCATCCTGGGCATGCGGCCACCTCAGGGGCCGTGTGTCATCAGAAATGGCTACGCGTGTCATAGGTTCACCATCACTGATGTATATGAAAGCTAAACTTCCATCAGCTGCCTCCTGTACTGCCCCTACTGGGGATCCAGCCCTCAACCTTCAAGTGCACTAGACAATGCCCAACTGAGTCATACCAGCCAGGGCTAACTTCTCTTTTTATTGTTGTTGACCTTATTACAGATGCCTCCCCATATCCCCACTGCCCCATTCTACCTACCTCCACCCAGCCCCTGCTCCCCCACCCCCACCACCTATGCTTTTATACTTTGTTGTCCATGGGCTATGCATACATGTTCTTGGTTAATGTCTTCCAGTCCTCCCCAGCCCTCTCCCCTCTGAAATCTCTCAGTCTGTTCCATGCATCCATGCCTCTGGTTCTGTTTTGTTTGTCAGTTTATTGTGTTCATTAGATTCCACATATAAGTGATATCATGTGATATTTGTCTTTCTCTGATTAGTTTATTTTACTTAGCATAATAATCTAGTGCATGTTTTATAATTGCCTAAATCAGTGATGGGCAACTTTTGAGCTTGGTGTGTCAAATTTCGCCAAAAAACTGAGCGTAACTCCGGTAGTGTGTCACTTTGAGGAAAAAACATTATTTCGCAAATGTTTCATCCTCGGCATGCAGCCGCCACAGAGGCTACGTGTCATCTGAAATGGCTACACGTGTCAGTGCTGACACGCGTGTCATAGGTTCACCATCACTGCCCTAATGGAAGCTAAGGGGCAGCACTGGCTAACTCATGCTGGGATTACTCTATACCAAGGGTTATTATGTGAAATTCCAAAGGTACAGCTACAAGCAGTAAGGACTCTAAATCCTGCTACATTTCTAACCGTTGCTAAGGGGGGCCCTGAGCATGATTGCCTGGAAGTCCTAAAGGAGGTTTACTCTGGCTAGCTAGACCTAAAAATAAGCCCCCACAGAATTCAGACTTACTATTGTTCACAGATGGCAGTAGCTTCTTGATGAAGGAAAAAGACAAGGTGGGTAAGAAGTGGTATACTACTTTGAGACAACTGGGGCACAGGCCCTGCCTGTAGGATGGTCAGCACAGAGGGCAGAGTTTTGGGCCCTCGCCATAGCCTTAGACCTCAATTGGCTAGTAGGAGGTCATCCACATATTGAAGTAAGGATAAGTGTGCCAACATTTACACTGATTCACACTATGCCTTCATTACCCTGCATATTCATGGGTAAGGGGGAAAGGGGGCTCCTGATGGCGGGAGGAAAATGAATCAAAAATCAAAATGAGATTTTAGAGTTGCTGGAAGCAGTTTGGGAGCCCAAAGAAATAGCCATCATCCATTGCAAAGGTCACCAGAAAGGGAAAGACTCAGTGTCAGAAGGAAACCAGACTGCTGATGCCACAGCAAAGCAGGCTGCCAAAGAACAAGCAGCACTGGCACGGATCATGTTGGCCCCCAAATTACCTGAACCTCCAAAGTATCCTCCTCAGGAGAAGGAATGAGCCCAGCAAGAAGGGGCAAAAGAACAAAAGGTTGGCAGATACTCTGAGATCATAGGGACTATGTCCCAGAACAGTTAGCCCATAATGTAGTCCTCCAGCAGCATGAACTTACTCATTTAGGGGAGACTGCTCTAGAAACTTTGTAAGTCAGATACTACCTAATTGCCCAGCTTCCCTCCTTGTGTGCCTCAGTTTCTCAGCATTGTCTCCTCTGTGTGCAGAACAACTCCAAACAGGGATCTGTGGGACCAATAGGAATTCAGCGCTGCGGGAAAACTCCCTTTTAGGACATAGATGTAGACTTTACAGAACTAATGCCTAGCAGAGGGAAAAATACCTAGTAGTCTTTGTTTGCACCTTTTCAGACTGGGTTGAGGCATATCCCCCTCACATGGAAAAGGTGAGAGAAGTCACGAAGGCATTGCTCAAGGACATAATTCAGCAGTATGGAGTGTCTCTGATCATTGGGTCTGATAATGGCCCAGCCTTTGTAGCAGAGATAGTGTAACAGGTAGCTAAGGCTTTAGGAATTAGATGGGACCTACAGAAAGCTTATAGGCCTCAGAGTTCAGGGAAAGTAGAGCACATGAACCGGACTATCAAGCAGGCTATAGCTGAGCTATGTCAAGAGACAACCCTACCCTGGACAAATATCTTGCCTCTGTACTCCTAGGGGTATGCTGGGCCCTGAGGGCCAGGGTAGGTTTTTCTCCATTTGAAATTCTATATGACAGACCACTCCCCCTCCGCTTAATTTGGCCAAAGGGAGATTTGGGGAAAATAGGAAACTGAGAAATCCAGAAGCAACTACAAAGACTTGGACAAACTGTCTTTGAGATCCACAGACAGCTTACTGACCAACTACCCATCTCTCCAGGAACAGCTGTACATCCTTATAAATCTGGAGACCAGGTTTGGGTAAAAGACTGGGAAAAAAAGAGCCCCTTAAGCCAATTTGGAATGGACCATATCCAGTCATACTCACCCCCCCCCCCCCGCCCGCCACAGCTCTCAAAGTTGCAGGACTGAATATCTGGATTCACCACTCCAGGGTGAAAGCAGCCCACCAGCTGAGGGATGCCCAGCTTGTGTGGAAGGTAACTTCTGACCAGAAACATACCCTGCAGATCACCCTCAAGAAGACAACAGACCTGGGTGATCAACCTGCTCCAAGAAATTCAGAAACAGCCTGTAGATTCTTCTTTACACTAATCTCTCTTATCTTTTCTTGAACGTAAAATACTCTGGTATTTCTGGATGCTGATTGTTTTTATATTTCTACTAATTCTCATTTTGTCTTTTATGAGTGCCTTCAGAACCTAAGGCTAGTTCCAGGATGAGAACTCTTCTGCCCTTGCTGGGACACAGAAGAACCATAAAATCACTGCTCCCTACACAGCAAAGGATCACGATGAGGCTAATGCTAATTATTTTACTGTTACTGAACTCTCTTAATCTCTACCACTCTCAGAGTGGCCCCTCGAGAGACTCCTAAGTCCTCACTATCTCTACCGAAAGCTTAACTTTACCCTCTCCCTCTTAAATCAGACCAATCCAGCCTTAGCCAAGGACTGCTGGCTCTGCCTTTCTCTCTCTTCTTCAGCATATCGCACTGTCCCTACACCCATCAAGTGTTGGAACCAGTCCAAAATCACTCTGGCTTCTAAAAAAGAAAAGGGGAATATATTTTCTGAAAGAGCTGACACCCTACTAGGTGATTATCCTACTGCACAGGCAAACCAAGCATCCCTTCCCTTTCGGACCTAAACTCAGTCTCTTGCTCAGGTGGCTTCATCCTCTCTCCCAGTCACAGGCCCTATCACTCTACACACCCCACTACTCACCCCAGCCCCTTTATGCTTTACAAGATCACGGGGCAATAAATCAGTGGATAATCTCCCATCCTCTGCTTGCAACACTACAGTCAAATTGGAACTATCAAATACCTATTGGTCCCAAGGTATCAACTATCAGGACTCCCTGGAAGCCAATGCTCATTTTCTATGACCAGTTTTA
Source organism: Cnephaeus nilssonii (assembly GCF_951640355.1). Lineage (NCBI taxonomy): Eukaryota > Metazoa > Chordata > Mammalia > Chiroptera > Vespertilionidae > Cnephaeus > Cnephaeus nilssonii. The sequence goes on along the minus strand of NC_137096.1, from coordinate 9,774,712 downwards.
CTTCTTATCCAACAATCTAGGCCTGAGACTTCAATTGTTCTTTTCTGTCCCTTTCACTTTTTCCTTGGATATCACCTCATACTAGCATTCCTACCCATTTTCTCTGTAAAAGACTCTCAACCTCTCACCTGTCACCCCTTATAGGAAGCAACATGGCAGCCACCCTCGCGGTTTGGAGTGCAGAATGAGGATAGAGACCCCCATATGCTGCAACTCAACTTTTCTCTCTACACCTTTCAGCTTGTATCCATAATCAGGGAGCCTTCGTCCTCTGTGGACAAAACACATATGTCTGTCTCCCCACAAAATGGACAGGGACTTGAACTCTCATCTATCACTCACCCAATGTAAATATAGCCCCCAATATTCAGTCCTTGCCCATCCCTGGAACACACCATATCCAATACAAAAGAGCGCCTGAGCTAATCCCTCTCCTTATTACACTCAGCATTTCATCAGGGGCTAGCACTGGAATAGGGGGACTGGCAACTTCCCTCTCCTACTACCAGAGCCTACCCAAAGACCTTTCTGACAGCTTGGAAGAAATAGCCCAAAGGATTGTTGCAGTACAGGATCATATTGACTCACTGGCAGCTGTTACTCTCCAGAATCCAAGAGGACTAGACCTTCTCACAGCAGGGAAAGGGAAGCTGTGCCTGTACCTTGAGGAAGAGTGCTGTTTTTATGCTAACCAATATGGTATTGTAAGAGATGGGGCCCAAGAAACTAGCTGATCCAGCTTCAAAAATAAGACAGGAGTTATCTCAGACCTGGGCTACATGGGAGGTGGGGGCGGGGGGAGGGAAATGTTTCCTTCCATTGACAGGACCAGTATTAATGCTACTCATAACCCTAGGACCATGTCTTCTAAATCTGTTAATTCGCTTTATCTCATCTCATCTAAATGCCTTTAAACTTCAAATGGTCCTGCAAACCAGAAGAATTCCCTACAAACCTCTCTGAGAGGAAGAAATGGGATGTTAACCCTTTGGTCATCGCCCCTTTCCAGCAGGAAGCAGTAAAAGAGCGGTCATAATACCTGAACACAATAACACCCTGTGGTTATGGTACCACAAGGCTAAAAAGTTTGTGGGACAGGCCGGGGGGATGACAAGGCTAACCCATATTTTGTAAAACTACTTTTTTAAAATTCTCTGCTGTTTAGATAGTCCCATATTCTGTAAAGTAAACTCTGCTAATTTTAAACAGCCCCTTATTCTGAAAAAATAACTTTGCTTTCTAGCCTGCTTGAGTAATAAGGAAGATAAACTTAGCTGTCTGACTTTGTAGGCCAGAGACTAGAATGGCCATACCCTCATGCCATGTCAGATGCATTTTTTAATTGGATGGAACTGTTGTTTTCAAGGCCACCAGCAGGGTAACCACTAAGCACACATAGGGCTGGCTCTTTAATTAAAAGTAAAGTTCTGCTTGTAGCTCTGCTTAGAATTTTAATTCACTTTTCTCTAAGCCCACTGGTGTATGTATTAAAAAGTGTAATGTCAAAGTCTAAATGCTGCTTGGTTTTCTTCTCCAGTCTTTTGCAACAAAACAACACAAGCCTTTTCATAGAATCTAAATGAAAAGGACCCAAGTTCTGTGAATGGCAGACACCCTTCTAAATTTATTGTTAAAAGAGGAAAAGGGGCATCCTGGAGGCAAAGACCAACAGTAGTTAGCATAATAAATGCAAGAAGTCCCTGATAAGGCTGATGGACTTTGCTATTCAGCAGGGTTGAAAATCTGCATATTATTACCTGCTATTGGCTGAACAGCTGAAGGCAATATCCCTAACCTGAAAATCCTTTATTGTTTACCAAACCTTATCTTTGATATGTGTGTTTGCTTTGCTGAAGGGCAAAATGTATCAATAAAAAGCCTTGAGTCCTGAAATTTGGGGACCACTCCACTAGCAAGTAGGTATCCATCTGGCTTGCCCAAATATCTTCTAAATATATATTTATTGCCTGGTGTATCAATTTATGTTGCACCCCATTCTCCAGATTCCTGAACTCTTGCTGCAAACACACAAACAAACAAACAAAGAAACGAACAAAAAAATCGCATCGTGGTTTCTGGAAATTATTTTTAATGTAATACTATATGTGAAATTCATTGAAAAATTTGGAAGCTGGAACCTCAGTTGTTTAAGGAGTTTAGAGTCTAGCAAGTCAGATTGGGGGACTGTGGGGGAACAAGCCCTGGTGGGTTTTGCTCAGGGAGCCCCTTTTCATTGCTACCTGGTAAGCTGCTGGATTGGTGAAACACTTAATAAAGCCATTTGCATATCAAATTTACTCAGGTGAATTTTACCAATGTAGGTTTGAATTGATAATGTATTTTGGTGCAGAGAAATACAAGAAGGCAAACAATACAAAACTTCCCAGCATAGAATAGATCACATTATATAGAATCCTTTGGGGAAGTGGACTACAAAGGAAGATTAAAGGAGAAGAAGGAACAGCATAAAAATTCTGACCATGGCATAGGACTCCTTCTTGAATTTCTTAAATGGATATTCTGGGTATCAGAATTCTAAGCTATTTACATATTTTAGATATATTTTTTTTTTGTTTTTTTTTTTGTTTTTCAGAAAGGAAGGGTGAGGAAGAAAAAAGTAGAACCATCAATGGTGAGAGAGAATCATTGATTGGCTGCTTGCTACAAGCCATCTACTGGGTTTGGAGCCCACGACCCAGGCATGTCCCGGACTAGGAATTGAACCCAGACCTCCTGGTTCAAAGGTGGAAACTGAACACCTGAGCAAAGTGGACCAGGCTTTGGCTCTTTTTATTGAGAGTATTCCCTTAGACATCCGTGTACACAAGCTGTCCTAAATCCAACCTGCCTGACTGCTGTGCAAATTGGTGGACTCGGGGATAAATTCAATAGTAAGAAATCGACTATGTGTGCCTTACTCTCCCTGCTTGCTTTCTGATGGTCTGGAGATCCTCATCCATGGGGCCTTCATGTACAGAATCCCTGTGCACCAGCAGTCACCACCTACCCAGGGTCCCTGTATGCCCATCTTCACAGATGATGTTTCTATCTAAACATGCACTTTCTAAGCCTCATTGCCTTGGTACTGAGCCTTTTTTAATATTTTCATGGAAAAGTCCAGATTCCAATATGGAATTTTGCTGGATTTCTCAGTTGTGGTCTCCAGAAGGAGTTAAGTGTCAAGTGCAGAACACCCTGTTGGGAGACAACATGCAGCAATGAGTGTTCTTTGTTTTGTCTTGTTTAAATGTGGTGGGTTTTATAATTGATTCTTTAGAGAGAGATGAATGGAGAGAGACAGACAGAGAAGCATGCATTCATGTGGTCCAGAAATATTGATGGTTGCCTGGGGAACGGACCTGCCACCTGGACATGTGCTCTGACCAGGAATCAAACATGTGACCTTTGTGATGCACAGGACAATGCCTAGCCACACTGGCCAGGGTGCACAGACTTTCACTTTTCTTCGTTATCTTGCATCTGGTAGCTAATATTCACTATTAATGGTAATAACAGTGGGTAAGTCCAGAACAGGACATGCTGGCAAGTGCTTTACATAAGTTAGCCCCACAGGTGAATCTCACCACAATGTAATGGGACACTGTCTCTATGTGTGGTGAGAACCAACACCTAGATCATGCAATGTTTAGCCCATGCCCTTCCTCCCCCAGAACCTGCCCATTTTAATACTTTTCCTCAAATTCCCGAAGTTCTGATTCCCATTATGAACACTGTTCCCTGTCAAGGAGGCATAGGATGACAAGATGCATGTCAGAGATGGAGAGAGAGAGAGAGAGAGAGAGAGAGAGAGAGAGAGAGAGAGAGAGAGAGAGAGAGAGAGAGAGAGAGAGTTTGATGTAAGAGTGAAGCTTTTTCAGATCCTTGTTATCTGATCCCCTTTCGTGGGTTTTAGGAACTCACCATATGTTATAGAGATTTCAGCATTTTCCCTTACCACTAGAAGTAGTAGAGTGTGCCTGGCAAGTGTTGCTCAGTAGACCATAGCAGATGGTCAGGGGCTCCCGGTCTAGTATGGTGGCCATAAGCCACGTGTGATGATTAAGCCCTTGAAATATATCTAGTGCACTTGAGTAGCTGAGTTTTTATTTTAACCTAACTTTCAATGGAACACATTCTTTGGTTATTGTTTGGAGCGCCTTGGGTGTATGAGTGAATCTATTTTTTCAAATGTCAGGAAATGCAAATAAAGACCCACCATTTCTGATTAAAAAAGATTAAAATTTGTACTGAATCCTTAGTGAGATGGACTTTGAGAGATATCAAACTAAGAAGACTTTTTGCAAAACATGAAGGTAAAATAACTCATTAATATTTTTGTTGTGGCTAAGTTCTTCTAGGCTGGGCTAATAGCCAAACTAACAGAGAAATATTAATAGGAGAACATCAGGGTTTAGTACATGTGCAAGGAGGTTTCACATAGAAAAGATAAATGCAAGGAGGTTTCACATAGAAATGATTAACATTTCAAACACACTGAGGAAACATTAGCTGTAGAAGACATTTTTTAACCTTTTAAAACACATTTTCTTGATTTCAGAGAGGAAGGAGAGAGAGAGAGAGAGGTAGCAACATCAACAATGAGAGAAAATCTTTGACTAGCTGACCCCCATGGCCACAATACTGGGGATCCAGAATGAAACCTGGCATGTGCCCTGATGGAATATCAAATGGTGACCTCCTGTCTTCATAAGTCAATGCTCAACCACTGAGCCAGGCCGGATGGACTGTATATAATATATTTTGAATAAAGGAGAAAGGGTAAAAATGGGATATTATTTTTCAGCAGTGAGAATGGGAGATTTGCAAGTAGTCCAGAAAGAACAGAACACACGTGTCAGGAAAATTAAGAAACCATGCAACATGGGTTATCTAGATGACAGATACCTGCCGGAACCCTCATGTAGCCTATCATTAAGAATTAAAGGGAACAAGACTCTGACAATGTGAAGATGCTTTGGGGGATATTGATTTTCAGCTGTTAAGAGGCAAAAGTCTCAGAGAGAACCTTTGGAAACCACCAGCTACCCCCTGCCCAAAAGATTAGAGAGAGGGAAACCTGCTTCAGGAAGGTTGTTGCCTTTGCCTGATTTGAGTGAAACATGGTAAACAAGAGGACTTCAACAGGTGTCTATTAGCTAGAACCCCGTACTCCCCGTGACAGCATCAATCAGGCATGCGGGGGTGGTTCCCAGACATTGTTGGTCCCAGGAGGTAGGGTTAAAATTCCACAGTGGCTGCTGGGACCAGTGTTGAAGATGGTGGCTGTTCAGCTCACCCAGAACACCTCCTGAGCCCACAGCAGGACAGGGAAGAGGCGGGATCCCGGTAGGCTTGGCCCAGGACCAGGAGAAGAGGGGAGAAGGCAGGGAGGGGTGACTCAGGTAAACTTGGAGGGGAGGGAGAGGAGTCAGTCCAGGTAGCCACATAAACTGTCCTTCGGAACTGTCTCCTGGGCCCTGAGTGAGGACAGAGAGGGGAGTAGAGCCTAGGACTTGGGGGAGACCCCTCAGGGTTCTGCCTTCTGAGACTCTGACACTTGTAAGGACACCCACGACTGACTCTCTCATCCTCTCCTCCTCCAGCTTCTCAGGTGAGGAGGGATATCCATGCAAATTTATTCCTGAGCTCTGAGGATTCTAAGTTCTTTTGTTCCAAGCTGTGAGTCTTAGCAACCAGGGGAGCAACCAGTGGACACCCTGTTCCAGGCAGGACTGGACCAGGACTGGTGGGGCAGCCAAGTCCTCTTCCCAAGAAGTTGCTTTGAGGCTGGTCCAAGGCCCTGGAGCTGTGGGAGCCCCTCCTGTCAGTGAGCAGCTGGCCTTCAGGTGAGTGTTCCTCTCCACACACCGGACCTCTCCCCCAACATTTACACACCCGGGAGGGCCCTACCCTCTTCATGTCCAGCCTCTCAGAGGCCTAAATCTGGGAGAAAGAGATGCCGCCCACAGGTGAAGGTTCCTGCCTTCCCCTTGGGCTCCTGGATGGGTAGCCCAGAAGGATTTTCAAAAGGTGTGGTTCACCCAAATCAGTACACACATCCTAGGGAATGCTCACCTGCCACCCTGAGTGCTCTCCAAGACCTTTCACATAGGCTAATCCTGCAGTGGACTGGGCGTACAGAGGACATTGCAGGTAACTGTTACTAAATCAGGAGGCTAATGTACAGGGCGTGTGATGGAAGTGCAAGTCAGCCCCCAATTCCTTCCTGATTAGCCCACCCTGCATTTACCTCTGGCTTAACCTTTCTCATCTCAGTGTCGTCACCTTTAAGAAACAACAACTGACAGCATTAATGTTCAAAGTTTCCTGGCATGAGTCTGGGTAGAAAATCACCTTCCACTGATGCATCCCTTGCCCGTCTGTCACTCTTATCATCTCCATTGTACCCCAGTCTCTCTTGTGTCCTCATATTGGCCAAGCACTTTACTCTCCCAGAATTTGTGCAGTCTGTCCTCACGCCCAGAACAGGATCCTTCCAAGGCCCCAATGGACCTTCCTTGCTCAGACCTCAAGGCAGGAGTCTGCCTGCCTCTGTACGTTTCCATACCATGCCCTGTGTTTCTAGACAGAATTAGTTACAAAGAGCCAGTTGTAGACAATGGTATCATTTGCTTTGGATGTATGCGAGTGTGTGTGTGTGTGTGTGTGTGTGTGTGTTCTATTTTTATTCTAAACCTTGTGAGGAGAGACTGTGTGTAGCTCTGAGCATGGCATTAGCAGCAACAGTAGGACAAATACATGCCAAATGCATCTAGAAGAGAGGAGGGAGGGTAGGCTGAACCTCTAGTTCCAAGGTGAAATAATTGAGGTTTTTGGTGTTGTAGTTTTCTATCTGCTCTGCTCTAGGTGACAATCCCTGATCCACTGGGGATGAGTGCAGTGGCCTCATTTGTACTCATCTGTTCATCCATGTAGCTGCAACTCTAAAACTCTTCTAGTTCATATGCATGGGGAACATCTGGAGGAATGGCGGGGTAGGCTCACAGAACAAGGTAGACTTACCACCCTGCCTGTTATTCTCAGCCCCACGACCTTCCCTCAGCCTATGGTAAAGAGATGCAGAGCCACCTGCATGACAGGGACACAGTGCCCACTGCCACTATCCCTCTCAGGAAAAGTGTCACAGTTGGAGGAGTCTGAGTATTTCCCAGGCCTGAGTGAGGAAGTGAAACGGGACACAATGTGTCTGAGGCTGCCTGTCACTACTTGAGCCAAAATAAGCAGAGACAGGGTAGAAGCACATGTGAGCGTTTATTCCAACAATGCGGTCAATAATGGGGTCAGTAGTCGCTCACCCTGGAAAGGGTGCTCTGACCCCCTGGGGAGAAAATAGCTACCTGGAGCTGCCAGCTGCTAGTGTAACATGGAAAGGGGAGGGGAGGGCCTGCAGTCCGGCCTTCAGGAGCACAGACTACTACAACACGCTGGCTAATCTTCTATGACCTTAGCAACAGCTCAGCCCCTTCCTGGGAACGGAGAATGGTCAGCCTTCCTGAGAAAAGAAGGGTGAAAGCGTGCCGTGTCCTTGGTCTGTTCCTAAATGCAATTATTTTCTGAGTAATGGCCCCATGGAGGCAGCTTATGTTTTTAGTACAGCCTGGTTCATCCTCCAGTGTCCCAGGGCCTCTTATTCATAGTTTGGGAGGTGAGTAATGATGAAACAACTGTGGCTCTATTCTTATTACATGCCCTTCCCCCCTGTCTGAAGCTGATTTCAAAAGAACCCACAGAGATGCTTAATGCCAGCATGAATGACAGGGCCTGGGCCTCTGCTTTGCATGTCACCTCTCCCTCTCCTCTCCAGCCTGACTTTTGTCTCCTAAAGAGACTATGGAAAAGCAGGCACCAAAACCTGTCACAGGGAGGTGCCATTCCCCTGGGCCCCCTGGAGGCACCATCCCAGAGGGGAGCCCAGGTTAAGGTTAATCTAAGGGGCAGCTCTGCCAGAGGCTGCGCACCAGACTGCAGCTGGTGCCTCCCACCTCTCCTCAGCTTTGTTGGCCTGCTCCCCCTCAGGAGCCTCCTGCCCCTCTTTCTGTTTTCAGGCCCAGTTGCCACTTTGCCCAAAGGGATTTGTTGGGGAGAAGGCGGCTTGGGGGAGGTGAGCAGAGCAAACGGGGCAATTGGGGCTGCTGACAGAGCTCTGGTAACCCAAACCCCAGGGGAAGATGAGGAGAGCAGCTGTGGAGAGAGACCCTGTAATTGCATGTGGCCGGCTCTCCTCTGTCCAGGGGGTTACAAATATGTCCCGTGTCCAGACAGTAGGGACAGTGGCCTAGCCGGGGCAGGGAGCTCTTTTCTAGACAGAGGGCTGCGGTGGGGGTGGGAGAGGGGCCAAGCCTTGCTCAGGGACCCCTGGAGGTGAGTGGCAGCCCAAACCTCAGAGGGAAGGGGCCTGAGGGAGAGGGCTGCAGGGAAACACAGACCAGGGGTGGCAGTGGGAGGTAAGCTGGGGGTCGGGGCCTCCTGTTTCTCCCTGCACATCCGAGCCCACCCCACCCACCCCACCCTCATACCGGAAGCACCGGGTCCCCCACACTGCCCCCCACCGGTTCCCACCCCTTGCAGCTGGTGGGCGGGCCCCAGCGCCCCCTCCTGGGCTCCCTGGGAGACCCCGCTGGTGATCTCGGGATCTCGCGAGGGTTCGCCCCTGAGGACCCGGGCCGCAGCTCCAGGAAGCTCCTGAGGCGGCCACCGCTGCTTTCCCTCCAGCCGCTGTGCTGTGCAGACCAGGTGGTGAGGAGCGCGGCCTGTGGAAAGGTAAGTTCACACTCTGGGTTCTTGCTTTCTCCGGGGTGAACTTCTTCCTCCTTGGGGCAGCTTGTGCTGGTCATGGTACCCCGCAGCCCCTCCCCGCCGCCATTTTCCTCTGAAAATGAGCTCCCCGGGGGTTGGAGGGAAGGCCTGAGGGAAAACCTGGCTCTTCGTGTGAGGCCAGGCCCTGGGCTGCGCACACGTGGCGCTCGCTGAGGAGACTGACACGCAACAATTCATGGAACTCGGGCACCGGCGTTCATTGTTGGACCTCCGCTGGCCGCCTTTGCACTTGACAAAGGGTGCCCCCCACCCCCCACCCCACCCCACCCCCGGGATCGGCTCCTCTGGCTCCTCAAGTCTGTGGGCTCTCAGGCCAGCCCAGCCCTGCTCCAGGGCGTGGGGGACACAGAAGGGGCAGAAATGTGGCTGCTGGACGGTGGGCAGTGTCCACTTGGGAAAGGTCGCTGTTGACAGAGCATAAGGCCTGTGGCCAACGTCGTCCTCTGGATCAGCCGGTGAGAAAGTGGTGGTCAGGTTTGGGGATAAGAGGTGATGCCCACTGAGAGGACAGGGTCCTGTCTCCCGGGGTGTGTGTGTGTGTGTGTGTGTGTGTGTGTGTGTGTGTGTGTGAGAGAGAGAGAGTTCTCACCTGATGATATGTGTGAGGGTTTCTTATCTTTGTTACTGGTTAAGGTATTACATATGTGCTCTTATCGCCCCATATCCCCTCACCCCTCAGTCATGCCCTCCCCCTCACCCCCGGGTGTCTGTGTCCATTGGTTAGGCTTGTGTGCAGGCATACAGGTCCTTTGGTTGATCTTTCCCCCTCACCCCCACCTTCCCCTACCTTCCCTCTGAGGTTTCAGCAGCTGATCATGCTTCTCTGTCTCTGGATCCATTTTTGTTCATCAGTGTGTGTTGTTTATTATAATCCACAACTGAGTGACATCATGTGATATTTATCTTTCTCTGACTGCCTGACTTCGCTCAGCATAAGGCTCCTCAGCCCCATCCATGCTGTTGCAAATGGTAAGCGTTCCTTCCTTTGTATGGCAGCATAGTCTTCCAGTGTGCAGATGCACCACAGTTTTTTAATCCACTCATCTGCTAATGGGCACTTAGGCTGTTTCCAAATCTTAGCTATGGTGAAGTGTGCTGCTATGAACATAGGGGTGCATATATCCTTTCTGATTGGTGTTTCTAGTTTCTTGGCATATATTTCCACAAGTGCTTATTACTGGGTCAAATGGAAGTTCCATTTTTAATTTTTTGAGGAATCTCTATACTGTTCTCCGCAGTGGCTGCACCCATCTGCATTCCCACCAGCAGTGAAGAAGGGGTTTTTTTTCTCCCCATCCTTGCCAGCACCTGACCTTTGTTGATATTTACCATTCTGACAGGTGTGAGATGCTACCACAGTGTCATTTTTATTTGCATCTCTCAGATGACTAATGACTTTTGTCTGTTGGCCTTCTTATGGCTTCTTTCAAAAAGTATCTATTTAGATCTGTTGCCCACTTTTTGATTGGGTTGTTTATCTTCCTTTTGTTAAGTTGTATGTTTTCCCTCTAGATATTGGAGATTAAACCCTTATTAGAGATAACATTCGCAAATATCTTCTCCCATGTGGTGGGTTTTCTTGTTGTTTTGGTAATGGATTTTTTTGCTGAGCAGAAGCTTTTTATTTTGATGTAGATCCATTTTTTTCCCCTTTAGTTCCATTGCCCTAGGAGCTGGACCGATGAAGATATTGCTTTGGCATAAGTCTGAGATTTTGCTGCCTGTGGATTCCTCTAATATTTTCATGGTTTCCTATCTTATGATTAAGTCCTTTATTCATTTTTGAGTTTATTTCTGTATATGGTGTAAATTGGTGGCCTAGTTTCATTTTTTTGCATGTATCTGACCAAATTTCCCAGCACCACTTATTGAAGTGACTGTGTTGACTCCATTGTATGCTCTTGGCTCCTTTGTCAAATATTAACTGAGCATAGTGGTTTAGGTCTATTTCTGGGTTCTCTATTCTATTCCATGGGACTATATGTCTGTTCCTGTGCCAGTACCAGGCAGTTTTGAGAATAGTGGCTTTGTAATACAGCTTGATAGATGGTATTGAGATTCCTCCTACTTTGTTCTTCTTTCTCAGGATTGCTGCAGCTATTCGCGATCTTTTCTTTATTCCGGATGAGTTTTTGGAGAGTTCGTTCTAGGTCTGTGAAATATGCTGTTGGTATTTTAATGGGGAGTGCATTGAATCTATAGATTGCTTTGGGTAGTATAGACATTTTAATGATGCTGCTTCTACCAATCCATGAACACAGTATGTTCTTCTATCTGTTTATGTCTTCCTCTATCACTTTTCTCAGAGTCTTTTTTATTTTCTGAGTAGAGGTCTTTTACCTCCTTAGTTACGTTTATCCCTAGGCATCCTAATTTTTTTGGTGCGATGATAAGTGGGATTGTTTTCTAAATCTCTTTTCTGTAAGTTTACTATTGGTGTATAAAAATGCCATAGATTTACTGGCATTGATTTTGTATCCTGATAAATTGCCGAATTCATTTATTAAGTCTAATCTTTATGGAGTTTTTAAGGTTTTCTATGTACAGTATCCTGTCATCTGTAAATAATGACAATTTTATTTATTTTATTTTTTTCCAATTTGGGTGCCATTTATTTCTTCGTCTTGTCTGATCTCTGTGGCTAGTACTTCTAGTACCATGTTGAATAGGAGTGGTGAAAGCGGGCATCTCAGTCTTATTTCTGTTCTTAAGGGAAATGGTTTAATTTTTTACCATTGAGTATGATGTTACCGTAGGTTTGTCATATAAGGCTTTTATTATGATCCTGCTATTCCCACTTTGCTGAGTGTTTTTATCAGGAAAGGTTGTTGGGCTTTGTCAGATGTCTGTTTCTGCATCAATTGATATGATTATTTGATTTTTATCTCTCAGTTTGTTTATGTGATGTTGACCTGTGGATATTGTATCAGCCATGCATGCCTGAAGTAAATATCACTTGTTCATGGTATATGATCTTTCTGATGTCATGCTGGATCCGGTTTGCCAGAATTTTGTTGTGGATTTTAGCATCTATGTTTATCCAGGATATAGGCCTGTAATTCTGTTTCTTTGTGGTGTCTTTATCTGGTTTTGCTATTAGGGTAATGCTGGCTTCATAGAAAGAGCTTCGACGTGTGCCTTCCTCTTGCATTTTTTGGAATAGTCTGAGGGGGATTGGATTTAGTTCTTCTTTGATGTTAGGTAAAACTCCACTGTGAAGCCATCTGACCAGGGCTTTTGTTTGCTGAAAGCTTTTTGATTACTGTTTCAATTTCATCAGTATTTATTGGCCTATTCATGTTTTTTTTTTTTTCTAATTGAGTTTTGTAAACTTGTATTTCTCTAGGAACGTTTGAATTCCATCGAGGTTGTCCAGTTTGTTGGAATAGAGTTGTTCATAGGAATTTTTTTTTTTTTTTACAATCCTTTGTATATCTGTGGGGTCAGTTTTTACTTCACCTCTTTCATTTCTGATTTTGTTTATTTGGGTCTTCTCTCTCTGCTTCTTGGTGAGCCTGGCCAAAGGTTCATCAATCTTGTTCAATCCTCTCAAAGAACCAGCTCTTGGTTTCATTGATCTTTTGTATTGTTTGTGTTTGTTTGTTTGGCTCTCTGTAGTTTATTTCTGCTATGATCTTTATTATATTCTTCCTTCTGGGTACTGTGAGCTTTTCTAGTTACTCTCTTTCTAATTTTTATGTTGCAAGGTTAGATAACTTATTACCACTTAGGATTGCTATTTCTTTGATGATTTTTTTCTTTAGAGGGTTTATCCAGTGGTGTCATGGGGTATTAAAGGCCCCTACTATGAATGTATTGCTAGCGATTTTTCCCTTGATGTCTTCCAGAAATTGTTTTATGTATTTGGGTGCTCCTGTATTGGCTTCATATATGTTTACCAGAGTTATATCTTCTTGTTGAAATGCTCCCTTTAGTATTATAAACTTTCATTCCTTATTTCTTGTTATGGCCTTTACTTTGAGGTGCATTTTGTCAGATATAAGTATTACAACCCCGGTTTTTCTCTATTTCTGTTGCAGGAATTTTTTTCCATCCCTTCACTATCATTCTGTGTGAATCCTTTGTTCTGAGGTGGGTCTCTTGCAGACAGCAACTATATGGTTCATGTTTTTTTGTTTTGTTTTGTTTTGTTTTAACCATTCAGTTACCTTATGTTTTTTGATTGGAGCATTTAATGCATTTACATTTATTTTTTTAAATATATTTTATTGATTTTTTAAAATTTTTTTTACAGAGAGGAAGGGAGAAGGATAGAGAGTTAGAAACATCGATGAGAGAGAAACATCGATCAGCTGCCTCCTTCACACGCCCCACTGGGGATGTGCCTACAACCAAGGTACATGCCGTGGAGTGGAATCAAACTTTCAGTCCGCAGGCCAACGCTCATCCACTGAGCCAAACTGGTTAGGGCAATGCATTTACATTTAATGTTATTATTGATAAGTACTTGTTTGCCATCATTTTTATTCTTAATGTTTGTGTTTCTTCTTGGATTTCTGTTTCTTTTTCTTACAGCACCCCTTTAGCATTTCTTGCACTGCTGACTTGGTGGTAATAAACTCTCTTAGCCATTTTTTGTCTGTGAAGCTCCTGATTCCACCTTAAATTTTGAATGATAGCCTTGCTGGGTATAGAATTCTTGGATTCAGTCCCTTGCTTTGCATCACTTTGTATATTTCATTCCATTCCCTTCTGGCCTGGTGTGTTTCTGTTGAGAAATAAGTTGATATTATAATGGGATATCACCTGTAGGTAACTTTCTGTCTCTCGCTGTGCCCTTGTTTGGATAAGAGCTTGCCCAGCGGAGGCTCACTTTAAGATTCATACTTTGTTGTTGATGTTTGCCAATTTAATTATGATGTGTCTTGATGTTGGTGTTTTTGGGTTCATGGTGTTTGGCATTCTGTGTGCTTCTTGGAATTGCATAGTTGTTGTGGGTTTTTTAGTTTGTTTGTTTTGTTTTTGTTTTTATCTGGCCAATATCAAGTAAGTTTTCTATCATTATTTCTTCAAACAGGTTTTCTACTCTGTGCTTGGCTTCTTCTCCTTCTAGAACCCCTATAATGTGAATGTTGTTTTGTGTTGTGTTGTCCTAAAGCTCCCTTAGGCTGTCCTCTTGCTTTTTAAGTTTTCTTTCCAGTTGCCACTGTGTTTGTGTGCTTGTTCCTACCGTGTCTTCTAATTTGCTGATGTGGTCCTCAGCCTCTTCTAGTCTACTATATAAGCTTTTCAATGTGGTCATTTTTGCAGCTATGTCATTCTTCATTTCATTTTGGTTCCTTTTCATGTAGGTCACATTTTCATTCAGCTCCTTGTAATTCTCATCAGTTGTGTATTTGGCATCCAGCCATTTCAGCATCCTTATAACAATTAATCTGGATTCTTTATCTGACATGTTACTTGCCTCCATTGCATGTACCTCCTTTTCTGTTGATTTCTGTTTTTCTTTTCTTTGGAGATTGCTTTTTTGTCTCCCCATATTTTGTTGTAACATTTTAATTGTTTCTGTGCCCTAGATCCAACTGCTTTGCTCCCCAGATTCTTTTGGGGTGTTCCTATGATGTGATCTCTCATGTCGCCTGGACTTGTTAATTTACTGGAGTTCCCTACTTGAGCTATTTGTGTTCTCTTGAGGTAGTTGTGTCTTGGGTATTAGTTTCTTATTCATGGATGAAGTCTCGTCAGGGGTCAGCAATATGACTCTCCCCCATCGTCATTATGCAAACTACCTTGGCTGTGATTGTGGTTCCCGCTCTTGTGGAAAAGGTTGTCAAAGGTCTCACTGGTATATGCTCACTGTTGGTTCCAAGAGTCTACAGCCTGGGAGGAAGGAGTCTTAGGGTCTGAGGCTCAGGACTATGAATTTGGTCGGTGGGTGTGACTCTTGCTGGATTAGCATCACTCTGCAACTCACTACAAGGGGCCCAGAGCCCATGACAGTGGGGGTAGGGTGGGCGGGTGTCTCTTAGTCTGTGGTTGAGGCAGTGGGACTCTGGTCACATTGATTTCCCTCTCTGAATCATGCAGGGGTTCAGGATCCAGCAGCAGGCTGTCCAGATGTAGTTGGCCAGGAGCAGGATGTTGTGGATCCTACTGAGGGAGCCATGCACCATTGGTTGGAGAGGTACATGCCCCACGGCAGACACAGAGGGGCCGGGGCTCTCTGCAAGGGGTGTGTGCTTGCGGGGCCCATACGCTTGATTGGAGTGATTGTGGTGTTCCACTGGGCCCATGGAAGGAGAATTCTCATTTTTTGCTTTGGGGAATGTGTGCCCTTTGTTAGATATGGATGTCCAATGGCTGCTTACAGAGTTGTATAGGAGCTATCTGCTGGGGCAGTGGGCTCCAGGGGCCCTTGTGCTGGAGTGTCACTACCAGAGGTACTGGATGCCAGTGGCCATGGTTGTGCCTTGAGGCAGCTCAAAGAATCACCCAGGGCTTGCCGGCCGAGGTCGCAGGCTAATGGGGCTTGCGTGCTCAATCGGTGCAATGCAGTGACTGGAGGTCAGCAGCTGAGGAGGAGGAAGTCCAAGTTTCTGCTGCCGAGGCCTTGAGCCCTTGGTTGGGTACAAGTGTGCCTCAGGGCATCTCATAGTGGCACCAGGGAGTTGTGTGCTGGGATGATGACCTCAGGGGTCTGTGTGCTGAAACCATACAACTGCAGTGTCTGTGGGTAGACAGCCAGGAAGGGGGAAATCCAAATTTCTACTCCTGGTGCCGTATGCCCTTGTTTGGATAGGAGCACACCCAACCAGGGCTCAGGAGGCACCCAGGAGCCGCTTATAGGGGCAGCGGGCTCCGTAGTCCTGCTTGCTGTAAAGGTGCAACTGCGGTGGTGAAGTCAGCAGCCGGGAGGGTGTGTGTCCCAATTGTTGCTGCCTTGTGCCCATGGTTGAAATAGCGTGTGCCCAGCTGGCGCTCACAGAGGTACCCAGGAGCTGTTTGTTGGAGTGGTGGGACTCAAAGGGACTGCACACAGGAAAGGCACAATGGTGGTGTCCAGAGTTCTGCAGCTGTGGGGTGGGCAGACTCAGTGTTTGCTGATGCATCCATGGTTGGATACGCACATGCCCAGTGGTGGCTCACAGGGGACCCGCGGTGCGTGTGCCAGCGAGGCTCACTGATGCACTCTGAAGGGCCCCTGGTGCTGAAACCATGTGACAGAGGTGTCTGTGGGCACGTGTCCAGGAAGAGGGGATTCAAAATTTCTACAGCCAGGGCCCTGTGCCCTTGTTTGGATAAGAGCTTGTCCATCGGGGGCTCACAGCGGAACCCAAGAGCGGCCTGTGCAGCGGTGGGCTCAGGAGGCCTGCAATCTGGAAAAGTGTGACTGTGGTGTCTGGGTTTCTGCTGCTGGGGAGGGGGGCAGTCACAATTATTGCTGCAGGAGTCTTGTACCTCTGGAGGAGGAGGTCTTAGGGTCTGTAGGTCCGAGCTTGGGGTAGCAGGATTTTGGCTGGAGTGGCTGCTGGGTCGCAGGCAGTGTCCAAAGCCTGTCTGTGCGGTGGTGTTGATGAGTTCCTAGAAGAGGCCGCTCTCCCCTTTAAGATGGCATGGGCTCCGTGCCTAATACCTGCAGCCCGGGGAGTGTCCCCAGTGGGGGTAGGTGCTCCCTGTCCAGGAGAGCCTGTTCTGCCAGCTCCTGCTACTCCTGCCAGATTTAACTGTCCCTCACTCACTCACACAGACACACCACACACATCCACGTACTCTCCTTTCCCCCCTCACTCACATCCTCTCCCTCACCTCTATCCTGCCAGCGGCCATCTTCTCAAGTAATCTTGGTATCTTTTCTTTCCATTGATTTGAAAGAGAGAGAGGAGTTGTGGGGCAAGAGAGAGAGGAGAGAAATACTGCTGACTCCTGTATGTGCCCTGACCATGTGACTTTCCATGGTCAGGAAGATGCCCAACCAGCCAGGGCGTGTCTCCAGTTTTCAGTTTCCTCCTCAGTGTTTTCAAAGATTTTCACAGGAGCCCAGGGCTTCTTGTATGCGTGCATTGACATTCTCTTTCCTTGTTTGGGGAGCATTTGGTTCTTACTCTCAGACCTGGGTGGACGCAGGTGACTTGAGACCATAGGACACCAGGGAAACCAAGTACTGGAGGGCCTGAGGCCATTCTGAGCTGAACCAGTGTGAAAGGAAGACATCCTCTTGTGAGCTGGTTATGGGAGCCGCCTTGGGTCCTGGAGGAGCCCTGCACCTCTCCCATTCTCATCATCGGGAAATAGGTGGGATCTGCATCCTCAGGCCCCTCCTGGGGAGTAGAAACAGGAGCAGCCCTTGTATTCTCAGGTCATTCCCCCAGGAAATCATTTATTCTATTGCCTTTTCATGAGGTAATGGAGAGCGATTGAGAGACAAGAAGCTGTAGTGTGTTAGGGACGCCATGTTCAGCAACTCTGCTCAGAGCAGGGCTGGCATGAGAGCCCACAGACTTACTTGACTAGTGTTTAGTGTCAAGTAGGTTTTGGTCTCTCTTCCCCTGAGCTTGCACCACTGTGGGTAAGGGATGCTTCTTGAAACAAAGTACCTATAGAGCACATCTTGTCCTCTGGCTACAGCCCAAGGAGGTCAGGGAGGCCTTGAGCTGGGGTAGGGGGCTGGATAGACCAGGCCCTCATGCATTGGGAGTATCAGGCTGCACACAGATGCTGCTGGTACTAAGGCCACCTAGTCGTAACCCCTCGTGTTACCTGTGTCTCAGCCACACTGAGAGTGGCTATGAAACGACATATTGGGCCCAGGACCCTGAGAGGAGAGGTCAAGGCCATGACTCCAGAGTAGGTTAGGGCAGAGAGCAGGGTCAGCCCTGGGCTGCCAGAAGGTGCCATCCTTAGTATGACCCATCTGTGCAGAGGGTGAGGAGGAGGGGCAGAGCAGAGCCCAGGCCAAGGGGGAGACGACCTGGAGCTATGCCTCCTGTAGCCCGGTGCTGGGCTGGGCTCCCCACCTCTTTCATACCCTGTCCCTCAGATGTGGGAGGGGCCTCCAAGCTCATCTGCTGCCCAGGTCTTGAGGGTGACACCCAATTTGTGAGCTTGCGCATCGTTCCTGGTTCTCACTGTGAATATCCCACCATCCAGCCCCATTCTCCTGGAAGACCAGTCTGGGTCCATACACCAGGGCTGAGCACAGACCTGCCGAGCACCTGAATTGTGGTGGGTGATTGTCACCTAAATGGAGACTCCTGCTCTCTGCCCATGACCCTGATCTAGCCCACCGCTGCCACCCATAGAGTGGCATGTTCCCATTCTCTGGTGACTTCTCTAGGCACACCCCCATCAGGCTGGCACAGGTGATGGCCATGGGAGCCTTAGACCGGGAACCAGGGCCTTGTTCTGTGTCACCATCCCATGACCCACTCCGAGATATGAGTGCAGGTGACTCACTTGTTCAAGCCTCAGTTACTGCACATGGAAAATGAAGTCAATTTAAGGCCCCTGCCAAGGTCTCATGTCTTGAGAGATAAGAAATGGGACTAGGAAAGTGAAATGCGTCGGTAATTTCTTAAATTCTGCCAAACATGAGGCATTTATTTTACTCACCATAGTGACTCAGAATCCAGCTTCAAGTTTACAATGCCAGCTCTCAGAGAAGTGTAAATGAGGAACATGGTTGTGACCAAAAAAAGGATGGAGAGGTTCCCGAGGAAGCCATGAGGGCAGAAAGCTTCACACTAAAGGAACTCATCCAGAGACAGGTCCCCATGTAGGCAGCAGGAAGGATGGGACCTTGGAAGGTAATCCAAACATAGAAAGCAGTGTGACAGTTCACCAGTGCATGGAAAAGATTCTCACTCTGTATGTGAAGCATGGTGGTCCCTCCTTTGGAAAACTGCTGTTTAAAACTGCTGTTTGAACTACTCTGTTCTTTTTAGATAATCTCTTATTCTATAAAAAAATAATTTTGTTTTTAGCTTAAATAATAGCAAAGATAAACGTAACTGTCTGACCTTGCCAGCTAGCCATCTAAAAGGGCTGATACAGTGATACAGATATTAATTCTCATATTCTGCCAAGTGTTTGTTCATCCAAGGTTACAGATGTCTATATGGATATGATATGTACTCAAAGTTAGAAGTTGCCTGTATAGATATGACAGGTGTTTGATTAGACATGATACGTACTCAAGGTTATAAGCTGTCTTACACAAAGAACTCAATGGATACAAAAAGGAAATACCACCCCCCTGTGTTATTTCAGAATTTGACAGAGGTAATCAGCTCTGAAACTGCGCTTAAGATGACTCCTAACTAATTGGCTCATTAGGCGTCTTGTCCAGCTCGCTGATTTGTGATTCAACATATGGAAAATTGTATGACCAGAAGAACCGCAAGCCACCTTAAACTACTCTTGAAAATATTTTACAAAGGCTCATTTCAGTTTTTAATTTTCAAACATTTCAAATTGCAAGGTACTTAGTAGTGAGTTTACTACTTTATTTACTTACATGTATAGTATATTTATCACAGAGTTTTTAATGTTGTGACAAAAATTTATAATGGCCATTGAAAAGTAACTTTTCCGATGGTTATTAAGATTGCTGGCACTGTATTAGTTCGAGGTACCATTCTTTGTGCCCTGCTCTACTGTGCAAAGCAACACCAGTCTGTGATTTACCCATTTTTCAGCTCACTTATGTTTTTATTTCGTTTGTCTACCCAATAGAGTGAGGGTCCATGCCTCAGAGATGCTCTGAAGGAGACCATGACATTCTCATGAGGTGTCCCTGCCGATGACCCAGAGTAGCAGTGGATGTACCTTAGGCACTCAGGAATCTTTGTGAGTAAATCAAGGATTGAAGGAGAACAGAGGGGTCTGGCTATTGCCGGTGAGGATCCGCTGACCCGGGACATCCCTGAGAACATGTCCACTCTGTGCCAGTGCCTCCTGCCAGCCCTCAACATGGGCATAGCGGTTTTCCTGTCCAGCATGGAGCCTGTCCTTCTGTGACCCTGAGGCTTATGGCACCCCTCCAGGGGAATGCACTGCAGTGGAACGGGCTGTACAACCTAGAGCATCTGGTTTTGCTCTCAGCCACAATGGGCTTCCTATGGCTTGGAGTTGGAGACTTAGGTCAGTGGATTCCAGGGATGCAGTAGCAGACGCCATTCTCTCCTTCTCTGGTCAGAAGCAGAGACTAATGAGGCAGAAGTGCAAACATCACCAGGAGCATCCCTCTGCAGGCCTAAATGCCATGATTGGGCCATCCACTTCCCTCCATACCTCTCCTCATCTTTGTGTCCAGGATCTGTGCTTGACACTCTCCCCGCCTGACTCTGCACTCTCCATTGGCATGACTCTGTGCCTTTGGGGTTGGGCGTCTGGGAGAGTCACTGGCACCTCATCTAGGCCAGGGCAAATAAACCCAGACACTCAGGACACTCCCAGCTTCTACGTCCTGACCCAAAATGCCACCCCTGCACCCCAAACCCATTCCCCAACTGCACAATCCAGTAGACAGGTCTCCAATATTTAAGGGATACGGCTCGTCAGAGACAGGAAGACTGGCCCCTGCTCTGCAGCCATTTCCCTCCTGTCCCTCATTCTAAGGTTCCTCATGGGAGTCTCTGGGCCATTCTCTTCCCATTCCCTCCAGCCTGGAGGGAGTGATCGTCCCCACCCACCTCTCCTGTGCCTCTAGAAGCACCTCCCTTGGCATTAAATGGCTAGAGCCAGGCGTGCCCTGGACGTCAGGCATGCCCTCCTTGGGGAGGAAGAAAGACGGGCAATCCATTGTTTAGTCTAGATGTCACTGGGTCTGAGGAGAAACCAGGCCTTTTGGGGCACAGGCAGAGCAGGTAGTGTGAGCAGAGCAAGGTGGAAGCTTGTCTGGTCAAAGGCTGGGTTAAGAGAGCTGAATGTGGGAAAGCCCATGCATGTGGACTGATCCCCAGGGCCTGTGAAGGTTCACAGAGGCAGGGCTTCCTCTGGAACCCAGGAAGGGCATCCTCCTGCATCCTCGGTGCCATTCTGAATCCAGGAAAGTAGCTGGGATGTTGTTTTTCCTTCTGCACATTGTAGCCTGTCATGTTCTCCAAAACAGCTCAGATGAATTGGGGGGAACTGCGGATTTCTGTCATCAGTGGGGGTGCCGAGCATCAGGATCATGAGAGGTTGCCTGACATCCCAGGGATGCATAAAGAGGGCTCCCAGCCTTGGGAGCACATTCTAAGGACCACCCTCCCACTCAAAAAAAAAAAAAGTTCAGAAGGGCATATGCCTTGGTATCCCAGTAGGAATCATGTGCTCAAAGGCTGCTGTGGGCTGGACATAAGTGAGGGCCATGATGAGGGCAGGTGGTAGGTGACCAGAATGTGGTAAAAACATCCCCCAGATTCATGTATGGGTGCTGGGAGTTGGCGGGGCCTGTCAAATACTGGGCAGGAAGGACAGCCCTTGATGCAGATGTGCTCCTGCCTCCAGTGCCACAGCTCATGCCCTGGGAAAGCATGCTCTGCATGGGGGTGGGAAGAGGAGTGGTTCTTGCTCAGGAAGAAGGCATGTTCGGCTCAGACTTTGTTTCTAGGTCATTCTAAGTGATCCCTCCGGTCTCCTTGTATCTCCTGGGCACTGGGATCTCATAGAAGCTGCCTGAGCTTGGACTCCTACAATTTTCCAGATTCTGCCTGGTGCATGTTATGTCAGTGTTAAAGAGAAATACAGCCCACAGGTGGCACCACTGGTGCTGAAAGCCCAGGATACAAGTCTAGATTAACTTCCTAAACTCATTATAGTTTGAACCTCTTCCAGAAATCTAATCAACCAGTCTGAAATTTTCTGGTGAACACCGCTGTGGTAATCTGTCACATGGTCCCTCTCCCTGGAATATGAGAGTTGTTTGGGGATCACATTGCAGGGGGTAGAAAAGAGCCTGCAGAAAAGTTCTCTCTCTCTCTCTCTCTCTCTCTCTCTCTCTCTCTCTCTCTCTCTCTCTCTCTCTGTGTGTGTGTGTGTGTGTGTGTGTGTTTGTCTGCCTCTCTCAATTTCAAAAGATCCAATGTGTGACTCAGTGCGGCATGGGATATCCCAAAAATTTGGCAGATCCTTACATGTCAAATATAAGTACAGCTTAAAAACATTTGAATGCGAAGGTATATCTGTGCACTGTGCTTAATCCTGAGAGAGAACTCACTTCCCTCACAATCTGAGGGAGAGTTTTAGGCCCAGCAGGAGCTTTATGAAGCCAATTTGCATAGTTTGTACCCTGGGGGTGAGCAAACATTAGTTATCCATACAGACTTTGGCAGTCATGTTTAGGGCCAGGCCCCTGGAACTTGCCTGGGCCTAATATGCTGCCTGTGGAAGGTCGGGATGTGAAAAAGGAGGCCTGAACCAAGAAAATGCCCTCTGGGAGCAGCTCCTTGATAAGGATACATAGGTCTTTTGGCCCACGTGTATTTTTCTCTGTGCCTCCAAGATTCCAAAGAACCCAACACTCTCGCCCCTCAGTGGCTTTCAGAATTGGATAAGTCACTTCCCAGGTTCCGCTGCCACACCTCTCCTCTGGCCTCTGCACAGCCCACATTTTTACATTTAATTTTCTGAAGCCAGTTTGCTGAGCTCATCTGGCTCTTTTGGAGGAAGTGCCCTTTACCTCCACAGAGGGAGGGTGATTCAAACTCCTGCCTGTACTCCCCACCAGCTTGGGTTTAAGGGATGCACCATATTTTCTTCTTAACCACCAGCCTTTTAAGTTCTCAAGTTTATCCAGTCAGAGCCTTTGAGTTTCCCAAGTGTGCACCTTGCCTTGGGAGATTCCCTTGGTCCCATTACAAACTTGCAGCCCCTCCCTTCTCCTGATCAATCCCTAGATGTGATTTTTTGCCTTACCTCCTTTGGGGAAGGCTTGATCCTCAAAATCTGGAAGACCAACTGTCCCTCTGTTCCTCTTTGAATGAGCACGAATTTGCACTTGAGGTAACATCAAGTGTCAGGTACTATTTGGTATTCAATACTGTTGCATTGTATTCCTTTTTCTCTTGAGAGGATACCTTGTCTGCCTAATGGTGTGTTAACAGGAACATTAGTGAATTTAGATATGGTACCAACAACCCATCAAGTCTACTTCCAGGTTGGTTTCATTTTCTGTTTCTTTCATGAATGGACCTAGGATTCAATTGGAGGTGTGCAGAGTGTAAAACCCAATCAGGTTAACTGCCTGGAGATCTAGTACTAAGGTTCAGCTTTCAGTTGTAAGTTGCCATTTCAGCTAGGACCTCAAAAGAAGGTGTTGCCAGATGGGGTATAATGGTTTCTGAGGAGGCTGAGGAGGGATCTGAGGCTAGAGCATGAGAGTCACTGCCCAAGTCTGAGCAGAGGAATCCCTGCACCATGTCCACTCTGGTGAGTCAGGAGCCTAAGGTGGTCCTCAAGGACATGCAGGCCAAAGTCCCACAGATAATTGGCATTTCTTTTTTTACAAATGAGCAGACTTTGCCTTTTCCTCCAGATACAGGTTAGCCTTTATTCGAAACCTTTTGATTTCTGTTTTGATGTGTGCCATTCATAGAGGTTTACAGGCCAAGTTTCCCAGCTCTCTACAAGTAGAATATTCCTAAGGAACCTATTGTAGGCCAAATTGGCAAAATCCGTTTTGTTTTTTTTATTGGCCAGGCGGTGTGTCTGACAACAGGTCTTAAGGGAGTACTTTAATAAAAGCCAAGTGATGTTTAGAAAGGAAGGAAGGGAGAAAGAGAGGGAGAAGCATCCATCAGCTGGCTCCTGCCCACCCCCTAATGGAGCCTGCTAGTGACCTTTGGGTGCAAGGGGGGATGCTCTACCAACTGAGCAACACTGACCAGGGCTTGCAGTCCCTTTTGAGAGGTTGCTTAGTTGTGACCTGTGAGCCCTCTGTTGTCATGGACTAAGTGGTTATTCTAATATTCATAGAAGGGACACACAATAAAATGTACATTCACAATTAATGGTTATATTTTTCACCTCTAGCTCCCCCAACTTTAGAAAACTTTTATGCTGCTTTTACACTTTCTCATTTAAAGCATACCAAAGGCCAGAAGGTAAGCATTGTGTGGGTGTTCCTTAATCTTCCCCATCTGTTTTATTGGTTGGAGCTTAGCAAGAGGCGTTGTTGGCCAGGCACTGCTGCCTACTCCAGGTGCTTTCAGTCCTTCAGTGATAATCAGAAAGGTTTTCCCTGAAAAGGGTGGGACCATCTCTCTGGTTTCCCAGTACTCATTGCACAGCAGAATTACAGGTAGGCAGTGGGTAGATGGGGAGGGGTCCAGTGGTCATCTCACCCCTCCTTGGTGCCTGGCAAGGTGCTTGTCTTGCCACCAGCCTAGGAGAGGCAGGGCTGAGTGGCTTTTCGGCCACTAAGTAGAAAACGGGATTGGGGTAAATTTGGACACTCCAGTTGTTACCAGAGCAGTGCCTTTGGCCCTCAGCTGATTCCTCTGAAGGGAGAGGGAACGGGGTTGCTCATGCTCAGCCTGTCATGATTCCTTCGTCCCTAACGTCTCCCAGGATCTCTTTCAGAGCAACTTCATTTGGCTGAACCGCCAGGCTCCACGCAGATTCCTGGACCCGGCATGCCAGAGCCTGCTGAGGGATGAAGCCTCGGCTGTCGCTGCGGTGGAGTGGCTGCCTATGGAGCTCTTCCCACCTCTGTTGACAGCAGCCTTGGCCGGGAAGCACAACAAAGTCCTGAAGGCCATGGTGCAGGATTGGCCCTTCCCCTGCCTCCCTCTGGGGGCTCTGATGAACCATCGGGAGCCTTACCATGATATCGTTCCGACTGTGCTCGATGCGCCCTGCTTGCCCAGGAGACTTGACCCAGGTGAGGGGGATTCAGTAGCCTGGTTGGGCCCTGGGGATCTGAGCAGTTACATCTGGGATATGGGAGCGTACAGGGCCAAAGGGAGAGCTCAGGGAGGACTTGGAGCCACTGCTGGGGTCATTCTGGGAAAAGGCTGCAGGTATATCGGGCTGATGAAGATGCAGAGGGTGACCGAAGAGACATGAGCCCACCCTTCCTAGTGGCACCCAAAGGTACCAGAAATGGGGACAACGAGGGGTCCCAGTAGTGCAAGTAGCAGCTGATTCCTGGGGTATGGAGTAAAAGTCCCATCGGGTGTCTGACTCAGGTGCCCAAGTTCCTAGACTCATGGCCATGGTCTCATTCCCTGTTATCTTAATGTACCCCAGCCTACCTCCTATTTTCTCCACAGGTGGTGGAAAATGCAGATGCTGAATTTACAGAAGGGAGCTCATCAGGATTTCTGGATCATGTGGGCTGGAATCAGAGCAGATGTGTGCTCACTGCTGGAGCCTGGGGCCCCACAGCCCATGAGGAAAAGGGGGAAAGTGGACAGCTTAAGGGCTGGGCCAAATCCACAGTTGGCCCCCGTGGAGGTGTTAGTAGATCTTTGCCTCAAGAAAGGTGTCCTTGATGAGTCCCTCAGCTACCTTATTAAGAAAGTCAGTGAGAGGAGAGGTTTCCTGCACCTTTGCTCTAATAAGCTGAAGGTTTTTGCCATTTCGAAGGGAAACATTAACATCCTGGATATGGTGCAGCTCGACTCTGTCCAGGATTTGGAGGTAAATTGTACCTGGAAGCTGTCCACTCTGAGGAAGTTCGCTCCTTACCTGGGCAAGGTGGGCAATCTTCATTGGTGCCTCCTCTCCCACATCTTTACGTCTTCTCACACCACCTTGGAGCAGGAGGAGCAGTGTTTTAGCGTTGTCCCCTCTCAGTTCCTTAGCTTGTTCTGCCTCCAGGAGCTGTGCTTGGATGATGTCTCCTTCCTCAAAGGCTGCTTGGACCAGATCCTCAGGTGAGGGGTGGCGAGGTTTCCCTGCAAACCACAGTGAGCCCCTTCTCATTTCTGTCCACAGTGATGGGACCTCCTATGTGCTGTCCATCAGCAGTGCTAGAGAGCCTGAGTCACTAGCGGGTCCACACAGTCAGTGTCTTTTTCACTGCTCTGACCCCTTGCATGTTGTCAAGAAACATCTCCCCCTCACCAGAC
This sequence comes from Cnephaeus nilssonii, assembly GCF_951640355.1. Classification (NCBI taxonomy): domain Eukaryota; kingdom Metazoa; phylum Chordata; class Mammalia; order Chiroptera; family Vespertilionidae; genus Cnephaeus; species Cnephaeus nilssonii. The sequence continues at coordinate 9,748,859 of NC_137096.1, read as the reverse complement.
TAAGGTAGGATGTATGAAATAAGAAAGATGCTATTAAAGAGACTCCTTGCTAGGAATGGAAGTAATGGGGGCTTCGGGCCAGTGATGGTAGCTTGGGAATCTTCTAAGTGGTGTCTGAGGGAAGATTATGCAAAGGAACCAAGTGAAGATGGCAGTGAGGAAAGGAAAGCCCATCAGAGGTGAGGTTTCAGGGGTTAAGGTCCACACTTAGCTATTTGGTGATGGCAGCCTTTCAATCCAAACCTGCCTGGAATCACCTGTCTGCCAAGGATTTCCAAAGTCTCCCACTAAGGGAATGCGTGGTGAATGCAGGATTTTGGAGGGAGAAATCATGAAAAGGGATAGGTGGTTTATGGATGATACAGTGATCTAAGTTCCTGCAGGGTGGCAGCCACTGATGGATGCTGCCTGACCTTGCCCAGGTTAGCCCTTTCTGCGGGTCTGCCAGTAGCCTCATTGGGCTAAGAGATGAGGGTGACAGGGGTCCAGGCTGTGGCTGGAAGGAAGCACAAGTCGAAGGCATTTCAGGTCATGTCTCCAATACTAAAATTTACTGGTTGCCTCCTGCTTGAGATATTGGGTCAGGCTCCTTCCTGAGCTTGGGTGGTAGATTCGGGGATTACCTTTGCTTGAACAGTTGTGAATAAATGTCAGTTATAAAGGAAACTGAATGTGAACCATCTGGTGTCCTCTATGACATGTTAACCCAATTCTCCCATCTGCAGTTTCTGGTCAAATAAGAGGGCATGAGCATCTGTGATGCACAGACACTAGGCTGCTGAGGATGGTTCCAGGAGATCACATCACCATTTGTCCTGTCCGGTTTGCTGGTACTTTCTAGGGCACTGGTTCCTCCTCCCTTACCTCGGTGACTGTTCAGTGCGTCAGCCCACAGTAGGTGCATCCGCAGGGAATGGAACAAGTGGCCTCCGGTGAGCACCACTGAAGTACAACTTCTTAGGGGCCATCACAGGTAACTATTCCAGTCCCTGGACTCAAACACTCCTCCACGCTTGGAGCCAGAGGCTGCTTCCCTGGCAGGCCTGTGTGGACAGGGTTCCACCATCTTTTATCTGTGGGCACAGCCATTTTTGAGGGTGGGGCAGTAATTTAGCATATCCCCTCACATGGGCGCCACAGTTTTTGCAAAGGTTTCAGGGTAAATTTCAGGATAATACTTCACCCCCATCAAATGCTGACTGTGGATTTGCAAAGCTATGCAACCGAGAATTTCACACTTCTGAGTCCTCAGGGTACACTTGGCTTTTGGGGGAAGCTGGTAAGAGAGGGTAAACAGCTCACTCAACAGCATCAGGATGACAGCTAGAACCACCACAGGGATGGTGCTGCTGATCTCCTGCAGGCCAGGCCTGAAGGGGATGTGGAAGAATGGTGGGAAGCGTATGCCCTCTTCATTCATCACAGAGTGGTAGTTCCATATCACAACAATGAAGATCAATGTGCCAGCTATGATGCTCAGGACTCCGGAAGCAAAGAAGAGATTGCAGGAGTTTTCCTTCTGAAGATGAGCCAGGCACACTCTCTGCAGGCCCATGACCTTGAGCACTTTCCCCAAGAGAGCCAGGAGGTTGGCGGCCAGCAGCAGGTGCTGAGCCATGTGGATATTGAGCAGCAGGTAGGTGTCACTGTAAGTGTAGCGGTGACACGCTATGGCTTTGCTCTGGAGGCTGTTGGACTGGTAACTGCAGACCTTCCACATCCCTACACAGGCCAGCCCCAGGGAGAGGGCGGAGCTGATCTCCATGTACCAAAACCACTACTCCGCCAGTCCCATGCAAGTCATGGAGAAGATCCATCCTACGGTGGTGACAATGAAACCCACTACTTGGCAGTTGGCACTGTGGACCAGCGAGGTCATTGCCATGTGTCCTGGTGAACTGCAAACCAATAGAGAGCATCATGAGGGTGGGACCCACCTGCCTGAAACCACCCTGGGGTATGAGCAGGGCTATATTGGAGAGGGAAATTCCATATTCCTGAATGGAGATACTTGACCCCCATGCTCTGCTGGGGAAGGGTCCTTGGGAAATTTTTACTGAAAGCCTTAAAATATGCAGACTTTCACCCTGCAGGTACCTAAGTGGTTAGAGCATCTTCCCAACAGGCCAAAATTGCTAGTTCGATCCCTGGTCAGTGCACATACAATAAGCAACCAATGAATGCATCGGTAAGTGGAACACCAAGTCGATGTTCCTTCCTCCCTCCCTCCCTCCCTCCATCCCTCTTTCCCTCCCTTCCTCTTTCCCTCCCTCTCTCCTTCCCTCCATGTCTTGAAATCAACAAAAATATGGTCAAACTTTCAAACAGGCAGTTCCATTTATGGACATTTGTTGAAAGACCCAATTAACATTGGCTACAAATATTTTACAATAGAGATGGGCATCACAGGAGGCCAGGAGCTGTGGCGGGAGGGGCCAGGCGGGGGCACAGAAGACGGGCCCAGACCTGCCCCCGTGCCCACGAATCCCACACTTCCTTTCATGCACTGGGCACCTAGTGTGTATATATAAAACCCTAATATGCAAATCGACCAAACAGCAGTACATCTGGTCTCTATGATGCACACTGACCATCCTGGGGAAGAACCTCAATACAGAACCTGCTCCCTGGTGGTCAGTGCACTCCCAGAAGCCAGGCTCACAGCTGGCAAGTGCCGTGGAGGTGGCGGAAGCCTCCATGTCAGCGCGAAGGATCCCTCAGGGGATGTCTGACTGCTGTCTTAGGCCTGCTCCCAGAAGGTGAGAGGGCACAGGCTGGGTAAGGTACCCCTCAGTTGGCATCCTCCCCCCTCAGTGCATGAATGGCGTGCCTCTAGTGTTTTCATATATCTCTTGGCCTTCTATAGGTCCTGTTTGGAAAAGTGTCTATTTAAGCCCTTTGCCCTTTTTTTATTGGATTGTTTATCTTTGTTAAGTTTTATGAGTTCCCTGTAAATTTTGGAGATTCAACCCTTACTGGAGATAACATTGGCAAATATATTCCCCCATGCAGTGGGCATACTTGTTTTGTTGATGGATTCTTTTGCTGAACAGAAGCATTTTATTTTGTTGTAGTCCCTTTTTTTATTATTATTATTTTCTCCTTAGTTTCCTTTGTCTTAAGCTGTATCAGTAAAAATATTGCTAAGACATACGTCTGATATTTTGCGGCCTATGGATTCTTCTAAGATTTTTATAGTGTCCCATCTTCCATTTAAGTACTTTATCCACTCTGAGCTTATATGTGTATATGACATAATTTGGGGTCTAATTTCATTATTTGCAAGTATCTGTCCAATTTTCCCAACACCATTTATTGAAGAGAGTATCTTGCTTCATTGTATGCTGTTTTATCCTTTTGCAAATATTAATTGAGCATAACATCTTGGGTGGATTTCTGGATTTTCTGTTCTTTTCCATCGACCTATATGTCTGTTCCAGTGCCAGTAACAGGCAGTTATGAAAATCAGTGGCTTTGTAATATAGCTCAGTATCTAATATTGTGATACATCCAACATTGTACTTCTTTCTCAGGCTATTCAAGGCTTTTTTAATTCTATGACAGAGGCCCAGTGCATGAAATTCATGCTGGGTAGGGACCCTAGGCCTGGCCGTCAATCAGGGCTGATCTGTGGGGTGACCAGCGGGGTGATCGGAGGCTCCCGCTGGCACTTGCCTTAGCTGGCCTGGGGCTTGTGGACTGGGGGCTGCTCCTGTGTTGAGCATCTGACCACTGGTGGTCAGTGCGCGTCATAGCGGCTAATCATTCTACAGGTTGTTCTGCTGTTTGGTCATTTTGTATATTAGGCTTTTATGATATAGGATGCATTTTTGGAGACTGTTCTAGGTGTGTGAAATATTCTGCTGGTATCTTAATGGGGAGTGCATTGAATCTACAAATTGTTTTGGACAATATGGCCATTTTAATGACATTTATTCTGCCAATCCATCAACACAGTGTATTCATTCATTTGTTTATGTCTTCCTCTACCTCTTTTTTCAATGTCCTCTCATTTTACAAGTACAGTTCTTTTACTTCCTAAAGTTTATTCTTAGGTATCTTAATTTTTTTGTTATAATGATAAATTGGATTTCTTTTCTCTTTCTATAACTTCATTATTGGTATATAAAAAAGCCATAGATATCTGGAAGTTAATTTTGTATCCTGCCACATTGCCAAAATTATTTTTTAATTCTATTAGTTGTTGTTTTTTTTTTAATGGAGTTTTTGGGATTTTCTATGTACAATATGTCATTTGCGAATAGTGACACTTTCACTTCTTCTTTTCCAGTTGGGTTGCCTTTTATTTCTGCTTTTCTGATCCCTATGGCTAGCATTCCCATACTATATCAAACAGTAATCATGAAAGTTGTCATCCCTGTCTTGTTCCTGTTCGTAGGGAAAATGGTTTTAGTTTTTGTCCATTGTGTATGATGTTGCCTGTAGGTTTGTCAGATAGGGCATTTATCATGATGAGATATGCTCCCTCTATTACCACTTTGCTGAGAGTGTTTGTCAAAATTGGGTGCTGAATTTTGTACAATGCCTTTTTGTATGTATCAGTATGATAATGTGTTTTTTTATCGTTCAATTTGTTTATATGATGTATCACATTATTGATTTACAAATATTGTACCAGCCGTGCATCCCTGAAATAAATCCCATTTGATCGTGGCATATGATCTTTTAAATATATTTCTGGATGAGATTTGCTAATACTTTGTTGAGTATTTTAGCAGCTATGTTCATCAGGGATATTGGACTATAATTATCTTTCTTTGATGTGTCTCCATCTGGTTTCAGAATTACGATAATGTTGGACTTATAAAAAGAGTTTGGAAGTGTTCCTTCCTTTGGATTTTCTGAAATCGTTTGAGGAGTATAGGTGTTAGTTCTTTTAATGTTTGGTAGAACTTCCCCATGAAACCATCTAAACCTGGGCTTTTGTTTGGTGGGAGTTTTTTTTATTACTACTTCTATTTCATTAGCCCATTTCATTAGTTGTTCTTAGCCTATTCATTTTTTTTTTTTCTTGATTCAGTTTTGGGACTTTGCAATTTTTAAGGAACTTGTCTATTTCATCTATACTCTCTAGCTTGTTGGAATATAGTTTTTCATAGTATTTTATTACAATCCTTTGTATTTCTGTGCTGTCAGTGGTTAGTCCTCCACTTTTATTTCTGTTTTTATTTATTTGGGTATCTCTCTTTGTTCCTTGAAGATTCTGGCTAATGACTGGTTTATTGATTTTGTTAATCCTTTCAAAGAACCATCTCTCCTTTTCATTGTTTTGTTTTGTTTTGTATTTTTCAGTTATTTATTTCTGCTCTAATATTTATTATGTTGTTCCCGCTACTTAAACTGGGATTTTCTTTGTTTTTCTCTTTCTAGTTATTTAAGTTGTAGAGTTAAATTGTTTATTGCTGATTTTTTTTCTTTTGCTCTTTCTTTTCTTCCCTTTCCCTTTCCCTTTCCCTTTCCCTTTCCCTTTCCCTTTCCCTTTCCCTTTCCCTTTCCCTTTCCCTTTCCCTTTCCCTTTCCCTCTTCCCTCCCTCCCCTCCCCTCCCCTCCCCTCCCCTCCCCTCCCCTCCCCTCCCCTCCCCTCCCCTCCCCTCCCCTCCCCTCCCCTTCCCTTCCCTTCCCTTCCCTTCCCTTCCCTTCCCTTCCCTTCCCTTCCCTTCCCTTCCCTTCCCTTCCCTTCCCTTCCCTTCCCTTCCCTTCCCTTCCCTTCCCTTCCCTTCCCTTCCCTTCCCTTCCCTTCCCTTCCCTTCCCTTCCCTTCCCTTCCCTTCCCTTCCCTTCCCTTCCCTTCCCTTCCCTTCCCTTCCCTTCCCTTCCCTTCCCTTCCCTTCCCTTCCCTTCCCTTCCCTTCCCTTCCCTTCCCTTCCCTTCCCTTCCCTTCCCTTCCCTTCCCTTTTCTTTTCTTTTCTTTTCTTTTCTTTTCTTTTCTTTCTTTTTTGAGATATACCTGTAGCCATGACTGTTTTGGTTCAGTGGATAGAGCATGGGCCTGTGGACTGAAGTGTCTCAGGATTGATTCCAGTCAAGGGCATGTACCTTGGTTGTGGACACATCCTCAGTAGGACATGTGCAGGAGACAGCTGATCAATGTTTCTCTCTTATCATGTTCCTAACTCTATCTCTCTTCCTTCCTCTCTGTAAAAAATAAATAAAATAAATAAAATAAAATAAAGGAGATATGCCTGTAGTGCTCTGTAGTGCTATGAACTTCACTTGCAGAACTTTTTTTGCTGTGTCTCAGAGATTTGGGGTTGTTGTGTGTTCAGTTTCATTTGTTTCCAGGAAGTTTTTGTTTTATTTCTTTATCTCATTGGTAACTCAGTCATTGTTTATTAACATGCTATTTATCCTCTATGTGTTTGGATGTTTTCGGTTGTTTTTACTGTAGTTGATTTTTCCTTTAATTCCACTGTGATCTGAGAGATGCTTGATATGATTTCAGTTCTTGAACTAGTAGAGACTGCTTGTTTATCCTAACATGTGGTTTCTATTTTTGAATGATTTTGGGTGCTTGAGAAGAATGTATATCCTGCATTGCATGAATTGTTCTATAAATGTCAATTAAAACCATCAGATCCTTTTTGTCCTTTAGAGTCTGTTTCCTTGTTATGTTTTTGTTCCTAGGCTCTATCCATGGAAGCCAGATGGGTGTTAAAGTCTCCTACTATGACTGTGTTGTTCTCAATCTCTCTGTTAAATTCTTCTAGAAAATTTTTATTATATATGAACTAGAGGCCTGGTGCATGGAATTCATGCACAGGGTGGGTATTCCTCAAACCGACCTGCAACTTCTCCAATCTGGGACCCCTCAAAGGGGGGTTTACATGGATCGGGCCTAAACCAGCCATCGGACATCCCTCTCACAATCTGGGACTGCTGGCTCCAACCTCTCACCTGCCTTCCTCCTTGCCTGCCTGTTTGCCCCTAACCACTCTGCCTGCCGGCCTGCTCACCCCCAACTGCCCCCCTGCTGGCCTGCTTGCCCCCTACTGCCCCCCTGCTAGCCTGCTCACTCCAAATTCCTCCCAGCTGTCCTGATCACCTCCAACTGACCCCCACTGATGACCTACTCACCCCCAACTGGCCCCCTGCTAGTCTGCTTAACCCAATGTCCCCTGCCATCCCATCCAGGCCTAATCAACCCCCCTGGCGACCCAAGGTCCTAGGCCCTCCTATTTTTCTTTTTTTTTCAGCACCTCCTTGAGTGGAGGCCAGAGCCAGCTGGGAGCAAGTATCTACGGTTTCTTTATGCTCCGTAATTGAAACTTTGTAGCCTTGAGCAGATGACAGGGTCGACCAGGGCAGGCAGGAAGCTTGTCTTCCTCCATCACCGGGGACAACCCAAGCCTCCTGCTTCCTCCAGCTCCGTGGCCGCCACCATCTTGTTTGGGTTAATTTGCACACTCGCTCCTGATTGGCTGGTTAGTGTGGCTTGGCATAGTGGAGTGATGGTTAATTTGCAGGTTCCTCTTTTATTAGCGTAGACACTAGAGGCCCAGTGCATGAAAAAAATTAAGTATTCTCCTTAGAAAACCTAAATGAAAAAAAGTGTTGAGGAACCTCCAACAAGTAACAAAACAATTGTTCACCTCCTTCCCATGGCATTTTGTATGTCCTCAACCTTTAAAGGAATAATATAAGTAGGAAGAAAAATTACATATGGATTGATATCAATGTTTGGAGAAATCTAAATGTAAGCATCCTTTTGCTTATTGAAATGACATCAGCACCTGACTGATATGGGAATAAGATTGAAACAGAGATTGCACTTAAACTGAACCAGTTATCTTTCCTGATTACACCTCTGAATGAAATGAACAAAAGTGCCCCTTGATAGGGATATGTATTTTACTGTACAACTACTCATGAACTTTCTCTTCAACTATTTGACATTTAATGGACCATCAAGGGCATGCTCGCCCAAACATCAAGTTATCATGAGGCCTCAGTGTTTTTATCAGTGAACATAAACAAAAACCATGAACAGGAAACGTTTTCAAAAATTCACCTCTTGGCTTGTTGAGTGTATAGTTATCAACAAAACTTGCAACGTGAATTTTAAAAATTACCACAAAAATGTGTGGTTTCTTAAAATTAATTTTATTAGAATAGTGTATGTGAAGTTCATTAAAAAATTTGGAAGCTGGAAACTCATTTTTTTAAGGACTTTAAAGTCTAGCATGTCAGATTGGGGGGCAGTGAGGGAATAAGCCCTGTTCTGATTGTCTCAGTGAGACCCTTTTTCATTGACACCTGGTATGCTGCTGGATTGGTGAAATACTTAATAAAGCCACTTGCACATCAAATTTACTCAGCTAAATTTTACCAATGTAGGTTTGAATTGATAAGGTATTTTAGTGCAGAGAAAAACAAGAAGGTAAACAATACAAAACTTCCCAGTATATAGTAGAACACATTATATACAATCCTCTGGGGAAGTGGACAAAAAGGAAAATTAAAGGAGAAGAAGGAACAGCATAAAAATTCTGACTATGACAAAGAGCTCCTTCTTGTGTTTCTTAAATGGATATTATGGGTATCAAAACCCTAAGTTACTTTATATTTTTAGATATATTTATTTTTATTGTTTCCAGAGAGGAAGGAAAGAGAATCTTCAATGGTGAGAGAGAATCATTTATTGGCTGCTTCCTACAAGACATCTACTGGGCTTGGAGCCCACAACCTAGGCATGTTACAGATCTGGAATTGAACCCTGAGCTACTGGTTCACAGATTGAAAATCAACCCCTTAGCCAAGCAGGCCAGGCTTTGGCTCTTCTTTATTCAGAGTCTTCCCTTTAACAGCCCTATCTCCCAGATGCCCTAAATCCAACCTGCCTGACTGCTATGCAGATTGATGGATTCTGGGGTACATTCAATAGTAAGCAACTGACTATGTGTACCTTACTCTTCCTGCTTGCTTTCTGATGGCCTGGAGACCCCCCATTTATAGGGCCTTCATGTACAGAATCCCTGTGCACCACCAGCCACCACCTACCCAGGGCCCCTGTATGCCCATCTTCACAGATGATGTCTCTATCTAAGCATGCACTTTCTAAGCCTCATTGCCTTGGTACTGTGCCTTTTTGAATATTTTAATAGAAAAACCCAGATTCTAATGAAGAATTTTGCTGGATTATTCAGTTGTGGTCTCCAGAAGATGTAAAGTGTCAAGTGCAGGACACCCTGTTGAGAGACAACATGCAGCTATGAGTTTTCTTTTGTTTTGTCTTGTTTTAATGCGGGGGGTTTTAAAATTGATTCTTTAGAGAGAGATGAATGTAGAGAGAAAGACAAAGAAGCATACATTCATGTGAACCAGAAATATTAATGGTTGCCTGGAGACCGGACCTGCTACCTGGACATGTGCCCTGACCAGGAATTAAACCGGTGACCTTTGTGATGCTCAGGACAATGCCTAGCCACACTGGCCAGGGTGCACTGACTTTCACTTTTCTTCCTTAACTTGCTTCTGGTGACTAATAATCACTATTAATGCTAATAATAGTGGGCAATTCCAGAATAGGACATGCTGACCAGTGCTTTACATAAGTTATCCCACAAGTGAATCTCAACACAACGTAATGGGACACGGTCTCTATATGTGGTGAGGAACCAACACCCAGATCATGCGATGTTTAGCCCACGCCCTTCCTCCCCCAGAACCTACCCATTTTTATACTTTTTCTAAATTCCAGAGGTTCTGATTCCCATCATGGACACTGTTCCCTGTCAAGGTGGAGATAGGAAGACAAGGTGCAAGTGAGAGACAGAGACAGAGAGAGAGAGACAGAGAGTGAGAGAGACAGAGACAGAAAGAGAGAAAGAGAGAGAGAGAGAGAGAGAGAGAGAGAGAGAGAGAGAGAGAGAGAAGGGAAGCATTTTCTTGTTCTCTGATCCTCTTTGTAGTGGTTTGGCGGGCTCACTCTCTGTTATAGATATATCAGCATTTTCTCTCCCCAATAGAAGTAGCAGAGTGTGCCTGGCCGGTGTGACTCAGTAGACCTATAATCCAAGAGGTCATAATTGAATTCTCAGGTGGGACTGATGCCTGAGTTCAGGACTGACTCCCCAGGGGGCATGTGCAGGAGACAGCCAGCCAATGATTTTGTCTCATTATTGCGGTTTCTATCCTTCTCTTCCTCTCCCTTCTTCTCTGAAATTAATAAGAAATGTACTTAAGAAATGGTAAAATATGCTCCCAAGTTGATGGGCCCAAACAAGAAGAAGGGAAGGAAGAAGAAAATAAAGTAACAGCAATAAAAAGTATGAAGGGCCAGGTGCTTTGTGTGGCAAGCTAGGAAGCTGCTGACACCCAGCATAGAGCAGCAAGCACATGAGTAGTTAGCACTTCATCAAGTCAAACCTACATTGGTAAAATTCACCTGAGTAAATTTGATATGCAAATGGCTCTGTTAAGTGCTTCAGCAATCCAGCAGCATACCAGGTGGAAATGAAAAGGGGCTCACTGAGCAAAACCCACCAGGGCTGGTTCCCCCACAGTCCCCCAATCTGACTTGCTAGACTTTAAAGTCCTTAAACACCTGAGGTCCCAGCTTCCAAATTTTTTAATGAATTTCACATATGGTATTACAATAAAAATAATTTCCAGAAACCATGCTGCAGATTTTTTGTTTGTTGGTTTGTTTGTTTGTTTGTTTGCAGCAAGAGTTCAGGAATCTGGATAATGGGCTGCAACATAAATTGATACACTAGGCAATAAATATACATATAGAAGATATTTGGGCAAGCCAGAGGGATACCTACTCTCTAGAGGAATGTTCCCCAAATGTCCAGACCCAAGGCTTTTTACTGATAAATTTTGCCCTTCAGCAAAGCAAACACACATATCAAAGATAAGGTTTGGTAAACAATAAAGGATTTTCAGGTTAGGGATATTGCCTTCAGCTGTTCAGCCAATAGCAGGTAATAATATGAAGATTTTCAACCCTGCTGAATACCAAAGTCCATCAGCCTTACCAGGAACTTCTTGCATTTATTATGCTAACTACTGTTGGTCTTTGCCTCCAGCATGCCCCCTTTTCTGTTTTAACAATAAATTTAGAAGGGTGATGCCATTCACAGAACTTGGGTCCTTTTAAGACTTTTAGATTTTATGAAAAGGCTTGAGTTCTTTTGTTGCAGAAGACTGGAGAAGAAAACCAAGCAGCATTTAGACTCTGAAATTACACTTTTTAATATATACACAAGTGGGCTTAAAGAAAAGTGAATTAAAATTCTAAGCAGAGCTACAAGCAGAACTTTACTTTTAATTAAGGAGCCAGCCCTATGTTTGCTTAGTGGTTACCCTGCTGGTGGTGTAAGAATAAAGAATTTTTCTGAGAGCTGCCTGTCTTATCTTAACTCCCCAAGGTCTCCCTTCCTGTGATGGGAACAGGACCTATAAAGTTGTAAAGCCATATGTCTTATCTACCCAAGGTGTCCCCCCCTTCCTGTGATGGGAACAGGACCATTAAAGTTGTAAAGCCATATGTCTTATCTACACAAGGTGTCTCCCCCTTCCTGTGATGGGAACAGGACCATCAAAGTTGTAAAGCTGTGTGTCTTATCTCAACTCCTCCAAGTCTCCCTCTGGGTGATAGGAGCCAGACCATCAAGGCTATCCCAGGGAAAAGCACTGTCGTAAAACATGAAATTAACAAGCCCAGCTCCCCTTTTGAATTCCCCGGCAGCATTTGGTCCCCTTCTCCTCCCTCTCATGTATGCCCCCTCCCAACATGTAGTTTTTGTCTTTATAAGCCTGTAAAATTTCCTACTGGGCTGCTTAACTCCTCTGCTCCTGCGTGAGTTACGGGTTGAGCCCCAGCATGCTGGAATAAAAGCCTCTTGCTGTTTGCATCAAGTGACGCCTCCTGCGGTTGATTGGGGACGCCGTCGATTTGGGGGACAGAGTAAGGGTCTCATTTTGGGGGTCTTACAGTGGCCTTGAAAACAACAGTTCCATCCAATTAAAAAATGCATCTGACATGGCATGAGGGCATGCCATTCTAGTCTCTGGCCTACAAAGTCAGACAGCTAAGTTTATCTTCCTTATTACTTAAGCAGGCTAGAAAGCAAAGTTACTTTTTCAGAATAAGGGGCTGTTTAAAATTAGCAGAGTTTACTTTACAGAATATGGGACTATCTAAACAGCAGAGAATTTTAAAAAAGTAGTTTTACAAAATATGGGTTAGCCTTGTCATCCCCCCGCCCTGTCCCACAAACATTTTAGCCTTGTGGTACAATAACCACAGGGTGTTATTGTGTTCAGGTGTGATGACCGCTCTTTTACTGCTTCCTGCTGAAAAGGGGCGATGACCAAGGGGTTGACATCCCATTTTTTCCTTTCAGAGAGGTTTGTTGGGAATTCTTCTGGTTTGCAGGACCATTTGAAGTTTAAAGGCATTTAGACGAGATGAGATAAAGCGAATTAACAGATGTAGAAGACATGGTCCTAGGGTTATGAGTAGCATTAACACTGGTCTTGTCAATGGAAGGAAACATTTCACGCCCCCGCCCCGCCCCATCTCCCATGTAGCCCAGGTCTGGCATAACTCCTGTCTTATTTTTCAAGTTGGATCAGCTAGTTTCTTGACCCCATCTCTTACAATACCAGATTGGTTAGCATAAAAACAGCACTCTTCCTCAAGGAACAGGCACAGCTTCCCTTTCTCTGCTGTGAGAAGGTCTAGTCCTCTTGGGTTCTGGAGAGTAACAGCTGCCAGTGAGTCAATATGATCATGTACTGCAACAATCCTTTGGGCTATTTCTTCCAAGCTGTCAGCAAGGTCTTTGGGTAGGCTCTGATAGTAGGAGAGGGAAGTTGCCAGTCCCCCTATTCCAGTGCTGGCCCCTGATGAAATGCTGAATGTAATAAGGAGAGGGATTAGCTCGGGCGCTCTTTTGTATTGGATATGGTGTGTTCCGGGAATGGGCTAGGATTGAATATTGGGGGCTATATCTACATTGGGTGAGCGATAGATGAGAGTTCAAGTCCCTGTCCATTTTGTGGGGAGACAGACATACGTGTTTTGTCCACAGAGGAAGAAGGTTCCCTGATTATGGAGACAAGCTACAAGGTGTAGAGAAAAAAAGGTGAGTTGCAGTGTATGGGGGTCTCTATCCTCATTGTACACTCCAAACCTAGAGAGTGACTGCCATGTTGCTTCCTATAAGGGGTGACAGGTGGGAGGTTGAGACTCTTTTGCAGTGAAAATGGGTAGGAATGCTAGTATGAGGTGATATCCAAGGAAAAAGTGAAAGGGACAGAAAAGAACAATTGAAGCCTCAGGCCTGGACTGTTGGATAAGAAGTAAAACTGGTCATAGAAAATGACCATTGGCTTCCAGGGAGTCCTGATAGTTGATCGTTGGGACCAATAGGTATTTGATAGTTCCAATTTGACTGTAGTGTTGCAAGCAGAGGATGGGAGATTATCCACTGATTTATTGCCCCGTGATCTTGTAAAGCATAAAGGGGCTGGGGTGAGTAGTGGGGTGTGTAGAGTGATAGGGCCTGTGACTGGGAGAGAGGATGAAGCTACCTGAGCAAGAGACTGAGTTTAGGTCCGAAAGAGAAGGGATGCTTGGTTAGCATGTGCAGTAGGATAATCACATACTAGGGTGTCAGCTCTTTCAGAAAATATATTTCCCTTTTTCTTTTTTAAGAACCAGAGTGATTTTGGACTGGTTCCAACACTTGATGGATGTAGGGACAGTGCAATATGCTGAAGAAGAGAGAGAAAGGCAGAGCCAGCAGTCCTTGGCTAAGGCTGGATTGGTCTGATTTAAGAAGGAGAGGGTAAAGTTAAGCTTTCGGTAGAGATAGTGAGGACTTAGGAGTCTCTCGAGGGGCCACTCTGAGAGTGATAGAGATTAAGAGAGTTCAATAACAGTAAAATAATTAGCATTAGCCTCATCGTGATCCTTTGCTGGGTAGGGAGCAGTAATTTTATGGTTCTTCTGTGTTCCAGCTAGGGCAGAAGAGTTCTCATCCTGGTACTAGCCTTTGGTTCTGAACGCACTCATAAAAAGACAAAATGAGAATTATTAGAAAGATAAAAACAATGAGCATCCAGAAATACCAGAGCATTTTACCTTTGAGAGAAGATAAGAGAGATTAATGTAAAGAAGAATCTACAGGGTGTTTCTGAATTTCTTGGAGCAGGTTGATCAGCCATGTCTGTTGTCTTCTTGAGGGTGATCTGCAGGGGGTGTTTCTGATCAGAGGTTTCCTTCCACACAGGCTAGGGGTCCCTTGGTTGGTGGGCTGCTTCCAGCCGGGAGTGGCAAATCCAGGTGTTCAGTCCTGCAACTTTGAGAGCTGTGGGGTTGGTGAGTATGACTGGATATGGTCCTTTCCAAATTGGCTTAAGGTAAGGTGACCAGACGTCCCGCTTTTGGCAGGACAGTCCCGATTTTTAACAATTTGTCCTGCGTCCCACGGCATTTTAAAAAAGTCCTGATTTTTGGAAAGAATGCAGGACAAGCTAGGGAACGGCGGGAGAACAGAAAGGGAATATAAGGTTTTGGGGGGCCATGTGGCTATTAGGCAGGATAAGAGTTTTATATAATTTTTGTTAATTTTATAATGTTAAACTTTAATAATAACAAATAATTGTTGAGAACTGATTATCAAGAACTGCTTATCAAAGTTCACATTGTTGATCAGTTGTTAGAATTCGACCACCATTGTTTGGACTTAATGAACAATGGCATTTTTTGGGATTGGCAACGACGAAAACATATTGTAACTGTCTCTCAGAGGATACACATCCTACTGCGTGCTAGTAAGCTACTTAAACAAGTAATGTCATTACAAATCAGCTATTCAGATAATTTAGGTAAGTAATTCATTTATTTATTTAATAAATACACAAATTTTCTTGAATTTAGCAGACAGTACTAGTATTATTTATATTTTATAGTGGCGGCAAAAAGTCTAGCGCCGGCCTTGAAAGTGACACTTACGACTTACATTAAGGCAAATTCAGAGGAAAAATAATACAAGTGAGTATTGTTATTATTTAGAAAGAAATAGAGGATTAAAATTAATATAGTTACTTTATTACAATCAAATTATTTTAATTTATAAACTAACAATAAAATATGTTCATGTAATTATGTACCTACTTACTGTGTTTTTAAGCAATATTTATACAATTATAATTTTAAATTATTTTTTTAGATTTTGAACATAATGAGTAAGAAAAGAGGATGCAAATTCAACGATGATCTAAGAAGTGAATTTCCTTTTATTAAAAAAGCCAAAAGCGATTACAATATAGACCAAATTTTTAAGCAAGTCCGCCCCTCCCCGCCCCCTTGGTCAATGGTGCTCCGCTTTACCAATGTTAAACTCTGGTCACCTTAGCTTAAGGGGCTCTTTTTTTCCAGTCTTGTACCCAAACCTGGTCTCCAGGTTTATAAGGATGTACAGCTGTTCCTGGAGAGATGGGTAGTTGGTCAGTAAGCTGTCTGTGGATCTCAAAGACAGTTTGTCCAAGTCTTTGTAGTTGCTTCTGGATTTCTCAGTTTCCTATTTTCCCCAAATCTCCCTTGGCCAAATTAAGCGGAGGGGGAGTGGTCTGTCATATAGAAGTTCAAATGGAGAGAAAGCTACCCTGGCCCTCAGGGCCCAGCATACCCCTAGGAGTACAGAGGCAAGATATTTGTCCAGGGTAGGGTTGTCCATTGGCATAGCTCAGCTATAGCCTGCTTGAGAGTCCAGTTCATGCGCTCTACTTTCCCTAAACTCTGAGGCCTATAAGCTTTATGTAGGTCGCATCTAATTCCAAAAAGCCTTAGCTACCTGTTACACTATCTCTGCTACAAAGGCTGGGCGATTATCAGACCCAATGGTCAGAGGCACTCCATACTGCTGAATTATGTCCTTGAGCAATGCCTTCTTGACTTCTATCGCCTTTTCCCTGTGAGGGGGATATGCCTTAACCCAGTCTGAAAAGGTGCAAACAAAGACTACTAGGTATTTTTCCCTCTGCTAGGCACTAGTTTTGTAAAGTCTACTGCTAAGTCCTCAAAGGGAGTTTTCCTGCAGCACTGAATTCCTATTGGTCCGACAGATCCCTGTTTGGAGTTGTTCTGCACACAGAGGAGACAATGCTGAGAAACTGAGGCACACAAGGAGGGAAGCTGTGCACTTAGGTAGTATCTGCATTACAAAGTTTCTAGAGCAGTCTCCCCTAAATGCTGCTGGAGGACTACGTTATGGGCTAACTGTTCTGAGACATAGTCCCTATGATCTCAGAGTATCCACCAACCTTCTTTTGTTCTTTTGCCCCCTTCTTGCTGGGCTCGTTCCTTCTCCTGAGGAGGATACTTTGGAGGTTCAGGTAACTCAGGGGCCAACATGATCCATGCTGGTGCTGTTTGTTCTTTGGCAGCCTGCTTTGCTGTGGCATCAGCAGTCTGGTTTCCTTCTGACACTGAGTCTTTCCCTTTCTGGTGACCTTTGCAATGGATGATGGCTATTTCTTTGGGCTCCCAAACTGCTTCTAGCAACTCTAAAATCTCATTTTGATTTTTGATTCATTTTCCTCCCGCCATCAGGAGCCCCCTTTCCCCCTTACCCATGAATATGCAGGGTAATGAAGGCATAGTGTGAATCAGTGTAGATGTTGGCACACTTATCCTTACTTCAATATGTGGATGACCTCCTACTAGCCAATTGAGGTCTAAGGCTATGGCAAAGGCCCAAAATTCTGCCCTCTGTGCTGACCATCCTACAGGCAGGGCCTGTGCCCCAGTTGTCTCAAAGTACGATACCACTTCATACCCACCTTGTCTTTTTCCTTCATCAAGAAGCTACTGCCATCTGTGAACAATACTAAGTCTGAATTCTGTGGGGGCTTATTTGTTAGGTCTGGCCAGCCAGAGTAAACCTCCTTTAGGACTTCCAGGCAATCATGCTCAGGGCCCCCCTCAGCAACGGTTAGAAAGGTAGCAGGATTAAGGGTCCTTACTGCTTGTAGCTGTACCCTTGGAATTTCACATAATAAACCTTGGTATTGAGTAATCCCAGCATGAGTTAGCCAGTGCTGCCCCTTAGCTTCCATTAGGGCAGTGATGGCGAAACTATGACATGCGTGTCAGCACTGACACATGTAGCCATTTCAGATGACATGAAGCCTCTGTGGCGGCCGCATGCCGAGGATGAAACATTTGCGAAATAATGTTTTTTCCTCAAAGAGACACACTACCGGAGTTACGCTCAGTTTTTTGGTGAAATTTGACACACCAAGCTCAAAAGTTGCCCATCACTGATTTAGGCAATTATAAAACATGCACTAGATTATTATGCTAAGTAAAATAAACTGATCAGAGAAAGACAAATATCACATGATTTCACTTATATATGGAATCTAATGAACACAATAAACTGACGAACAAAACAGAACCAGAGGCATGGATGCATGGAACAGACTGAGAGATTTCAGAGGGGAGAGGGCTGGGGAGGACTGGAAGACATTAACCAAGAACATATATGCATAGCCCATGGACAACAAAGTGTAAAAGCACGGGTGGTGGGGGTGGGGGAGCAGGGGCTGGGTGGAGGTAAGTAGAATGGGGCAGTGGAGATATGGGGAGGCATCTGTAATAAGGTCAACAACAATAAAAAGAGAAGTTAGCCCTGGCTGGTGTGACTCAGTTGGGCATTGTCTAGTGCACTTGAAGGTTGAGGGCTGGATCCCCAGTAGGGGCAGTACAGGAGGCAGCTGATGGATGTTTAGCTTTCATATACATCAGTGATGGTGAACCTATGACATGCGTAGCCATTTCTGATGACACACGGCCCCTGAGGTGGCCGCATGCCCAGGATGAAACATTTGCAAAATAATGTTTTTTTCCTCAAAGTGACACACTACCTGAGTTATGCTCAGTTTTTTGGCAAAGTTTGACACACCAAACTCAAAAGGTTGCCCATCACTGCATTAGGGTAATAACAGGAAGAGGTACTTTTATATTTAAGTGTTGTCCTAGGGTGAGTTTATCTGCTTCTTTGACTAATAAAGCCATGGCTTCAAGGGCTCTGAGGCATGGGGGCCACCCGGAGGCAACTGGGACCATCTGTTTGGAGAGACAGGCTACTGGTCTTTGCCAAGGTCCAAACTCCTGTGTTAGAACTCCAAGGGCTACCCCGCTGTTCTCATGTACAAAGAGATTAAAGTCCCACATCACTTCTGGTAGGCCTAGTGGTGGGGCCTCAGTGAGTTTTGCCTTTATGGTGATGAAGGCTTTCTTCTGCTTGAGGCCCATTCTATAGGTGCCTTCTCTTCCCCTTTTAAAGCTTCATAGAGAGGCTTGGCCAGGTCTGAAAACCCTGGGGTCCAGTTTTGACAGAACCCAGCTGCCCCAGGAATTCCCAAATCTGCCTCGGGTGTGAGGGACTGGGATGGCACATACTGCCTGCTTTCTTTCAGTCCCTAGCCTTTGTTTCCCTTGGGTGATTGGGAAACCTAGATACTTGACTTCCTTCTGACAAATATGTGCCTTATTCTTGGACACTTTATAACCTGTTTCAGTTAACAGTCTCATGAGGCCTCACGCCCCATCCCAGCACTGAGCTTGTGTGGAGCTGGCTAGTAGGAGGTCATCTACATATTGAAGTAGAACACACCCCAAGTCCTGTCCTGGGAACTTAGATCAGATGCAAGGGCTCCACTAAAGAGAGTAGGGGGTTTTTTGATTCCATGTGGAAGTCTTATCCAGGTGAACAGTTCCTTGGTCCTCATAATTAAGTTTTCGCACTCAAAAGCAAAAAGGGGCTGGCTGAAGGGGGATAAACTGAGGCAGAAAAGGCATCTTTCAGATCTAGGCATGTAAACCATTCTGCTTCTGATGGAATGAGACCTAGAATTGTGTAGGGGTTTGGAAGTGCCAAATGCAAGGTTATAATAGCCTCATTAACAGCCTGCAGGTCCTGGACCGGGTGGTATTCATTAGTCACAGGCTTTTTGACAGGCAGGAGGGGAGTATTCCATGGTGACTGGCATCTTTTAAGGAGTCCCCTCTGAAGTAGCCAGTGTAAGTGGACCTGAGTTCCTACGCCTGCCTTCCTTGGAATTTGATATTGGTGGATTTTGACAGGATGTGCCCCAGGCTTTAAGTCAATTAGTATCAGGGCATGTTTTTTGGCCAGGCCAGGGGGATTAGCTTCTGACCAGACCAGCAGAAATTCTTCCTCTAATTCAGAGTCTAAAGGTGAGGCCTTTGAATGAGGGGTATAAAGTCTCCATTCTTCCTCCCTGGGCACTGGTAATGACAGGATCTTTGGAGAAGTCTGCTCACCTAGGCAAAGCTGTGCCGAGCCATCTGGGGCAGAGGTGATCTCTGTCCCATTTTGGCTAAAAGGTCTCTACCCATCAGAGGTACTGGACAATCCGGCAAGTACAGGAATACATGAAGCACTTGGTGACTGCCAAGTTGGCATCGACGAGGCCGGCATAATTGTCTACATGTCTTGTCCCCAGTAGCTCCAATAATGGTGACTTCCTTTCCTGAGAGAGGCACTACCTTCTGTATGACTACTGAGTGTTCAGCTCCTGTATCAACCATAAAGTCCACAGCCTAGCCCCCAATTTTCATTCTTACTAAGGGCTCATGGAGGTCCACTTAAAAACAGCCAGTCTGTCCTAGTCATAGTCAGCTGCCACCAGCCCAATAAGGTCTGCTTCAGGTGGTTCTAGTTGATAGCAACTAGGTGGAAAAGGGGGCCCTGTTTTCTTGCTTTGCCGTTTGGGACATTCATTTTTCCAGTGCCCTGTTCCCTTACAATAGGCACACTGGTCCCATCTCAGGCTTGTTCTACTTTTCCCTCCTGAGCTGTCTTCTTGCTTCTCTTTCTGATGTGTCTGGGAGCCAGATGCTCGAAAAGCCGCTGCTATTACATTGGCCAATCTTGTATTCTCTTTTCTTGGCCTACAAAAAGCGGCATTTTCCAAGGTTAGAGTGTCTGGGGCCCCAGGGTTAAAGGGGAAATAGGTCCAGTATGCCTCACTCAGTGTCTCATAGAAAGCTGCTGGACTTTCATTAGGCTTCTGCAAAATCCCAGAAATTTTAGCCATATTGGTGGGCTTCTTGGCTCCGGCCTTGACCACCCCTGGAGGAAAGCCATCTGATATCTTTCTATCCTGGCCTTTTTGACTTCTGAGTTCAGGGACCAATCGGGTTCCTCATCCGGGAGGGCATCCCTTGCCCATCTGTCTTTATCTAATGTCCCTGCCGGGGCCTGGGTCTGGAGCCACTTCTGAGCCTCTGTCATTACTCTCGTGCGCTCCTCAGTGTTAAAGAACATGAAAAGGAGCTGCTTGCAGTCCACCCAGGTGGGCTTTTGGGTCTGGAAAATCATTTCTAGGAGGTCTACCATGGCCTGAGGTTTTTCAGAATAAGCTGGGGTGTGTGTCTTCCAATTCAGAATGTCACTTGTGGTAAAGGGCTGACAATAATAGACTGGCGTTCCTTCCTGTAAGGTCTCATCCTTGCAAAGCACTTGGGCACCCCAATCTCCCTGAGAGGCATCCAACATGCTGGTTGTGGTTTGTGCCTTTGATCAGCTGAACGCAAGTGCCGCCCAACTGGCTCTGGAGAGCCCGGTTGAGGAGAGACGGAGGGGGGCGTTGTTTCCAGACTTTCTGGACCTTCCAGGCTAGCAGGGGGAGCACTTGGTACTGCCTGTGTCTCATATGGAAGTCATAAAACTGGTGGGATTTCCTCGAGGGGAGCGGCCTGTGGAATAGGGGGCTGAGCTTCCTTCTGAGGGACCTGCTTCTTTTGTCCTGCCTGCTTTTTCTTTTTTCTGTTCCTGTCCTCCCTGCCTCTCCTTTCCCTGCTCCTGCCCTCATTGCCTCTCCTTTCCCTGCTCCTGCCCTGCGTGCCTATTTACTTCTGCTACTAAAACCTTACTTGGTCCCTTCATACACATGCAGAACCGGACCCAAGGCGGCAAGGTTTGAACAAGTGCTAACCAGCTGTCTATGTAGGGAAGCTGATCTGGTTTTCCAGGGTCTCCTGTGACTACATTCCAGACCGCCCTGAAAATCCTTCATCTAAAGAGCCTTCCAAGGGGAAGCCGACCCTGAAAGCTGGCCATTTTACTTCACAGAATTTCCTCAGTTTTTCAGGATGATGGGTGGCGTGAGACAGACAAGGGAGGGAGTGACCTGTTTACACAGATTCACTCAGATGCCTCCTGTCCATGTCCCTTGGGCACTTTGATTCGTCTTAGCTAAGGTGCACCCATATAAACCCCATGCCTGGTCAGCTTCGAGTTGGGGGTGAGTCACCTATATGCCTTATGACGAATTGGAGAACTGCAAACCGGGGCCGACTTGGACTCCGTAACTGAAGTTGTGGAGCCACACAAAGGAGAGGAGAGGGCAGGCCCTTTCCTTTCACTCACACACTTTTACCCATCATTCACTCAGAGATTAAACAATCCATCCAATTCCTGACTAGTTTCATGAGGAAGCTTTATGCCTTCCAGGGAGGTGATCAAGCTCCCACTTCCCTCATTGGAATGGGTCTGACCTTCTTTGGCTTTGTTTAGGGCAACCTGCACCAATGCACAGCCAATGCCTACTAGCATGGCAAGGCATCTTCACCATCCTCCAATTCTGGACTGTTTTTCTCTGCCTAGTAAGCATGTTACTTGGGGCCACTGCTCTCTGTGGTTGAAGTAGTCTGGTTCCTCTCTTGGATACATTGTTGTAGGAATCCACACAGGCTTGGAGTTTTCTGGAAATATATAAGTATATCCTCACCCAAAAGTTAATAAAGGGAACCTTCTATAAACTAGACTCAGGATATTTTCGTATTTGCCAAACCATGTTCCTCTGGCTTATTTTGACACCAGTGTAATTTCATGGGTGTCTGGCCATCAGCATTACAAGTGAAAAACAAAAATTAAAGTAAAAAAAATAAGGTATTTAAGGCTTGATGTCATTTACTTACAGGATAATACTCCACTACCCCCCCTTGTGGTTTAAATAATATTAAGCTGGTTTTAGAAATCCTGTAGTGCAAGCATTGATAGCTTTTAATTCAATTCTTTGCACAGAAGGATGACGGATCTGAATTCATTGCATGATAATCAGCTTTACTATGACCTGAACCATCAGTAAAAAATTAATGCTCCAGAAATAGCTTCCTGCCTAGTACAACTAAGTCCCCCTGAATATTCACTTATTTTAATTGTCAATTTAAATCAGTCTGAATTAAGGCTTATTTTCTAACTTTATTTGTCCTTGGGTGTGGAGAGTAAATGACATAAATTGAATTTCTGCTATCAGTCTTTGAGAATATTGGCATATCCTTTGTTAGGGAAGTAAAATGCAAGTTATTTACTTTACTTTTTGAGGCCTAATACATTGATTTTTTTAAAACTATAGTTTATTTTATATTTGAAAGAAATCTCCCTTTATTTTTTCCCAGAGTAATTTCTAGGCCACATTTAGGGAGTTTCTTTATTTCTTTACTCATTTTTCTTTCTTTTAAACAGCACAACAAACATTGTTGCTTTTTGGAAGCAGTCCAATACTGCCCTGTATACATTTTAAGTGACATTCTTTTTACTTATGGTGACTCATTAATAATCAGATTTAATGTTAGGATAATAACATTCAGTGTACCCTGTAAAAGGCAGGCTGTGGATTTTTTTCTTAAAATTCCTCTTCTGAATAATCTGGGTCTGCGTAAGTAATATTCAGTAACTTTGTCTTGCCCTCCCTTAGTGGTTGAAAACTTTTAAAATGTAGTTATTAATTTTTATTTGATAAAGCTTCCCATGTGATTTCAAGTATATGAGATCAGCCTAATTCAATTTAAAAATAAATTCATTTAAGAAGAGAGAATGAATTATTGAATCATTCCAGGGCCCTTAAAATGTACTAAAGTCACCTCTCCATTAAAGTCTTGAAATTTAACTTGTTAACACTATCAAATACACACACACACACACACTCACACACAAACACTAGAGGAATGGTGCATGGAATGCATGCAAGGGGGGTGTGTCCCTCAGTCCAGCCTGCACCTTCTCCAATCTGGGACCCCTGGATGGATGTCCAAATGTCCAGTTAGACCCAAACCTACAGGCCTAAACGGGCAGCCAGAAAACCCTCTCACAATCCTGGACTGCTGGCTCCCAACTGCTTTTTTGCCTTCCTTCCAGATTTCCCCTAACCAATTCTGCCTGCCAGCCTGATCACCGACTAACCACTCCCCTGCCAACCTGATTGATGCCTAACTGCTCCTCTGCCAGCCTGATTGCCCCAAACTGCCCTCCTCCACCGGCCTGGTCACCCCTAACTGCCCTCCCCTGCCAGCCATATTGCCCCAACTGCCCTCCCCTACAGGCCTGGTCCCCCGTCAACTGCCCTCCCTGCTGACCTGGTCACCCCTAACTGCCGTCCCCTGCCAGCCTCATTGCCCGTAACTGTTTTCCCCAGCTGATCTGGTTCCCCACCAACTGCACGACCCTGCTAACCTCGGTCCCCCCAAACTGCCCTCCCGTGTAAACCTTGTCCCCCCAACTGCCTTCCTGTGCAGTCCTGGTCCCACCCCCAACTGCCCTCCCCTGCCAGTCTCTTTGCCCCTAACTGCTTTCCCCTGCTGGTGTGGTTCCCCCGCAAATGCCCTCACCTGCAAGGCCTGGGTCTCCCCCAACTTCCCTTCCCTACAGGCTTGATCGCCCACAAATGCCCTCCCTTACGGGCCTGGTTCCTCCCTATTGATTCCCAGATGTCATCCTGGTGTCTCTGTCTTAAATCGTGGCCCAAGTCAGAGATTGCCTTCCGGGCACAGCCCTCCGGACCTTTCCAGGAAAGGTTCTGACCCTGGGGTGGTAGTGAAGACTTTCCTGCCCACCTGGGTTTCCCCAGCCTCTTGGCCTCACTCCGGACCCCAGGGGGTGGGGGAGACATCTCCTGCCATCCTTCAGGTCCCCGTCCATAGCCTTGGCTCAACGATTGGGGTGCTAATCCTTGGGCCTCTGCTACTGACCCTAGGTTTCAAAATGGGCAATCGTAAATCCAAATCTGATCCTCACCAATCTGGCTAAGCTGGGCCTGTCCCAGGATCTCCGTCCTAAACACCTCATTTACTTCTGTAACGTGGCATGGCCTCAATATGAATTGGACAACAGGTCAACATGGCCTGAACATGGGAAAATCGATTTTAACATTCTGACTGACATCAACAATTTCTGCCAACGAACTGGGAAGTGGCTGCAGGTTCCATATGTCCAGGACTTTTTCAATCTGCTCTCCCGTCCCTCCCTCTGCTCCACCTGTTCCACCGCCCAGGTCCTCCTAGCTCCCGAGAAACTCTCTCTGCCTAGTGAGACCCCTCCACTTTCCACATTATCTGAACCCCCTGAGAATCTTTCTTCCCCTCCAACTCGCCTGCCTCCCTACGACAGGGCCCCTTCTGCCCTGCCTTCTCCTGCCCTGCCGTCTGTTCCCTCCCTTCCCCCATCCTCACTCCCCAAGCTCCCTTCGCTGCCCCCTCCCCCAGAGCCTTCTCCCTTACCTGCTGACCTTCCCCTTACCCCACCCCTGCCTGCTTCCCAGTCAGCAGGCACACCCGCTCCGATACCTTTCTCAGGCCTATGACCTCAGCTGGCATTACATCCATGTCATTCTTTCTTCTACCCTAACATCAGATGAAAGGGAAAGAGTCTTAGGAGCGGCGATGGACCACACAGATCAGATCCACCTTCCAGATGCCTCTATGCCAGTGGGGGCCCAGGCCGTTCCTCGTCAGGAACCAGGCTGGGAGTAACAACTAGATACCCCCGAAGGGCGAGACGGGCGCCGTTGTCTCGACCAGATTCTCCAATGCCAAATAGCCGACCTACAAGCCTTCTCCCACAAGGTGGTTAATTTTGACAAGCTGAGGGAAATTACTCAGGGACTAGATGAGAACCCCGCGGTCTTCCATAAAAGGCTGACTGAGGCTCTAACCTTATATACTCATCTGGACCCTGGGTCCCTGGCCAGAGCAACAGTTCTAGCCACTCACTTCATTTCACAGCCAGCCCAGATATTTGAAAAAAGTTTAAAAGGGCAGAGGATGGCCCTCAGAACCCTGTCTGGGATCTGGTGAATATGGCATTTAAGGTTTTCAATGCCAGTGAGGAGCAGGCAGAATCAGATCGGGAGGCCGCCCTTCGACAAAAGGTGAACCTGCAAACTCAAGCCTTGGTAGCTGCCCTAAGGCCGGCAGCCATTCATGGTCCAAGGGGGACTGTGCGTAGTGGGGGTGCAACGAAAGGACAAATGCAACTGGGAGGATGCTTCAAATGCAGAAACGAAGGCCACTGGGCTAAACAATGCCCTCAACCCCGGGCTCCAACCAAGCCCTGCCCGGCGTGCGGTCAAAGCGGCCACTGGAAAAGTGACTGCCCTTGGAAAAGTGATGGGCCCTCT
This sequence comes from Cnephaeus nilssonii, assembly GCF_951640355.1. Classification (NCBI taxonomy): domain Eukaryota; kingdom Metazoa; phylum Chordata; class Mammalia; order Chiroptera; family Vespertilionidae; genus Cnephaeus; species Cnephaeus nilssonii. The sequence goes on along the minus strand of NC_137096.1, from coordinate 9,723,396 downwards.
GCATCTCAAAGTAGAGGGGCCGTCCTTCCAGGTCATGACCCGCCACTGGCCATGCTGGGACTGGCTGAAGACTGAAGATGCCCGGACTCGACGACCCCTATCACCCTCGCCGAGCCCTGCGTAAAGCTCCAGATAGCGAGTAAGCAGATCTCCTTCTTGATCGATAAAGGGCCTACCTTTTCTGTTTGCCCTCCTTTTCCAGGCCACTATTCCCTTCCATGATCTCGGTCATGGGTATTGACGGCAAATCCACCTGTCCGCTGACCACTGGGCCACTTCCCTCTCTCCTCAACAATAGTCCTATAACCCACTTATTCCTAGCCATGCCTTTGTTCCCCATGCCTCTATTAGGATGAGATATCCTCACCAAACTAGGAGCCACTCTGCAGCTCACTCAGAGTACTTCAGCCTCCTTGCTTCTTCCGCTCCTGGCTCCCTCCCTTCACGGAAACACTGATCCCCCACTGCCTGCATCCCTTGTCAACCCAAAATATGGGACACCTCTACCCCGGTGGTTACAAGACATCATACCCCGGTCAGGATCAGACTTAAGGACCCCACCTCATTTCCCTCCCATGCCCAGTTTTCCATCTCCCCAACTCATCACCGAGGCCTCAAACCTCTCATTACTCGACTTCTGGGGCAGGGTATCCTCATACCTATTGACTCTCCCAGAAACACCCCCATCCTCCCCATTAGGAAGGCAGACGGGACCTACCGGCCTGTGCAGGACCTCCGACTAATCAATGAAGCGGTAGTCCCCATCCACCCGGTAGTCCCCAATCCTTACACTCTCCTTTCCCACATCCCATCTGTACCACCCACTTTTCCGTCCTGGACCTCAAGGACGCCTTCTTTACCATCCCTCTGGGTCCAGACTCTTACCTTCTGTTTGCATTTACTTGGGAGGACCCTGACGAGCAGGTATCCTGCCAATCCCCTGGATGGTTCTCCCCCAGGGATTCAGAGACAGCCCTCATTTGTTTGGCTAGGCCTTACCCAGAGACCTCCAACAATTCTCATTAGAACCCAGCACTCTTCTCCAGTATGTAGATGATCTCCTTCTCTGCAGCCCCTCTTTAGACATTTCTCGGAGGCAGACAGCTGGCCTCCTCAACTTTCTAGGGGACAAAGGATACCGTGTGTCTCCTGCCAAGGCGTAACTGTCGGCCCCCACCGTCACTTACTTGGGGGATCTGTCTGACTCCCAATTCCCGAGGACTGACAGTTGACCGAGCACAGGCAATACAAGACCTACAGCCTCCCACTTCTGCGGAACAGATCTTGTCCTTTCTAGGGTTAGTAGGATTCTTCTTCCACTGGGTCCCAAATTTTCCTCTCCTAGCTAAGCCTCTATACCAGGCAGCTAAAGAAACACCAATAGGCCCCCTCTCTTCACCCTCCCTTATTCACCAGGCTTTTTCTAAGCTCTGAGATGCCCTTCTGGCCTCTCCCCCTCTTTCTCTCCCGGACATCTCCAAGCCTTTCCAACTATTTACTGATGAGAAACAGGGAATAGCTATGGGGGTCCTCACCCAGCCCCTAGGGCCAGCCTTCACCCCCGTAGCCTACATGTCCAGACACCTTGATCCCACAGTTCGGGGATGGCTGCCCTGCCTCCACGGTCTGGCTACAGCCACTGCTCTCACCAAGGAGGCCCAGAAGATCTGCCTCCAGGGACTCTTACAGTTCTTCGCCACCCATAAGCTACAGGATCTTCTGTCATACCGATCCTTATCTCTCCTGGCCCCCTCTCGCATACAGGAACTCCATCTCCTGTTCCTCAAGAATCCTGACATCTCCCTAACTCAGTCCCCATCCCTGAACCCAGCCACTCTCCTTCCTGCTGCCTCCACCCAACCTGTGGCAATGCACTCCTGCCCGGAGGTCGTCGAGGCCCTCACTCAACCTCGGGTGGGACTCTCAGATCTTCCTTTCTCTAATCCTGACTTAACTCTGTTTATGGATGGAAGCTCATGCCTAGACCGCTAGGGACATCGGAAAGCCTCCTATGCGGTAGTAACACTCTAGCAGATCCTGGAGGGGACCCGGCTCTCAGAGGGTACCACCTCTCAAAAGGCTGAGCTCATTGCGCTAACCAGGACCCTGCAATTGGCCAAAGGGAGGAGGGTAAACATATATACAGACTCCAAATATTCCTTTCTAATAGTCCATTGCCACACGGTTATTTGGAGAGGGGCTTTCTCTCTACTAAAGGCTCACCTATTATCAACACTAGACTCATAACCTGCTTACTTGAAGCCTTACAGCTTCCCTCACAGGTAGCCATTGTGCACTGCTGAGGCCATCAGACAGACTCCTCGATGGTTACACGGGGAAATGCCCATGCAGACGCGGTGGCCAGAGGCTTAACTCAGGGTGAAGGGTCCCCAGCCCCGGTCCTGTTCCTTTCCCTTCCCTCCATTACCCCTCAGGATACAGAAGAAGAAAAAAATAAACTCCTACAACGGGGAGGCTCTTCTGGTCCTGAGGGATGGATCTTCATAAATAACAAGATTGCCCTTCCCAGGGATCAGGTAGGGGCCATTGGCCAACAGGTCCACCAGTCATTGCACATTGGACTGCTGGCACTTGGGAGGTTCTTCGAACCCCTCTTCACCTCGCCCACACTGTGAGAGGCAGTCATGAGTGCCTGCTCCTCCTGCTCCAAGTGTGTAGCTATCTCACCCCAGGGAAGAATGCGCTCCAACTTTCCTACCCATCAAATGAGGGGACACCTCCCAGGGCAGTACTGGCAGGTAGACTTCACCTATATGCCTCCCCACAAGAAGACCGACTATCTGCTTACCATGGTAGACACCTTGACAGGGTGGGTAGAGTCCTTCGCTACCCTCAAGGAACCTGCTCTGGTTGTGGCTGAGATGCTAATAACACATATAATCCCAAGGTTCAACCTCCCCACCTCCATAAAATCAGACAACGGCCTGGCTTTCATATCAAGTGTCGTTCAGCATGTTAGCGCCTCACTTGGCATCTCCTGGAAACTGCACATACCCTACCACCCACAATCATCGGGTAAGGTCGAGAGGGCCAATATCCTTCTTAAAGACCATCTAACAAAACCCTCTCTAGAAATTCACAGCTCCTGGCCGGATCTCCTATCCATGGCCCTGACCAAAATCCAGGCTACACCAAGGAGCCCCAACTTCTTAAGCCCTTTTTTACTCCTATATGGGAGACCCTTCTTGCTCAACCGTCATCTCCCTCCTGACCTTCCTCTCCTGGCTATTTATCTTGCATACCTGTCTCTACTCAGGCAGCTGCTCCGGGAAAAGGCTGACAAATTTCTACCCAGGCCAGAACCAGCTGACCAAGGCTCGCAAGGACCACCCCTCCAGACCAGGGACACAGTTCTCCTTAAGAATCTATATCCCAAGGCCTTGGAACGCAGGTGGACAGGACCTCACACAGTAATCCTCACAACCCCCACTGTGGCCAAACTACTGGGAGATCCATCGTGGCACCACCTCTCCAGACTCAAGAGGACCCCGGAACTGCATGACTTCTATGAATGTGAGGTGTTGGGCCCCACTAAGGTCCGCCTTAGCCTCCCTCCCCCTCTTTCTTCTCCTCCCAGCCCTGGGCAATGTACACCCACGCCCACCTGCTTATGTGTGGAGGTTGGAGGTCCGTGAAACCTAGGACAAGGACAGCACACAAGTTACCCGGCAGGTAGGATCTCAGGACTGCCTTCTGGTCGGATGCCAGGCAGAGATCCTGATTGCTGTCGAACTCCAGTCAGTGTCCAATGGTGGCCGACCATATGCCTGCTTTGCTTAGGACCAGTGGAACCCAGACAGATGTAATCAAGACGTCAACACCTATGGGGGTTGCCGCTGGTCAGGCTGTGTCATCCATGATGCCTACAATGAGGTAAGTTCTGGTCCCTTTTTCTGGAAGGACGGGACCTTCAACATCAGGGTCTGAGACCCCTGGGACCAGCGATGGGTTGTGGGCGTTATGGGAAAACTATAAGGGGGTGGTTGGAGCTCCAACCCTTCAGGGACCATCTACATCTCCTGGGAATATGTCATGGCCCAGGAGGCCCAAATCCAGGTCTCCAAAGCATCCTACAGGCCAAACATTCCTTTAAAGGGAAGATGTCTGATTCCCCCTGGGTAAAAGTCCTGTCTTCCTGGCTTCAATTTATCCAACACACTCTACTATTCCTTAATGAGACCCGCACCCTGCCCAATGTCTTGCACTGCTTTTTATGTGTCTCTCTCCAAAGACCTTTGCTAGCTGCCGTCCCACTCATGACTCCTCCAGGAACCCAAGGACACAGTGAATGTGAACCTCCCCTGGCTGGCATTCCCCTCTGGGAACCCGAAACTCCGGAACCCACCTTGCCCCCGCAGATATGCTACCAGACCAGCAACCCAGTAACTGTCACTTTGAAGTGTACCCAAAACCACACTGCAGCATGTCCCACCAAGGCCAGCCCGGGTACACTATTTTGGTGCAATGGCACCTTAAGCATCTGCATAAAATTCTCTGACAACAGGCCTTGATTCGTGGTCACAGTAGTTCCCCAACTAACCTTGTATGGAGAGTTGGAGCTTACCTGATTGCCCCCTTCATCACACCCTCGGACCCGCCAGGCCACCTTATTCCCTGTCATGTTGGGGGTAAGTATTGCTGCCTCCATAGGCCTAGCTGGGGGGCGGCCCTCAGGAACAGCATAATCTATGCTCAGGATTTCAATGACAAACTCCAGATAGCCCTGGAGTCTACTACTACCTCCTTAGCCTCCCTGCAAAGGCAAGTAACATTGGTAGCCCAATTTGCCCTGCAGAACCGAAGGGCCCTATAACTTCTTACTGCGGAAAGAGGAGGAACCTGCATGTTCCTTCAAGAATAATGCTGCTACTACATCAACGAGTCCGGAGTGGTGGAACACAACGCGTAGACCCTGACTAAGCTGAGTGTAGAATTACATGCAAGACACTCCTGGGACAACTCTCTTTTCGGCTGGCTCCAAATCCCTTTAGCTACCTGGATCCTACCCCTGATAGGGCCCCTAATTCTCATCTGTGTCTTTTTTTCCCTAGCTCCCTGCCTCCTCAAATTCATCAGCTCCCGGATCACAGAACATAAATCCCAGACATATCCCCAAATTCTGCTAAATGTTAAATGACGGACCAGGAAAGAAAAAACATGGCGAAAAAGGGACTTTTTAAATAGCACTCTCAAGAGTGGGCATCCATTTTACAGGTTCACTAAAAAAAAAGAATTATTGGTAAATGGGCCATGTGTGTCCCCACCCCCACATCCTGTTTGCTCTGGGGAAATTCATTAAATGGCCTGGTCCCCTAGGTTTCTTTTCTTATTAAATTAAATAAAGGCATGCCTAATAAACTAACAATAAACACATTAAACCAAACATAAAGGACAAATCAACAAACATATAGACAAGACTTAATAAATCAAAGTTCTTTTCCAGGATCTATTCTCTCCATAGCATTGACTACCCTTTAAAGATATTTTAGCTAAACTCTGCCTGTCCCAAGGTGTGCTATGGTAATTTTTAAACAAAGCATTGAAGAGTCCCCGTCCCAGAAGAGTAATTGCTCTATCCTCTCTACCTGCTGAGCCTTTCCACACCAGAGGTGGAGGATCTGGTGGCAGTGCTTTTTAAATCATTACAGACTTTTGATCCCAATACAAAATAGGCACAATGCAATTTGAACAAGACCCACATAGTTAAATATGACAAAAGCACTTCTTTTTCTTGAGCCAAATTAATAGAGTACATTTTGACATTTGAATTTCTTTATCCTTGAGCATGGAAGCTAAAATTTACAATGGTATTTTTGCCTTTTGGACAATTCCATACCCATTATGGCCTGGCTTGAAAGAAAAGACCCTAGCCCATTTTGGATCACAAATTCCAATGCTTGGTGCTAGATAATGCTCAGTGAATCTCCCCACCTTTTTCCCCGGTTATCCCACCTTTTTCCCCTTGGACTTCCTTTATTTGCTCTGGCAAAACTTCTTCTCCAGTCCCTGTCTCGAGCGACATAAATGCCAAAGTCGTTTTTGCAGCAAGGGTTCAGGAATCAGGAGAAGGGGCTGCAACATAAATGGATACACTAGACAAGAAATATAAATTAAGAAGGCATTGAGGGAGCCAGATGGGTACTTACTTTCTAGTCAGTGGTTCCCCGAATGTCCAGACCCACTGCTTTTTATTTACACATTTTGCTCACTAGCAAATCAAACACAAAGGTAAGGTTTGGTTAAAAATCAAGGGTGATCAGGTTAGGGGAACTGCTTTCCTCTGTTCAGCCAGCAGTAGGTAATAATAGACAGATTTTCAACCCTGTTGAATATCTAAGTCCATCAGCCTCCTGACATTTATTATGCTAACTACTTTGGTCTTTGCCCTAAGCAAAGCCACACAATTTTGTGGTAATTTTTAAAAATTCAAGTTGGAAGGCTTGTTGGTAACTGTACACTCAACAGTCCAATGGTGAACTTTTAAAAACCTCTCCCATTTGTGATGTTTGTTTACATTCACTAATAAAAAATACTTAGGATTCAAGATAGCTCAATGTTTGAGAGAGCATACCTTTGTGGTGAATTAAATGTCAAACTGTTGAAGATAAAGTGCATGAGTAGTTCTACAATAAAATACATGTCACTATCTAATGAAACTTTTGTTCATTTCATTCAGAAGTATAGTCAGGGAAGCTAACTGGTTCAGTTTAACTTGCAATCTCTGTTTCAATCTTATTATTCCCACTTCAGAAAAGTGCTGATGTCATTTCAATAAGCAAAAGGATGCTTACATTTAGACTTCTTCAAACTTTTATATCATTCCTTCCGTAATGTTTTCCCTACTTACTCTATTCCTTTAAAGGTTGAGGACATATAAAATGCCACAGGGAGGAGGTCAACAGTTGTTTTGCAGCCTGTTGGAGGTTCCTCAACTCTTTGCTTGCTCTAATTGGAAAACAGGGTAGCATGCCATGAAGACAAAGCACACTGCTTCCTTTTGCATTGAGTTCAGTTCAAAGACTGTACAGGTATGCACTTATGGTCAAAAGAAACTTGGGGAAATTTAGAGCCAAGAATGCAACTCACCATCCAAGCACATTGTTTTTACATGTTTGGGGTAAAATTGGACAAGAGATTGCATTTTGAGGAAAACTTTATTCTGAGAATTTTAACAAAACAGATGTTCAATTTAAACATTTACGTATATTGTAATTTAAATCAACACTTATGAAAAAACCCTGAATAATTCACACTTTGTATCCTATGCAGAAACTTCATAAAGGGATCTACAATTCTTAATTCTTCCCCAAACCCACCATTTGCTTTTAGTTATCCTGCCTAATAATAGACAAATATGCAAATTGACCGACACAACCACAAGCCACGCCCACCATCCAATAAGAGTGACTATGCAAATTAACCCAAACCAAATGGGTACAGCCATAGAGAGCAAGGTTTCCTAGGTAACAGAGGAAGCCAAGCTTTCTGCCTGCCCTTGCCAGGCCTGAGCCTCCACTCAAGCTACAAAGTTTCAATTATAGAAGGTAAACAAATTCAAACAAATGGTGGCAGGATGGAGCTTGAGAGAGCAGGCCAGGGTTGCCGCCGGCAACAGGGGAAGCAAAGCTTTGTGCACAACCTGGCCGTGCCCACCTGCTTAAGGCAACAAAGTTTTAATTATAACCCCAACACAAATGGCTGCCTGCCTCGGAGGGAGCCCCAGGCTTGGCTCCGCCCCAGGCTTGGCTCCGCTACAGGCTACAAAGTTTCAATTATAGAAGGAAAATAAATTCCAGATACCAGGGCCTCCGCTTGGGTTTCCAGGGGGCATGGCCGGCCTGCAAACCACCGGAGGCCCCTCGCTCAGGCCGCCCCACACCCCAAGGGAACCCCCACCTGATCTGGGACGCCCCTCAGGGCAAACCAGCTGGCCCCCACCCCTGTACCAGGCCTCTATCCTATCTAATAAAAGAGTAATATGCAGATTGATCATCACTGCAACACAATATAGCTGCCCCCATTTGGTCAAAGATCCTGCCCCCATGTGGACACAAGATGGCCACCACAAGATGGCCAGCAGGAGAGGGCAGTTGGGAGGCACCCTGACTGCAAGGGAGGGCAGTTGAGAGGGACCAAACCTGCAAGGGAGGTCAGTTGAGAGGGACCAAGCCTGCAAGGGAGGGCAGTTGGAGGTGATCAACCCTGCAGGAGAGGGCAGTGAGGGGTGACCAAGTCAGCAGAGGAGGGAAGTTGGGGGCAAACAGGCTGGCAGCAGAGTGGTTAGGGGGTGATAGGCTGGCAGGCAGAAGCGGTTAGGGGCAATCAGGAATGGCAGGCAGTCAAGCAGTTGGGAGCAAGCAGTCCTGGATTGCGAGAGGGATGTCCCATATTGGAGAAGGTACAGGCTGGGCTGAGGGACAACCACCCTCCGTGCACGAATTCCGTGCACCGGGCCTCTAGTTCTTAAATAACAGAAGACAATTTCTTTATAAATTAAATGTCGTCCGTACCTTAGCATCATTTTTAATTTCAGTGTCTACTTTGTCTGTCACAGGGACTTCCCCACTGACTCTGCCAGAGGAGCCCGATAAGTTGATCTACTGTACTGCATGATTCATTCTCTCCTCTGTAGATGGTGAATCCTATGATCCTAGCCAGCACCATGCTAGGGATCTCATACAGAGGTGTCCCACTGGCTCTTGCAATAATTGCCATCCCCCATCCCCATCAAAACCATCTGTTCTGTGGCTATGGTAATCATCTCAGCAACTGTTTACAACATAAGTCAGAAGAGGCCGGCATGCTGGTGGTGCTCCACCTGAGCCTCCTGTAAAGTCAGTGACCAAATAACAACACTTGATTCTCTTTTTTAATTTCTTTGTTGATTAAGGTATTGCATATGTGTCCTCATCCCTCCATTAACTCCCTAACATCCCCTCACTCATGTCCTCATTGCGCTGGTGTTCATGTTCCTTGGTTAGGCTTATATTCCTAAATACAAGTCCTTTGGTTGATGTCTCTTCCTTTCCCCCAAACTCCCCTATCTTCCCTCTGAGGTTTGGCAGTCTGGTTGATGTTTCTCTGTCTCTGGATCTGTCCCTGTTCATCAGTTTATATTGTTCATTATATTCCACAAATGAGTGAGATCATGTGATATTTATCTTTCTCTGACTGGCTTATTTAACTTAGCAAAATGCTCTGCAGTTCTATCCATGCTGTTCCAAATGGTAAGAATTCCTTTTTTTAATGCAGCGTACTATTCCATTATGTAGATGTACCACGGTTTTTTTAATCCACTCATCTGCTGATGGGTACTTAGACTGTTTCCAAATCTTAGCTATAGTGAATTGTGCTGCTATGAACATAGGGGTGCATATATCCTTTCTATTGCTGTTTCTAATTTCTTGGGATATATTCCTAGAAGTGGGATCACTGGGTCAAATGAGAGTTCCATTTTTAGTTTTCTGAGGAAACTCCATACTGTTCACCACAGTGGCTGCACCAGTCTGCATTCCTGCCAGCAGTGCAAAAGAGTAAGTTTTTCTCAGCATCCTCAGAAACACTTGTGGTTTGTTGATTTGTTGATGATAGCCATTCTGATAGGTGTGATATGGTCCCGCATTGTTGTTTTGATTTGCATCTCTCGGATAATTAGTGACTTTTTGGATGTTTTCATATGTCTCCTGGTCTTCCTTCTGTCCTCCTTTGAAAAGTGTCTATTTAGGTCCTTTACTCATTTTTTGTTTGGATTGTTTATCTTCATTTGTTAAGTTGTATGAGTTCCCTGTAAATATTGAAGATTAAACACATATCTGTGATGACATTGGCAAATATGTTCTCCCATGCAGTGGGCTTTCTTGTTATTTTGTTGATGGTTTCTTTTGCTGTGCAAAAGCTTTTTATTTTGATATAGTCTCATTTGTTTATTTTCTCTTTAGTTTTCATTGCCTGAGGAGCAGTAACAGTGAAGAAGTTCCTTCAGCATATCTGAGATTTCGCTGCCTGTGGATTCCTCTAGTATTTTTATAGTTTCCCATCTAATGTTTAAGTCCTTTATCTATTTTGAGTTCATTTTTGTGTATGGTGTACGTAGGTGGTCTAGTTTCATTTTTTTGCATGTATCTGTCCAATTTTCCCAACACCATTTATTGAAGAGACTGTCTTGACTTCATTGTATGTTCATGCCTCCTTTGCGAATATCAATTGGGCATAGTGGTTTGGGTTGATTTCTGGTGCTGGAAACTGATCATTGTCTCACTAATAGAAAGTTGAGGACAGGAAACCCGGAAGGCTGGTCAACAACCTGAATTGCTCTAATCACTCACTGTTTAGTTGAAACATTGTTAGCTGAAGCAGCCTCCACCTCTGTTTGTCTATGTAAATTTCTTTTATTGGAGTTTCCTGCCTAAGGGCTATAGGTGTATCCCAAAGTCTCAATAAAAGGGATAGCAAGGCCAGAGCAGTGTGTAGCCCTCCCACTAGAGGTGGGCACCTGTCTGGCCCCCAATATTCCCAAATTAATACTTTTTTTATTCACTTTCATTTGTGTTCGACCTTCTCCAGAACCCGAACCCTGAACCAAAACCCTGAACCCCGTAGGATGTAAAAGGGGTTCCCACATTCTGGGTTCTCTATTCTATTCCATTGATCTATATGTCTGTTCTTGTGCCAGTACCAGGCTGTTTTAAGAACAGTGGCTTTGTAATACAGCTTGATATCTGGTATTGGGATCCCACCTACTTTGTTCTTCTTTCTCAGGATTGCTGCAGCTATTTTTTATTTTTTATTTTTTAATTTTTTTATTCCCGATGAATTTTTGGAAAGATCCTTGTAAATCTGTGAAATACGCTTCTGGTATTTTAATGGGGATTACATTGATTATGTAGATTGCTTTGCGTAGTATGGACATTTTGATGATGTTGATTCTACTAATCCATGAACACAGTATGTTCTTTAATCTGTTGATGTCTTCCTATATCTCTTTTTTTCTGTGTCCTGTAGTTTTTCGCATATAGATCTTTTACCTCCTAAGTTAAGTTTATTCTTAGGTATCTTTTTTTTTTTTTTTTGGTGTGATGGTAAATGGAATTGCTTTTTAATCTCTTTTTCTATAAGTTCACTATTTGTGTAAAGAAATGCCATAGATTTCTTGGCATTAATTTTGTATCCTGCTACATTGCCAAATTCATTCAGTAAGCCTAATAGTTTTTGATGGGTCTTTAGGGTTTTCTATGTACAATATCATGTCAATTGTGAATGACAATTTTACTTCTTCTTTTCTATTTTGGATGCCTTTTATTTCTTCTTCTTGTAAGATGCAATGGCTAGTACTTCCAATAGTATTTTGAACAGGACTGGTGAGAGTAGGCATCCCTGTCTTGTTCCTGTTCTTAGGGAAAATGGTTTTAGTGTTTTTCCATTTAGTATGATGTTGGCTGTGGGCTTTTCATATATGGCTTTTATTATGTTGAGGTATGATCCTCCTATTCCCACCTTGTTGAGAGTTTTTATCAAGAAGGAGTGTTGGGTTTTGTCAAATGCTTTTTCTGCAACAATTTATATGATTATGTGATTTTTATCTCTCAATTTGTTTATGTGATGTATCACGTTTATTGATTTGCAGATATTGTACCATCCTTGCATCCCCGGGATAAATCCTTCTTGTTCATGGTGTATGATCTTTCTGATTTATTGCTGGATCTGATTTGCTAGAATTTTGTGGAGGATTTTGGCATCCATGTTCATGAGGGATATTGGCCTATATTTCTCTTTCATTGTGTTGTCTTTAGCTGGTTTTGGTATTAAGGTATGCTGTCTTCATACAAGTAGTTTGGAAGTGCTCCTTCCCCTTGAATTTTTTTGAATAGTCTGAGGAGCATAGGTTTTAGTTCTTCCTTCAAGGTTTGGTATAACTCCCTTAGTAGCCATCTGGTGCCGGGCTTTTTTTTCCTGGGAGCTTTGTAATGACTGCTTCAATTTCTTCCATAGTTATCAGCCTATTGAGATGTTTAGAATCTTCCTGATTGAGGTTTGGAAGGTTGTATTTTTCTAGGAATATGTCCATTTCTTCCAAGTTGTCCAGTTTGTTGAAAAAGAGTTGTTCATATTATTTTTTAAAAATCCTTTGTATTTCGGTGGGGTTTGTTGCTATTTCTCCTTTCATTTCTGATTTTGTTTATTTGGGTCCTCTCTCTTTGCTTCTTGGTGAGCCTGGCTAGAGGTTCATCAACCTCATTTATCCTTTCAAAGAACCAGCTCTTTGTTTCATTGATCTTTTATATATTTTTTTTTGTCTCTATGTCATTTATTTCTGCTTGGATCTTTATTATCTCCTCCCTTCTGCTCACTCTGGGCTTTTCTTGTTGCTCCCTTTCTAATTCTTTGAGTTGTAGATTTAGATGGTTTACTACCATTTTTTCTTGTTTTTGAGGTAGGCCTGATGAGCTATAAACTTCACTCTCAGGACTGCTTTCATTGTGTCCTAGAAATTTTGGATTGTTGTGTTTTTGTTGTCATTAGTTTCCAGGATGTTTTTAATTTATTCTTTGATCTCATTGGTAGCCCAGTCATTATTTAATAACATGCTATTCAGCTTCCAAGTGTTTGAGATTTTTGAATTGTTTTTATTGTAATTTATTTCTAATTTTATGGCATTGTGGTCTGAGAAGATGCTTGGTATGATTTCAATCTTCTTGAATTTGGGGAAACTTTGCTTGTGACCCAATATGTGGTCTATTTTTGAAAATGTCCCATGGGCACTTGGAAGAATGTATATTCTGTGGCTTTGGGGTGAAATGTTCTGAAGATGTCAGTTAAGTCCATCTGATCTAGTGAGTCATGTAGGATTGATGTTTCTCATTGCTTGGTATACATCTCTAGTAGGTCAAATACCGGATCAGATGGGAATTACCTTCATAACTTTTCTGAGGAAACTCCATATTGTTTTCAACAGTGTTTGTACCAGTCTGCATTCCCAACAACAGTGCAAGAGGGTTCCTTTGTCTCCACATATTCACCAGCACTTGTTGTTTGTTGATTTGTTGATGGTATCAACAGCTGTGAGATGGTATCTTATTGTCATTTTGATTTGCATGTCTTCAGAGATTAGTGACTTTGAGCATGTTTTAATGTGTCTCTTGGCCTTCTATATGTCCAATTTAGAAAAGAGTCTACTCAAGTTCTATGCCCATTTTTTATTGGATTGTTCATCATCCTTTTACTAGATGGGTGAGTTCCCTATTAATTTTGGAGAATAGGCCGTTATGGGATATAACATTGGCAAATACTTTCTCCCATGCAGTGAGCTTTCCTGTTTTTTGTTTGTTTGTTTTTTGTTGGTGTTGATGGTTTCTTCTTCTCGGCAGATAATTTTTGTTTGTTTGTATGTTTTTATTTTGATGTAGTCCCACATGTTTATTTCCTCCTTAGTTTCCATTGCCATAGGAGTTGCATCAATAAAGAACTTCTATGAAATATGTCTGATATTTTGCTGCTTTAAGATGCTGCTTAGATTTTTATGGTTTCCATCTTATGTTTAAGGCCTTTTATCTTTTTGAATTTATTTTCCTGTATGGTTTAAGTTGGTGGTCTAGTTTCATTATTTTACATGTATCTGTCCAATTTCTCAACACCATTTATTGAAGAGACTGTCTTGACTCAACTTTATGCTCTTGCCACCTTTGTCAAATATTAATTGAGCATAATGACTTGGGCGTATTTTGGGTTCTCAGTTCTGTCCAATTAGTATATTTGTCTGTTCTTGCACCAGTACCAGCCAGCTTGAGAACAATGGCTTTGTAATATAGCTTGAGAGCTGGTATTGTGATCTGCCAACTTTGCTCTTCCTTCTCATAATGTGGGTATTCTGGGTCTTTTTAAATTTCATACTAGAGACGTGGTGCATGAAATTCATGCACAGGGGGCGGGGAGTACCTCCTCAGCCCAGGCTGCATCCTCTCTAATTCGGGCTCCCTAGGGGGGATCAGACCTAAAACCAGTCAGACATCCCTAACATAATCTGGGACCTCTGGTTCCTAACTGATCACCTGCCTGCCTGCCTGATTGCCCCTTACTGCCCCCCCTTCCAGCCTGTTCAACCCTAACCTCCACTGCCTGCCGGGCTGATCGCCCCTAACTGTCTACCCTGCTGGCCTGGTTGCCCCTAACTGCCCCGCCGGTGCTTTCCTGGTCGCCCCCAATTGCCCACCACCACAGGCCTGGCCACCCCATACTTCTCCCCCAGCCATCCTGGTCACCCCTAAAAGCCCCCCTCTACTTATCTAGACACCCCTCACTGCCCCACCTGCTGGCCTAGTCCCTCCCAACTGCCCCCCTCCCCATAACTGGTCTGGTTGCCCCACACAGCCTGCTGTTCAGTTGTTGGTCATCCCTCATTATCCCCCCCTGCCAGCCTGATCACTCCTTGCAGCCTGCTGTTCAGTCATTTGGTCGTCCCTCACTAACACTCCTGCTGGCCTGGTCGCCCCATGCAATCTGCTGTTCAGTAGTCTGTCTGTTTGATTTGGTTGTGGCGGCCCTTGACTTTTTATATATTAGGATGAAGTTTTGCAGACTTTGTTCTATGTCTGTGAAATATGCCTTTAGTATTTTAATGGGCATTGCTGTACATCTGTTGATTACTTTGGATAATATGGCAATTTTAGTGATGTTGATTTACCAATACATGAACATGGTATATTCTTCCATTTGTTTGTCTTCCTCTCTCTTTTTTCAATGTCCTGTAGTTATCCAAGTATAGATCTTTTACCTCTTTAGTTACATTTATTCCTAGGTATCTTAATTTCTTTGTTGCAATGGTAAATGGGATTGTTGTATGTTTGTTCTTTGTTTGTTTAGTTTCTCTTTTTGTGAGTTCATTATTGATGTATAAAAATCCATAGAATTCTGGGTGTTAATTTTGCATCCTGCTATTTTGCCAAATTCATTTATTAAGTCTAGTAGTTTTTTGATGGAGTATTTAGGGATTTCTATGTACAATATCATGTCATCCTTGAATAATGACAGTTTTACTTCTTTTCCATTTGGAATGCCACTTATTACTTCTTTTTGTCTTATTGCTGTGGCTAGCACTTCCAGTACTGTTTCAAGAAGTGGTGAGAGTGGACATTCGTGCTTTGTTCCTGTTTTAAGGGGAGATGGTTTCTCTTTTTGCCCATTGAGTATGGTGTTGGCTGTAGATTTGTCATATAAGGCTTTTATTATGTAGAGGTGTGATACCTTTATTCCCAGTTTGCTCAGAATTTTTACCAAAAAAAAAAAAGTGTGTTGGGTTTTGTCAAATGCTTTTTCTGAATCAATTGATGTGACTATGTGATTTTTTATATCTCAAATTGTTTATGTGATGCATCACTTTAATTGACTTTGGGATCTTGTACCATCCTTGTATCCCTGGAATAAATCCAATTGGTCATGGTGTATTATCTTTCTAATGTAAGGCTGGTTCAGATTTGCTAGAATTTTGTTGAGGATTTTAGGATGTATGTTCATCAGAGATATATTGGCTTGTAATTCTCTTTCTTTTAGTGTTTTTATTGACTTTTGGGATTATGGTAATGCTGGCTTCATAGAAAGAGCTTTGAAGTGTTCCTTCCTCTTGAATTTTTTTGAAATAGTCTGAGGAGGATAGGTTTCAGTTTTTCTTTGAATGTTTGATAAAACTCACCTGTGAAACTGTCTAGCCCAGGGCTTGCATTTTTTTTTTTCTGGAAGGTTTTCAATAACTGTTTCAAGATCTTCCATATTTAGTGGCCTATTCAGATTCCTTTTATTCTTCCTGATTGAGTGTTGGAAGGTCGTATTTTTTTAGGAATATATTTATTTGTTCTAGGTTGACCAGTTTGTTGGAATAGAGTTGTTCATACTGTTTTTATAACCCTTTTTTATTTCTGTGGAGTCTTTTGTTATTTTGCCTCTTTCATTTCTGATTTTGTTTATTTGGGTCCTCTCTCTTTGCTTCTTGGTGAGCCTCAATAACAGTTCATCAATCTTATTTATTCTTTCAAAGAGCCAGCTCTTGGTTGTATTTATAAGAAGTAGTGATGCTTTTTCTCTTCTTTACTGTTTTGTTTGTTTGGTTGTTTCTTTTTTTGTCTCCATGTGATTTATTCATGCTGTGATCTTTTCTATTTCCTTCCTTCTGTTCATTCTGGGATTTCTTGTTGTTCTCTTTCTAATCCTTTAAACTTTTGCACTCGGATGTCCAGTGTGACTCGCCACGGTTAGCATGAGAATAAAGGAATCAAGAAAAAAGAAATCGAGTGCAAAGGGTTAAGCTGTAGAGTTAGATAATTTACTACCAGTTATTCTTGTTTTTTGAGGTAGGCTATGAACTTCCCTCTTAGGACTGCTTTCAGTTTATCACATTGGTTTTGGATTGTTGTTTTGATTTTTATTTGATTTTTGGGTGTTTTCAATCTCTTCTTTGACCTCTTTGATAACACAAACATCCTATCTAATAATAGACAAATATGCGAATTGACCATACCTCCAACACACCCACAAGCCACGCCCACAAGCCACGCCCACCACCAATCAGAGCGAGTATGCAAATTAACCAAAACCAAGATGGCTACAGCCACAGAGAGCAAGGTTTCCTAGGTAACAGAGGAAGCCAAGCTTTCTGCCTGCCCTTGCCAGGCCTAAGCCTCCACTCACGCTAAAAAGTTTCAATTATAGAAGGTAAACAAATTCAAATAAATGGCTGCAAAATGGAGCTTGAGAGAGCAGGCCAGGGTTGCCGCCAGCAACTGCGGAAGCAAAGCTTTCCGCAAGCCCTGGCGTGGCCCACCCGCTTAAGGCAAAAAAGTTTCAATTATAACCCAAACAGAAATGGCTGCTGGCCTTGGAGGGAGCCCCAGGCTTGGCTCCACTCCAGGCTACAAAGTTTCAATTGTAGAAGGAAAATAAATCCAGATACTAGGGCCTCTGCTTGGGTTTTAGGGGGCATGGCCGGCCTGCAAATCACCTCAGGCCCCTCGCTCAGGCCACCTCATACCCCAAGGGAACCCCCACCTGATCCGGGACGCCCTTCAGGCAAATCAGCTGGCCCCCACCCCTGTACCAGGCCTCTATCCTATCTAATAAAAGAGTAATATGCAGATTGATCATCACTGTAACACACAATATAGCTGCCCCCATGTGGTCAAAGATCCTGCCCCCATGTGGACACAAGATGGCCACCACAAGATGGCCAGCAGGAGAGGGCAGTTGGGAGGCACCCAGCCTGCAAGGGAGGGCAGTTGGGAGGCACCCTGCATGCAAGGGAGGGCTGTTGGAGGTGATCAACCCTGCAGGAGAGGGCAGTTAGGGGTGACCAGGCCGGCAGAGGAGGAAAGTTGGGGGCAAACAGCTGGCAGCGGAGTGGTTAGGGGGTGATCAGGCTGGCAGGCAGAAGCGGTTAGGGGCAATCGGGAAGGCAGGCAGGCAAGCAGTTGAGAGCCAGCAGTCCTGGATTGTGAGAGGGATGTCCGACTGCCCGTTTAGGCCCGATCCCGGTGGGCCTATCATTCAAAATTAGAAGCCCGGTGGGATCGGGCCTAAACCTGCATTGGGACATCGCTCAAGAGTTCCCATATTGGAGAGGGTACAGGCTGGGCTGAGGGACAACCCCCCTTCGTGCCCTAATTTTGTGCACCGGGCCTCTAGTTGTTTATAACATACTGTATAGCCTGCAAATATTTTAATTTTTGTTATTTTTATTGTAGTTTATATCTAATATGCCATTGTGATCTGAGAACATGCTTCCTATGAATTCCATCTTGTTGAATTTGAAGAGACTTTATTTCTGTATCAAGTGGTCTATCTTTGAAAATGTCCTATGTGCACTTAAGTGGAATGTATATTCTGTAGCTTTGGTATGAAAGTGTTGATTAAGTCTATTTGATCCAGTGAATGGTTTAGTATTGCTGATTTTTATTTCTAGAGGATTTATCCAGTGATATCAATGGGGTATTAATGTCCTCTACTATGATTTTATTGCTGTTTATCGCTCCCTTGATATCGTCCAGAATTTTTTTGTTTTATTTTGTTTTTGTTGTTTTTTTTTTTTTTTATGTATTTGTTGCTCCTCCATTGGGTGCATATATGTTTACCAGAGTTATATTATCTTGTAGTCTTGATCCCTTTAGTGATATGAAGTGGCCTTCCTTATCCCTTTTTATGACGTTAACTTTAAAGTTTATTTTGTATTATATAAGTATTGCTACCCTAGTTTTTTTTTTTTTTTCCATTTCCCTTTTCTTGAAAAATATGTTTCCATCTTTCCATTTTCAGTCTGTATGAGTCCCTGGTACCGTTGTGGATTTCTTCTAGACAACATATATGTGGGCCATAATTTCTTATCATTTCAGCCACTCTACGTCTTCTTAATGGAGCATTTATTCAATTTATGGTTAATATTATTATTGGTAGGTACATGCTTGTAGCCATTTTTGTTCTCTATGCCTTCTTCACCATCTATTTCTGCTTTTATGACAAGCACTTTAGCATTCCTTGCATTATTGTCTTCTTAGTGATAATCTCCCTTAGCCGTTTTTGTTTATTTGTCCGTTTTGTCTGTGAAGTTCCTGAAATCCCCTTCTATTTTAAATAATAACCTTGCTGGACAGAGTGATCTTGGATTCAGTCCCTTCTTTTGCACCACTTTGCATATTTCTTCCCATTCCCTTCTAGCCTCATGTGTTTCTGTTGAGAAATCATTTGATAATCTCCTGAGTGTTACTTTGTAGGTAACTCTTTTCAGCCTTAAGATTCTATGTAGTTAACATTTGCCATTATAATGACAACATATCTTGGTATAGGTGTTTTTGGGTTTATCTTGTTTGGGACTCTCTGTGCTTATGTGAATGTTTTCTTTCCCAGATTATGGAAGCTTTCTGTCATTATTTCTTCTTTTTTTAAAATATAACTTATTGATTTTGTAAAGAGAGGAAGGGAGAAGGATAGAGAGTTAGAAATATTGATGATAGAGAAACATCAATCAGCTGCCTGCTGCATACTTCCTACTGGGGATGTGCCTGCAACCAAGGGAGATTCCCTTGACCATATTCGAACCTGGGACCCTTTAGTCCACAGGCTGACGCTCTATCCACTGAGCCAAACAAGTGTTAGGGTTCGTCATTATTTCTTCGCATAGGTTTCCTAGTCCGTGTTCCTCTTCTTGTCCTCTGACACCTCTATTATATGTAAGTTACTTCCTTTCATGTTGCCTCAAAACTTCCTTAGGATCACCTCCTGATTACTAATTTTTTCTCAAGTTGTTATTCAGATTGTGTTGTTCAGGATGTGTTTGTCTGCCCTGTGTTCTAATACACCAATTTGGTCCTGTGTTCTTCTAGGCTACTGTTGAAACCGTTGAAACCTTCCATCATGTTTTTTTTTTTTTTTAATTGTAGCTGTTATAATTTTTGACTTCCTTTTTGTTCTTACATAAGTTGTGAATTTCTAAATCATCCCATATGACCCGTATTCTGAATTCCTCTTTTGACATACTGCATGTCTCAGTTTCATTTATTTCCTCTTCTGGCAATTCCTTTTTTCTTTACTTTGTGTGTTGTTTCTTTTTATTCCCATTTTTGCTGTCACTGGAGAGCCCAGGTCCAGAATTTTGTGGACTGTGGCCATGGAGGTGTGTCAGTGGGAGAGGCATGCACTCCAACCTTCACAGGAGGCAGCAGTCAGTGGGTTCCTGGAGTCCTGGTGTCTGAGGGTCTGTAGCCACAATAGCAGGTCTTTGGCCAGAGTTGCTCTAGGTACCTGGGTGAAGCCTGAGGGCCATATGGGTGGTGGTGAGGCTGGTCTCCTAGTCACAGCAGCTCTCCCCTTCAAGATGGGTTGCTTTCTTAGGGACACATTTGACTTAAAACAGCGTAGTAAGGTAAAAATACCAAAAATAGTGCAAGGGTCCTATTGAAAAATAGAATGAATAAATAGATCAGAACGATGTACATAAAGATTGTAGTCATACTGGGAATTTTTATTTCTGTCATTTTAGCTGAATAAATAGTAAAAGTAAGAAAGAATAGGAATAAAATGCCTAATCATTTTGAATGAATGATTGAATTATTTTTTTAAAAAACAAAACAGATTAGGAAAACTGGGTGCACTGAAAAAATGAAATAAAAGTTGGGAATACATAAATGAAGTAACATACACATTTTAAAAAGTAATCCACATTGCCCATTCAGTGTTGCACAATGGTTGAGCATTGAGCCATGAACCAAGATGTCCCCTCTTCCATTGCCAGGGAGGACATAAGCCAGGGGAGCTGGCTGGATCGCCAGTATGGAACATTTCAGGAGGCACCTGATCAGAAGGTTTCTCTATCATCGATGTTTACATCTCTCTATCCCTCCCCTTTCCTCTCTCTCCAGAAAATCAATAAATAGCCTATTATTAAACTAGATAGAAATTTATATGTTTTCTTCTGGAATATGAGATATTTTAGTCCTTATTACTAGAGGCCTTTGGAGGACTTTTATTAAACTACATATATGGTAAATAAAATCTGTGTTGGATACCTTAATGGGAAGTTGTTAGTAATGACATTTTTCATAAACTTACCATGAAAAAGAATTCTGTCATTTTTTAAGAAAATGCTTATGTGGGTGAAGAATTTGAGGTAGAACTTGATTTTAGTTGCAGTAATTTGTAGGGTTCAAGCAGTTGTTCATTTGTTCAGTTTAAATGTTATGTAGTATTGATATTATTTGTGTACTCATTTTAGTCTGTGGATGGAAAAGCAAAGTAGACTATGCCAAGAAACCATCTTTTCAAAGTTGGAGTGGACTTCAATCAAGTAACAGAAGTAATGTAAGAAGTCTGAGAGGTGGAAGAGGAGGAAGTAGAGAAGCAAAAGGACGTCCCTCAGGTGGAGAAAACTTAGGTAATGTTTCAAAATATAGGAATGGAAGGAGACTTGACTCGGTCAGGTGAATACATAATGCAATATGCAGATGAAGTATGATAGAGTTATATACCTGAATCCTATATAATCGTATTAAGCAATTTAGCTTCCATACTATATAATAGAAGCCTGATATGCTAAGTGTCTGGTCGTCCAGTCAGCCGTTCAAACAATCAAAGTGTAATATACTAATCATATGCTAAGGCTGCTCAATTGCTCATTATGACATGCACTGACCTCCAGGGAGCAGACAGTTGACCCATAGAGCAGTCGTTATAACGTTCACTGACCACCAGGGGGCAGACGCTCCATCTGGTTGTTTAGCTTGCTTCTGGGGTCTGGCTGATTGGGACTGAGCAAGATGGGCTGGACAAGGCCTGGAGTCCTCCTGCAGTCCCTCCCTGGCTAGCCAACCTCCCACTTCCCACCAAAGCCCTGATCTTGCACTGGTGGGGTCCCTTGGCCTGGCCTGTGCCCCCTAGTGATCTGGGAACCATCGGGGGATGTCAGAGAGCCAGTTTGGGCCTGATCCAGCAGGTCAGGCTCGAGGGACCCCACTGGTGTATGGATGTGTGCACTGGGCCTCTAGTAAATTCAATAAAAAAGGACAGTTGGAGAAACTCTCAGTAACTCATATTTTTAATTTAAAAATATAAATATGAAAACATTATTTGTGTGAAAACAGTAACATTGAATGAAGAGATACACCTCAAATTTCATTCATATCTTTCAAAGCAAACGAAATCTTAGCATTCTTTAGATTGAGAATAGATGCTGATGAACAATATGATTTGTAATTGCTAAAGAGTTATAGCACTTACAAAATGAATGCTATAATGACCTTTCAGGTCTAAGACTTAAAACTCTAACTAAATTCAGTCTATTTTAGCATTATTACTGTTTCCTCTATTCACTTCAACAGTTCTCTGAAGACCTCATTTTTATTGCTCTATGTTAGAATGTTACACTTTGGGAACAAGACATTTTTGTAGGTTTAAATTGGAGATTCATACACATTGAACTAGTAAGAATTTATTCTCAAAGTAC
The DNA here is from genome assembly GCF_951640355.1 of Cnephaeus nilssonii. Taxonomy (NCBI): domain Eukaryota; kingdom Metazoa; phylum Chordata; class Mammalia; order Chiroptera; family Vespertilionidae; genus Cnephaeus; species Cnephaeus nilssonii. Next base: position 9,701,405 of record NC_137096.1, on the reverse strand, counting down.
ACTTCTTTAGTCTTAATAAAAGGATACCAGGACACCTTGAAACTACCTAACAAAATAAAAGTCAGTTTAACTACATACAGTTTAAGGACAATTACTTCATTATATAGAATTGGACTTGAGATACTTGTTTGCAGTATAGGAATTTGCAACCCTGTACTGTGTAAAGTAACAATCTCTATTATTATTTCAATATGATGATCTTGTACCTATGTTTGCTGTAGGGAATGTTCTATTTGGAACCTACATAAGAGAAATGTCTAGAGTATTACATAGATTCACACAGGTGTCTCTGACTCAGGAAAAGGATCAAAACCACCGCTTCACCAATTGTATTTATCTTTCTTGTTGTGTAGGAGGAAAATGAACCATGAATAATGATGTTTATGAGCTGTTCTTAGGGAGGTTGTGTTTTAATTCATGTTACTGACTATGAAAGGATGGTATACTCATTTCAGTACCTTTGGAGCAGAAAAATATCTGTTTCATGTTAACCAATTTTCCAAAATTCAAAGATTTAGTGTCCATTTGTGATAATTAGGTTTGTGACATTTCAGGAGAAATGTCCTAAATTGTTATTGCAGCATTTGTCTGAGATGAATGTGAGTGTCCCTGTTTTTCCCACTAAGGTGATACTGAGAAGCGTTTGCTAGTTTGTATTTTGCAATATATGAGTATGTTCATATTCTTCTTTCCCAGGACAAAACTACCGAATTGGAACATATGCCTGTTTTCTGTTTAGAAAAGGAAACAGTGATTTTTAATTATTCATTATTCAACATGTGTTCCTTAAATACTCTTAAAATAGAGCATAGTATTTTGATCAAAGGATTATTTTATAAGTGAACTCCAAGAATTGTATGGTAACTTTGGTTTAGATGATCCTTTTTTCTGATGCCACATGTTTTGAATGTTTTTACATTTTACATTTTAATTTTGACATTACACATTTAAAAGCTTTTATTGACATGACACTTATGTGAATATGGGTTGAGACTGTTTTCCTTATACCTTTAAGAACTCTTTTTGCATTTACTTTATCTGAACTTTCTGCACCCAAATCATTTTCTTTGGCACATGTATGAAATGCTGCTTGAGTTCTCTGTGGGTTCTTCAAACAGATTTTTCAATTACTCTGTCCACTGTACTGAAGACATGTAAACACCCAATTTTATCATTTTGGGCTAACCTGCATGCTTATGACCACGATACTGCTTAATGAAGTTTTATACACAATAACCAACTTGACCATTTAACAAATGTTGACCATACTCAAATAGGATGATGTTATTTAAACACAGGTGAAGGTGGACATACACTTAATCTCCACAGAAGTGACTCCAGGGGATCCCTTCCACTTAATAGGGGTCCATCTTCAAGAAGTTGTGATCCCCCTCCTACAAGATCTGCCCATTCTGTTCCAAGGCGAAGCAATACTCGGATAGGAAGTCAAGGTAAATGCTACAGTCTCTTATGGATTAGACTAATGAGCTATTTGAACAGGAATGCTGCACTTTAGTTTCAAGAAGCCAAATGAAAAGTGAGTGGTGGATGGGCATCTGTACTGAACACTACCTTTATCTGTGATTGTCAGGAAATAATTCCTCAGATTCTAATTAGTGAGGCAAGAAGTAGGTAACACCAGAATTAGGAATGCATTCCTTTTATCCCATGTTGATACATTGTCTTTTTTATATTTATTTTTTTAATATTTTAAGAAAACTGATTTAGTATAATAACGTTTATTCAATAAACATTAATATTCCTAGAAAAACTATTTTAAATGAAATAGTTTAAATGCAATAAACATTAATATTTGAAGAAATATGATTTTAAATATAATAATATTGGAGAAACAGTGCATGAATTTGTGCATGGGTGTGGTCCAGTCAGCCCCCACTGATCTCTGGGCTAGCTAGTGTCAGTGGCTGCGGGCTGTTGGCTGGTCGGCCCCACTCAAATTGAGTTGGGGTGACAGATCAGGGGAGTGGCTAGCCAATAGGAGGCACCATGGGTAGCTTGTCAGCAGTCTTTGCCCAGATCTGTGTTTGCAGGGTCCGATTTAGGGCAGGGCCAGCCAGGAGGAGGGGCCACCGGAGGCTTGCCTGCCAGTCCTGCCCCCTTGTAGAACTTCTGGTCTAACTCTCGGTTGAGGGCACAATATGCATATTAGCCATTTATCATATATCCATACATGGAATAAAAATTAATATGTTAAGAAAAAATGTTTTTAAATATAATAATATTACCAAACTGTACTAACATAGTATATCACAAAAGTTGTAGGAAATATTAAAAATCTGGAAATAGTAAGATTAGTTTTATTATATTCTAAATTAGTTCTTGGTACTTTGGCTCTATTTTGGTTCATCATTTTATGTTGTTCATTTTATTCTACAAATGAGTGAGATCATGTGATATTTATCTTTTTCCGAATGGCTTGTTTTGCTTAGCATAATGCTCTCCATGACTATCCATGCTGTTGTAAATGGTAAGAGTTCCTTCTTTGTTATAGCAGCATAGTATTCCATTTTATCGATGTGACAGAGCTTTTTAATCCACTCATCTGCTAATGGGAAATTACACTTTTTCTAAAGGTTAGCTATTGTAAATGGTGCTGGTATGAACATAGGCTTGCATACATTTTTTTTTATTTGTATTTCCAATTTCTTGGGATATATTTCTAGAGGAGAGAGTACTGGGTCAAATGGAAGTTCCAGTTTTAATTTTTTGATGGAAAATTTTAAGTTTATTCCTTAATTCTTTTGTTTTCCACAGTGGATGCAGCAGTCTACATTCCCACCAGCAGTGCCCGGGAGTTATGAGTTAGGTAGGTCTTCTACACTTCTCAGTCTCTAGTGCAGGACAGTGTTAAGGGCTGTTTCTCACTAATTAGGTCAGGCAAAGACTCAAAGTCTCCAGAGACTGCCTCTGTCTACAGACTGATAGGATTCCAGCTTGAATTATTTCCTTGGAGGCAATCGTCCTCAAGTGTGGTGAGAGTTTTTTTCAACAAGGTGTGGCAGTCGCTTTGCCCGGAGGCCAATTGTCATTTTTAATACCTTAAATGGCCTCAGGGCACAGTGTTTTCCAATAGGGTTTGTCACTTGTCTTACCCCCAGACAAGGCAAATGTTTGTGTGGGAAAGATGTTCTCCTCTGCATGAGGAAATGACTCCAGCAAGGAAACTTGTGGTGTCTGTCTTCTGAGCTCTACCCCGCTAGTACCCAGTCCTGGCTTCTACACTCACCACTCCAGTCCACTTCACCCTCCCTTTCCCAGGGCACAAGGTGGGTCAATCCAGAGGGAAATTTGTGTGTTGGCCCTTTAAGAGGGTGCCTGCATTTCCCGTCACCTCTCCCTGCCAGACAGTGTTCTGCTGCTTTTCACAGCCAGGTGTTATGTGGGTAACCTCCTCAGTTGTGTTGCTCTCCACTGGAGGGCCCAGCTTGGAGATTAGATCTCAGAGTTCTCAGTGGCAGCCCCCACAGCTGAGATATCTCTCTGGGACTTCAGTTGTTGTTTGTGGGTGTCTGGCCAGCCCTTTCTTGCCTCCTTCCCTCCTACCAATGTGTATGTGGTCTCTACTTTAGGTCCTCAGGTGTCAGGGTTCTCTCCTGTGAGTTTTCCGTTGATTATTCAGGAAGTTTTTCTGTGTTTTAGTTGCCATAGCAGTTTCTTCCTGGGGCCATGTCCCTGCAGCATCCACTTTCTCTGCCACCATTTTTAATCCTCTTCAGAATCTCTCTTAATTTTAAAGTTCCTGCTAAAATTTTCCCAAAAGGCTTCTTTTTCACTTGGTTTCAGGATATGAGTGCACATTCTGATCATTAGCACCATCAGGAATTGTGTTTTGTTGCATGATCAATAGGCATATAATAACGGAAACTTGGTATGTCTCTTACTGTTTCTTTTTGTGTTTGGAACATGATGGAGCCAAACTAAGGCTCTTGTTTCTAGTAGAGTGTGGAAGGATGTAATCTTGATTTCAACACGTGTTCTTCTGGGAAACCTTGATAAAACGTTGTCCTTTACTAAAACATATTAGGACGTTCAATTATAAGGCCTGAACCCTTTATAAGGACAAGACATTTTTATTGGTTGAATGAAAATTCTAAGGAGCACATAAATAAATAAAGCTATATTGTGTGCTTCCAAGAATTGTATACTTGTTGAGGAAATATGTTGACTAAATAACTAATCTTAATCAATAGAATATAAGTCTTTTTCAACAGGCTGAAAATTGGTCAATGTGGGTTCCGATTCTATATATTTAATAAAAACTAGGGTGGAAAGTCACACTTGAAAGAGTCAGGCATTGCAGGTTGCCAAATCTCAGCATACACCTAGTTTTGAAAAATAAGGTGAAAGTGACTAATTGGTATTGATCCAGAGATGCCTTAAATTCTAACATAAATCCCTCACATTAAAATTATGTTGGAAAATTGAACTTACTGAGAGTTTCTGTGTAGTTAAGAAGAATATGCCTCTGCACTTCAATATAGATAAGCAGCCTATCCATATCAATTTTGGATGATCTAGTCATCAAAGAAAAATTAGTCAAATGTTCACTTTTGAGCATTAAGGGCAAGAATTAGCACTGAAACATAGTAATATTTATGGGAGATATAATATTTCTCATATTTTGAAGGAGGGTCAGTGCTCTTCATATGAGCCGTTAAATAATACAGCTAAAGAGCAGTATAATCTATATTGCCATTATTACCAAAATTAAGGTTATACCTTTAAGTCAGTCAGCATTAGGAGGGAGCCTTGTTAAATTGGTAATCCTACCTAATAAAAGGGTACTATGCAAATAAGCATCACTCCGCTACGCCCACGATTGGGCCAGCAGGAGCCTGGGGGGCGGGACTCAGGGTGGCCTCTCTGGCCATTGTTGAGAAGATCAAGATGGCGGCACCCAGTCCTCTCCGCTCTGCTGCTCTAGTGTCCAGCCTTTCAGCAGGAGCAGCGAAGCTAGATCCATCTCTGGAGGGGTTTTAGATCCGCCCCCAGACACGGCAGTCAGAGCCAGGACAGCAGGGCATGGCGGCTTCCTCGGCAGCGAGGAAGCCCCAGACCCTGCAAATAGAGCCGGGCCGGGACAGCAGGGCATGGAGTCTTCCCTGGCAGAGGGGAAGCCCCAGGCCCTGCAAGCAGAGCTGGGACAGGACAGCAGGGCATGGAGGCTTCCCTGGCAGTGGGGAAGTCCCAGGCCCTGCAAACAGAGCCAGTATGGGACAGCAGGGCATGGAGGCTTCCACAGCAGCGGGGAAACCCCAGGCCCTGCAAACAGAGCCCGGAAAGCAGGGCATGGCAGCTTCCATAGCAGCGGGGAAGCCCCAGGCCCTGCAAACACAGCCTGGACAGCTGGGCATGGGGGCTTCCTTAGTGTGTCGTTGTCCTCAAAGCCCCCAGGCCTGGCAGACAGAGCACACTGCAGGGCATTGGGGCTTCCTGCACATGGCGCATGGGGAGGCTGGCAGAAAGCGGTGAGGAGGGCATGGGCGCTTCATCTCCATGGCTGCAGCAAAACCTCCAGGCCCGCAGAGAGCAGAGAACCATGGGGAGTGTGCCTAAGCCATCAGTGGGACATCCCCTGAGAGCTCCTGGATTGTAGAGGGTGCAGGTTGGGCTGAGGGCCCCCTCATGCATAAATTTTGTGCACTGGGCCTCTAGTAAATTATAAAATTACTAGAGCCCAATGCATGAAATTCAAACACCAGTGGGGTCCCTCAGCTTGGCCTGTGACCTCTCGCAATCCGGCACCCTTTGGGGGATTCCGGACTGCTGGTTTAGGTCTGATATCTCCTGAAGGATGTAGCAGTACACAAAACAGCAGGCCTCTGGGGAGGAGCCCGAGCTGGAGCCAGGTGCCTCGCTACTGGAGCTCAGCTTCTGGCTGAGTGAAACTCCCACTGTGCGAGTGCACTGACCACCAGGGGGCAGCGACTGCATTGAGCTTCTGCCCCCTGGCAGTCAGTGCACATCATAGCGACCAGTCATCCAGTCATAAGGGCCACTTAGACTTTTATATATATACTAGAGGCCCGGTGCACGAAATTCGTGCACGGAGGTCCCTCAGCCCAACCTGCACCCTCTACAATCCAGGAGCTCTCAGGGTTGTCCTACTGATGGCTTAGGCCCACTGCCCATGGTTCTCTGCTCTCTGCAGGGCCTGGAGGTTTCCCTGCAGCCATGGAGATGAAGTCCCCATGCCCTGCTGTCTACTCTCTGCCTGCTGCTGCCATGCACCATGCAAAGGAAGCCCCAATGCCCTGCAGTGTGCTCTGTCTGCCAGGCCTGGGGGCTTCGCCAACATGGACACACTAAGGAAGCCCCAATGCCCTGTTGTCCGGGCTCTGTCTGCAGGGCCTGGGGGTTTTCCCACTGTCATCTTGCTAAGGAAGCCCCCAAGCCCTGCTTTCTGGGCTCTGTCTGCTGCACCTGGGGTGTTCCCCCCACCTCTGCTCTAAGAAAGCCACCATGCCCTGCTCTATGGGCTCTGTCTACAGGCCTAGGGCTTCCCCTCTGCCGCAGTGCTAAGGAAGCCGCCATGACCTGTTCTCCCTGCTCTGTCTGCAGGGCCTGGGGCTTCCCGGCTGCTGCGATTAAGAAGCCGCCATGCCCTGCTTTCCCCGCTCTGTCTGCAGGGCCTGGGGCTTCCCGGCTGCTGAGATCAAGAAGCCGCCATGCCCTGCTATTCCCCCACTCTGTCTGCAGGGCCTGGGGCTTCCCAGCTGCCGTGATCCGGAAGCCGCCATGCCCTCCTCTCAGGGCTCTGTCTGCAGAGCCTGAGGCGGCCATCAGGAAGCCGCCATGCCCTGCTTTCCCCGCTCTGTCTGCAGGGCCTGGGGCTTCCCCTCTGCCGCATTGCTAAGGAAGCCGCCATGCCCTTCTCTCTGGGCTCTGTCTGCAGGGAATGGGGCTTCCCGGCTGCTGTGACCCGGAAGCCGCCATGCCCTCCTCTCGGGGCTCTGTCTGCAGGGCCTGAGGCCGCGATCAAAAAGCCGACATTCCCTGCTTTCCCTGCTCTGTCTGAAGGGCCTGGGGCTTCCCGGCTGCCGCAATCAGGAAGCCGCCATGCCCTGCTTTTCCCGCTCTGTCTGCAGGGCCTGGGGCTTCCCGGGTGCCGCGATCCGGAAGCCGCCATGCCCTGCTTTCCCCGCTCTGTCTGCAGGGCCTGGGGCTTCCCGGCAGCCGCGATCCGGAAGCCGCCATGCCCTGCTTTCCCCGCTCTGAGGTGACTGGGCGCAGCCATCTTGTGGCTATGGGGGCCGCCATTTTTGTCACGGAGTGATGGTTAATTTGCATATTACTCTATTATTAGATAGGATATTAGAAGCCCAGTGCATGACTAAATAATGCACGTGTAGGGTCCCCTACACACTTTCGCTTTCGATCGCGGGGGAGCTGGTTGCCTGTCCGATAGTACACCAGGCCTTTCAGAAGCCTCCAGCATGGCGGAGGCTTCTGAAAGGCATGGTGCTGGAGCAGACAGGCACCCAGCTCCCCCGCTTTTGATGGTCTAGCGGCGGGACATGAGCTCACTGCCCCAGAGGCCCCTTCTGTGCCACTGGTGATGCGAGCTCAGCGTTCCGCCGGCCCAATCGGCCACCCCGGCCACCCAGAGTCCTGCCCCCTGTGACTCCTGGCCAATCATGGGCATAGCAAAGGTACGGTCAATTTGCATATTTTTCTATTATTAGGTAGGATATGTGTGTGCGACTAATTTGGCATGTCCTGGCCCAATAAAATGATATATTGCCAGTATTATAATACTAGTGGCCTGGTGCATGGATTCACGCACATTGAAAGGAAATTAATTAGAGGAAATATTTTACTATTGCTATTTGCCCTTTATAATAGAAATGTCAACAAAGTTCATGATTTACAGTGACAGATTGAAACACACACATGTGATTGGCACCAGCAAGAGCTTTATATGTATTGCGCATGCACAAGTCAACTTAGCCTTATGTATATAGAGAGAACAAACTTGCTTAATTAGACCTGCTCTCTGATTTAGCTAAACTTTTCCCAGCCCAGTAAAGCATGCTGACTTTTCTTTCAGGTAATTGTCAGAAACACAGCAGTAAATATTAACACAAAACAGATTATTAATGTAGGTCATGCAGGCAGAACAAAGGGTAAAGTATCTAACTGCAGCAGTATTTGACGATATTCTGCGCAGTGAGAATCCCTGAAGTCATTTTCAAGTTCCACCATTTCTTACTTATTTTCAGTCTGGTCAACTTTCTAAGCTTTCTCAATCTCTGTTTTCTGGCTAATGAAGGGAAAATCGGATTCCACCAAGTCTCCTATCTACCTATTTCAGGATTTCTGTGAGGATCAAATGAGATTAGGCACTGGAGAACGCTTCACAGACATTTGGTTAGTGTAAAATGTTTCCACCTGGCTATAAAGCAAGTCATGTTCCTGGGCTGAAGAAACTGCAAGGAGGTTAGTCGCTAGGAAAAGGAATCTGGGCGTTGCTACTTGATGCCATTACCCAAATGGACACTTAGTATATTAGCCTTTTACATATATAGATTGTTAGAAGATAATACATTCCAGAGTAACATTTTACAGCACATACAACCATTAGCCCAAATGGAGTCTTAGAGTAAATGTAAACATTGTTGTGGAAAGAGGAAATAAAGTGTTGTTTTGAGTTTATGTTTTCCCTTAAAATATTGCTATTGATTGTGATATCCTCACGTAAGTGTTTTTCATTTTCAGGACCGCTGTCATGTGGGAGAGAGAATTATGCAGGTGCTACGTGCAAAGAGCCAATCCCTTCCAGGAGAAATTACCATATGTCTCCTGGAGATGATGATTGCACTACTAGTTATAGGTAACAGGCAACAAAACAGTTTACCTAACGTATATTAGATACTGTTTGTTGTTGAGGTGAAAATCATCCATCATCACACTAAATATTTACCATTGACCAAGTAAGTAGCATGCAGTGTATTCAGAGTCCTATGCCACCGCCGCATCTGTATAGGGCCAAAACATCTTTATCGCCCCTAAATAAAAGCTCTGCAGTTAAAACAGTCACTACCATTCTCTTCCCGGATCCAGCTTCTATCAAACATCAAACAGTATTCTGTCTGTATTGATGTACCTGTTTTCCACAGATCATAGTATCAGAATGAAACAGGACAGGACCTTTTGTGTCATTCTTTTTGCTATTAGCATAAATGTTTCTAAGGGTCATGCATGTGGCAGTAATCAGTTCATCACCAAGTTTATAGCTGATTAAATATCCTATTGCAGCTCTAGTGGACACAGCTCATTTATCTCTTCATCTGTTGGGCTCATTTCCACCAGAGGACTGCTGTGAGCATTCTTGGACTAGCATTTCAGTAGAAGTTTCCAATGATTTTGGGTGCATAACTTAGAGTGGAAATTCAGAGTCATATTGTAATTCAGTGTTAAATGCTTGTTGATGGAATTTCCAATGTTTTCCACAGCAGCGGGACATTGTCACTTTTCTGCTGTTTGTGCACAGGATTCCAGTTTTTCTAAATCCCCAACAACCCCTGATATTTTCCTCTTCACACGTTGTTGCCTACTTAGGAATGAAGTAGTATCTCATTTTGGTTTTGATTGGCATTTCCCTAATGACCCATTAAGTTAATCATCTTTTCATGAGCTTGTTAGCTGTTTGTGTGTCTACTTTGGAGAAATGTCTCTTGAAGCCTTCTGTCCATTTACATTTTCCTATTTTTGTAGTCAGAGTGTGTACATGTTCTATATCTTAGAAGGTGATTGCAAAATGCCCCTGATTCATTTTCTTAAATTATTCTAGCAGAGATGATCCAGGTTCCTGATTCAGCAACCATTATGGCCCACCATCTAGGGAGGGTGCACACCGTGCACAGTCTTGCAGGTTCTCAAGATGAGCACATTTATAGAAGACACAGGTGTTTAAAAGTGATCCCCTCTTTCTGTCAAATTACAGCGGGAAGCTTCGGGATAGGGGGTGAGATAAGAGATCAACCTATGTATTGTATGCATACATATAAGCATAACAAATGGATGCAAGACACTAAGGGGTGAGTGCATGTATGGGAGTGGGGTGAGTGGGCAATGGGAAGATATGTACACATGTAATATTTTAGTCAATGAAAAATTGAAAAAATTGAAAGAGTTAAAAATAATAAATAAAAGTGTTGCCCTCTTTTATCCAATAGCACACTGCAGCTGTTAACTTGGACACAGTTAATTCCGTGTTTTTTTCATGGTGGTCTTGATGGCTGTGGGAGCAGTCCTGGTAGAGATTATTCTGAATGTCGAACTGGAGGCTCTAATGGACGTTTATATGAGAGCTATGGTTAGTGTCCAGATATACTGTGTGTAAGAGACAGGATTGGACTTTATCGGCTGCCTTGTGTCACTCTAAGTTTACTTCCATTTGCCAAAGAAAGTACTATATACAGTATGGGTGTTGTATTATCTTGCAGATGTTGTATTCTTTACTTAGTAGCTCATTTGGAACAGTATATGCTTTCAGGGATGAGGGGTCACACTCATTTATCTTCTTTATTAAAGAAACAAAATTCTACAGTTGCTTTCTTTTTTTTTTTTGTTTTGTTCCTCACCTGAGTATATTTTCTCCAATTGACATTGGGAGAGTGGAATAGAGGGAGTGGGGATGAGAGAGATCTACATTAATGTGAGAGAGATACTTTGATGTTTTCCTCATGTACAATCCTCAACCAGGTCCAGGAAGGGACCCTGCAACCCAGGGGCATGCCCTTGACCCGCAAAGAAACCCAGGATCCTGCAGGGCCAAGGCTGGTACTCTTCCCACTTATGCATACCAGTCAGGGGGTATTGTACCATCTTTAAATCAGAAGGAGCAGTTGACAGCATGAAGCAAAGGAACAATACAATGGTTAGAATTTCAGCCTGTTTTCAGAAAAATGTTTATTCATATTTAGTCACAATCAATTATTTTATTCAAAACATTATTCTTCAGCTATATTTTAAATAAATGTAAGCTCCGTTGCCTACCTCAGCATTACTGATATCTTACAGCACAGGCAGATACACTTATAGGTTTTCCTAATACTTAAGACTTTACTAGGGTCATGTCATATTGATGTAAAATTCTATCTAATAATAGAGTAACATGTAAATTACCATCACTCCGCTACGCCCACGATTGGGCGGCGGGAGGCTGGGGGGTGGGACTCGGGGTGGCCTATCCAGCCATTGAGAGGCACGGATCCGCTGCCACTGAGGGGGGCTACCCTGCTGTTGAGAGGCGCAGGGGGCGGGACTCCCATCCCCTGTGCCTCTCAAGGGCCATATCCGCGGCCGCTGAGGGGACCTGCCATGGACACCCAGCTGCGCCTCTCAACAGCAGGGTAGCCCCCTCATTGGCTGCGGACCATCAAAAGCGTGGGAGCTGGGTGCCTGTCTGCTCCGGCAACAGGCCTTTCAGAAGCCTATGCCGAGCCAGAGGCTTCTGAAAGGCCTGGTGCACCAGAGGACAGGCAGCCAGCTCCACCGCGAAAAACAAAAGCGTGTAGGGGACCGTACACGTGCATTATTCAATCATGCACTGGGCCTCTAGTTATTCAATAAGAGGTTTAAGTATTGTTATTTTGTCACTGGTTTGACAGTAGGCTCAGGTGGAACACCTCCAGCACGAAGGTCCCTTCTGACTTACAGTGGAAGCAGTTGCTGAGATGATTATTATAGCCGTAGACGAGATGTTTATGACGGGGGGCATGACAATTATTGCAGCAGAAGAGGGGACACCTCTGTAATGGGTCCCAAGCCTGGTGCTGGCGGAGATCATAAGATTCACCATCTACACAAGAGAGAGTGAATCATGCTTTATAGCTCAACTTATCGGGCTCCTCTGGGAGAGTCAGGAGAGAAGCCCTGTGACAGACGAAGTAGACTCTGAAATTTAAAATGATGCTAAGTTATGGTTGACATTTAATTTGTAAAGAAATTGTCTTCTGTTAATTAAGAATGACCAAAAGCAAATGGTGAGTTTGGGGAAGAGGCAAGAAAACAGGTCCCTTTATGAAGTTTCTGCCTAGGATGATAACTTTGAATTATTCAGGGTTATTTCATAAGTGTTGATTTAAATTGCAATATACTTTAACTGTTTAATATGAAGGTCTGCATTGTTAAAAATTTCAGAATAAAGTTTTCCACCAAATGGGATATCTTGTAGGATTGTACTACAAACAGCAATGTGTATGGAGAGTTGCATTCTTGACTCTAAATCTCCCAATGTGTCTTTGACCATAAGTGCATACCAGATTTTGAACAAACTGCATACAAAATGAAGCAGTGTGCTACTTCTTTATGGCATGCTGCCCTGTTTTCCAGTTAGGCAGGGTAAACAAATTACATATTTTCTTTGGAAAACCTAAATGGAAAAAAGGATTGAGGAATCTCCAACAAGGCTGCACGACAATTGTTTGCCTCCTTCCTATGGGATTTTGTATGTCCTCAACCTTTAAAGGAATAGATTAAGTAGGAAGAAAAATTACATACAGAATGATATAAATGTTTGAAGAAGTGTAAATGTAAGCATCCTTTTGCTTATTAAAATGACATCAGCACCATTCTGAAGTGCGAATAAGATTGAAACATAAATTTTCACTTAAACCGAACCAGTTAGCTTTCCTGACTATACCTCTGAATGAAATGAACAAAAGTGCCCCTAGGTAGTGATATGTATTTTACTGTAGAACTACTCATGCACTTTCTCTTCAACTATTTGACATTTAATGTACCACAAAGGGTATGCTTTCCTAAACAACAAGTTACCGTGAAGCCTCAGTATTTTTATCAGTGAATGTAAAAAAACATCATGATGGGAAAGGTTTTTAAAAACTCACCTCTTGGCCTGTTGAGTGTAGAGTATTCAACAAGCCTTCCAACTTGAATTTTAAAATTACCACAAAAATGTGTGGTTTCTAAAATTATTTTTATTAGAATAGTGTATGGGAAATTCATTGAAAAATTTGGAAGCTGGAACCTCAGTTGTTTAAGGACTTTAAAGTCTAGCATGTCAGATTGGGGGGCAGTGAGGGAACAAGCCCAGTTCAGTTTGGCTCAGTGAGCCCCTTTCTCATTGCCACCTGGTATGCTGCTGGATTGGTGAAACACTTAATAAAGCCACATGGACATCACATTTACTCAGCAGAATTTTACCAATGTAGGTTTGAATTGATAATGTATTTTGGTGCAGAGAAATACAAGAAGGAAAACAATACAAAACTTCCCAGTATAGAATCGAACACATTATATACAAGCCTCTTGGCAAGTGGAATAGAAAGGAAGATTAATGAGAAGAATGAAAAGCATAAAAATTCTGACCATGACAAAGGGCTCCTTCTTGTATTTCTTAAATGGATATTGTGGATATCAAACTAAGCTATTTACATACCTTTAAATATATTTATTTTTATTGTTTTCAGAGAGGAAGGAAAGAGAACCACCAATGGTGAGAGAGAATCATGGATTGGCTGCCTCCTACAATACACTTACTGGGCTTGGATCCCACAACCCGGGCATGTCCTGGACTGGTAATTGCACCCTAACCTCCTGGTTCATAGGTCAAAACTCAACCCCTGAGCCAAGCAGGCCAGGCTTTGGCTCTTCTCTATTCAGAGTATTCCCTTTGACATCTGGATCCCCCAGCTGTCCTAAATCCAACCTGCCTGATTGCTGTGCAGATGGGTGGACTCTGGATACATTCAATTGTAAGAAATCTACTATGTGTGCCTTACTCTCCCCGCTTGCTTTCTGATGGTCTGGAGACCGCCATCCATAGGGCCTTCATGTACAGGATCCCTGTGCACCACCAGTCACCAACTACCCAGTGCCCCTGTATGCCCATCTTCACAGATGATGTCTCTATCTAAACATGCACTTTCTAAGCCTCATTGCCTTGGTACTGTGCCTTTTTGAATATTTTGATGGAAAAGTTCAGATTGCAATAAAGAATTTTGCTGGATTTCTCAGTTGTGGTCTCCTGAACAAAAAAAGTGTCAAGTGCAGGACACCCTGTTGAGAGACAACGTGCAGCAATGAGTTTTCTTTTGTTTTGTGTTGTTTTAATGTGCTAGGCTTTAAAATTTATTCTTTAGAGAGAGATGAATGGAGAGATTCAGACAGACAGAGAAGCATTCATGTGAACCAGAAATATTAATGGTTGCCTGGGGACCAGACCTGCCATCTGGTTGCCTGGGGACCAGACCTGCCATCTGGACATGTGCCCTGACCATGAATCAAACAGGTGACCTTTGTGATGCACAGGACAATGCCTAGCCACACTGGCCAGGGTGCACTGTCTTTCACTTTTCTTCCTTAACTTGCATCTGGTAGCTAATAATCACTATGAATGCTAATAACAGTGGGCAATATTAGAGCAGGATATGCTGACAAGTGCTTTACATAAGTTATCCCCACAGGTGAATCTCACCACAATGTAATGGGACACGGTCTCTATGTGTGGTGAGGAACCAACACCCAGATCATGCGATATTTAGCCCATGCCCTTCCTCCCCCATAAACTGCCCATTTTTATACTTTTCCTCAAATTCCAGAGTTTCTGATTCCCATTATAGACATGGTTCCCTGTCAAGCAGAGATGGGATAACAAGATGCAAGTCAGAGAGAGAGACAGAGTGTCTGATATAAGAGAGAAGCATTTTCTGATCCTTGTTCTCTGATCCTCTTTCTTGGGGTTTGGGGGGTTCACTGTCTGTTATAGATATTATAGCATTTTCTCCTTACACTAGAAGTAGCAGAGTGTCCCTGGCTGGTGCGGGTCAGTAGACCTATGATCCAAGAGGACGTAGTTCAATTTTCAGTTGGGGCAGTCGCCTGAGTTTAGGCCTGGATCTCAGGGTTGGGGGGGGGGGGGCATACAGAAGACAGCCAACCAATGATTGTGTCCCATTATTGAGGCTCCTATCCATCTCTCCCTCTCCCTTTCTCTGAAATTAATAAGAAATATAATTAAGAAATGGTAATATATGCTCCCAAGCTGATGGTCCCAAACTAGAAAGGGGGAAGGAAGAGAAAATAAAGTAATGGCAATAAAAAGAAAGAAGGGTCAGGTGCTGTGTGTGGCAAGCTAGGAAGCTGCTTACACCCAGCAGAGAGCAGCAAGCACGTGAGGGTCTGGCACTGAATGAGAGGCAGTAGAAGGAGAAAAAGCATGACCAAATCCCTCATCTACAGGGAGACTAGAAGCACAAATGGAGCCCTGCCCCTGGGCCTGGGTGTGTGGCCTTCTTCCCAGGTGTTCCTCTGGCAGGCCACTCAGTGAGCCAAATGAGACAGCCCTGGGCCAGAATGCAGTGGCATTTGGGCAGGGAGCCTGTTCCTTGCTGGGCAGCTAAATCTCCATTGATTTTGGGATCTAACAGCATATTATGACATCTCCATTTCACCCTCAGGGTGGCCCTCCATACACCTAGCTCCCCAGAATGACCTTTACCTGTGTCCACCTAAGTGCTCTTCCAGATTGCTTGGGGTTGGTCACTCTTCAGACCCAAAACCCAGGGACTGTCACTGGCTCAGAGTTGGTTTACCACCTCCTTGATGGATGAGAAGGAGGGTCATGTGGGGAGAGTCTTCTCACATTATGACCTAGCCTCCACAGGGGTTTCATATTCTTAGTATGGGACACGGATACTAAGCAAAGGTTTATGCCAGCTTAATATTGTGCTGAAAGGAATGTAACTGTTTTTACTGGCCACAAGTATTGGACTGCAAGCAGGGACTGGATCCAGGGGGATGACAGGTGTGGATTTGTGAGTTCAGGCCTCTGACTAGCTGGCAGGATGATGTCCCTTTGAGTACTGGGGTCTGACTTGTGCACAGGGAAGCTCTACCATGGAGCAGCCAAAGGCCAGTGATGTAGGCTCCCAGTGGGGAGGAGTGTTTAAGTCCATGGCCGCTAGGAAGTTGTAGTTCTGTGGTGATCACAGGAAGCCACTTGTTCCAGTCCCTGTGGATGCACCCTCTGTGGGCTTAATCACTGAACAGTAACAGAGGTAAGGGAGGAGGTACTGGTGCCCCAGAAAGAACCACCAAATCGGAATGGATAAATGGTGATGTGATCTACTGGAGCCAACCTCACCCAGCCTAGTGTCTGTGCATCACAGATGCTCAAGCCCTCTTATTTAACCAGTAACTGCAGATGGGAGAATCAGGTTAACATGTCATAGAGGTAACCAGATAGTTAACATTCAGTTCCCTTTATTACTGACATTTATTCACAACCTTTCAAGCAAAAGTAATCCCCGCATCTACCTCCCAAGCCAGAATCCCTTCCCCCTAGAGATTCAGGTGCATATCTCTAACTCCTTAGGACCCATCTCCCCAAAGAAACCATCTGTCCCCCTGTCTGCATTTCCCCCCACCACTGAGTAGTTGTCTGAAACTGGCTGCTGTGTTCCTTCAACCCTTTGCATTCGCTTGGTTTTTTCTCGATTCCTTTATTCTACTCAGGATTTAATTTTTTAAATACCCCAGATATTACAAAGCACGGCAGTAGAATAAAAAACTGAGTTTCTTTTCATACAAACTTATTTATTTGGATTTTTAAAAAAATATTTTATTGATTTTTTACAGAGAGGAAGGGAGAGGGATAGAGAGTTAGAAACATCGATGAGAGAGAAACATCGATTAGCTGCCTCCTGCACACTCCCTATTGGGTATGTGCCCGCAACCAAGGTACATGCCCCCGACTGAATCGAACCTGGGACCCTTGAGTCCACAGGCCGACGCTCTATCCACTAAGCCAAACCGGTCAGGGCTGGATTTTTTATATTTCAAATTATTGATACATTCAAAGAGTAATTTTAATCTCTATAATTGTTCATGGTGTGATATTTTTTGAAATATTCACCCACATGAAGACCTGGTTTACATTCACATGTTTCGCAAATATAAATCGTCTCTCTTCTTCCTCCTTTGATTTTTCTGTTAGAACAAACAACACAATCTTTCTGTTTTTGTTAGGGTGAGGTGTGATTATCTGGAGCTTTCCATCTAAATGTTGCTCTAAGTTAGTGGATAATAATCTACCCCTGGAAGTTAGTGTACCATCTCTGAATTCTCCAACAAGATCATGTACTAGTTTCCTAATAAATTTCACATGCATTATTGGTTTTTCATTTTTTCTTTTTTGGCATCAGTTGAGATGGCATTTACATTTTACTTTTCCTTTCATGCTAATGAAAACAAGAAAAGATACTGGAAAAATAGACAAAAATTCCCCTTCCCCCCGAGGTGAAACTACGTGTCGAGTGTGGCTCGTCCTACGAGCTGCTACCGATGCTAACCGTGTCGAGTCCCAATCGACATCTGAGTGCAAAAGGTTAAGATACACTTAGTCTGGGCTTCAGTGTCCAAGAGCCCAGAGTAAAGCCTATGAGATGTGCACCCAGCTAGACAGATATGTATCAGGGTCCCAGAATGGGGTTTGTATTAGAGAAGGTGCTACAGCCACAGTAAGGACAGGGGTAAGCACAGAACCAGACCATGCCAGGCCGCCCAAACTCCTGGAGCATATGCTTCAGCTTGGCATGCACCTGAGCAAGTCGGCCCAGGTGGATGGTGCTGCTCCTTTCCTCGTAACTCTCCAGGGGGGCGTGGTACAGCACACAATTCAGATTGCTCAGCCCATTGTTGTGGAGAAGCAGGTCCTCCAGGATGGTCATGGATATGGCATTTTCACAGAAGCTAAGGGACATGAGCTGAGAGCAGTGGCTCAGGGAAGGAAACACGTCCATGAACTTGGGGTCCATGATCCCACACTCACCCACGTCCAGGTCCTGTAGGGTGGGGGAGGCTCTCTCTAACAGAAATAGGAGGAGCCCAGAACTGAGGTTGGTCAGGTTGAGCCTCCTGAAATTCAGGACTTTCAGCTGGCTGACATTTAGGTGATGGGAGAGATGTCTCAAGTCACTTTCCAAAAGCAGGCAGCTAGTGATGGATAGAGTCTCCAAAGGGGTCTTCAGGCAGCTGGGAGACATAGAGCAGTTAGGTGAGGGGGATTGACCTGGGGGGCAGAGCGTGGTTAGAGGAGTCAGGTCTTAAGGTAAAGAGGCCCATTTCACCAAAGCTTAAAGTTTTCCAGATAATGATCAAACCCAGGATGTTGCCCAATGAAAAGAGTCATTCAACTCAGTGCAAATTTGAGTGGAATCCTTTCTCCATCCCTTATCTGCTCTGAGATAGATTTAACTGGATGAAACCTCACACACTCTATTTGTTCATCTGTTATGTGGCGCACATCGTACACCCCACCCTCATACACACAGGTGTTGTGAGCATGAATGATGGGAGGTAAAGTTGGGGGGAGATCAGAAAGGAGCCTGACCCAATATTTCAAGCAGGGGTCAACCAGTGAATTTTAGTATTATAGAAATGACCCGAAATGCCTTCAATTTGGGCTCCCTTCCAGCCACAGCCTGGACTCCTGTCTCCCTCATCTCTTACCCCATGAGGCTACTGGCATAGTTGCAGAAAGGGCTAATCTGGACACGGTCGGGCAACATCCAGTGGGGGCTGCCACCCTGCAGGAACTTAGTCCACTGCATTGTCTACAAACTACCTATCCTTTTTCATGATTCCTCCCTCCAGAATCCTGCATTTACCAGGAATTCCCTTAGCAAGAGCCTTTGGCAAGCCTTGGCAGACAGGTGATTCAAGGCAGGATTGGATTGAAAGACTGCCATCACCAAATAGCTAAGTATGGACCTTAACCTCTGAAACCTCACCTCTGATAGGCTTCCCTCTCCTCACTGCCATCCTCACTTGGTTCCTTTGCATAATCTTCCCTCAGACACTACTTAGAAGATTCCCAAGCTACGATCACTGGCCCAAAACCCCCATTACTTCCATTCCTAGCAAGGAGGCACTTTAATAGCATCTTTCTTAGTTCATACATCCTACCTTAGTCTGGGGGGGGTGTTACTTGACAACATGGAGGGGGACCGAGCAGTGAACAAGACATTGACTGTGATGACCCTCTAGTGACTCAGGCTTCTAGCACTGCTGATGGACAGCACATAGGAGGTCCTATCACTGGGGACTGAAATGAGAAGGGGCTCGCTCTGATCTGCAGGGAAACCTCGCCACCCCACACCTGAGCATCTGGTCCAGGCGACCTTTTAGGAAAGAGACGTCATCCAAATAGAGCTCCTGGAGGTGGGACAGACTGAGGAACTGAGAGGTGACCAGGATAACACACTGTTCCTCCTGCTCCAAGGTGGTGTGAGAAGACGTAAAGACGTGGGAGAGGAGGAACCGACGCAGATTGACCATCTGGCCCAGGTAAGGAGCGAACTTCCTCAGAGTGGACAGCTTCCAGGTACAATTTACCTCCAAATCTTGGACAGAGTCGAGCTGCACCATATCCAGGATGTTAATGTTTGCTCTACACGGCATAAACCTTCAGCTTCTTACAGCAAAGGTGCATCAAACCTCTCCTCTCGATGACTTTCTTAATAAGGTAGCTGAGGGACTCATCAAGGACACCTTTCTTAAGGCAATGGTCTACTAAAACCTCCATGGGGGCCAAGAGTGGATTTGGCCCCGCCCTTAAGATGTCCACTTTCCCCCTCTTCCTCATAGAATGTGGGGCCTCAGGCTCCAGCAGTGAGCAAACATCAGTTCTGGTTCCGGCTGACACGATCCAGAAATCCTGATTAGCTCCCTTTTGTAAATTCAGCATCTGCATTTTCCACCCCCTGTGGAGAAAATAAGATGTAGACTGGGGTGCATTAAGATAACAGTGAATAAGACCATGGCCATGAGTCTAGAAATTTGCGCACCTGAGTCGGACACCTGACGGGACTTTTACTCCATACCCCAGGAATCAGCTGATCCTTGCACTACTGGGATCCCTCGTGGTCCCCATTTCTGGGACCTTTGGGTGCCACCAGGAAGGGTGGGCTCATGTCCCTTCGGTCACCCTCTGCATCTTCATCAGCCATATATATGCGAAGCCTGTTGCAGAATGATGCCAGCAGTGGCTCCAAGGCCTCCCTGAGCTCTCCCTTTGGCCCTGCACTCTCCCATATCCCAGATGTAACTGCTCAGATCCCCAGGGCCCAACCAGGCTACTCAATCCCCCTCACCTGGGTCGAGTCTCCTGGGCAAGCAGAGCTTGGATCCCATAGAGCACAGCCTGAACGATATCATGGTAAGGCTGCCGATGGTTCATCAGAGCCCCCAGAGGGAGGCAAGGGAAGGGCAAATCCTGCACCATGGCCTTCAGGACTTCGCTGTGCTTCCCTGCCAAGGCTGCTGTGAACCAAGGTGGGAAGAGCTCCATAGGCAGTCACTCCACAGCATCAATAGCTGAGGCTTCATCCCTCAGCAGGCTCTGGCATGTCAGTTCCAGGAGTCTGCGTGGAGCCTGGCAGTTCATCCTGTTGAAGTGGCTCTTAAAGAGATCCTGGGAAATGGCCAGGAGCAAGGCATCTTCTCAGGCTGATCTTGAGCACCCTGAAACTTCTCCCTTCAGAGGAACCAGCTGAGGGCAAAAGGCACTGCTTTGACAACTAATGGAGTGTCCCAATTTATCCCAATCACATTTTCTGCTTAGGGACTGCAAAGCCACTCAGCCCTGACTCTCCTTGGCTGGTGGCAGGACAAGCACCTCTCCAGGCACCAAGGAGTGGTGAGATGACCGCTGGACTCCTCCCGTATCTACCCACTGCCTACCTGTAATTCTGCTGTGCAATGAGTACTGGGAAACCAGAGAAATGGTCCCACCCTTTTCAGGGAAAACCTTTCAGATTATCACTGAAGGACTGAGAGCACCTGGAGTAGGCAGCAGTGCCTGGCCAACACCGCCTCTTGCTAAGCTCCAACCAATAAAACAGATGGGGAAGATTAAGGAACACCCACACAATGCTTACCTTCTGCCCTTTGGTATGCTTTAAATGAGAAAGAGTAAAAGCAGCATAAAAGTTTTCTAAAGTTGGGGGAGCTAGAGGTGAAAAAAATAACCATTAATTGCGAATGTACATTTTATTGTGTGTCCCTTCTATGAATATTAGAATGACCACTTAATCCATGACCACAGATGGCTCATAGGTCACAACTAAACCTCCTCTCAAAAGGGACTGCAAGCCCTGGTCAGTGATGCTCAGTTGGTTGAGCATCCCCCCTTGAACCCAAAGTCGCTTTCTGGCTCCATTACCAACACCCATTAGTGGGTGGGAGGAGCCCGCTGATGGATGTTTCTCACATCAATGTTTCTCTCTCTCTTTCTCCCTTCTTCTCTTTCTAAACATCACTTGGCTTTTATTAAAGAACTCCCTTAAGACCTACAGTCAGACACACAGCCTGGCTGATAAAATTACAAAAATAATTTTGCCAATTTGGCCTACAATAGATTCCTTAGGAATATTCAACTTTGAGATAGCAGGGAAACTTGCTCTGAAAAACTCTAAAAATGGCACACATCAAAACAGAAATCAAAACGTTTTGATTTATAGCTAATCTGCATTAAGATACAAACGCAAAGTCTGCTCAGTTGTAAGGAAAGAAATGCCAATTCTCTGTGGGACCTTGGTCTTCATGTCCTTGAGGATCACCTTAGGCTCCTGACTCACCAGAGTGGACATGGTGCAGGAAGCCCTCTGCTCAGACCTGGGCAGTGACTCTCATGCTCTAGCTTCTGATCCCTCCTGAGCCTCCTCAGAAACTATTATATACCCCATCTGGCCACACCTTCTTCTGAGGTCCTAGCTGAAATGGCAACTTCCAACTGAAAACTGAACCTTAGTACTAGATCTCCAGGCAGTTAACCTGATTGGGTTTTGCACTCTTCACACCTCCAACTGAATCCTAGGTCCATTAATGAAAGGAAAAGAAAATGAAACCAACCTGGAAGTAGATTTGATGGGTTGATGGTACCACATCTAAATTCACTAATGTTCCTGTTAACACACCATTAGGCAGACAAGGTATCCTCTCAAGAGAAAAAGGAATACAATGCAACAGTATTGAATACCAAATAGTACCTGACACTTGATGTTACCTCAAGTGCAAATTCGTGCTCATTCAAAGAGGAACAGAGGGACAGTTGGTCTTCCAGATTTTGAGGATCAAGTCTTTCCCAAAGGAGGTAGGGCCAAAATCACATCTAGGGATTAATCAGGAGA
Source organism: Cnephaeus nilssonii (assembly GCF_951640355.1). Lineage (NCBI taxonomy): Eukaryota > Metazoa > Chordata > Mammalia > Chiroptera > Vespertilionidae > Cnephaeus > Cnephaeus nilssonii. The sequence continues at coordinate 9,679,227 of NC_137096.1, read as the reverse complement.
AAGGAGGGGCTGCATGTTTGTAATGGGACCAAGGGAATCACCAAAGACAGGGTGCATACTTGGGAAACTCACAGACTCTGACTGGGTAAACTTGAGAACATAAAAGGCTGGTGGTAAAGAAGAAAATATGGTGCATCCCTTAAACCCAAGCTGGTGGGGAGTACAGGCAGGCGGTTCAATCACCTTCCCTCTGTGGAGGTAAAGGGCATTTCCTCCAGAAGGGCCCGATGAGCTCAGAAAACTGGCTTCAGAAAATTAAATGTAAAAATGTGGGCTGTGCAGAGGCCAGAGGAGAGGTGTAGCAGCGGAACCTGGGAAGTGACTTATCCAATTCTGAAAGCCACTGAGGGGCGAGAGTCCTGGGCTCTTTGGAATCTTGGAGGCACAGAGAAAAATATACGTGGGCCAAAACACCTATGTTTCCTTATCAAGGAGCTGCTCCCAGGGGGCATTTTCTTTGGCTCAGGCCTCCTTTTTCACATCCGGAACTTCCACAGGAAACATATTAGGCCCAGGCAAGTTCCAGGGGCCTGGCCATAAACATGACTGCCAAAGTCTGTATGGATAACAAATGTTTGCTCAACCCTATAAAACAATCCATGCAAATTGGCTTCAAAAAGGTACTTCTGGGCCCAGGACTAAAACTCTCACTTAGATTGTGAGGGAAGAGTGTCCTCTCTCAGGATTAAGGACAGTGCACAGATACACCTTCACATTCAAATGTTTTCAAGCTGTACTTGTATTTGACATGTAAGCATCTGCCAAATTTTTGGGATATCCCATGCTGCACTGAGTCACACATTGGATCGTTTGAAATTGAGAGAGGCAGACACACACACACACACACACACACACACACACACACACACACACAGAGAGGGGGAGAGAGAGAGAGAGAGAGAGAGAGAGAGAGAGAGAGAGAGAGAGAGAGAGAGAGAGAGAGAGAGAGAGACTTTTCTCCAGGCTCTTTTCTACCCCCTGCAATGTGATGCCCAAACAACTCTCATATTCCAGGGATATGGACCATGTGTAAGATTATCACAGTGGTGTTCACCAGAAAATTTTAGACTGGTTAATTAGATTTCTGGAAGAGGTTTAAACTTTAATGAGTTTAGGAAGTTAATCTAGACTTGTATCCTGGACTTTCAGCACGAGTGGTGCCACCTGGGGTCTGTATTTCTCTTTAACACTGACATTGCATGCACCAGGCAAAACCTGGAAAATTGTAGGAGTTCAAGTTCAGGCAGATTTTATTAGATCCCAGGCCCAGGAGATACAAGGAGACAGGAGGGACCTTTTAGAATGACCTAGAAACAAAGTCTCAGCAGAACATGCCTTCTTCCTGAGCAAGAACCACTCCTCTTCCCTCCCGCATGCAGACCCTGCTTTCCCAGAGCATGAGCTGTGGCACTGGAGGCAGGAGCACACCTGCATCAAGGGCTGTCCTTTCTGTCCAGTGTTGGACAGGCTCCGCCAACTCCCAGCACCCATACATAAATCTGGGGGATGTTTTTACCACATTCTGGTCACCTGCCACCTGCCCTCATCATGGCCCTCACTTATGTCCAACCCACAGCAGCCTTTGAGCACATGATTCCTATTGAGAGCCCAAGGCATATGCCCTTCTGATCTTTTTTTTTTGTGTGTGTGTGTGTGTCGGGGGGGAGGGGAGGGTTGTCCTTAGAATGTGCTCCCAAAGCTGGGAGCCCTCTTTATGCATTCCTGGAATGTCAGCCAACCTCTCATGATCCTGATTCTGGGGACACCAACTGTTCACAGAAATCAGGAATTCTCTCCAATTCATCTGAGCTGTTTTGGAGAATATGGCATGCTACAATGTGCAGAAGGAAAAACAACTCCCCAGCTGCTTTCCTGGATTCACAGAGGCACCGAGGAGGCTGGAAGATGCCCTTCCTGGGTTCCAGAGCAAGCCCTGCCTCTGTGGGCCTTCACAGGCCCTGGGGACAGTCCCCATGCATGGGCTTTCCCACATTCAGCTCTCTTAACCCAGCCTTTGAGCAGACATGCATCCACCAAAATGGACATCCTGGATGGAATGGACACATTCCTAGAAAAATACAAGCTTCCAAAACTCAATCAGGAAGAATAAAAAAAATGAATAGGCCAATAACTACTGATGAAATTAAACAGTAATCAAAAAGCTTCCAGCAAACAAAAGCCCTGGACCAGATGGCTTCACAGTGGAGTTTTACCAAACATCCAAAAAGAACTAAAATCAATGCTTCTCAGATTATTCCAAAAAATTCAAGAGAGAGGCCTACTTCTAAGGTCTTTCTATAAAGCCAGAATTACCATAATACCAAAAACACATAAAGACACCACAAAGAAAAAGAATTACAGGCCTATATCCCGGATTAACATAGATGCTAAAATGCACAACACAATTCCAGCAAACCGGATCCAGGATTACATCAGAAAGATCATACACCATTAACAAGTGGGATTTATTCCAGGGATGCAAGGCGTGTACAGTATCCACAAGTCAATAAATGTGATACATCACATGAACAAACTGAAAGAAAAAAATCATATAATCATATCAATCGTTGCAGAAAAGTCATTGGACAAAGCCCAAAACCCTTTCCTGATAAACACACCTAGCAAAGTGGGACTAGAAGGATCATAATAACAGCCTTATATGACAAATCTATGGCCAACATCTTACTCAATGGGTAATAACTAACACCATTTCCCTTAAGAACAGGAACAAAACAGGGATGCTGCTTTCACCACTCCTGTTCCACACAGTACTAGAAGTGCTAGCCACAGTGATCAGACAAGAAGAAGAAATAAATAGCACCCAAATTGGGGAAAAAAGTAAGTAAAATTGCCGTTATTTGCAGATGACATGATACTGTACATAGAAAACCCTGAAGAATCCATCAATAACTATTAGACTTAATAAATGAATTTGGCAATGTAGCAGGATACAAAATTAACGCCATGGAATCTATGACATTTTTATACACCAATATTAAACTTACAGAAGAGAGAATTTAAAAAAAAATCCCATTTACCATCCCATCAAATAATTAAAACACCTAGGAATAAACTTAAGTAGGGAGGTAAAAGACCACTACTCAGAGAACTACAAGATGCTGAAGGAGAGACAGAAGATGGCTGCTGACAGAAAGGCAGACTGCAAGATAGTATGTGAGTGAGAAAACGAAGGGAGAGTGTGTGGTCACACGGGAAGTGTTTGTTGGTGAGTTGAGGGACAGCTATACTTCAGGAGACTGTGGGGGCACTGCTGGACAGGGCTTCCCTGAACAGGCAGCCCCCTCTGGTACTGGGTTCCCTCCCAGAGTGACCAGCTCAGATGCGGAGACTATGCTATACTGAAGGGGAAAGTGGATGTTATCTGAAGCATGAAAAGCCCGGGGAGTCTACAACTATGGCACCCACCTTACAGCTGTGAACCTGAGAATACAGGTCCCCAATTGGTGCAAGCCAGCAGATTCAGAGGAGCTCTACACTCCTTCACAGATTGGTCAGATTTTGCCTGGGATAAGGTGAGGTTCATTGTCCCAGCAGGAGAGAGAAACTCCTACACAGCAGAAGCTAGAGAACCTGGGGAAGTCTGTGCCTAGAAAAATCCGTGGCCCTTGGGGCTGGCATGATCCCTGAATGTGGAAGGGGGTCCTCAGAGCTGGTAACAGAAGGGAACTCTAAAATGCAACTCATTTTGATCTGGATTCCAAAGGACAGCCTAAAAATTTTAAAAGTGTGCCAGCTGCTTAGACCCAAGAGGAACAAAGACTGCACAGACTTGAGCGCAGCCCTGGAGTTTGCACACTTACTCTGGCTCCTTTTTTTTTTTTTTTTTTCTCTTTAAGTCCTTGCTTCTGATTACTAAGCCCAATACATAGGTTTGCCCAATTGGGGACACCCAAAGAGACTGCAGGGGAAGGTTGTTTTTCGGGGACCTGGGGATCAGAGCGGGGAATAACCATCAGAGAAACAGCTCTGGGGCAACCCACTCCCAAAAACAAGTATTAAGTGCCACAGGGAAAACAAAATCTAAACACCAGCTAGAGAGAACCTATAGACCCAGAGGTCAATCCAGAAACAGTGCCACCCAGGGGTTGAATCACAAATAGACTCTTGTGTAAACACAAATAAAGGAATACAAGAAATAAATAAAGGAATACAAGAAATAGAAATGTACTGCCTGCTTAAAACTCAGGACTGGCTTACAACACAGAGGAGCAGTGGAACTCAGGGAACTTCAACACTGTCCTCACTAGGAAACAGGTTTGCCAAACAGAACATTAGAGGAAGTGAATGGCCTTCACTACTGCACATTTTTATTTAAATTTTATTCATCTTTTAATTAAGAAACTATTTTTTCTTTTTTCTTCACTTGATTTTACCTTTTTAATTATTACACTTTTATTTTCCATCAGTATTATTGCTACTACTATTTTTCCTTTTTTTTAAGTGTCATTTTATTTTCTCTTTATTTTACTTTGGGATTAGTGTTCTACATTCTATTTTACTCCATCTCATCTTTACCTTTATGCCATCACTCTCTTCCTCACTTTTCCCCTGTTGTTATCCTGTTTCTCTTACCCTATTCCTGCTTTTGATTTTCCCTATCACTTCTTTTAGCCCCTGTTTAAATTTCACCCTACTTATATTCCAATTCCCTGCTCCAAGTCCATGCACACCTCTCTCTTCTTTTTCTTCACTATCCAATAATTTTTTATCTGTTGTTGTTTGCTTGATTCTTGATTACATCGATTTTTATGCTTGTTTTTGAGATTGTTTTGATTATTCCTTTTTTTGTTTGTTTTGTTTTGTATTTCTTTGTTTTATTTCTTCATTTTTTCCTTGCCACACTTAATATTAGTTCTTGTTTGTAGTGTGCATTTATCTCCAAGTACTTGTTGCTGGCTTTTGTTGGGATTAGTGGCTGTTGTATTCGAGTTTTCTCCCCATATATATAGTATGTTCCCCTCTTCTTTCTTTTTTTTAAAATATTTTTAATATATTTTATTGATTTTTTACAGAGAGGAAGAGAGAGGGATAGAGAGTTAGAAACATCGATGAGAGAGAAACATCGATCAGCTGCCTCTTGCACACCCCCTACTGGGGATGTGCCCACAACCAAGGTACATGCCCTTGACCGGAATTGAACCTGGGACCCTTGAGTCTGCAGGCTGACACTCTATCCACTGAGCCAAACCGGTTTCGGCTCCCCTCTTCTTTCTTATTCTCATTGTTTTCTTTATTACTTTTTTATCCTTTTCCCAATTTCATTTTTGCATTCCTTTTCTTTTCTCTCTTCTTCTTTCTCTCCTATCGTGCAATTCACCTTTCCCTGTTCACCACCTTCATTTGGGGTTATTAATATCATGAATACATTTATTTTCAGTGCCTCGTGCATTGTACCTGGTTGTGTTGTATTTTGTGCCTTTAAACCAATGTAGGGGAGAGAGATCTACATAACCAGACACCTGGAGAAGTGAGATCATGGGGAGCCGTAGAAATAGCCCACATATGAATGAAAAGCAGGCATCACCAGAAAAGGAATAAACAATATAGAGGAAAGCAACCTGTCAGAGAAAGAATTCAGAGAAATGGTCATGAGGTGGCTGAAAAGAATGGAAGACAAATTCGACAATATGTGTAAGAACCAAGAGGAAATGAAGAAGAACAAAGAAGAAATGAAAAATGATATTGCTGCTGTAAAGAACTCAATAGAAAGCATCAAGAGTAGACTAGAAGAAGCAGAGAACCTCATTAGTGAGCTAGAAGACCACGTAGGAAAAAATGTCCAAGTAGAGAAGCTTCTAGAAAAATAAATTAAAAAGCAGGGGAGCCAAAGGGAACTTTGGGAAAACACAAAACAAAATAACATCCACATAATAGGGGTTCCAGAAGAAGAGGAAACTGAGCAAGGAATAGAAAACCTGTTTGAATAAATAATGATGGAAAACTTCCCTGATATAGGGAAGAAAAACCCACACAAATATAAGAAGCTTACAAAGTCCCAAGCAAAGTGAACCCCAAAAGAATGACGCCACGACACATTATAATTAAATTGGAAAACACCAATGACAAAGTAAGATTCTTAAAAGCAGCCAGAGAGAGACAGAAATTTACTTACAAAGGATCCCCCATCAGAAAAGCAATTTATTTCTCAACAAAAACACATCATGCCAGAAGGGAATGGAATAAAATATACAAAGTCATGCAAAGTAAGGGTCTGAATCCAAGAATACTGTACCCAGCAAGGCTATCAATCAAAATTGAAGGTGAAATCAGGAGCTTCACAGACAAAAAACGAATAAGGGAGTTTATTACCACCAAACAAGTAATGGAAGAAATGCTAAAGGGTCTGCTGAAAAACAAAAAAGGAATAGGAACCGAAGAAGAAACACAGGGGTTAATAATAAAAATGATGACTAACAAGAACCTATCTATAATAACTTTAAGTGTAAGTGGATTAAATGCCGCAATCTAAAGTCATAGGGTAACAGATTGGATAAGAAAACATGACTCATATATCTGCTGTCTACAAGAAACCCACCTCAGAAAAAAAGATGCACACAGACTGAGGGTAAAGGGATAGAAAAAGGTTTTTCAGGTGAATAGAAATGAAAAAAACAAACAAACAAAAAAAACACCTGGGGTTGCAATACTTATATCTGACAAATTAGATTTCAAAGTGAAGGACATAAAAAGTGATAAGGAAGGCCACTTCATAATACTAAAGGGAGTAATCAGACAAGAAGAAATAACGCTGGTAAACATATACACACCCAATACAGAAGCATGCAAATACATAAAAAGACTCCTGGAGGATATCAAGGGGGGGATTGACAGCAATACAATCATAGTAGGAGACTTTAATACTTCACTATCACCATTGGGCAAATCCTCTAAAAAAAAAAAATCAGCAAAGAAACATCAATCCTAAATGACTCTCTAGACCAGATAGAATTAATTGACATCTTCAGAAGATTTCACCCGAAAGCCACAGAATATACATTCTTCTCAACTGCATATGAGTCATTTTCAAAGATAGACCAACTATTGGGTCACAGGCAAAGTCTCTTCAAATTCAAGAAGATATAAATCATATCACAATGGCATAAAACTGGAAATCAACTACAATAAAAACAATCCAAAAAATCAAATACATGGAGACTAAACAGCATGCAATTAAACAATGACTGGGTTATCAGAGAAATCAAAGGAAAAATAAAAAAAAAAAACAACATGACAACAAATTACAATGAAAACACAACAATCCCAAATCTATGGGACACAGCTAAAGCAGTCTTGAAGGGAAGTTCATAGCTCTAAAAGCCTACTGCAAAAAACAAGGAACAATGTTAATAAATCACCTAACCCTACAACTCAAAGAATTAAAAAGAGAGCAACAAGAAAAGCCCAGTGTAAGTGGAAGGAAGGAAATAATAAAGATCAGAGCAAAGATAAAAGACAGAGAGACAAAAACAAAATGCAAAAGATCAACTAACAAGAGCTGGTTCTTGAAAGGATAAACAAGATTGATGAACCTCTAGGCAGGGTCACCAAGAAGCAAAGAGAGAGGATCCAAATAAATAAAATCAGAAATAAAAGAGGAGAAATAACAACAGACCTCACCGGAATACAAAAGGATTGTTAAAAAATAATATGAACAACTCCATTTCAACAAACTGGACAACCTGGAGGAAGTAGACATATTCCTAGAAAAATATAACCTTCCAAAACTCAGTCAAAAAGAATCTAAACAGCTCAGTAGGCCAATAACTATGGAAAAAAATTGAAGCAGTCATCAAAAAGCTTCTGGCAAACAAACCCTGGGACCAGTCGGGTTCACAGGGGAGTTTTACCAAACATTCAAAAAAGAACTAAAACCTATCCTCCTCAGACTATTCAAAAAAATTCAAGGTGAAGGAACACTTCCAATCTCCTTCGATGAGGCCAGCATCACCCTAATACCAAAACCAGATAAAGACAACAAAAAGAGAATTACAGGCCAACATCCCTCATGAACATAGATGCCATAATTCTCAACAAAATTTTAGGAAATTTGATCCAGTAGTCATCAGAAAGACCATACACCATGACCAAGTAGGATTTATCCCAAGAATGCATGGATGGTAAAATATCCTCAAGTCAGTAAACGTGATATATCACATAAACAAATTGAGAGATAAAAATCACATAGATTTATCAATTGATGCAGAAAATGTATTTGACAAAATTCAACATCCTTTCTTGATAAAATCTCTCAACAAGGTGCGAATGGAAGGATCATACCTCAACATAATAAAAGCTATATATGATAAACCCACAGCTAACATCATACCCAATGGGCAAAATCTAAAACCATTTCCCCTATGAACAGGAACAAGACAGTGATGCCCACTCTCACCACTCCTGTTTGACATAGTTCTGGAAGTATTAGCCACGGCACTTAGACAAGAAGAATAAATAAAAGGAATCCAAATTGGATAAGAAGAAGTAAAGGTGTCCTTATTTGCAGATGACATGATATTGTACATAAAAAAACCCAAAAGACTCCATCAAAAAAATAACAGACTTAATAAATGCATTGGGAAATGTAGCAGGATACAAAATTAATGCCAGGTAATCTATTACATTTCTATACACCAATAGTGAACTTACAGAAAGAGAGACTAAAAAAGCAATCCCATTTACCATCGTACCAAAAAAATTAAGATACCTAGGAATAAACTTAACTAAGGGGGTAAAAGAAATATAAGCAGAAAACTACAGGACACTGAAAAAAGAGTTAGAGGAAGAAGTAAAAAGATGGGAGAACATACCATGTTCATGGATTGGTAGAATCAACATCATTAAATTGCCCATACTACCCAAAGCTATCTATAGATTCAATGCACTCCCCATTAAAATACCAACAGCATATTTCACAGACCTAGAAAGAACTGTGCAAAAAATCATCCGTGATAAAAAAGACCCCGAATAGCCACAGCAATCCCGAGAAAGAGTAATAAAGTAGGAGGCACCTCAATACCAGATTTCAAGGTGTATTACAAAGCCACTGTTCTCAAAACAGCCTGGTACTGGCACAAGAACAGACATATAGATCAATGGAACAGAATAGAGAATCCAGATATTGACCCAAACCACTATGCTCAATTAATGTTTGACAAAGGAGGCATGAACCTACAATAGACTCAAGACAGTCTCTTCAATAAATGGTATTGGGAAAATTGGACAGATACATGCAAAAAAATGAAACTAGACCACCAACTTACACCATACACAAAAATAAACTCAAAATGGATATAGGACTTGAACATAAGACAGGAAACCATAAAAATACTAGAGGAATCCACAGGCAGCAAAATCTCAGACATATGCTGAAAGAACATCTTCACTGATACTGCTCCGAGGGCAATGGAAGCTAAAGAGAAAATTAACAAATGGGACTACATCAAAATAAAATCTTTTGCACAGCAAAAGAAACCATCAACAAAAGAACAAGAAAGCCCCCTGTATGGGAGAGCATATTTGCAAATGTTATCAGTGATAAAGTTATATTCTCCAACATTTACACACAACTTATACAACTTAGTAAAAGGAAGATAAATTGTTTAATATTAAAATGGGCAAAGTACCTAAATAGAATCTTTTCAAAAGAAGACAGAAGGAAGGCCACGAGACACAGGAAAACATGCTCAAAGTCACTAATTATCTGAGAGATGCAAATCAAAACGACAATGCAGTACCATCTCACACCTGTCAGAATGGCTATCATCAACAAATCAACAAAGGACAAGTTTGGCGAGGATGCGGAGAAAAAGGAACCCTCTTGCACTGCTGGTGGGAATGCAGACTGGTGCAGACGCTGTGGAGAATAGTATGAAGTTTCCTCAAAAAACTGAAAATGGAACACCCATATGACCCAGTAATCCCACTCCTAGGGATATGTACCTAAGGAAATAGAAACGCCAATCAGAAAGGATATATGCAACCCTATGTTCATAGCAGCACAATTTACAATAGATAAGATTTGGAAGCAGCCTAGGTGTTCATCAGCAGATGACTGGATGAGAAAACTATGGTACATCAACACAATGGAATACTATGCGGCCACAAAAAAGAAGGAATTCTTACCATTTGCAGCAACCTGGAGGAAACTGGAGAATGTTATGCTAAGTGAAATAAGCCTGTCAATGAAAGAAAAATACCAGATGATCTCACTCATTTGTGAATAATAAAGAACATTATAAAGTGATGAACAAAAAGATAGATACAGAGGCAGAAAAGCATCAAATAGACTGTCAAATTACAGTGGGCAGGTTAGGGAAAGGTGGGGGAGATAAGAGATCAACCAAAGGATTTGTATGCATGAATATAAGCATTAGCAATGGACACAAAACACTGGGGGGGTGAGGGCATGTATGGGAGTGGGTTGCGGGGGCAATGGTCAAATATGTACACATATAATACCTTAATAAAAAAATGGAAAAAAAAATAGAGTAAATCATTTCTCAATGTGAGCACAGAGGGAAGGAAAGTTGGTACAATGTGAGAAAATCCCATGTAAAGAGCAGAAAGCACACTCTAAACAATCTAAGAAATCACTGAGAAATCACGAAAAACTTCAGTAAACTTTAGGAAATTCATGGAAAAGAAGTGTAAAGCATTTCTCAATGTGAGGCAATGTTGAAGAAAGTTGTTTGTACAATGCGTAAGCATCCCTTCAAATAGAGCAAGAAGAACACTACAGAACAGTGTTAAAAACCACGAGTAATTCATTGGAAAGCAGCAGTAACTGATCACAACTGGTTAGGAAACAGGTAAAAGTCACCTCTTTGTGATAAAAGAATGTAGAAAGAAGTTTGTAAAATGTGGGGATATCCATGAAATGTCAGGGCCAGCCTGACAGGTTGAACCTGTTTGAGGTAGGGAGGTGGGAATTGAGAAAAGAAAGAAAGACAGGACAGCAGGATCGGGAGGACTCTGCAGGTAGTAATCGATCCATTGCACCTCAGCAAGCCAACGAGCTACTGAAGCTCGCTTTATTGACTATATAATGCCTTTTATACACAAACTAGAAGCCCGGTGCATGAAATTCGTGCACAGCGGGGGGTTGCCCAGCCTGTACCCTCTCCAATCTGGGACTCCTGGAGGGATGTCCGACTGCCCGTTTAGGCCCGATCGCCCGATCCCGGTAGGATTGGGCCTAAACGGGCAGTCAGACATCCCTCTCACAATCCAGGACTGCTGGCTCCCAACTGCTTACCTGCCTGCCTTCCTGATTGCCCCTAACTGCTTCTGCCTGCCAGCCTGATCACCCCCTAACCACTCCGCTGCCAGCCTGGTTGATGCTTAACTGCTCCCCTGCCAGCCTGTTTGCCCCCAACTTCCCTCCTCTGCCAGCCTGGTCACCCCTAACTGCCCTCTCCTGCAGGGTTGATCACCTCCAACTGCCCTCCTCTGCTGGCCTGGTCACCCCTAACTGCCCTCTCCTGCAGGGTTGATCACCTCCAACTGCCCTCCCTTGCAATCCTGGTCCCTCTCAACTGCCCTCCCTTGCAGGCCAGGTGCCTCCCAACTGCCCTCCCCTGCTGGCCATCTTGTGGTGGCCATCTTGTGTCCACATGGGGGCAGGATCTTTGACCACATGGGGGCAGCTATATGGTGTGTTGCAGTGATGGTCAATCTGCATAGTACTCTTTTATTAGATAAGATAGAGGCCTGGTGCACGGGTGGGGGCCAGCTGGTTTGCCCTGAAGAGTGTCCCGGATCAGGTGGGGGTTCCCTTGGGGTGTGGGACGGCCTGAGAAAGGGGCCTGTGTTGGTTTGCAGGCCGGCCAAGCCCCCCTGGCAACCCAAGCAGAGGCCATGGTATCTGGGATTTATTTTCCTTCTACAATTGAAACTTTGTAGCCTGGAGCGGAGCCAAGCCTGCTACTCCCTCCGGGGCAGGGTGGCAGCCATTTCTGTGGCAGTTAATTCACCTTCTACAATTGAAACTTTGTAGCCTTAAGCGGGTGAGCCCGGCCAGGGTGTACAGAAAGCTTTGCTTCCCCTGTTGCCGCCAGCAACCCTGGCCTGCTCTCTCAAGCTCCATTCTGCCGCCATTTGTTTGAATTTGTTTACCTTCTATAATTGAAACTTTGTAGCTTGAGTGGAGGCTTAGGCCTGCAACGGCTATGGAAAGCTTGGCTTGCTCTGTTACCTGGGAAAGCTTGCTCTCTGTGGCTGTAGCCATCTTGGATTGGAGTTAATTTGCATATTCACCCTGATTGGCTGGTGGGTGTGGCTTGGCTGGTGGGCGTGGCTTATGTAGCGGAGTGATGGTTAATTTGCATATTACCATTTTATTAGAGAGGATACTGAATAGGAAGTCAACAAAGAGGAATGTACGCTCTGTTCTTCTTAATCTGTAAGATAAAGCAGGAGGCCAAGTTCTTGGTAAATATTTATAGACTTTTGATCAGCTATGAAAGGCCTCTCTTATTCTACTCATCTGCTGACAATAGGAATGTGCCATCAAAACAAGTTAGATCAAAACAAGTCAGGGACACTGCGTGGGAAGGGACTAATTCTTGTTGGTCCCTTCGGGTGCAAGGACTCTGTCAGCTTACACCCTGTCTCCAACAGTTCCCCCTTCTCTATTTATTTTAAGCTACTAATATTAAAAGTAAAATTTTAACATTCTACCTAATAAAATGGTAATATGCAAATAACCATCACTCTGCTACACCCACGATTGGGCCAGCGGGAGGCTGGGGGGCGGGACTTGGGGTGGCCTATCCGGCCATTGAGAAGATCTAGATGGCAGCGCCCAGTCCCCTTAGTTCCGGGGGTCCCTGGGGAGTTTGGCAACCGGGGGGGGGGGGGGCGTGGCCGGGCCCACCCAGCTGCTCCCAGGGTCCCTGGGGAGATTGGCGGCAGGGGGCATGGCTGGTCCTGCCCAGCCTCTCCTGGGGGTCCCTGGGGAGATGGTAACCCAGGTGGGTGTGGGCGGGCCTGCCCAGCCGCTTCCAGGGGTCCCTGGGGAGATTGGCAAAGGGCGGGCGTGGCCGGTCCTGCCCAGCCTCTTCTGGGGATCCCTTTGGAGATCCACAACCCGGGGGGCAAGGCCGGGCCCACCCAGCCGCTCCAGGGGTCCATAGGAACATTGCAGGCATGGGGTTGCTGAGACCCAGACCAGGCCTCTGGCCACAGATTCATAGCTTTGCGGAGACCTAGGGCAAGGATCTGCCTCCTCTGCAGAGAGACAGAGGTTCTGCAGTGCCCCCAAGACGTGGGTGGGCCCAGCCAGGGATCAAGGGGCATGGAAGGACTCCTGGTAGAGGGGCAAGGACCCTCACCCCTGAGACGGGGGTTGAGGGGTGGTGCCACCTCAGTGGAGGGGTGCTGCACTGCAGGGTACTGGCCTGACTGATGTGCTTCAGAAAAGCTCCCAGTGCTAATTGGCCTCACCCAGGCGGCCTTCACACTTCACAGGCAGTGATTCCTGCTCCCGCCTTGACCCAAAAGCAAGCCCGGGGTGCCCTGCCCCATGGCAGAGCATGCCTAGGCAATGAGTGTGAAGCCTTCCACCTGCTCCAGAGAAGCTGGAGCAGTAAAGAATGTGGGGCAGGGGATGGGGAGAGGAAAGAATGTGGAGCATCCGCAATGAAGAAGTGCTCAAGAAATAGGCTCGGAAGCCTGACTGGAAGGTTTGTTCTGTTTGCCGGGCGGCTGCCTCTTAAGAAGCGCAAAGAGCATGGCTCTGAGGGTTTCCTGTGTGCTGAGTCAAGTTCCACAGCCAACTGGAATTGGCCTCAGTTTCCTGGTCTGTAAAGTGGATGAAGCGTGTCCCAGTGCCTTCACTGAGCTTTGATGGCCAATTGAGATACTATATAAAGAAAATGAGGGAAGAAGTGAGAAAGAAAAGGAAGGACGAGCAACACAAAAGAAAGACTGAAAGGAACCTGTAAACCCATTGTCACTTAAATAGGGAATATAGTCAATAGTGTTGTAATGATCGTATGATGCCAGGTGGGTACTAGAAATATCGGGGAACACTTTGTAAAGTATATGATTGTCTAACCACTATTCTGTAACTAATATAAAACCTGAAACCAATACAAAATAATGTTGAATGTAAAGAAATGAAAATTGGAGTAAAATTTTTATAAATTTAAAAGTTTAAATAAAAGTTGTAAAGGAAGGAAGGGGAGAATAAAAATAGTGTTTTTCATTTTACCACTTCATTAAAAAGACAGTTGTCTTTATATGGTGCTTTTATACTTTTCTAGGTCATTATCTCATTTTAATTTCCGAACAACTTAAAGACAAGATAAGTATTCCCTCCACTATTCAAAGAAAGGAAATCTTGGTGTCTGGTCCTAATGATTCAATTGTCAAGCCCTTATTGTAAAGCAGGGTTAGTAAAATTTTCTTTGCAGGGTCATATCTATACTAATAAAAGCCTTGGGGGTGATCAGGCCAGCAGGGGAGGGTATTTGGGGGCAATCAGGCCCGCAGAGGAGCAGTTAGGGGGCAATCAGGCCAGCAAGGGAGCAGTTAGGGGGTAATCAGGCAGGTAGGTGAGCGGTTCCACAGGGATTGGGCCTAAACCTGCAGTTGGACATCCCCCGAGGGGTCCCATATTAGAGAGGGTGCAAGCTGGGCTAAGGGACACCCTCCCCAGTGCACGAATTGCACTGGGCCTCTAGTTAATAATAAAGCTCTAATATTAAAATAATTGCAAACAATGCTAATCCAAAACTGAACTACATACATGTTATCATTTCAAAACTTGAATGTCAAGAGCAAAACTCTGGCTATTAAATAATAACAAAACAATAAGAGAGAAATCAAAACTATGGACATGTTAACATTTTTAGCTACTAAATGAAAGTAAGTCTCTTTTCTGCTGGTGTATAGGAACATGGTTGAAGAAGTAGCTTCAAATTCTTGCTTTTCCACAATCTGCTGTACTTTAGTCGTTAACTTCTTCAGATGACTCTATGTTGGTATCTCAGTCCCTTGTGTAGCTGTCAGTTTTCTTCTTACTCCACTTTGCTGTCATTAGGGCAGTACTTAGTCCTTTTGAGGGAATGGACAAAGGAGCTTCTCTGGGTCCATTGGGCACACGTAACGCTCTGGTACCCGAATTGGCAGTATTGCTCATTCTGGAAAGATATAAAATACAACATCTTCCCCACATTATTACTGAATCTGATAAAACTCTTTTCTGGTTTATGCTTCCTTCCACCTAGCTGACTCGGAGGAGGCTATTGTACAGGAGGCCTGATGCCTTTCACCTGCTGTACGATCCTCTGCATCACAATTCAAAATATTTTTAAAGTATCAAAAGCATGACTGAGCTTCCCTTGAGGTGACACATAACAACTGTCTCCCCCTTTTTCTTTTAGTAAATTATTTCAAGAGTACGATTGGATCTTTCTACAATTGAGTGATATTTATTTTGCTAGATTTGATTATGTTTAAGTCCTCAGGGATTTACCCCTAAAGTTGGCACAGGAAGGTGGATAATATATTGAGGACAATGCTTTTAATAAAATATGGAAATTGTTGTTCTCAAATAATATTTTAAACACTGAAAATTAAATGAAAAGTTCCTCTGAATTAGTGTGCTCTATAGTAGCTGTTTCAATAATTTTTTGCTATACTTACCACATAAGCACTGTTACAATAGGTTGATGGGCTCTGTAGCAAAATCTGTTAAGGTATAAATGAGAACTTGTATTTCTACTGAAATATAAGGGGTTTGAAGGACCTTTGCTCCCCTGCTGTAGTAGATCCAGCCTTTTTAGAACTGGATCTATCTGTAAAAATGGTTAATGCCTGAGGTATAACATTTCTTTTAATGTGGCAGTTAATACTATTCCCTATGTTAGAAATAAGCCAAGCCCATAAGTCAGGGGTCCTGGTAGAACACAAAACATCAAATATTTTTATTTCTATGCAGAAGAGTGTGCACACATGAACTGGAAGTACGCACACTGACCTTCCTTGCCCTGTGGTCCTGGGCTACCTGCAGCAATGTATAGGTACTGACTGCTAGCAAGGTAAGGCATTTTTACTATTTTTATTTCTGGACTATTTTTCCTCTGTTCTTATGGGCCACTACCTATTCTGTGGCTGGAACAGTTCTATCAGGTCCTCTCTGGGATTCGTTGTTGCAGGAATCTATATGGGTTTTTGTGGAAATATACAAACGTATTTTAGACCAAAGGTTAATAAATAAATCTTTTCTATAAATTTGACTTAGGATCCTTTTTTATTTTTGCCCAAATGATTTTCCTTTGGCTTATTATGACACCATAAGATTTTATGGGTGTCTTGCTGTGAGTATTACAAATGAAAATTAATTTTCAAAGTAAATTTTTTTTTCTACATGTAATTTACTTTTAGGATATTTTTCCTTACATAATATTTTTCCACTATCTCCCCTTTTTTTGATTTAATTATTAGAAGGCTTTTGGAAAATTTGTATAATGTAGTCTTGATAACTTTAAATTTTAATTTTCTGCACAAAAATATGACTGCTTTAGGTTCATTGCATGTTAAGCAATATTACTATGAGATGAACTATTCACTTATTTCAATTAGCCAATTTAAATTAATCTGAAAACTTGACTACTATTTTACTGTTAAATTTGATACTCTAATAACAATCTTAGTTTACCCTGTAAATATTAATCGAAAGAACTATTTTGCATCCTTGAGAATGCCCTGAGCATTCCTGGTGTTAAGCTGGATTTAGATATAGGACAGCTTTTGCCAGCCAATCCTGTCCCTGCTGTCTGGGTCCCAATCTGAGCTGGGCATGGAAAGCGCGAAGCAGCCATGGGGCAGGAGACCTCCCTCAGAAGGGGCGAGTGTTCAGGCCCCTGCAACGTTGGGGGGGTGAGGTTCTGTGCCCCACCTCTGTTGACCCCCAAGTTCTCTCCTGATGGCCCCTCTGCTACTGTGCCTATCTTAGGTTGTTCCTTCCTTGAGGAATCTTACCCATCTCTGGCTAACCAGCCATCCTCCGGGGCCAAGCAGGGTGATGTGAGGTTCAGTTCTGTCTCCTTGGTAGCCGATGCCCCTGTGGCCTCCACGCCCAGCACCTGCCTTGGGATCCCCTCGCCTGCTGGCGGGGCCCCGACACTGATCATATATCTTGGGGAACCCAGGTTTCTTCTCCAGGGAGGGCCCAGCTCATGCCATTGGGCAAGAGACAGAAGTATGGTACCATCCACTATGAGACTTCAACCTCAGCATGAACAGAAAGCTCTGGCAACAGCTGTGGGAGAGTCCCTCTTGGCAAAAAGAGCAAAAGAGGCCAATATAGAATGCTCAAGTGCCTTCCTAAGAGGCCTCAACTCCTTCTTAAAATTGCTGCCAAACATTCAAAGAATTAGTTTGTAAGTTTGTTTGGGATAATTGTACAATATGCTGTTGTAAAATATCAAAAATTATAATAACTTTGTAAAATAATGTTATGTAAGGATATTCTTTGCTCTAGGCCATGGCAAATCAATTTCAAACTGGAAGTAATATTTAGAAATATTTAGTTACTTCACTTTGCCCTTCTTAAGAGGTCAAAAGCTTTATAATATTTACAAAATATTTATTAATTTCTATTTGACAAGGTTTTCTATGTAACCCCAAGTATATTAGGTCTGTTTTTAAAAGATTTCCTTTAAGAAGAGAGAATAAATTTCCTGTATAACTCCAGGCCCTTGGAGCTTTCTAAGAATCATCTCTGTTAAGACCTTGAAATTTTAACATGGAAAAAAAAAACTATCAAATATATTTATCTATATCTATATATGATTTAAAGATTATAATACCTTTTATAATTATCTTAACATATCAATTAGATCTTAAACTGTTATTAGAGAAAATACATTTTATTTTCTCAAAAATAAGTTCTTATACTTTAAATATTTAATTACCACAATTATATAATTTCTCCTAATATAATTTGTACTTTGAACTTTCAAAGCTTGTAAGTTAAATATTTAGTAATTCTTCCATTAACAACACTTTTATATTTCTAAGAAAAAAGCGAGACATAATCAATAGCCTTAATTCTGTCCTCTAGGTTTTTTATGAGGCAAATTTAAACTTTACTTTTTATTTGCCAGTGGCTCTGGAAAACCAGGTTTGGTTTATTTAAATGTAAACTACCACATCCCTTAAAATGGCTACTGGCAGGAGTCTGACCTGTCTGCTGGGGGAAAGGCAAGCGGCCTTCTTCCTCTATTAGTAAAGGCCATAGCCAGTTATCTGGGCTAGTTAGATCTTTGTAATTAATGCATTATTTATCTATATTTTAACAATTTCTTTGAGATTCTAGAGTCAATTATAATTATTTTAAAGCATCACTTTGAATAAATTCTATGACAGATAAATTTACTTATTTTCTTGAAGGCTTTAAAAGTTAACTTTGACTGAGGTTTATTAGTATCTTAAAAACTACTCTTTATTATGGAAATGCGAATCCTGCTGCTGGAATTAGCATGAATTTCTTTCAAGAAGACATTTTTGCCATTTTTCTTAGGAAAGAGAACCAGTTCTGGGTTTATAATTTTCTATAGCTTTTGCAGAGAGATTTCAGCTGAAGACAATCTAAATGTCTGAAATCAGACTATGCGCGCATTCTGTCTTACAGCTAAGTTCTCTCCCCACTAATACAGAAATTCCAGACACATTTCTAAATTTTTAAGACTTTTCATGGCGAGAAAGGAAACTTTAAATATGTATACTGGGAGAGTGGGTGTCCATATTGGATTGTCACGTGTCTCTCCTTTCCCCCACATCCTGCTTACTTCAGGGGAAATGTTAGTAAGAGATCTGGCCAAATTTCTTTTCATGCTTAAAAGATAGACAGATCTCAATTTTTTTTCTTTCTTTTTGGCTTTCTGAAGTAATAACTCACACCCAATTTGGCCAAGATTAGCATTTCCCTCGGAGTTCTCTTATAATTTTTAAATGTAACCTTAAGTAATCTCATTGCAAGTAATCTTATTGCAGGAGAGCAGATAGCCCTGCCTTCTCCTGCCACCTTTGAATCTCTCCTCACTAGAGGCAGTTTTAGCAGTGGAGTTCCACTTATTACAGATTTTAAATTCCTTACACACACTAAGATTCTAATTTGAACAAGAAACAACATTATTTTGTGATCACATAGACTTCAACATTTTCCCATAAAAGGCATTTTCTCTAAACTCTACTTGTCCCATGCTTTACTCCCGACTGTCAAAACATTTCTCCTCGCTTCTTATTGAGTGCACTCTTTACCTTGAGGAGTTCCTCACCATGCTTCCCAAGTCCTCAGGTCCCTTTTTGTGGTGACAATTTCACAGGGCCAGCCTGACAGGTTGAACCAGTTTGAGGTAGGGAGGTGGGAATTGAGAAAAGAAAGAAAGACAGGACAGCTGGATCAGGAGGACTCTGCAGGTAGTAATCGATCCACTGCACCTCAGCAAGCTGACGAACTACTGCAGCTCGCTTTATTGACTATACAATGCCTTTTATACACAAATACTGAATAGGAGGTCAACAAAGAGGAATGTACGCTCTGTTCTTCTTAATCTGTAAGGTAAAGCAAGAGGCCAAGTTCTTGGTAAATATTTACAGACTTTTGATAAGCTATGAAAGGCCTCTCTTATTATACTCATCGGCTGACAATAGGAATGTGCCATCAAAACAAGTTAGATCAAAACAAATCAGGGGACACTGCGTGGGAAGGGACTCATTCTTGTCGGTCCCTTCGGGTGCGAGGACTCTGTCAGCTTACACCCAGTCTCCAACAATGAAATAGAGCAGTTAGCATACTATAACTGTGTTAGAAACCACTCTGTATTCACTGAAACGCAGCAGTAAACGATACAATATCAGTGGAAAACAAGTATACATCATTTCTCACTGTGAGGAAAGAGGGAAGGTAAGTTTCTGTACAATGCGGGAAAATCACATAAAGACAGCTGTAACCGCAATAGAGCCCATTGTTAGAAGCCCTAGGAATTCACTGAAAATCTGCAGTGACATACACCGAATAGAGAGAAGAGAAGTGAAAATCACTTTGGAACATGAAGAAAGTGTCTAGAAAGGTGTTTGTACAATGTGGTGATATCCATGAAAGAGAGCAAGAAGCAGAATATAGCAGTGTTAGAAACCTCTGGGTACTCACTGAAAAGCAGCAGTAACTATAGAAAAGGGCTGGAAAACAAGAGTAAATGATTTCTCAATGTGAGCACAGAGGGAAGAAAGAAGTTGATACAGTGTGGTAAAATCCCGTATAAACAGCAGAAAACACACTATACCCAATATAAGAAATCACTGAGAATTTACAAAAAGCTGAGGTAACCTGTAGGAAATATTTGAAAAAGAATTGTAAAGCATTTCTCAATGTGAGGAATGTTGAAGAAAGATTTTTGTACAATGTGGGAAAATCACATAAAGAAAGCTGTAACCGCACTAGAGCACAGTCTTAGAAGCCCTAGGAATTCACTGAAAATCATCAGTGACAAACACTAAATAGAGAGAAGACAAGTGAAAGTCACTTAGGAATGTGAGGAAAGAGTCTAGAAAGGTGTTTGTACTATGCGGTTGAATCAATAAAAGAGAGCAATATGCACAACATAATACAATATTAGAAACCAATGAGAATTCACTGAAAAGCAGCAGTAAATGACAAAATAGAAAACAAGTGAAAAATCACTTCGGAATTTTAGGAAAGAGTGTAGAACGGTGTTTGAGCACTAGGAGACATGTGATGAAGAGCAATACATAAGTTAGAGCACACTTTTGAAAGCACTTTTGAAATCAGCAGAAAACAGGTGGAAATCACTTATGAACATGAGGAAAGACTATACAAAAGTGTTTGACAATTTGGGTATTTCAGTGCTAAAGAGCAGAAGCACACCATAACACAGTGTTACAAACCACTAGTAACTGAATGAAAAACACCAGTAACTTATGCAAAATGCTTAAGACAAGTAAAAATCACATCGCTCTGTGAGGATAGAAATTAGAAAAGTGTTTGTAAAATGAGGTGATATCCATGAAAGAGAGCAGGATTCAATGTATAGCAGTGTTGGAAACCTCTGGGTACCCACAGAAAAAAACAACAGTAGACTATATAAAAGGGTTGGAAAACAAGAGTAAATCATTTCCCATTGAGAGCACAAAGGGAAGAAAAAAGTTGGTCCAATTTGGGAAAATCCCAGGTCAAGAGCAGAAAGCACAATATACCCCAAACTAAGAAATCCCTGGAAAATTATAGAAAAGCAGCAGTAAACTGTAGGAAATACTTGGAAAAGAAGTGTAAATCATTTCTCAATGTGAGGAAATGGTGAATAAAAAAACATTCTATGTCCTGTGGGGATAGAATGTTTTTACAATGTGTGGCAATCCCTTCAGTAGAGCAGTAAGCACTCTAAATGTAGCACAGTGTTAAAAACACGATGTAATTCACTGAAAAGGAGCAGTAACTGATGCAAATGGTTTCAAAACAAGTAAAACTAACTTCTCTATGTGAGGAAAAAATCTTAAAAAGGAGTTTGTGAAATGCGGTGATATATGTGAAATAGAGCAGTAAGGATTGTCAAACTATTCCAGAAAACCACTGTGAATTCACTTGAACTCATCAGTAAGTGATACAAAATTGTTGGAAATACATGTACCTCATTTCACACTGTGAGAAAAGAGTGAAAAAAGAGTTTTTGTACAATGCGAGAAAATCGCTTAAAGACAGCTGTAACCACATTGGAGCACAACGTTTGAAGCGCTAGGAATTTGATGAAAATTAGCACTGATGTACAGCAAATAGAGAGAAGACAACTGTAAGTCACTTTGAATGAGAGGAAAGAGTCCAGAAAGTTGAATATAAAAGTCCATGAAATAATGAAAAAGAGGAATATGCACAATATAGCACAGTGATAGAAACCAATGAGAATTCAATGAAAAGCAGCAGTAAATGACAAAATAGTTAGAAAACAAGTAAAAATCTCTTTTGAAAACGAGAAAAGACTCTAGAATGGTTTTTGAGCACGAGGAGAAATCAGTGCTGAAGGGCAATACACACATTAGAGCACACTTTTGAAAGTATTTTGAAATTAGTGAACAGCACCTGTAATCTCTACAAGAAATCACCGAGAATCATGAAAAGCTGCAGTAAACTGTAGGAAACACTTAGAAAACAAGTGTATATCATTGATAGCAATGGTTAGAAAACAAAACTAAATTCTCTATATGAGGAAAAGATGTAGAAAGGAGTTTGTAAAATGGGGGGATATCTAAGTGATAGAACAGTAAGCATACCATAACTGTGATAGAAACCACTCTGTATTGACAAACACAGCAGTAAATGATACTAAATGTTTGGAAGACAAACGTACACCTTCCTCACCTTTAGGAAAGTGTGAATAAAGGTATTTGTACAATGCGTGAGAATCAAGTGAAGCTGTAAACACACTAGAGCAGAGTGTTAGAATCCCTAGGAATTATCTAAAAATCAGCAGTGACATATACCTAATAGAGAGAAGACAAGTGAAAGTCACTTATGAATGTGAGGAAAGAGTCTAGAAAGGTGTTTGTACAAGGTGATTGAATCAAAGAAAAAGAGCAATACATACACCATGGCACAGAGAAACCAATGAGAATTCACTGAAAAGCAGCAGTAAATGCAAAACGGTTAGAACACAATTGAAAAGCATTTGGAATGTGAGGAAAGAGTGTAGAACTGTGTTTGAGCACGAGGAGAAATCAGTGATGAAGAGAAGTACACCCATTAGAGAAGACTTTTGAAAGCACTGTGAAATCAGTGAACAGCA
The DNA here is from genome assembly GCF_951640355.1 of Cnephaeus nilssonii. NCBI lineage: Eukaryota > Metazoa > Chordata > Mammalia > Chiroptera > Vespertilionidae > Cnephaeus > Cnephaeus nilssonii. The sequence continues at coordinate 9,656,401 of NC_137096.1, read as the reverse complement.
GCTTTAATATCTACAATAGAGATGAAAACAGGTGGAATTCACTTATGAACATGAGGAAAAACTGCACAAAAGTTTTGACAATGTAGGCATCTGAGTGCTAAAGAACAGAAGCACACAATAGCACAGTGTTACAAACCACTAGTAACTGAATGAAAAACACCAGTAACTTATACAAAATGCTTCAGACAACGACTAAAAATCACATAGTCCTGTGGGGATAGAATGTAGAAAGGTGTTTGTGAAATGTGGTGATATCCATGGAAGAGAGCAGGAAGCAGGGTACAGCAGTATTAGAAAGCTCTGAATACTCCATGAAAAGCAACAGTAAACAATACAAAAGCATTGGAAAACAAGTGTAATCATTTCTCAATGTGAGCCCAGAGGGAAGATAGAATTTATTCCAATGCGGGAAAATCCTGTGTAAAGAGCAGAAAGCAAAATATAAAAAATAAAATTAAAAAAAAGAGCGGAAAGCACACTGTAGCACAGTGATAAAAAAAAAATAGCAGTAATAAATAGGAAATCAGCGGTAACTGATACCAAAGGAAAGAAAGCAAAACTCACTTCTCTTTGTGAGGAAAGAATGTAGAAAGGATTTTGTAAAAGGAGATGATATTTATGAAATCAACCAGTAAGCATAAGATAACTGTGTTGGATACCATTGTGAATTCTCTAAAACACAGCAGTAAACAATACAAAATAATTGGAAAACAAGTGTATATCATTTCTCACTGTGAGCAAAGAGGGAAGAAAGGATTCTGTACAATGAGGGAAAATCCCTTGAAATGGAACTAACCATACTAAAGCAAAGTGATAGAAGCCATAGGAGTTCGCTGAAAACCAGCACTAACACCAAATAGAGAGAACACAAGTGAAAGTAATTTAGGAATGTGAGGAAAGAGTCTAAAAAGGTGTTTGAACATTGTGGTGATATCCATGAAAGAGAGAAGAAAGCAGAGTATAGCAGTGTTAAAAAACTCTGGGTACTCACTGAAAAGCAACAGTAAATTATATAAAAGAGTTGCAAAACAAGAATAAATCATTTCCCATTGTGAGCACAGAGAGAAGAAAGAATTTGGTACAATGCAGGAAAATCCCATGAAAACAGGAGAAAACACACTGTACCCCAATCTATGAAATCACAGAGAATCACGCCAAGCAGCAGTAAACTGTAGAAAATACTTGGAAAAGAATTGTAAATCATTTGTCAATGTGAGGATATGGAGAATAAAGGTGTTTAGACAGTGTGTGGAAATCTTTTACATAGAACAGGAAGCACAGTATAGCACAGTGATAAAAACCAACAGTATTCCATTGGATAGCAGCAATAACTGATCCCAAAAATGTTAGAAAACAAGTAAAACAAACTTCTCTATTTGTGGAAAGAATGTAGAAAAATGTTTGTAAAATGCGCAGATATCCATGAAATAAAGCAGTATGCATACTATTTCTGGGTAGAAATCACTCTGTATTCACTGAAATGCAGCAGTAACGGACACAAAATAGTTATAAAACAAGTGTACATCATTTTTCATTGTGAGGAAAGAGTGAAGAAAGGTTTTTGTACAATGAGGGAAAATCCCGTGTAAAGAGCAGAAAGCATACTCTACCCCAGACTAAGAAATCACTGAGAATCACGCAAAGAAGCAGTAAACTGTAGGAAATACTTGGAAAAGAATTGTAAATCATTTATCAATATGAGGAAATGATAAAGAAAAATGTTTGTACAATGAGTGGAAATACCTGGAATAGAGCAGAAAGCACACTATAGCACAGTATGAAAAAACACCAGTAGTTCATTGGAAAGCAGCAATTACTGATATCAATGGTTAGGAAACAAGTAAAACTCACTTCTCTACCTGAGGAAAGAATGTAGAAAGGAATTGGCAAAAGGAGGTGATATCCATGAAATGAGCAGTAAGCATACAATAAGTGTGTTGGATACATTGTGAATTCTCAAAAACACAACAGTAAACAATACAAAATAGTTGGAAAACAAGTATATATTTCTCACTGTGAGCAAAGAGGGAAGAAAGGTTTCTGTACAATGCGGGAAAATCCCTTGAGAAGGCTGTAAAACAAGGAGAGCACAGTTTAAGAAGCCCTAGAAATTCGCTGAAAACCAGCAGTAACACCAAATAGAACACAAGTGCAAGTCATTTTGGAACGTGAGAAACGTGTCTAGAAATGTGTTTGTACATTGTGATATCCATGAAAGAGAGCAGGAAGCAGAGTATAGCAGCGTTAGAAACCTATGGGTACTCACTGAAAAGCAACAGTAAACTATCTAAAAGAATGTCAAAACAACAATAAATGATTTCCCATTGTGAGCACAGAGGGAAGAAAGAAGTTGGTACATTGCGGGAAAATCCTGGGTAAAGGGCAGAAAGCGCACTCTGCCCCAATCTAAGAAACCACCGAGAACTTCGGAAATGCAGCAGGAAAGGATACTAAATAGTGGGAAGAAAAGTGTACATTTTCCCTCACTGTGAGGAAAGCGTGAAGAAAGATATTTGTATAATGCAGGAAAATCATGGAAAGACAGCTATAAATGCACAAGAGCACAGTGTTAGAAGCCCTAGGGATACCCTGAAAATCAGCAGTGACATACACTTAAAAGTGAGAAGACAAGTGAAAGTCATGTAGGAGTGTGAGGAAAGTGCCTCTAAAGGTGTTTGTACAAGGTGGTTGTATCAAAGAAAAAGAGCAATATATACACCATGGCACAGAGTTGGAAACCAATGAGAATTCACTGAAAAGCATCAGTAAACGATTAAACCGTTAGAACACAATTGAAAAGCTTTTGGAATGTGAGGAAAGAGTGAAGAACAGTGTTTGAGCACAAGGAGAAATCAGTGATGAAGAGCAATACACACATTAGAGAACACTTTTGATAGCACATTGAAATCACTGAACAGCAGCTATAATCTCTACAATACAGACAGAAAGCAGATGCAAATCACTTATGAACATGAGGAAAGACTGTACAAATGTGTTTGAAAATGTGGGAAAGTTTGTGCTGAAGAGCAGAAGCCCATCGCAGCACAGTGTTACAAACCATTAGTAACTGATAATCAGCAGTTATTTGCACAAACTGATTGGACAAAGAGTAAAAATCACATTGCTCTTTGGAGAAAGAAAGTGGAAATGTGCTTGTACAGTGTGGTGATATCCAGGAAAGAGAGAAGAAAGCAGAGTATAGAAGTGTTAGAAACCTCTGAGTACTCACTGAAAAGCAACAGTAAACTATGCAAAGCTTTGGAAAACAAGTGAAAAGCATTTCTCAATGTGAGCACAGAGGGAAGAAAGAAGTTGGTCTAATGCGGGAAAATCCCAGTGAAAGATCAGAAAGCACACTTTACTCCAGTCTAAGGAATCACAGAGAATCACGAAAAGCAACTGTAAACTGTAGGAAATACTTGGAAAAGAATTGTTAATCATTTATCAATGTGAGGAAATGGTGAAGAAATGTGTTTGGACAATGTGTGGAATTCAGAAACATGTCTCCCAGAAGCCTCTTTTTTGCAAATATCCAGAGGTTTGACTCACTTAAATAACACATGTCTGGTTTCAAACTTATATGTCCTGTCAGTCAGTTAACAAGGCCCACTTTGAGGACAGATTTCATGGGGGGCAACGTGCTGTTTACCTAGGAACCATTTCCCAGCCATTCCACAGCTGCAAGGAGAATGGGTAAGACTTGGCCCAAGGCCAGCCCTGAATGTCCCATGGGACCCTGGGATGCGGGCCAAGGACTCTCACTCAATGCGGGGCTCTGACTTCCTCCCAGTTCTAAGGACATTGTGCAAATTATAGCAGGCAGAAAGGGGCATTTCCTAAAGAATGCTTCTACCACTTTACACTTGCTCTGTCAGAGGGAAGAGGGAAGCATCCCTTGCCCACAGCCAAAGGATCAAATGAATATTCTGGGGTCCACAGGCAATATCTTTGGAACACATGTTTAAATAGCTGATAGACTTATGACCCAGGTGGAAATTTTGTCAGACACTCTGCTCTCAGAGACTTAAGTACTCTTTGAGAAAAAAGTCATTTCATGTCAGCCCTTGGATTTCTCTCCTATAGCTCTCTCATTGAAGTGAGTCTGTCTCAATTTAAACCTATTAAAGACCTCCCCCAGTTAATGATTGAGTTTTAATTGAGTCCCTTGAAACTTCTGTGGAGCTGTGAGCAATGGAACAGAGGGTGTGGTTCAGGTGTATGTTATGTCTCCAAATTCTTGTCTGATTGTTTCAGAGGCACTTCTCGCCTGAAAGTCATATAGTTAATATTAGCTGAAAGAAGCCACCAGTCAGTGAGTGAACTGAAGTTGTTGTCTCTCCTGACATGCCTATGAACATGATTTTGTTATGTAATGAGATGAGGATGTTAGAAGGGGAGGGGGAGCTTACACCTTACCCAGGGAGTGAGTGTGACAACCCATTAAGCCTGGGAGAGAAATATTTTTTCTCACGGGTATACCTATCAGGTGTGGTTCTGAGAGCAGTTACCTAGATTTGTAGAAACTAGACCTAAGCAAACTGGAATCTAATTAAGCTTTAAGAGGTAGGTAGCAATTTCAAAAACTGGACAATTGGCTCCTTTTCTTTAGCAAACCAAAATCTTTTTACAAAAATAGCAAAGAAGGTGTGGAAGGGAAGTAAATTGAGACTTAAGAGGCAGAGTGAACATCTTATGCAATAAAATAAATAAAATTATACACTTACTAGAAGCCCAGTGCACGAAATTCGTGCACGGCGGGAGGTTATCCCTCAGCCCAGCCTGTACCCTCTCCAATCTGGGACTCCTGGAGGGATGTCCGACTGCCCTTTTAGGCCCGATCGGGCAGTCGGACATCCCTCTCACAATCCAGGACTGCTGGCTCCCAACTGCTTGCCTGCCTGCCTGCCTGATTGCCCCTAATCGCTTCTGCCTGCCAGCCTGATCACCCCCTAACCACTCCGCTGCCAGCCTGGTTGATGCTTAGCTGCTCCCCTGCCAGCCTGTTTGCCCCCAACTTCCCTCCTCTGCCAGCCTGGTCACCCCTAACTGCCCTCTCCTGCAGGGTTGATCACCTCCAACTGCCCTCCCTTGCAGGCCTGGTCCCTCACAACTGCCCTCCCTCGCAGGCCAGGTGCCTCCCAACTGCCCTCTCCTGCTGGCCATCTTGTAGTGGCCATGTTGTGTCCACATGGGGGCAGGATCTTTGACCACATGGGGGCAGCTATATTGTGTGTTGCAGTGATGATCAATCTGTATATTACTCTTTTATTAGATAAGATAGAGGCCTGGTGAATGGGTGGGGGCCAGCTGGTTTGCCCTGAAGGGTGTCACAGATAAGGGTGGGGGTTCCCTTGGGGTGTGGGGCAGCCTGAGCGATTGGCCTGTGGTGGTTTGCAGGCCGGCCACGCCCCCTGGCAACCCAAGGGGAGGCCCTGGTATCTGGAATTTATTTTCCTTCTACAATTGAAACTTTGTAGCCTGGAGCGGAGCCAAGCCTGCTGCTCCCTCTGGGGCAGCAGCCATTTCTGCGGCAGTTAATTCACCTTCTACAATTGAAACTTTGTAGCCTTAAGCGGGTGAGCCCAGCCAGGGTGTGCGGAAAGCTTTGCTTCCCCTGTTGCCGCCAGCAACCCTGGCCTGCTCTCTCAAGCTCCATTCTGCCGCCATTTGTTTGAATTTGTTTACCTTCTATAATTGAAACTTTGTAGCTTTAGTGGAGGCTTAGGCCTGCAACGGCTATGGAAAGCTTGGCTTACTCTGTTACCTGGGAAACCTTGCTCTCTGTGGCTGTAGCCATCTTGGATTGGGGTTAATTTGCATACTCGCACTGATTGGCTGGTGGGCGTGACTTGGCTGGTGGGCGTGGCTTATGTAGCGGAGTGATGGTTAATTTGCATATTACCATTTTATTAGAGAAAATTTTTTAAAAATATATCTTTATTATTTCAGAGATGAGTGGAGAGGGAGAGAGAGATAGAAACATCAATGATGAGAGACAATCATTGATAGACTGCCTCCTGCATGCACCCACTGGGCATTGAGCACACAACTTGGGTATGTGCCCTTGACCAGAATTGAACCTGGGACCTTCCAGTCTGCAGGCTGAGACTCTATCCACTGAGCCGAACCAGCTAGGACTGTACAATTATTTTTCAAGCTTTAAAAATTCTAAGTATTTGATAATATCAACAAAAAAGTTGTTAACTTTAAAGGCATACTATGTTTATGCAAGGTAATGTCCTATTTTTAGAGACTAGTTTTGAAGTGTATAATGATGAAGAAATGTGATGTCTGGGGTTTGCTTCGGAGATCTTCTGAGAAAGAGAAATAGATGAAAAGAAGGGAAGAAAGAAGAGAGAAAATGAATATGGCAGAATAATGATAATTGCTGTGTCCTTTAATGAAAGGACAGATAATTGCTGTGTCCTTTAATAGTCCTTACACTATTCTGCTTTTGCACATTAGTGGAAATTACATGTACAGGTGGAAAGGTGTTAGCGCCATAACAAAGAAGGTCAGGTTTGTTGTTTCTAGTGGGATTTTGAGAGGGAGCTGTGAGAATCCCAGCAATTCTCATTTTCACACACTAGGTTTATAACATTGATTATCTATAATAACTAGAGGCCCGGTGCACAAAATTCGTGCATGGGCATCCCTCAGCCCAACCTGCACCCTCTACAATCCAGGATCTCTCAGGGGGATGTCCTACTGATGGCTTAGGCCCACTCCCTGTGGTTCTCTGCTCTCTGCAGGCCTGGAGGTTTCACTGGAGCCATGGAGATGAAGCCCCCATGCCCTGCTCTCTACTCTCTGCCTGCCTCCGCCATGCACCATGCGAAGGAAGCCCCAATGCCCTGCAGTGTGCTCTGTCTGCCAGGCCTGGGGGCTTCGCCAACACCAACACACTAAGGAAGTCCCCATGCCCTGTTGTCCTGGCTCTGTCTGTGGAGTCTGGGGGTGTTCCCGCCACCACCTTGCTAAGGAAGCCCCCAAGCCCTGCTGTCTGGGCTCTGTTTGCTGGGCCTGGGTCTTCCTTAGCACAGAGGCGGCAGGGACACCCCCAGGCCCAGCAGATAGAGCCCTGACAGCAGGGCATGGGGGTTTCCTTAGCGCGGAGGCCGCAGGGAAGCCCTGCTGTCCAGTTCTGTTTGCTGGGCCTGGGGCTTCCCTGCTGCTGCCGAAGCCTCCATGCCCTGCTGTCTGGGCTCTGACTGCCGGACCTGGGGGTGCTCCTGTTGCCGCTGCGCTAAGGAAGTCCCCAAGCCCTGCTGTCCTGGCTCTGTTAGCCGGGCCTCGGTCTTCCCTGCTGGCGTGGAAGCCTCCATGCCCTGCTTTCTGGGCTATGTTTGCAGGGCCTGGGTCTTCCCTGCTGCCGCTGCGCTTAGGAAACCTCCATGCTCTGCTGTCCGGGCTCCGTTTGCAGGGCCTGGGGCTTCTCTGCTGGCATGGAAGCCTCCATGGCCTGCTTTCTGGGCTCTGTTTGCAGGGTTTGGGGCTTCCCCGCTGCCGCCGCGCTAAGGAAGCCTCCATGCCCTGCTGTTCAGGCTGTTACTGCCGTGTCTGGGGGCGGATCAAAAACCCCTCCAGAGGTGGATCCAGCCTCGCTGCTCCTTCAGACAAGCTGGACACCCCAGCAGCAGAGCTGAGGGGACTTGGCGCCGCCATCTTGTGGCTATGGGGGCCGCCATTTTTGTCACAGAGGGACAGTTAATTTGCATATTGCTCTATTATTAGAAAGGATAATAGAAAAATGTGTAAATTGACCATACCTCCGCGAAGCACACAGCCAATCAGGGGTGAATATGCAAATTCACCCAATGAAGTTGGCGGGCCTGTGGGCAGAGGGCACACACACAGGCAACAAGCGGCTGGGAGCAGCGCAGGACGCCCGCTGCGTGATTATTGTGACGCAGTGTGTGTTCCAGTTCCCCTGAAGCTCCAAGCCTAAGCAAGCAGGCACAGAGCAGCTGGAGTTGGGGTAAGATGCCAAGCGGCCAGGGACCAGGGGATGCCACTGGATTGTCTTATCCTGTCAGCCCTGCCTGGAGGTGGCTGGCATTCAAAGTCCTTTGGTTGGTGTAGCCGATGGACCAGAAGTGGAAACCAAGAGCGTGGGGAGCACCAGGTATTCTGGGAATCATAGTTCTGATGGCAGATGCATTGTGGGATCTCCAAAACACTAGAGCAAAGTGAGTCTAGAGCAAGTTACTGTTGTGGGTAGGGGATGGAGGGAAAGCAAAGGTGAGAGACGTAAGTAAAGTCACAGTGTTGAGGAAATATTAAAGGAAAGATATCCTGCCATTGATAGGAAATCTCCACCAATGGATCAAAGAAAAAAAAAAAAAGACCTCTATGAAGCTGTGAACACCAAACCAAACTGGGTTGGGGTCTCAGACAATCCCCACATATGATTGCAAAGACAGACAGAAACCCTGGGATTGGAGAGGACTTCCTTGAAGGTACCCGTATTGGACAGGGTGCACGTTGTGCTGAGGGACCCCAACCCCCTGTGCACGAATCTTTGGGCACGAGGCCCATAGTTTACCCAATCATAATAAAGATGGTGGACAGTGGTTGGCTTGGAATTTTTTTTTTATGGAAGTTCATTCACCAATCAATGAGCCCAATTTGGACATAAAGCAAATGCCCACTTTCTGCTCAAAATGGCCTTTTCTATGGTGGTGAGTCCTTGGAACTATTTCCTAGATCATGCTGATAATACTTCACCCCCATATACTGCTCATTGTGGATTTACAAATCTATGCAACCAGGAATTTCAAACTTCTGAGACCTCAGGGTACACTTGTCTGTTGGGGGGAAGCTGGTAAGAGAGGGTAAACAGCCCACTCAACAACATCAGGATGGTAGCCAGAACTGCCACAGGGACGGTGCTGCCCATCTCCTGCTGGTCGGGCCTGAAGGGGATGTGGAAGAATGGCGGGAAGCATATGCACTCTTCATTCATCACAGAGTGGTAGTCCATATAACAGCAATGAAGATAAATGCACCAGCTATGATGTTCAGGACTCCGGAAGCCAAGAAGACCTTGCAGGTGTTCTTTCTGAAGATGAGCCAAGCACACTCTCTGCAGGCCCATGACCATGAGCACTTTCCCCAAGAGAGCCAGGAGGTTGGCGGCCAGCAGCAGGTGCTGAGCCATGTGGATATTGAGGAGCAAGTACGTGTCACTGTAGGGGTAGCGGTGACATGCTATTGCTCTGCACTGGAGGCTGTTGGACTGGTAAGTGCAGACCTTCCACATCCCTACACAGGCCAGCCCCGGGGAGGGGGCGGAGCTGATCTCCATGTACCAAACCTACCACTCGGCCAGTCCCATGCAAGTCATGGAGAAGATCCATTCTACGGTGGTGACAATGAAACCCGCTACTTGGCAGTTGGCACTGTGGACCAGCGAGGTCATTGCCATGTGTCCCGGGAACTGCAAACCAATAGAGCGGGTCATAGGGTGGGACCCACCTGTCTGGTACGGCCCCTTAGGAATGAGCGAGGCTGTATCGGAGAGGGAAATTCCATATTTCAGAATGGAGATACTTGACCCCCATGTTCTGCTGGGGAAGGGTCATTGGCAACTTTTACTGAAAGCCTTAAAATATGCAGACTTTCACCCTGCAGTGTTTCTAAGTGGTTAGAGCGTCTTCCCTACAGGCCAAATTTCTAGTTCAATCCCTGGTCAGTTGACATACAAAAAGCAACCAATGAAGGCATCTGTAAGTGGAACACCAAGTCAATGTTCCTTCCTCCCTCCCTCCATCCCTCCCTCTCAGCTCCCTCCCTGCCTCCCTCCTTCCGTTCCTCCCTCCCTTTCTCCTTCTGTCCTTCCCTCTTTCCCTCTTTCTTTTCCTCTATTTCTTCCCCCTCTCTGTCTCAAAATTCAACAAAAAATATGTTCAAACTTTCAAAGAGGCAGTTCCACTTATGGGCATTTGTTGAAAGACCCAATTAAGATTCGCTACAAATATTTTACAATAGAGATGGGCATCACAGCGCTGTGTTACATTAAACAATGGGAAACCATGTCAAACCCAAAAGTAGGGTTTGGTGAAATAATGTATGCTACAACCATACAATGGAGCTCCATACCAAACTTACAAGTGCAGCCAAGTCGCACTTGGTGTGATGTTTGTTGTCTGGCCCTTCTCACCTCGCATAATGTTTTCAAGGTTCATCTGTATTGTAGCTCCTGGGAGCAGATCATTCCTTTCAATGGCAGAGCCGTCTTCCATTGTATGGATGTACCACAGTTTGTTTATCCCTTCGTCAGTGTGTGGACATTTAGATTAATTTAAATTTTGGCTCTTACAAATTCCGTTGCTGTGAACATTTGAGCCTAAAATTTGCATGGTGTATGTTCTCATTTCTGGAGTATAGATAGGTAGGAGTGAGACCTGTGCGTGGCTCATGCTGTAACTGTATGTGTTTAACTTTGAACAAAGTACTAAGCTGCCTCTCCAAGTGGCTACACTTTTGCAGTGAATGTAGGAACTGCCCATTGGGAGATTTTTACATTCTCACCAGCTATATATTCAGGTTCTAATTTCTCTGCACTTTCTCCAACTTTTAATAGTTTTATTTACACAATGGAATACTAAGCACCTATCAAAAACAAGGATCTCTTGCCCTTTGAGACAGCATGGAGGGACCTGGAAAGTATCATGCTAAGCAAAAGAAGTCAGTCAGAGAAGGACATGTATCCCATGATCTCACTCTAATGTGGAATCTAATGAGTAACATAAACTGATGAACGGAGTAAATCCAGAAACATACAGGCATGGAACAAGGGCGGAGTCTTGGAAGAAAGGCAAGGGGAAGTGATTGGGTGGGAGGTAATTAACTCAGAAACTTGTTTGCATATGCAGAATGCATGAACACAAACAATAGGGTGCTGAATTCCTGGGATGTGGGACAGGATGTGCTGGAGGGGTTGATGAGTAAAAAGGGGGACATATGTAATCTTTCAACAATAAAGATTAAAAAAACACACTGATGAACAAAATAGATCCAGAGACATGAAAGCATAGAACAGAATGTCAAATCTCTGAGGGATGGTGTGTGTGTGTGTGTGTGTGTGTGTGTGTGTGTGTGTGTGTGTGTGTGTGTGTGTTGTGTAGAGGGCGGTGGGTCGATAGGATAAGATTAACAATTTAATGTATATGCATAACTCATGGATATAGGCAATAGTTCAGTGAATGCCTGGAGTGGGTTCAGGGTGGAGGTAGTCAATGGGACAGGGAAAAAAGGACATCTAGTATTTTCAACCACAAAGAGAAATTTAAAAGTAAAATAAAATAAAAAGTAGAATGTAATGTGACCAAAGGGAAGATGTCCACAATATACCAAGTGCCAGCAGCATGTTACAAACTCCTACAGACAATGGGATCAGAGGGATGGTGAGCTTTAAAGCTATTTATATTGTAAAGAATCACATTCATATAGAAAAATGCACCAAATCTAAGTGTACAGCTCTATGACCTGTCAAGGGGTAAATACACCTATTGCCACCCCTCAGCTTAAAAGAGGTAATATCTCTGGTTTCTTGCTTGTCTTTAGTTTCCCACCTCAGCAGGAATCCCCAAACACCTTGGTTCCCTTCTGCCTGTTTTTCAAGACAGGAATTGTGCCAAGGGCATTCCTGTGTAAATGGCTTCCTTTGTGCCATGAACTAAGGCTATGATTTCAGAGAGAAAGTGAGAGGGGGAGAGAGAGATAGATGCATCAATGAAGAGAGAGAATTATGGATCTGCTGCCTTCTAAACATCCCCTACTGGGGATCAAGCCCTCATCCCGGGCATGTGCCCTGACTGGGATTTGAACCATGACCTCCTGGTTCATAGGTCAACACTCAGCCACTGAGGCACCCTGACCAGGCTGATTTTTTAAATAATCTGTGGCTGTTTAAAACTTTCAGTTATTTATCATGAGCAAAATTTTTTGAAATAAAAACAATAAAAAAAACTTAGGAAGCAATGGAGAATTAATTCTGGCACACAAATATGTTGCAATACTTAGTATTAAAGTAATTCATTTCCTGTAGTACCCAGCAGACATGAGAGGAGAAGAGAATTCAGTATCATGGGAAAAGGTCATGGTGGGTTGAATTTAAAATGAAAATAAGATCCCTGATTGAGGTGGCTTAGCTGCACCCACCACCAGCATTGTCCTGTGCACCAAAAAGTTGCTGGCTTGATTTCTGGTCATGACACATATCTGAGGTGCCAGCATGGTCCCTTTTAGGGGGCATGCAGGAAGCAGCTGACAGATGTTTCTATTCTCTATCTCCCTTCTTCTCTCTCTAAAATTCAGTTAAAATTCATAATACAAAATTAAAAATAAATAAAATGAAAATAAGAAAATTATGTGTGTAGCAGTATCTTATTTTTGCCCATTCTGAAATACACTGGGAAGAGAAAACAAGATGGCATCTACTGGGATTACCAGGGATATTTCTATATTTTAAGTTGGAGATAAATGGGGGATTTACAGCAATACAAGAATAGAAATGAACAAAGGGTGAACAGTAGTGGGCATCGAAGGCAGTGCATAGAGAGCTTTGAGGGATTTGGGCTTTATTCTGAGAGGCCCCCAGTGGGAGGGAGAGGATGAGAGAACTCCCAGGCTGATACCAGAAATTCCTTCTCATGGCCAGATTTTCATGGAAGTTGCCTTATTTATAACGATCGTTCTTTCGGGCCTGATAACCCTGAACAACTTGTGGAAGGAACACTTGAAATGGGATTGTGGGCCTGGTTGGTGTGTCTCAGTTGTTGATAGTCAACCTCTGAACCAGGAGGTCAAGGTTCAATTCCTGGTCAGTTGGATATTCTATTCTCAGTAGGACTGGTGCAGTAGGCAGCCAACCAGTGTTTTTCATCATTGATGTTTCTTCTCCCTCTCCCTGTCCCTTCCTCTCTCTATTAAATCAATAAAAACGTGTTTTTAAACTAGACAAATCTTACATAAAAAATAAACAATTAAAGTGGCCTACCCTCACCTCTCTGCAGGACTGCTGATGACAGTTAACCTGTTCACAGAGCAAATAAATGGATTACATAGAGACCCCCGCACCCCAAGAAATCTCAGTGTTCTCTTAACGAGGGTAAAAAATAAAGGGCAATGGTTACCCAGCCAATACATAAGGCAGGAGGAGGACATCTCAGAGGTACAAATGGTAGCAACTGCCAGGCTGTAACAGAGATGAGGAAACCAAACATTCTTATGTTTCTACTAGAAGCCCATTGCACGAAGTTTCGTGCAATAGACTTTCCTTCACCTGGCTGCCAGCACCAGTTTTCTGCCAGCACCAGTTTTTGTCTGGCCACCCGCTGATCGGAGCGCCTCCTGAAGGCTGAGGGCGGGACTCGCGAGGTGCTCCGATGGGGGGTGGTGGCCAGAGGAAAACTGGTGCTGGCGGAAAACTGGTTCCAGCAGCCATGCAATTGACCACCTGCGTCTTCCGCCGCCTCCGGCTTCTTCTGCGGGCCCCATGGGTCCTCCCGCAGCACCAGCCGTTTAGGTCTGCTGGAGGAGCAGGGAACGGAGACTCGCGAGTCCCCGACCCCCCAGCTCCTACTGCCACCCAATCGGCCACCCTGAGTCCTGCCCCCCCGCGCCTCCAGCTGGCCCTATTATGGGTGTAGCGGAGTGATGCAATTTGCATATTGCCTTTTTATTATGTAGGATGGTTCCCAGGGCTGGCCTGCAGGCCTGTGACAATAGCCTCCTTAAAGGGCCAGAGTCACTGAACAAGTCTTCAAGAGTTGAAGTCTTTCTACTGTATAAATGTCCTTTCTAAGGTCTTAGACCAAATAGTCACTGTAATCAATCCAAGTCTTAAGTAGAAACCCTGGAATAAGAGCCACGGAAATGGGGAGCAAGTGTTATGATAGGTAGCCAGGGCCAGGGCAAGGGGGTGAGGGGGCGTGCGATACCGGATCAGTCCTTGGACCAGGAACCTGGGATGAAACTGACTTGGGTCCTGGCTGTCACTGGACTCTGCTTCCATTTGGACCTTGCTGTCTCCCTGGAAGAGTTCCTGCTAGGATATTACACGGGACAAGTGAGCTGGGGATGGAAGTGGGCGGGAGAAGAAAGGGCCAAAGGGGGTGGCAAACAGGGAGAACAAGGAAGAGAAAGGGCAAAGTGACTCCTGAGTCAGGAAACAGTCAGCTCACTGGGGGGGCACTGTGACAGGCACCTGCTGGTGTCCCTGAGCCCAGGCGCTGCCTCTGCTGGGTCTCCCTCCTCAAGTGCTCTCACAGGGACCCCACAGAGGCCCGGCACTGTCCCACACTGACCACCAACCCAAAGGCCACATGGCAGCCTCTAGCTCCTGGGCACCTTGGAAGGATTCCCAGGGAGGAGGAAGAATGAGAGAAATATCACCGCCCTCAGGCGCCCTCGCTTTGTGCTGCCCTGATGGGAAATGCACAGGGCACATTCTCTTGCCTTATTCCTGTGAAAAAATAATTAAGTGAGAACCTCAGTCATTCCCAAAGAGCCCTAGACAAGGGCTCAGAACTCTTTTCCCAGCTTCCCCAGAGCACACCCCGCCATGGTGGCCGCCTCACCTGCTGTGTCTGAACCCTTATGACCTGTCCACTTGCTCTCTGTTGACACTGAAGGCAAAGAGGGGTCAAGATACAGCTTTCCACAGCTCCAGGGGTTCAATCATTCTCCTTTTGGAACAGCAGGAGGCAGGCGCACTTCCCTCAGCAGGGTATCATGTTCCAGAAACTGGTCCTCATCAGAAGCATGTCTCCCAAGAGCTTCCTTTTTCAAATAACCACAGGTTTGACTCACTTAAATAACACACGTCCTGTTTCAAACTTATATGTCCTGTCAGTCTGTTAACCAGGCCTACTTTGGGGACAGATTTCATGGGGGGAAACATGCTGTTTACCTAGGGACCATATCCCAGCCTTCCAGACCTGCAAGGAGAATGGGTAAGACTTGACTGCAGGCCAGCACTGAAAATCCCATGGAACCCAAAGGCTCCTTTCAAACCCCTGGGATGGGGGCCAGGGACTCTCACTCAATGCAGAGGCTGTGACTTCCTCCCAGTTCTAAGGACATTGTGCAAATCATAGCAGACAGAGAAGGGGCATCTACCACTTTACATTTGCTCTATCAGAGGGAAGAGGGAAGAGGGAAGAATCTCTTGCCCATAGCCAAAGGATCCAATGAATATTCTGGGGTCCACAGGCAATGTCTTTGGAACACATGTTTAAATAACTGATATACTTATGCTCCAAGGGGAAATATTGTCACTCACTCTGCTCTCAGAGACATAAGTATTCTTTGAGAAGAAAGTCATTTCACTTCAGCCCTTGGATTTCTCTGCTGTAGCTCTAACATTAAAGTGAGTCTGTCTCAATTTAAACCTATTAATGACCTCCCCCAGTTAATTGTTGAGTTTTAAGTCAGTCCTTTGAAACTTCTGAGGTGCTGTGAGCAATGAAGCAGATGGTGTGGGTAAAGTGTATGTTATGGCCCCGCAGTACTTGACTAGATATATTAGAAGCACTTCTCACATGAAAGATATCTAGTTAATATGACCTGAAAGAAGCCATCAGTCAGAGAGTGAGCTGAAGTAGTCTCTCCTGAAATGCCTATAAACATGATTTTGGATTGTAATGAGATGAGGATGTTAGTAGAGGAGCGGGCGGGGGTGGGGAGGGGCTTACAAATTACCCAGGAAGTGAGTTGGACCACCCATAAAGCATGGAAGAGAAATGTGTTGTGGTTGTTTTTTTTTTTTTCACACAGGGTATACCTATGGAGTGCGGTTCTGAGGGCAGTTACCTAGATTTGTAGAAACAAGACCTATGCTGACTCAGAATCCAGTTAAGCTTTAAGAGATAGGTAGCAATTTTAAACACAGGACAATTGGCTCATTTTCTTCAGCAAACCAAAATCTTTTTGCGAAAATAGCAAAGAAGGTGTGGAAGGGGGAATGCTTTCAATTGAGCCTTAAGAGGCAGCCTGGACATCTTATGCAATAAAAGAAATAAAATTGTACAATTATTTTTGTAAATATATTATTATTTATTTCAGAGAGGTGTGGAGAGGGAGAGAGAGAAACATCAATGATGAGAGAGATTCATTGATAGGCTGCCTTCTATATGCCCCCACTGGGCATCCAGCTCAAATCCGGGGTATGTGCCCTTGACCAGAATAGAACCTGGTACCTTTCAGTCCGCAGTCCGATGCTCTATCCACTGAGCCAAACCAGCTAGGGCTGTACAATTATTTTTAAAGCTTTAAAAATTCTAATAAGAGTTTGATAATAACAACAAAAGGTTGTTAACGTTAAAGGTGTACTGTCTTTTTGCAGGGAAATGTCCTTTTTTTAGACACTACTTTTGAAGTGTATAAGGATGAAGAAATGTGATGTCTGGGGTTTGCTTTAGGTCTTCAGAGAAAGAAAAATAGATGAAAAGAAGGGAAGGAAGGAGAGAGAAAATGATTATGGCAGAATCGTAATAACTTCTGCGTCTGGTAATGGAAGGCGGATTCCTTCCACTATTTTGCTTTTGCACATTTGGGAAAATTGCCTGTACAGGTGGAGTGGAGAGGTGTTAGGGCCATGGCATAGAAGGTCTGGTTGCTTGTTTGTAGTGGCAGTTTGAGAGGGAGCTGTGAGAATCCGAGCAACTCTCATTTTCACACAATAGGTATATAACCTTGATTATCTATACTAATAATAAAAATATGTAAATTGACCATACCACAGAGATGCCCACAGCCAATCAGAGATGAGCATGCAAATTAACCAGGGAAAGATGACCAGGCCTGTGGGCAGAGGGCACGACCACAGGCATCGAGCGGCTGGGAGCAGGGCGGGATGCCCGCCCTTTCTCTGTAGTGACTCGGGGGGCATTCCAGCTCCTAGGAAGCTCAGGGCCTATGCACGCATGTGCTGAGCAGCCTGGGGCAAGGTAAGATGCCAAGCGGCCGTTGTCCCGGGGACGCCACTGGATTGGCTGGTCCTGTCAGTCCTGCCTGGGGGTGGCTGGAGTTCACAGTCCTCTTGGTTTGTGCAGCCCCTGGACTGGAAGTGGAAACCAAGAGCTCACGGAGCACCAGGAATTCTGGGAATCGTAGGTCTGTTGGCTGGCGCATTGCGGGATCTCCAAAACACTAGAGCAATGTGAGCCTCGAGCAAGTTACTGTTGTGGGTAGGGGATGGAGGGAAAGCAAAGGTGAGAGACGTAAGTAAAGTCACAATGTTGAGGAAATATTAAAGGAAAGATATCCTGTGACTTCTAGGAAATCTCCACAATTGGACCAAAGGGAAATAAAAAGGAAAGGACCTCTATTATGCTGTGATCACCAAACCAAACTGGGGTGGGGTCTCAGAAAATCCGCTCATATGATTTCAAAGACAGACAGAAATTCCGGGATTGGAGAGGGCTCCCCTGAAGGTTCCCAGATTGGAGAGAGTGCAGATGGGCTGAGGGACCCACTCCTTGTGCAGAAATCTTTGTGCACCGAACCCCCAATAATTAAGACAGGTGGACAGTGGTGGTTTTTTTTGCGTATTTTTTTAATGGAAGTTCATTAACCAATCAAGGATCTCAATTTGGACATAAACAAATACACACTTTCTGCTCAAATTGGCCTTTTCTATGGTCGTGAGTCCTTGCATCTATTTCCTAGAGTATCCTGATAATACTTTACCCCGATAAACTGGTCATTGTGTATTTGCAAAGCTTTGAAACTGGGAATTTCTCATTTCTGAGACCTGGGGGTACACTTGGCTGTTGGGGGGAAGCTGGTAAGAGAGGGTAAACAGCGCACTCAGCAGCATCAGGATGGCAGCCAGAACCGCCATGGGGACGGTGCTGCCGATCTCCTGCTTGTTGGGCCTGAAGGGGATGTGGAAGGATGACGGGAAGCATATGCCCTCTTCATTCATCACAGAGTGGTAGTTCCAGATCACAGCCATGAAGATAAATGTGCCAGCTATGATTCTCAGGACACTGGAAGCGAAGAACTGATGGCAGGTGTTTTTCTTCTAAAGATGAGCCAAGCATACTTTCTGTAGGCCCATGACCGTGAGCACTTTCCCCAAGAGAGCCAGGAGGTTGGCAGCCAGCAGCAGGTGCTGAGCGATTCGAATACTGATTGGCACGTAGGTGTCACTGTAGGTGTAGCGATGACATGCTATGGCTCTGCTCTGGAGGCCGTTGGACTGGTAAGTGCAGACCTTCCACATCCCTACACAGGCCAACCCCGGGGAGGGGGCGGAGCTGTTCTCCATGTACCAAACCGCCACTCCGCCAGGCCCATGCAGGTCATGGAGAAGATCCATCCTTTGGTGGTGACAATGAAAACCACTACTTGGCAGTTGGCACTGTGGACTAGCGTGTTCATGGCCATGTATCCTGGGAAACTGCAAACCAATAGAGAGGGTCATGAGGGTGGGACAAACCGTCCTGGAACTGCCCCCTAGGGATGAGCAGGGCGATATTGGAGAGGGAAATGCTATATTCCTGAATGGAGATACTTGACCCGCATACTCGGCTGGCGAAGGGTCCTTGGGCAATTTTTACTAAAAGCCTTAAAATATGCAGACTTTCACCCTGCAGCATACTTACCTGGTTAGAGCGTCTTTTCAACAGGCCAAAATTGCTACATGGATCCCTGGTCAGTGCACATACAATAAGCCAGCAATGATTGCAACAGTCAGTGGAACACCAAGTCAATGTTCCTCCCTCCCTTCTTCCCTCCCTCTCACTCTTCTTCATCTTATCTCTCTCTTCCCACTCCCTGTCTCAAAAATCAACAAAAATACATTCAAACTTTCAAACAGGCAGTTGCACCTATGGGCATTTGTTGAAAGACCCAATTAAGATTGGCGACAAATATTTTACAATAGAGATGGGCATCACAGCGCTGTGTGACATTGAACAATGGGAAACCATGTCAAGGCCAACAGTAGGGTTTGGTGAAATAATGTATGCTACAACCATACAATGGAGCTCCATACCAAACTTACAAGTGCAGCCCAGTTGCACTTGGTGTGATCTTTGGTGTCTGGCCCTTCTCACCTCGCATAATGTTTTCAAGGTTCATCTGTATTGTAGCTTCTGGGAGCAGATCAGTCCTTTCAATGGCAGAGCCGTCTTCATTGTATGGATGTACTACAGTTTGTTTTTCCCTTGTCAGTTAGGGGACATTTAGATCCATTTTAAGTTTTGGCTCTTACAAATTCCGTTACGGTGAAGATTAGTGTCTAAAAGTCTGCATGGGTGTATTTTCTCATTTCTGGAGTGTAGATAGGTGGGAGTGAGACCTTGCATGGTTCATGCTGTAACTCTATGTGTTTAACTTTGAACAAAGTACTAAGCTGTCTTTCTAAGTGGCTGCCCTTTTGCAGTGAATGTAGGAACTGACTGTTGGTAGTTTCATACATTCTCACCAGCTATATATTCAGATTCTAATTTTTCCACACCTTCTTCAACATTTAGCAGTTTTTCATTGCACAATGGAATATTAGGGACCTATCAAAAACAATGATCTCTTAGCCTTTGAGACAGCATGGAGGGACCTGGAAAGTATCATGCTAAGCAAACTTATTCAGTCAGAGAAATACAAGTATCCCATGATCTCACTCTAATGTAAAAATCTCATGAATAAAATAAACTGATGTACAGAGTGGATCCAGAGACATGGAAGCATGGATAGAGGGAAGAGTCTTGGAAGAAAGGCAAGGGAAAGTGGTGGTTGGGAGGTAATTAACTAAGGACCTTGTATGCATATGCAGAACCTATGAACGCAGACATAGGGTGTTGAAGCCCTGGGGTGTGGGACAGGATGTGCTGGAGGGGGTTGATTGGGGGGGCAGGAATGGGACAGGTGTAATCTTTCAACAATAAAGATTTTTAAAAAAACATTGATGAACAATATAGATCCAGAGACATGGAAGCATAGAACAGAATGCTAAATCTCTGAGGGATGGTGTGTGTGTGTGTGTGTGTGTGTGTGTGTGTGTGTGTGTAGAGGGTTGGGGTGATGGGATGAAATTAACCATAGAATGTATATGCATAACCCATGGATATAGGCAATAGTTCAGTGAATGCCTGGGGAGGGTGCAGGGTTTAGGGAGTTAATGGGACAAGGAAAGGGGACATCTATAATACTTTCAACCACAAAGAGAAACTTAAAAATAAAATAAAATGTAATGTGACCAAAGGGAAGATGTCCACAATATACCAAGTTCAAGCAGCATGTTGCAAACTCGTACACACAATGGGATCAGAGAGATGGTGGGTTTTGAAGCTATTAATATTGTGCAGAATCACATTCATGTAGAAAATTGCACCAAATCTAAGTGTACAGCTCAATGACCAGTCCAGGGGTAAATACACCTGTCACCACCGCTAAGCTTAAAAGAGATAATATCTCTGGTTTCTTGCTTCTCTTTAGTTTCCCACCTCAGCAGGAATCCCCAAACACCCTGGTTCCCTTCTGCCTGTTTCTGAAGACAGGAATTGTGCCCAGGGCATTCCTGTGTAAATGGCTTCCTTTGCCCATGACCTGAGGCTATGATTTCAGAGAGAAAGTGAGAGGGGGAGAGAGAGAGAGATGCATCAATGAAGAGAGAGATTTATGGATGGGCTGCCTTCTGAACATCCCCTGCTGGGGATCAAACCCGCAACCTGGGCATGTGCCCTGTCTGGGAATTGAACCATGACCTCCTGGTTCATAGCCCCATGCTCAGCCACTGAAACACACTGACCAGGCTGATTGTTTAAATAATCTGTGGCTGTTTGAAACTTACAGTTATGTGTTATGAATATAATTTTTTGAAATAAAAACAATAAAAAAACTTAGGAAACAATAGAGGATTAATTCTGGTACACAAATATGCTGAAATACCTAGTATTAAAGTAATTAATTCCCTGTAGAATCCAGCAGACATTAGAGGAGAAGGGAATTCGGTATCATCAGAAAAGTTCATGGTGGGTTGAATTTAAAATGAAAATAAAATCCCTGGTTGATGTGGCTTAGCTGAGAGGGCATTGTCCTGTGCACCAAAAAGTTGCCGGTTTGATTTTCTTTTCTTTTTTTAATTTCTTTATTGATTAAGGTGTCACATATTTGTCCTCATCACCCCATTCCCATCCCACACCCCTCCCCACGGATGCCCCAACCCCCTGTTGAACTTAAACATTGGTTAGGCTCATATGCATGCACAGCCGGTTTGATTTTTGATCACAACACATATATGAGGTGCCAGCATAGTCCCTGTTAGGGTGCATGCAGGAAGCAGCTTACAGATGTTTCTATTCTCCCTCTCCCTTCTTCTCTCTCTAAAATATCAATTAAAATTAATGATACAAAATTAAAAATAAATAAAATGAGGATAAGAAAATTATAAGTGTGTAGCAGGATCTTATTTTTGCCCATTCTGAAATACACTGAGAAGGTAAAACAAGATGGCATCTGCTGGGATAACCAGGGATATTTCTATATTTTAAGTTGGAGATAAATGGGGGCATGTAGAGCAATACAAGAATAGAAATGAGCAAATGATGAACAGGAGTGGGCATCGAAGCCAGTGCATGGAGATCTTTGAGGGGTTCGGGCTTTATTCTGAGGGGCCCCCAGTGGGAGGGACAGGAGGAGAGAATGCCCAAGCTGATAGCAGAAATCCCTTCTCATGGCCAGATAATCATGGAAGATGCCTTATTTATAAAGATCATTCTTTCGGGCCAGATAACCCTGAACAACTTGTGGAAGGAACACTTGAAATGGCATTGTGGGCCTGGTTGGTGTGTCTCAGTTGTTGATAGTCAACCTCTGAACCAGGAGGTCAAGGTTCAATTCCTGGTCAGTTGGATACTCTATTCTCAGTAGGAGTGGTGCAGTAGGCAGCCAGTCCGTGTTTTTCATCATTGATGTTTATTCTCCCTCTCCATGTCCCTTCCTCTCTCTCTCTGAAATCAATAAAATCATGTTCTTAAACTAGACAAGTCTTACATAAAGGGTGAACAATTAAAGTGGCCTACGTTCACCTCTCTGCAGGACTGCTGATGACAGTTAACCTGTTCACAGAGGAAATAAATGGATTACATAGACACCCCCACACCACAAGATATCTCAGGGCTCTCTTAACTAGGGTAAAAAATAAAGCACAATGGTTACCCAGCCAATACAGAAGGCAGGAGGAGGACGTCTCAGAGGTACTAATGGTAGAAACTGCCAGGCTATAACAGAGATGAGGAAACCAAACATTCTTATGTTTCCATGGCTCCCAAGGCTGGCCTGCAGGCCTATGACAATAGGCCCCTTAAAGGGCCAGAGTCACTGAACAGGTCTTCAAGAGTTGAAGTCTTTCTACTGTAGAAATATACTTTTTAAGGTCTTAGACCAAATAGTCACTGTAATCCATCCGAGTGTTAAGTAGAAAAACTGGAAGAGAAAGCAAGGTGATGGGGATCAAGTCTCATGATAGGGAACTAGTTCCAGGCCACAGGGTGGCCTCCCTGATCAGTCATAGAACCAGGACCTTAAGGCGAAACCGACTTGGGCCCTGGCTGTCACCGGAGTCTGCTTCCAGTTGGACCTTACTGTCTCCCTGGAAGAATTCCTGCTAGGAACTCACAAGGGACATATCAGCTGGGAATGGAGGTGGGCAGGGAGGAGAAGAAAGGCCCAAAGGGGTGGCAAACAGGAAGCACAAGGAATCAAAAGGGCAAAGTGACTCCTGAGTCAGGAAACACTCAGCTCACGGGACGGGCACTTTGGCAGGCACCTGCTGGTGTCCCGGAGCCCACGTTCTGCCTCTGCTGGGTCTTCCTCCTCAAGTGCTCTCACAGGGACCTCTCCCTGCCAGGCACCCCCAGCAGAGGCCAGGCACTGTCCCACTATGGCCCCAAGCCCAAAGGCCACATGGCAGCCTCTTGCTCCTGACTACTTTGTGAGGATCCCAAGGAGGAGAAAGAATGAGAGAAATGCCACCTCCCTCAGGTGCCCTCGCTGTGTGCTGCCCTGTAGGGAAAGGTGCAGGACACATTCTCTTGCCTTATTCCTGTGAAAAAATAATAAAGTGAGAACCTTAAACAGTCATTCCCAAAGAGCCCTTGACAAGGGCTTGGAACTGAAAAGGGACTTTTCTATTATCGTGAGTCCTTGGAACTATTTCCTAGAGCATCCAGATTATACTTCACCCCCATAAACTGCTCATGTTGGATTTGCAAAGGTATGCAAGTGGGATTTTCACATTTCTGAGAACTCGGGGTACACTGGGCTGTTGGGGGGAAGCTGGTAAGAGAGGGTAAACAGCCCACTCAGCAGCATCAGGATGGCAGCCAGAACCGCCACAGGGACGGTGCTGCCCATCTTCTGCTGGTCGGGCCTGAAGGGGATGTGGAAGGATGGCGGGAAGCATATGCCCTCTTCATTCATCACAGAGTGGTAGTTCCAAATCACAGCAATGAAGATTAATGTGCCAGCTATGATGCTCAGGACTCCGGAAGCCAAGAAGAGATTGCAGGTGTTTTCCTTCTGAAGATGAGCCAGGCACACTCTCTGCAGGCCCATGACCGTGAGCACTTTCCCCAAGAGAGCCAGGAGGTTGGCGGCCAGCAGCAGGTGCTGAGCGATGCGAATATTCAGCAGTCAGTAGGTGTCACTGTAGGGGTAGCGGTGACACACTATGGCTCTGCTCTGGAGGCTGTTGGACTGGTAAGTGCAGACCTTCCACATCCCTACACTGGCCAGCACCGGGGAGGGGGCGGAGCTGTTCTCCATGTACCAATCCCGCCACTCAGCCAGTCCCATGCAAGTCATGGATAAGATTCATCCTAAGGTGGTGACAATGAAACTCGCTACTTGGCAGTTGGCACTGTGGATCAGCGAGGTCATTGCTATGTGTCCCGGGGAACTGTAAACCAATAGAGAGCATCCTGAGAGTGGGACCCACCTGCCTGGAACTGGCGCCTGGGGATGAGCAGGGCGATATTGGAGAGGGAAATTCCATATTCCAGAATGAAGATACTTGATGCTCATGCTCTGTTGGGGAAGGGTCCTTTGGCAATTTTTACTGAAAGCCTTAAAATATGCAGACTTTCACCCTGCAGGGTTCCTAAGTGGTTAGAGCGTCTTCCCAACAGGCCAAAATTGCTAGTTCAATCCCTGGTCAGTGCACATACAATAAGCAACCAATGAATGCATCGGTAAGTGGAACACCAAGTGAATGTTCCTTCCTCCCTGCCTCCCTCTTTCCCTCCCACCTTAGATCCCTCCCTCCCTCCTCCCTCCCTTCCTCCCTCTCTCTCTGCCTCCTTCCTCCTTTCTTTTCCTCTCTCCCTTCCCCGCTCTCTGTCTCAAAATTCAGCAAAAATATGTCCAAACTTTCAAACAGGCAGTTCCACTATGGACATTTTTTGAAAGACCCAATTAAAATTGGTTACAAATACTTTAAGATAGAGATGGGCATCACAGTGCTATGTTACATTAAACAATGAGAAACCATGGCAAACCCAACAGTAGGGTTTGGTGAAATAATGTATGCTACATCCATACAATGGAGCTTCATACCAACCTTACAAGTGCAGCCAAGTTGCACTTGGTGTGACGTTTGGTGTCTGTGAAAAGGCAGAGCAGGACAGCACAAAATGTACTGTACCCTCCATCCTGTGTAACTATGTATATGACTCCTTTTTCTTGGAAAACCGCGAGAATGTAACAGTTGCATAAACCTGCCAATAGGAATGTAGAGAAGTAGACTCAGTCCAAATTAGGCAATCTCTGTAACCCACATCACTTCCCTAAGCCCACCCAAATGACTAACCCTTTATAAACTACCCCTTCCCCGGGGTTCTCTCTCTTGCCCCACTGCTGCGTCAGGAGGAGGCTGGGAGCCAAACCCGGGTTTGAATAAAGACTCTTTGCTTTTGCATCGGAGAAAAGGCTCCCTGGTGGTTGATTATTGGGGACCCTGAACTCTGGGCATAACATTTGGGGGCTCGCCCGGGGTTCCCCAATACCCACGAGGGACCCGATCCGAAAGAGTCTGACTGCTGACTGACCGCGGTAAGTGTCTGTATTGTCTGTTCTGTGCGAGCTCGCTTCTGAAGCCAAGTCTGAAGTGCCCAAAAACGGTCTAAGTGGACACACAGGTGGATCTTGGGTGGGAGGGTCAGAGGACGCTCTGATTCTCCATCTGGAGGGGCGTAAAAACCCCCATCTGGAGGGGAGTGGCTTCCCCTCAAAACTCTGGGACGAAGCGGGTCGCTCCCACTGGTTCGCACAGGGCCATCGTCCAGCTGTTCCCGGGTGTCTTTGTCTGTTTGCTTTCTGTGTCTTTCTGTGGACTTCTGTGGAATTACTGGACGGACGTTATGGGATAGACTCAGTCCACTCCAAGTGAGTGGAAAGGGGAGCTTAATTCCCCCCCCCCCCCACCCGGAGGCCATAGAGCTTCCTCAGGCAAATTAATAAGGTGACTGTTTAAACTCTGGTAAATATCTAATAGGAGTCAAAAACTCAGACTGTTTGGTATATAAATATAAATGTGAAAATATTTGTTATCTCTTTCTGCTGTTTAATTTATTTAAAGACAGGGCAGACCTGCTATGGCGGAATACAAAGGTCTTTAGCAGCTGCTGAGACATCTTTTTCTCAGAGTCCTTTGTTCTCCGTCAGAGAGGGAATCAGCCCACTTAGATGATAAAAATTCCTCTGTTTGTATAAATGAAGGTTTCAGTTTGCTCTGATTTGTGAATTTACTGTATTAAATTGAATTTTAAAGTCCTAAGGTTGATTTAAAAGTATCCATTTATAACATTTCAAAGAACAAAAGAACTTTTATTTACAGCTTCCTTATCTCTTTTGGTGCTGGGAGACTCCCAGCTAACAGCTTCACAGGGCGAAGAGATTTTCAAGGTCCTGTCCCTGCCTGTGACATCATAGTCCAACGTGAAACTAAGGCTAAAGTTACTATTAACTCTTTATAGACCCCGTTAACCGTTTGTTTAACTTACTGTTTTCAGTTATTAGGATCCTCATAGAGGACACAACCTGATCTTTCCCTTCCTCTCTCATTCTGATTCTAATAGCATCTGTAACTGGATTAAAAATCTTTTCTTTCAGGAGGCCATCCAGGCTTTCAGCTCACAAGAAATCTCCTCCTGCGAGAGGAGAGAGGGACCCCCCCAGAAGGGGCTGGAGGCTCTCCCTCTCAACAGGTGTTTGTTTTGTGTTTTGTCATGTTGGTATCAGGATTGTTTGTTTTGTCTTTTTGTCTTATATTTTCTGTAATAATTGGGCCCTATATGTATATATTATTTGTTGAGTTTTGATTTGTCAAGGTTTTGTCAGTTTGTTATCAGTTTGTTAAAATCCTCTCAGAGGACATTGAGTGGTTCTTCCCTTCCTGTTTAACCTTTGACTGTGTGATTGGATTACTGAGCTTTTATCAAGGTTTTGCCTCTCCTGAAATAACGCTCTATGTGTAACCTGTCCCTCCCCGAGCCGGACTGCAGGATGACTTTTCCTTCAACACACTGGTCCCGCCCACTGGCCTATGGCAGAAGCCAGAAAAAGCAATGGTAGGAAAGGGAGGCCCCCATCAGGGGACTTAGAGGCAGTATTCCTGTTATCTGCTTAGATCCCAAGAATGTAAGAATACTTATTTACTGAAATGATATAAGGACAGATGTTTGTTTGATATTTTGTTGTCTGCCTGGTTATAATTATTTGTTCATATATAGAAGTCTGTGAAAAGAAATAAAAAACATTTAATTTGTTTAAGGCTGAGTGCTCTGACGGGTAGCAACCCCCCCCCCCCCCCCGAGTGGCCACTGGGATTCTTTTTTCCCAGGGGTGTTTTCTCTCCGTCAGAGGGGGAATCGGCCTGCCTAACAACATTTCTGTCTATATTTATTAATTTAAAGATATAAAATTATAATAATTGTAATCCAAAGAGATTTAAAGCAGGAACCACATTCTAAAATTAACTATAAGAAAAAAGCTGGAGCTGCCAAAGTCACCAAGTCTGCCCAGCAAGCTCAAAACCTAAGTAAATCTTATTTCTGCCACCTGCCACCACCCAGTCCTAATCAGTGGTGGAGGAACGGTCTCAGAAGTGTTTGTCTCAATTGGCCATTAAGTTTGATGTAATTAATGTACATTGTAAAATCTTTAGAAGAAAAAGAAAATATTTTGTGGGCCAATTGGTTCTTGTGTGTTTGTGTCAACTCTTAAGTTATAGTTTTAAAATCAGTAATTTTAATTGAAACACACTCAAACAGAGGGGCTTTTCAGAAAGGTCAGGTAATCTGATTGAAATGTAAGGATCACTGGTTCCCCCCATGCCACCTTCATTGGCAGGAGACAAGCGCTTTTCCCAGTGGGAACAGAGAGTGGACTGCCAGATGAAAACGCCCCGGTGGGAGCCTTCCTTCACCACCTGGGACCCTCGCCGCGCTCCCTGCCTCTGCCCACCCAGCGTCCATCCCCTCCGGGGGTTGTTTTGAGTAGCTGCTGGAGGCAGCGATGAAAACGGAAATTCCCTTGTGACCCCCTGCGCCCCAATGAGACCCAAGAACCCCTGACGACTCCTTGGACACTTTTCACCGTGTTCTGTTAGGGGGATTAAAGACATATTCTGTTAGGGGGCTTAAAGAAGGCACAGCTAGTAATTCCCCTTTTCAGGCTTATCAGAATCTGAGATCCTTATCTATAGGAAAAATGTAGCATTTTTGGATTTCAAGCGGCTGGAGGCCTAGGAACAGGGTGATGGGCCTGCTCCCTCCTCCCTCTGCCTTTCTCTAAATATTTTAAAATAATAGAAAATTTGAGACATAGTTATACATTTTTGAAGGACATAAAAGAAGGTTTAAAGGTTACTTTAAAATTATAAAATTTATAAAAATTTATATATATAGTAAAAAAGAAAACAGAGAAATATTAAAAGGAAAAAAAAAAACAGCAAATAGAAAATAATTAATATGCTTATTGTAAAAAGTGAGGGCACTGCAAGAGAAAATGTCCTGGCAGGTTACCTAGAGAAGCAAAAGGGGAGACTCAGACTCCAAGGGTCTTTAACTTAGAGGAAGAGAACTGACAGGACCGGGGCTCCTTTCCATTGAGCCCCCAGGAGCCCAGGGTAACCTTACAAGTGGGAGGCAAACCTGTTAGTTTCCTGGTGGACACTGGGGCAGCCTATTCAGTCTTGACAGAGCCGATGGGACCCATGACCTCTAAGAAGACATCAGTCCAGGGAGCCACCGGACAAATTGCCTGTTTTCCTTAGACATCAAAAAGGACTGTAGACCTCGGAAGGACACGGTAACGCATTCATTTCTGGTCATGCCAGAATGCCCGTACCCCCTGTGTAGATGTGACCTCCTACAGAAACTATTTGGACTGCCACCATATCCTTTGAGGGGGACGGAGTGGGAGTTCTTAGAGGCAGTTGGATACTACAACCTGTGGATACCGGGGCTCATAGAGATTGCTAAACCTCTAGACTCAAGTACTGGGGGAATACAGCTGCTGAACTAGACCGAAGTAGAACAATAGGCCTTTGAGGAGCTAAAGAAGGCTCTCATCTCAGCACCTGCCCTAGCCTTACCAGACGTCACGAAGCCCTTCCACCTCCACGTGAGTGAAGTAAGAGGCATTACCCAAAGGGTTCTCATTCAGACTCTAGGTCCCTGAAAGAGACCTGTTGCCTATCTGTCTAAGAGGCTAGACCCCATGGTAGCAGGGTGGCCAGCGTGCCTCCGGGCAGTGGCCACCAAAGCATTGCTGGTGAAAGAGGCAGATAAATAGACTCTGGGCCAGGAACTAGCCCTGACAACACCCCATGGTGTAGAGGCCCTCCTTCGAGGTGCTCCAAAGAAATAGATATCAAACACCAAGATCACCCAGTGCCAAGCTCTTCTCCTAAACCAGCCCTGTGTCCGGTTCCATAAGACACTGGCCATCAACCCTGCCAGCCTGCTTCCAGATGATAATCCATAGGAACCTATTCAGGACTGCACAGAGGTAACAGACACAGTACGAACAGCTCGCCCAGACCTGACAGATGTCCCGCTATCATCACCAGACAAGGTACTGTTCACGGTTGGGAGCAGTTATGTTCAGGATGGCATCCAATATGCAGAGCAGCGGTAGTCACCCTGGACCGCACCATTTGGGTGCAGTCCCTAAATAGAGGAACCATGGCACAGAAAGTAGAGCTTTTGGTCTTAATCCAGGCCCTCCGATGGGGACACAGTGCCATCCACTGGGAAAGAAGATTACCAACTGCAGCGGGAAAGGACATTAAAAATAATAATAAAAAAAATTTAGCCTTATTAGAGGTCATCTGGCTCCCAAAGGCAGTTGCAATAGTGCACTGCAAAAGACATCAGAAAGGAGAGACAATTGAAGCCAGAAGAAATAAAGCCACAAACCAAACTGCCAAGGAAGCTGCCCAAAAACCAATGAGGCCTTTACAAGTTTTAGTAACCCTGCCATACCTGGACCTACGCAGACCCCCTCTTACACCAAACAAGAGGAAAAATTGGCAGAACAGAAGCAAGCCATCAAAGGACCAGATGATTGGTGAATCCTACCAGATGACAGACTGTTGGTCCCAGAGGCTCTAGGTCGGACGTTAGTTACCCAGTTACACCAGGCTACCCACTTAGCATCACCAAGACTTCTGAACTTCTGCGAGGCAGGTACTACCAAGCTTAGATAAGGTAATTAAAGACATAGTCACTAGAAGTAGTGTCTGTGCACAGGTAAATACTAAGCAAGGTAAGAGGGTCCCCTTGAGATTTCGGGACCCACGGAAATTCCCCAGGAGAGCATTAGGAGGTAGATTTCACAGAAATTAAGCCACCAGCATCAGAGTACAAATACCTGCTAGTTCTCATAGACACCTTCTCGGGTTGGGTTGAAGCATACCCCACTAGGACAGAAACTACCTCTATAGTTGCTAGAAAATTATACCTAGATTCAAGCTGCCAGTAGTCATAGGATCAGATAACAGCCCCGCCTTTGTAGCCAAGATATCTCTAAATATAGCTCAAGCCTTAGGACAGGCATGAGCAAAACTCAGAAAAAGAATTTAACTAAATTTATCCTAGAAACCGGTGAAAACTGGACCAACCTTCTGCCCTTCACCCTCTTATGGGCCAGGTGTACCCCCTACCAGAAGGGGTTCCCCCTTCGTTTGTAATCATGTACAGTAGACCTTCCCCCTTCCTTTCCAGGGTCAGGAAGAAACTGAAAGCTGGAATTCATAACCATTCCCTTACTCAAGTCCTTACAGGCTCTGCAGTATACCCAGAGAGCCACCCATAAGCTTGTTCGAGATGCTCTGCCAGTGCCCACCGCGGACCCTGTACATCCCTTCCAGCCCAGGGACTCGGTGTGGGTAAAGAAGTTCACTGCCCAAGGACTCACTCCAACCTGAAAAGGACACTACACTGTTATCCTGAGCACGCCCACAGCTATTAAAGTAGATAGCGTCCAGACCTGGCTACACCACTCCCAGCTCCTGCACCAGGAAACAGCCTGGATCCTGGCAACCACCCGTGAGATCCCTAGCCTGGACTCCACGAAGGCCAAGAGGAAACTCGACACCTGGAGGAGAAGAACTGGAATTCACTGTGGACAATACTTTTGCGGACTGTAGTACTAGAAACCTTAGCTAGAAATAAAAAACAAAATAAAAATGCAAACCGTCTCATGATTGAGCCGGGTATCCCAAGAAAAGGGGGGAATGAAAGGGCAGAGCAGGACAGCACAAAATGTACTGTACCCTCCATCCTGTGTACATATGTATATGACTCCTTTTTCTTGGAAAACCGCGAGAATGTAACAGTTGCATAAACCTGCCAATAGGAATGTAGAGAAGTAGACTCAGTCCAAATTAAGCAATCTCTGTAACCCACGTCACTTCCCTAAGCCCACCCAAATGACCAACCTTTTATAAACTACCCCTCCCCCGGGGTTCTCTCTCTTGCCCCACTGCTGTGTCAGGAGGAGGCTGGGAGCCAAACCCGGGTTTGAATAAAGACTCTTTGCTTTTGCATCGGAGAAAAGGCTCCCTGGTGGTTGATTATTGGGGACCCTGAACTCTGGGCATAACAGTCTGCCCTTCTTACTTTGCATAATATTTTCAAGGTTCATCTGTATTGTAGCTCCTGGGAACAGACCATTCCTTTCAATGGCAGAGCCATCTTCCATTGTATGGATATACCACTGTTTGTTTATCCCTTCCTCAGTTTGGGAACATTTAGATCCAATTTAAGTTTTGGCTCTTACACCTTCCATCTCTGAGAACATTGGTGTCTAAACCTTTGCATGGTGTATGTTCTCATTTCTGGAGTGTTAGGTAGGAGTGAGACCTGTGCGTGGGTCATGCTGTAACTGTATGTGTGTTTAACTTTGAACAAAGTACTAAGCTGTCTCCACAATCTTGTCTGTTCTCCACCAACTAACCTCCCCTGCTGGTCCAGTCACCTCTAACTGCGCTCCTCTGCAATCCTAATTGCCCCCAACTGCCCTCCCCTGGCGGCCTGGTCTCCCCCTGATTACCAAACATGCAGGCCTGGGTCCTACCAACTGCACTCCCCTGCTGGTCTGGTCCCCCCCAACTCCCCTGCCCTGCAGGCATCATCCCCCCAATGACCCTCTGCTGCAGTCCTGGGTTTCCCCATCTGCCCTCCATGACTGGCCTCATACCCCCCAACTGCCCTCCCTGGGTGGCCTTGATCTCCCAACCACCCTCCCCTGGAGGCCTGTGTCCCCCACGAACTGTCCTCCACTGCCGGCAAGTCTCCTCCAACTGCCCTCCCCTGAAGGCCTGGTCTACTCCAAATGCCCTCTTTTGCTAGCCCAGTCACCCCTAACTATCCTCCCTTGCCAGCAATGTCACCCTCAGCTACTCTCCCCTGCTGGACTGATGATCCCTAACTGCCCTCCCCTGCAGGCCTGGGTTTTCCCAACTGCCCTCCACTGCTGGCAGGTCTCCTTCAACTGCCCTCCCCTGCAGGCCTGGTCCCCCCAACTCCCTTCCACTGGAGGCCTGGTCCCCCCAAAAACCCCTCCCCTGCAGGGTTGGTCCTCCCCAACTGCCCAACACTTCTTGCCTGCTCTCCCCCAACTGATCTCCCCTGCTGGTCCAGTCACCCCTAACTGCCATCCCTTGATAGCATTGTAGCCCCGCCTGCAGGCCTAGTCCCCTTCAACTGCTCTCCCCTGCAGGCATTGTCCCTCCCAACTGCCCTCCCCTATATCCCTGTTCCCCCTCAACAGCCTTCCCCTGCCAGCCCAATTGTCCCTAATTGCCCTCCCTGAAGGCCTAGTTGCCCCTAACTTCCCTCACCTGCCAGCCCAGTCACCCCTTATTGCCCTGCCC
Source organism: Cnephaeus nilssonii (assembly GCF_951640355.1). NCBI lineage: Eukaryota > Metazoa > Chordata > Mammalia > Chiroptera > Vespertilionidae > Cnephaeus > Cnephaeus nilssonii. The sequence goes on along the minus strand of NC_137096.1, from coordinate 9,624,009 downwards.
TGTAAGGCTGATTGCCCCTAACTGCTCTCTCATGCTGGTCTGGTCTCCCCCAACTGCTCTCCCCTGCAGGCATTGTCCCTCCCAACTGCCCTCCCCTATATCCCTGTCCCCCCTCAACAGCCTTCCCCTGCCAGCCCAATTGTCCCTATCTGCCCTCCCTGAAGGCCTAGTTGCCCCTAACTGCCCCCACCTGCCAGCCCAGTCACCCCTAATTGCCCTGCCCTGTAAGGCTGATTACCCGTAACTGCTCTCTCATGCTGGTCTGGTTGCCCCCAACTGCCCTCCCCTACAGGCTTGGTCCCCCACAACTGCCCTCCCCTGCAGGCCTTGTCCCTCCCAACTCCCCTCCCTTGCAGGCCTCATCCCCCACAAGTAACCTCCCCTTCAGGCATGGTCCCATTAACTGCCCTCGCCTGCTGGCCTGGTCCCCCACAACTGCCCTCCCCTGCAGGCTTAGGTCTCCCCCAACTGCCCTCCACTACCAGCCTGGTCTCCACCAACTGACCTCCCCTGCTGGCCCAGTCACCCCTAACTGCCATCACTTGCCAGCATGGTTGCCTCCAACTGCCCTCCCCTGCAGGCCTAGTCACCCCTAACTGCCCTCCCCTACCAGCCTGATTGCCCCTAACTGCCCTTCCCTGAAGACCTGTTCTCCCTCAACTACCCTGCCCTTAAAACTAGCTTGTTATGACATGGGGCAGCCATATTGTGACAACGTGGGAGTGGACCTTTTGTGATGATATGACAGTGACCATCTTGTGACAAAAGAGTTTGACAATGTTGTCACGACATGGGGTGGCCATCTTGTGATGACGTCTGGGTGCCCATAATATGAGAATGTGGGAGTGGCCATCCTGTGGCAGCCATCTTGTGACAACATAGATGTGGGCATGTTGTGATGATGTGGGGCAGCCATCTTGTGACATTAGGGTGGCCATCTTGTGATGATGTGGTGGCGGCCATCTTGTGGCATCCACCTTGTGATGACATGTGGTGGTCATATTGTGATGAAGTGTGGCTGGCTATTTTGTCGTGGCCATCATGTGATGACATGGGGGCGGCCATTGGGTGATAATGTGAGGGTGGCCATCTGGTGATGCAAGGGTGTGAGGATCTCACCCTTTCTTTCTCTGAAATCAATAAAATCATACATTTTTAAAGACAATAAGGACAAAGTGAACACATTTTCAGATAAAGAACCTACAATCAGAGACACTTTCGCAAGAAAATTATTGGACACAGAAGAAGGAACTGGATGCAGAACCAGTGGTGAACACAAAATTGGTGTGTATGTGGGTAAAGCTAAACCAGAAATGATGATAAGTTTTAAATGCCTGTATTATGGAGTTCACATATATATATATATATGTATAATGGAGGGATACGCAGATTTGTCCGGGACGCCGTCACATCATGACCTTTCACAGGGTGGGCAGGGTTGTGGGGCCCCAGGGTGGCACTCCAGGTCTAAGCGGGATTTTGTTCCACCCAGGCAGACTCGCTTGGGGCCTGCAGCCCAATCCCAATGCTGACCACTGGTTTACTAAACTTTATTGGAGCTGCTCTCCCCACCCCCTGCCCAAGTTCTCCACTGCCCTCAGAAGGTTGCCCCATCAGCATCCTGACAGGTGGGCAGCCTGGGAGAGCTGAGTGAGACGCTGACTACAGGGAGCCACGGAGGGGTGGGGCTGCTGGAGCCAAGCTAAAGGGAGTCTGAGGAGATCGCCTGAAGGAAGATGTAGCTTCAGCAAAGCCTCCAGCTCTTAGCCACAGCTGAGGGGTCCGCAGGCAAGCAGACAAACCTCTGCCTGAGGATCGGCTCCAGGACGAGCGCTGCAGCATTGGTGAAGCTGCTGGCCAGAAGGCAGGTAGCCCAAGGGGCACAGAGCTGTGGCATGGCGAGGTGCACTGCAGGGGCCTTGTGCAGTTGTAGGGGGTGGGCAGGTGGGGATCTGTTTGCCAGCAGAGAGTGAGGTTCTACATTGGCCCCATGACTCAGGTTGGTCCGGTGTGAAATGCTGATATGGAAGGATGCTGGTGCGGAGGAGCGCAGGCCCTCAGCCATGAGGTGGAGTTTGAGGGGAGGCGCCACCTCAGCAGAGGGCACCACATTGCTGGGTACCCCAATGTGGTGGTTTGGCAAAGTTCCTAGTGCTAATTGGCCTCACTGTGGCCTGCACACTTGAGAGGCTGTGACACAAAAGCAAGCCTGCCTTAGCACAAAAGCAAGCCTATTCCTGCCCCCAGTTCCCATGTGCCTGCATAGAGAGTGCAAAGCCTACCACCTGCTCTCCAGAAGTGGGGGCCATAAAGAATGGGAGCGGGGGGCAGGTAGAGGAAAGAATGTGGAGCATCCACGATGAAGAGGTGCTTGAGAACAAGGCTCAGAAGCCTTCTGGGGATGTGAGTTCTGTTTGCCTCATGGCTGTCCCTTAGGAAAGGTGGAGAGTGCAGTTGTGAGGGCTCCCTGCATCCTGAGTCCAGTTGCACAGGCAACTGGAATTGGCCTCAATTCCCTGGTCTGTAAAAAGGATTAAGCATGTCCCAGGGCCTTCACTGAGCTTTCAGGGACATTTGAAATTCTATATAAAGTAAGTGAGGGAAGAAGTGAGAAAGAAAAGGAAGGGTGAACAATACAAGTGACCTCTAGGCCTATTGTCACTTAAATTGGGAGTATAGTCAATAGTGTTGTAATTATGGTATGATGCCAGGTGGGTACTGGAAATATCAGAGAACACAGTGTAAAGAATATGATTGTCTGACCACTATTCTGTTGAGAAGCCAAAACCCTATTTTGTAAAAACTGCTGTTTGGAATTTTCTGCTGTTTTTCTTAGACGGCCTCTTATTCTAAAAAAATAACTTTGCTTTCTAGCCTGCTTTAGCCTGCTTGAATAATGAGGACAATAAACTTAGCTGTCTGACCTTGTAGGCCAGAGACTAGATATGCCCATAAATTTAGCTGTCTGACCTTCTGGGTCAAGACTAGTTATGCCCATAATTTTTAGAACTGTGCTTGTTTTCAAAGACAGCAGTGAAATAACCACTAATTGCACAGAGGGCTGTCTCCTTAATAAAAAGGGAAGTTCTGCTTGTAGCTTTGCTTAGAATTTGAATTCATTTTCTCTAAGCCCACCACAGTGAATAAAGTGTAACTCCAAACTCTCCTGCATTGTTTGATTATTCCGGTCCTCTGTAACACTGTAACTAATATAAAACCTGAAACTAATTCTATATAATAAAAAGGTAATATGCAAGTTGATTCTCACACCCTTGCATCACCAGATGGCCACCCTCACATTATCACCCAATGGCCGCCCCCATGTCATCACATGATGGCCACGACAAAATAGCCAGCCACACTTCATCACAATATGACCACCACATGTCATCACAAGGGGGATGCCACAAGATAGCCGCCACCACATCATCACAAGATGGCCACCCTAATGTTGTCACAAGATGGCTGCCCCACGTCATCACAACATGGCCACATCTATGTTGTCACAAGATGGCTGCCACAGGATGGCCACTCCCACATCCTCATATTATGGGCACCCAGACGCCATCACAAGATGGCCACCCCATGTCGTGACAACATTGTCAAACTCTTTTGTCACAAGATGATCACTGTCACATCATCACAAAATGTCCACACCCATGTTGTCACAATATGGCTGCCCCATGTCATCACAAGCTGGTTTTAAGAGCAGGGTAGTTGGGGGTAAACTGGTCTTCAGGGAAGGGCAGTTAGGGGCAATCAGGCTGGTAGGGGAGGGCAGTTAGGGGTGACTAGGCTTGCAGGGGAGGGCAGTTGGAGGCAACCATGCTGGCAACTGAGGGTAGTTAGGAGTGACTGGGCCAGCAGGGGAGGTCAGTTGGTGGAGACCAGGCTGGTAGTGGAGGGCAGTTGGGGGAGACCTAAGCCTGCAGGGGAGGGCAGTTGTGGGGGACCAGGCCAGCAGGCGAGTGCAGTTGATAGGACCATGCCTGAAGGGGAGGTTAGTTGTGGGGGACCAGGCCTGCAAGGGAGGGGAGTTGAGGGGGACAAGGCCTGCAGGGGAGGGCAGTTGATGGGACCCATGCCTGAAGGGGTGGGTAGTTTTGGGGGACCAGGCCTGCAAGGGAGGGGAGTTGGGAAGGACAAGGCCTGCCGGGGAGGGCAGCTGTGGGGGACCAAGCCTGCAGCGGAGGGCAGTTGGGGGCGACCAGACCAGCATGAGAGAGCAGTTAGGGGCAATCAGCCTTACAGGGGAGGGCAATTAGGGGTGACTGGGCTGGCAGGTGAGGGCAGTTAGGGGCAACTAGGCCTTCAGGGAGGGCAATTAGGGATAATTGGGCTGGCAGGGGAAGGCTGTTGAGGGGGGACAGGGATATAGGGGAGGGCAGTTGGGAGGGACAATGCCTGCAGGGGAGAGCAGTTGAGGGGGACGAGGCCTGCAGGGGGGGCTACAATGCTATCAAGGGATGGCAGTTAGGGGTGACTGGACCAGCAGGGGAGATCAGTTGGGGGAGAGCAGGCAAGAAGTGTTGGGCAGTTGGGGAGGACCAACCCTGCAGGGGAGGGGTTTTGGGGGGGACCAGGCCTCCAGTGGAGGGGAGTTGGGGGGACCAGGCTGGCAGGGGAGGGCAGTTGAAGGAGACCTGCCAGCAGTGGAGGGCAGTTGGGGGAACCCAGGCCTGCATGGGAAGGCAGTTAGGGGCCATCAGTCCAGCAGGGAGAGTAGCTGAGGGTGACATTGCTGGCAAGGGAGAGTAGTTAGGGGTGACTGGGCTAGCAAAAGAGGGCATTTGGGGTAGACCAGGCCTTCAGGGGAGGGCAGTTGGAGGAGACTTGCCGGCAGTGGAGGACAGTTCATGGGGGACACAGGCCTCCAGGGGAGGGTGGTTGGGAGATCAAGGCCAGCCAGGGAGGGCAGATGGGGAAACCCAGGACTGCAGCAGAGGGTCATTGGGGGGACGATGCCTGCAGGGCAGGGGAGTTGGGGGGGACCAGACCAGCAGGGGAGTGCAGTTGGTAGGACCCAGGCCTGCATGTTAGGTAATCAGGGGGAGACCAGGCCACCAGGGGAGGGCAGTTCGGGGCAATTAGGATTGCAGGGGAGCGCAGTTAGGGGTGACTGGACCAGCAGGGGAGGTTAGTTGGTGGAGAACAGACAAGATTGTGGAGACAGCTTAGTACTTTATTCAAAGTTAAACACACATACAGTTACAGCATGACCCACGCACAGGTCTCACTCCTACCTAACACTCCAGAAATGAGAACATACACCATGCAAAGGTTTAGACACAAATGTTCTCAGAGATGGAAGGTGTAAGAGCCAAAACTTAAAATGGATCTAAATGTTCCCAAATTGACGAAGGGATAAACAAACTGTGGTATATCCATACAATGGAAGATGGCTCTGCCATTGAAAGGAATGGTCTGCTCCCAGGAGCTACAATACAGATGAACCTTGAAAATATTATGCAAAGTAAGAAGGGCAGACAGCAAACGTCACACCAAGTGCAACTTGGCTGCACTTGTAAGGTTGGTATGGAGCTCCATTGTATGGATGTAGCATACATTATTTCACCAAACCCTACTGTTGGGTTTGCCATGGTTTCCCATTGTTTAATGTAACACAGCACTGTGATGCCCATCTCTATCTTAAAGTATTTGTCGCCAGTCTTAATTGGGTCTTTCAAAAAATGTCCATAGTGGAACTGCCTGTTTGAAAGTTTGAACATATTTTTGCTGAATTTTGAGACAGAGAGTGGGTAAGGGAGAGAAGAAAAGAAAGGAGGAAGGAGGCAGAGAGAGAGGGAGGAAGGGAGGGAGGAAGGGGATAGGGAAAGAAGGTGGGAGGGAAAGAGGAGGGCAGGGAGGAAGGAACATACACTTGGTGTTCCACTTACCGATGCATTCATTGGTTGCTTATTGTATGTGCACTGACCAGGGATTGAACTAGCAATTTTGGCCTGTTGGGAAGACGCTCTAACCACTTAGGAACACTGCAGGGTGAAAGTCTGCATATTTTGAGGCTTTCAGTAAAAATTGCCCAAGGACCCTTCCCCAACAGAGCATGGGGATCAAGTATCTCCATTCAGGAATATGGAATTTCCCTCTCCAATGTTGCCCTGCTCATCCCCAGGGGGCAGTTCCAGGCAGGTGGGTCCCACCCTCAGGATGCTCTCTATTGGTTTACAGTTCCCCGGGACACATAGCAATGACCTCGCTGATCCACAGTGCCAACTGCTAAGTAGTGGGTTTCATTGTCACCACCTTAGGATGGATCTTCTCCACGACTTGCATGGGACTGGTGGACTAGAGGGTTTGGTACATGGAGAAGAGCTCCACCCCCTCCCCGGGGCTGGCCTGTGTAGGGATGTGGAATGTCTGCACTTACCATTCCAACAGCCTCCAGAGCAGAGCCATAGCATGTCATCACTACCCCTACAGTGACACCTACCGGCCGTTGAATATTCGCATCGCTCAGCACCAGCTGCTGGCCACCAGCCTCCTCATTCTCCAGGGTAAAGTGCTCATGGTCATGGGCCTGCAAAGCGTGTTCATGGCTCATCTTCAGAAGGAAACCACCTGCAATCTCTTCTTGGCTTCCGGAGTCCTGAGCATCATTGCTGGCGCATTTATCTTCATTGCTGTGATATGGACTACCACTCTGTGATGAATGAAGAGGGCATATGCTTCCCGCCATCCTTCCACATCCCCTTCAGGCCCGACCAGCAGGAGATGGGCAGCACTGTCCCTGTGGCGGTTCTGGCTGCCATCCTGATGCTGCTGAGTGGGCTGTTAACCCTCTCTAACCAGCTTCCCCCCGACAACCAAGTGTACCCCGAGTTCTCAGAAATGTGAAAATCCCACTTGCATAGCTTTGCAAATCCACAATGAGCAGTTTATTGGGGTGAAGTATTATCAGGATGCTCTAGGAAATAGTTCCAAGGACTCACGACAATAGAAAAGGCCCTTTTCAGTTCCAAGCCCTTGTCAAGGGCTCTTTGGGAAGGAGTGTTTAAGGTTCTCACTTATTCTTTTTTCACAGGAATAAGGCAAGAGATTGTGTCCTGCACCTTTCCCATCAGCACAGCACACAGCGAGGGCACCTGAGGGAGGTGGCATTTCTCTCATTCTTTCTCCTCCCTGGGATCCTCACAAAGTACCCAGGAGCAAGAGGCTGCCTTGTGGCCTTTGGGCTTGGGGCCAGCATGGGACAGTGCCTGGCCTCTGCTGGAGGTGCCAGGCAGGGAGGGGTCCCTGTGAGAGCACTCAAGAAGGAAGACCCAGCAGAAGCAGAACTTGGGCTCCGGGACACCAGCAGGTGCCTGCCAAAGTGCCCGCCCAGTGAGCTGAGTGTTTCCTGACTCAGGAGTCACTTTGCCCTTTTGATTCCTTGTTCTTCCTGTTTACCAGCCCCTTTGGCCCTATCTTCTCCTCCCTGCCCCCCTCCATTCCCAGCTGATATGTCCCGTGTGAGTTCCTAGCAGGAATTCTTCCAGGGAGACAGTATGGTCCAACTGAAAGCAGAGTCCGGTGACAGCCAGGGCCCAAGTCAGTTTTGCCCCAAGTTCCTGGTGCAAGGACTGTTCAGGGAGGCCTCCCCCTGGCCTGCACTAGCTCCCTATCATGAGACTTGATCCCCATCACCGTGCTTTCTCTTCCAGTTTTTCTACTTAACACTCGGATGGATTACAGTGACTATTTGTTCTAAGACCTTAAAAAGGATATTTCTACAGTAGAAAGACTTCAACTCTTGAAGACCTGTTCAGTGACTCTGGCCCTTTAAGGAGCCTATTGTCATAGGCCTGCAGGCCAGCCTTGGGAGCCATGGAAACATAAGAATGTTTGGTTTCCTCATCTCTGTTATAGCCTGGCAGTTTCTACCATTTGTACCTCTGAGACGTCCTCCTCCTGCCTTCTGTATTGGCTGGGTAACCATTGCGCTTTATTTTTTACCCTAGTTAAGAGAGCCCTGAGATTTCTTGGGGCTAAGGGTTGTCTATGTAATCCATTTATTTGCTCTGTGAACAGGTTAACTGTCATCAGCAGTCCTGCAGAGAGGTGAACGTAGGCCACTTTAATTGTTTATCCTTTATGTAAGACTTGTCTAGTTTAAGAACATGTTTTTATTGATTTCAGAGAGAGAGAGGAAGGGACATGGAGAGGGAGAAGAAACATCAATGATGAAAAACACGGACTGGCTGCCTACTGCACCACTCCTACTGAGAATAGAGTATCCAACTGACCAGGAATTGAACCTTGACCTCCTGGTTCAGAGGTTGACTATCAGCAACTGAGAGATACCAATGAGGCCCACAATGCCATTTCAAGTGTTCCTTCCACAAGTTGTTCAGGGTTATCTGGCCCGAAAGAATGATCTTTATAAATAAGGCATCTTCCATGATTATCTGGCCATGCGAAGGTATTTCTGGTATCAGCCTGGGAGTTCTCTCCTCCTGTCCCTCCCACTGGGGGCTCCTCAGAATAAAGCCTGAACCCCTCAAAGCTCTCCATGCACTGGCTTCGAATCCCACTCCTGTTCACCCTTTGTTCATTTCTATTCTTGTATTGCTCTACATGCCCCCATTTATCTCCAACTTAAAATATAGAAATATCCCTGGTAATCCCAGTAGATGCCATCTTGTGTTACCCTTCCAGTGTATTTCAAAATGGGCAAAAATAAGATCCTGCTACACACTTATAATTTTCTTATCCTCATTTTATTTATTTTTAATTTTGTATCATTAATTTTAATTGATATTTTAGAGAAAGAAGAAGAGAGAGGGAGAATAGAAACATCTCTCAGCTGCTTCCTGCATGCACCCTAACAGGGACTATGCTGGCACCTCAGATATGTTTTGTGATCGAAATTCAAACCGGAAACTTTTTGGTGCACAGGACAATGCCCACTCAGCTAAGCCACATCAACCAGGGATTTTATTTTCATTTTAAATTCAACCCACCATGAACTTTTCTGATGATACCGAAATCCCTTCTGCTCTAATGTCTGCTGGGTTCTACAGGGAATTAATTACTTTAATACTAGGTATTGCAGCATATTTGTGTACCAGAATTAATCCTCTATTGCTTCCTAAGTTTTATTTTATTGTTTTTACTTCAAAAAATTATACTCATAACACATAACTGTAAGTTTCAAACAGCCACAGATTATTTAAACAATCAGCCTGGTCAGTGTGTTTCAGTGGCTGAGCATGGGGCTATGAACCAGGAGATCATGGTTCAATTCCCAGTCACGGCTCATGCCCAGGTTGCGGGTTTGATCCCCAGCAGGGGATGTTCAGAAGGCAGCCCATCCATAATTCTCTCTCTTCATTGATGTATCTATCTCTCTCTCCCCCTCTCACTTTCTCTCTGAAATCATAGCCTCAGGTCATGTAGCAAAGGAAGCCATTTACACAGGAATGCCCTGGGCACAATTCCTGTCTTCAGAAACAGGCAGAAGGGAACCAGGGTGTTTGGGGATACCTGCTGAGGTGGGAAACTAAAGAGAAGCAAGAAACCAGAGATATTATCTCTTTTAAGCTTAGCGGTGGTGAAAGGTGTATTTACCCCTGGACTGGTCATTGAGCTGTACACTTAGATTTGGTGCAATTTTCTACATAAATGTGATTCTGCACAATATTAATAGCTTTAAAACTCATCATCTCTCTGATCCCATTGTGTGTACAAGTTTGTAACATGCTGCTTGAACTTGGTATATTGTGGACATCTTCCCTTTGGTCACATTACATTTTATTTTATTTTTAAGTTTCTCTTTGTGGTTGAAAGTATTATAGATGTCCCCTTTCCTTGTCAAATTAACTCCCTAAAGCCTGCACCTTCCCCAGGCATTCACTGAACTATTGCCTATATCCATGGGTTATGCATATACATTCTATGGTTAATTTCATCCCATCGCCCAAACCCTCTACACACACACACACACACACACACACACACACACACACACACACGCGCACACCATCCCTCAGAGATTTAGCATTCTGTACTATGCTTCCATGTCTCTGGATCTATATTGTTCATCAATGTTTTTTTAAAAATCTTTATTGTTGAAAGATTACACCTGTCCCATTCCTGCCCCCCCCAATCAACCCCCTCCAGCACATCCTGTCCCACACCCCAGGGCTTCAACACCCTATGTCTGCGTTCATAGGTTCTGCATATGCATACAAGGTCCTTAGTTAATTACCTCCCAACCACCACTTTCACTTGCCTTTCTTCCAAGACACTTCCCTCTATACATGCTTCCATGTCTCTGGATCCACTCTGTACATCAGTTTATTTTATTCATGAGGTTTCACATTAGAGTGAGATCATGGGATACTTGTCTTTCTCTGACTAAGTTTGCTTAGCATGATAATTTCCAGGTCCCTCCATGCTGTCTCAAAGGCTAAGAGATCCTTCTTTTTGATAGGCCCCTAATATTCCATTGTGCAATGAAAACTGCTAAATGTTGGAGAAAGTGTGGAGAAATTAGAATCTGAATATATAGCTGGTGAGAATGTATGAAACTACCAACAGGCAGTTCCTACATTCACTGTAACAGGGCAGCCACTTAGAAAGACAGATTAGTACTTTGTTCAAAGTTAAACACACATACAGTTACAGCATGAACCACACAAGGTCTCACTCCTACCTATCTACACTCCAGAAATGAGAACATACACCATGCAAATTTAGGCTCAAATGTTCACAGCAATGGAATTTGTAAGAGCCAAAATTTAAATTAATCTCAATGTCCAAAAACCTACGAAGGGATAAACAAACTGTGGTACATCCATACAATGGAAGAAGGCTCTGCCATTGAAAGGAATGATCGGCTCCCAGGAGCTACAATACAGATGAACCTTGAAAACATTATGCGAGGTGAGAAGGGCCAGACAACAAACATCACACCAAGTGCGACTTGGCTGCACTTGTAAGTTTGGTATGGAGCTCCATTGTATGGTTGTAGCATACATTATTTCACCAAACCCTACTTGGCTACAAATATTATTGGCTACAATTAATATTGGCTACAAATATTTTACAATAGAGATGGGCATCACAGCACTGCGTGACATTGAACAATTGAACAATGGTTTCTCATTGTTCAATGTCATGCATTGCTGTGATGCCCATCTCTATTGTAAAATATTTGTAGCCAATATTAATTGGGTCTTTCAACAAATGCCCATAAGTGGAACTGCCTCTTTGAAAGTTTGAATATATTTTTGTTGAATTTTGAGACAGAGAGGGGGAAGAAAGGGAGAAAAGGAAAAAAGGAAAAAGGGAAGGAGGGAAGGAGAGAAGGAGAAAGGTTGGGAGGGAAGGAGGGAGAGAGGGAGGAAGGGAGGGAAGGAGGGAGGGAGAGAGGAAAGAACATCGACTTGGTCTTCCTCTTACAGATGCTTTCATTGGTTGCTTTTTGTATGTGCACTGACCAGAAAGAAACCAGGGATTGAACTAGCAATTTTGGCCTGTTGAGAAGACGCTCTAACGACTTAGGAACCCTGCAGGGTGAAAGTCTGCATATTTTAAGGCTTTCAGTAAAAATTGCCAAAGGACCCTTCCCCAACAGAGCATGAGCATCAAGTATCTCCATTCTGAAATATGGAATTTCCCTCTCTAATACAGCCTCGCTCATCCCCAGGGGGCGGTACAAGACAGGTGGGTCCCACCATCCTGACCCTCTCTATGGGTTTGCAGTTCCCCAGGATACAACACCATGACCTCGCTGGTCCACAGTGCCAACTGCCAAGTAGCGGGTTTCATTGTCACCACCGTAGGATGGATCTTCTCCGTGACTTGCATGGGACTGGCCGAGTGGCAGGTTTGGTACATGGAGAACAGCTCCACCCCCTCCCCGGGGCTGGCCTGTGTATGAATGTGGAAGGTCTGCACTTACCAGTCCAACAGCCTCCAGAGCAAAGTCATAGCGTGTCACCTCTACACCTACAGTCACACCTACCGGCCGTTGAATATTCGCATCGCTTAGCACCTGCTGCTGGCCACCAGCCTCCTCATTCTCCAGGGTAAAGTTCTCATGGTCATGGGCCTGCAGAGAGTGTTCCTGGCGCATCTTCAGAAGGAAAACACCTGCAATCTCTTCTTGGCTTCCGGAGTCCTGAGCATCATAGCTGGCGCATTTATCTTCATTGCTGTGATATGGACTACCACTCTGTGATGAATGAAGAGGGCATATGCTTACCGCCATCCTTCCACATCCCCTTCATGCCCGACCAGGAGGAGATGGGCAGCACTGTCCCTGTGGCGGTTCTGGCTGCCATCCTGATGCTGCTGAGTGGGCTGTTTACCCTCTCTTACCAGCTTCCCCGGACAGCCAAGTGTACCCAGAGTTCTCATAAGTGTGAAATTCCTGGTTTCATAGCTTTGCAAATCCACAATGAGCAGTTTATGGGGGTGAAGTATTATCAGGATGCTATAGGAAATAGTTCCAAGGACTCACCACAATAGAAAAGGCCATTTTCAGTTCCAAGACCTTGTCAAGGGCTCTTTGGGAATGACTGTTTAAAGTTCTCACTTTATTATTTTTTCACAGGAATAAGGCAAGAGAATGTGTCCTGCACCTTTCCCATCAGGGCAGTACACAGCAAGGGCGCCTGAGGGAGGTAGCATTTCTCTCATTCTTTCTCCTCCCTGGGATCCTGCCAAAGTAAGGTCCAACTGGAAGCAGAGTCAGGTGACAGCCAGGGCCCTAGTCAGTTTCGCCCCAAGGTCCTGGTCCAAGGACTGTTCAGGGAGGCCACCCGGTGGCCTGGAACTAGCTCCCTATCATGGGATTTGCCCCCCATCAACACGGCTCTATTTCCAGTTTTTCTACTTAACTCACGGATGGATTACAGTGAGTATTTGGTCTAAGACCTCAAAAAGGACATTCTACAATAGAAAGACTTCAATTCTTGAAGACCTGTTCCATGGCTCTGGCCCTTTAAGGTGCGCCTGCAGGCCAGCCCTGGGAGCCATGGAAACATATGAATGTTTGGTTTCCTCATCTCTGTTACATCCTGGCAGTTGCTACCATTTGTACCTCTGAGACATCCTCCTCCTGCCTTCTGTATTGGCTGGGTAACCATTGTGCTTTATTTTTTACCCTAGTTAAGAGAGCCCTGAGATTTCTTGGGAGGGGGGTGTCTATGTAATCCCTTTATTTGCTCTGTGAACATTTTAAGTATTTCCTACAGTTGAATGCAGCTTTTCATAATTTCTCAGTGATTTTTTTAGATTGGGATACAGTGTGTTTTCTGCTCTTTTCATGGGATTTTCCTGCATTGTACCAAATTCTCTCTACTCTCTGTGCTCACAATGGGTAATGATTTATTCTTGTTTTGCAACACTTTTATATAAGTTACTGTTGCTTTTCAGTGAGTACCCAGAATTTTCTAACACTGCTATACTCTGCTTTCTGCTCTTTTTCATGGATATCACCACATTGTACAAACACCTTTCTAGACTCTTTCCTCACATTCCTAAGTGACTTTCACTTGTCTTCTCTCTATTAGGTATACATCACTGCTGATTTTTAGAGAATTCCTAGGGCTTCTATCACTGTGCTCTAGTGTGGTTACAGCTTCATTTGATTCTCCCGCATTGTACAAATACCTTTATTCACACTTTCCTAAAGGTGAGAAAGGTGTACATTTGTCTTCCCAAGATTTAGTATCATTTACTTCTGTGTTTGTCAATACAGAGTGGTTTCTATCACAGTTATAGTATGCTTACTGTTCTATCTCTTGGACATCCCCCCATTTTACAAACTCCTTTCTATATTTTTCCTCATATAGAGAAGTTAGTTTTGTTTTCAATGATATACACTTGTTTTCTAAGTATTTCCTACAGTTTACTGCAGCTTTTCATGATTCTCGGTGATTTCTTGGAGAGATTACAAGTGCTATTCACTGATTTGAACATATTTTCAAAAGTGTGCTCTAATATGGGTATTGCTCTTCAGCTCAAATTTCTCCTTGTGCTCAAAAACCGTTCTAGAGTCTTTTCTCATTTTCAAAGGAGATTTTCACTTGTTTATAAGTATTTTGTCGTTTACTGCTGCTTTTCAGTGAATTCACATTGGTTTCTATCACTGTGCTATATTGTGCATATTCCTCTTTTTCATTATTTCACAGACTTTTATATTCAACTTTCTGGACTCTTTCCTCTCATTCAAAGTGACTTTCACTTGTCTTCTCTCTATTTGGTGTACATTAGTGCTCATTTTCATCAAATTCCTACTGCTTCAAACATTGTGCTCCAATGTGGTTACAGCTGTCTTTAAGCGATTTTCTCGCATTGTACAAAAACTCTTTTTCTTTCTGGTATTGAGATACCTCCTACTTTATTCTTCTTTCTCAGGATTGCTGTGGCTATTCGGGGTCTTTTTTTATTCCAGATGAATTTTTGCAGAGTTCTTTCTAGATCTGTTAAATATGCGGTTGGTATTTTAATGGGGAGTGTATTGAATCTATAGATAGCTTTGGGTATTATGGGCATTTTAATGATGTTGATTCTACCAATCCATGAACATGATATGTTCTTCCATCTGTCTACGTCTTCCTCTATCTCTTTTTTCATTGTCCTGTAGTTTTCCATGTATAGTTCTTTTACCTCCTTAGTTAAGTTTATTCCTAGGTATCTTGATTTTTTGGTAAGATGGTAAATGGGATTGCTTTTTTAGTCTCTCATTCTGTAAGTTAACTATTGGTGTATAGAAATGCCATAGGTTTCTTGGCATTAATTTTGTATCCTGCAACATTGCCCAATGCATTTATTAAGTCTATTAGTTTTTTGATGGAGTCTTTTGGGTTTTTTTATGTACAATATCATGTCATCTGTAAATAAGGATACCTTTACTTCTTCTTGTCCAATTTGGATTCGTTTTATTACTTCTTCTGTCTAATTGCAGTGGCTAATACTTCCAGTACTATGTCAAACAGGAGTGGTGAGAGTGGGCATCAACGTCTTGTTCCTGTTCATAGGGGAAATGGTTTTAGT
The DNA here is from genome assembly GCF_951640355.1 of Cnephaeus nilssonii. NCBI lineage: Eukaryota > Metazoa > Chordata > Mammalia > Chiroptera > Vespertilionidae > Cnephaeus > Cnephaeus nilssonii. Next base: position 9,609,003 of record NC_137096.1, on the reverse strand, counting down.
TTTGCCCATTGAGTATGATGTTAGCTGTGGGTTTATCATATATAGTTTTTATTATGTTGAGGTATTATCCTTCTATTCCCAACTTGTTGAGATATTTTATCAAGAAAGGTTGTTGAATTTTGTCAAATACATTTTCTGCATCAATTGATAAAACTATGTCGTTTTTATCTCTCAATTTGTTTATGTGATATCTCATGTTTATTGATTTGAGGATATTTTACCATCCTTGCATTCCTGGGATAAATCCTACTTGGTCATGGTGTATGATCTTTATGATGTCCTACTGGATCCAGTATGCTAGAATTTTGTTGAAAATTTTGGCATCTATGTTCATGAGGGATGTTAGCATGTAATTCTCTTTCAATGTGTTGTCTTTATCTGGTTTTGGTATTAGGGTGATGCTGGCTTCTTAGAAGGAGATTGGAAGTGTTCACTCCCCTTGAATTTTTTGGAATAGTCTGAGGAGGATAGGTTTTAATTCTTCTTTGAATGTTTGGTAAAACTCCCCTGTGAATCCGTTTGGCCCCGGGGTTTTTGTTTGCTAGAAGCTTTTTTATGATGGCTTCAATTTCTTCCATAGTTATTGGCCTATTGAGCTGTTTAGATTCTTTTTGATTGAGTTTTGGAAGGTTATATTTTTCTAGGAATATGTCCATTTCCTCCAAGTTGTCCAGTTTTTTGAAATAGAGTTGCTCGTAGTATTTTTTAACAGTCCTTTGTATTTCGGTGGTGTCTGTTGTTATTTCTCCTCTTTCATTTCTGATTTTGTTTATTTGAGTCCTCTCTCTTTGCTTCTTGATAAGCCTGGCTAGAGGTTCATCAATCCTACTTTTCCTTTAAAGAATCACCTCTTGTTAGTTGATCTTTTGTATTTTTTTGTCTCTATATCTTTTATCTCCACTCTGATCTTTATTATTTCCTTCCTTCTGCTTCCACTGGGCTTTTCTTGTTGCTCTTTTTCTAACTCTTTGAGTTGTAAGGTTAGGTGATGTATTACCATTGTTTCTTTTTTTTTATTGTAGGCTTGTAGAGCTATTAACTTTTCTTCAAGACTGCTTTAGTTGTATCACATAGATTTGTGATTGTTGTGTTTTCATTGTCATGATGTTTTTTACTTCTTCTTTGATCTCTCTGATAACCCAGTTATTGTTTAATTGCATGCTGATTACTCTCCATGCGTTTGATTTTTTTGGATTGTTTTTATTGTAGTTGATTTCCAGTTTTATGCCATTGTAATCTGAGAAGATGCTGGATATGATTTATATTTTCTTGAATCTGAAGAGACTTTGCCTGTGACCCAATAGTTGGTCTATCTTTGAAAATGACTCAGGTGCACTTGAGAAGAATGTATATTCTGTGGCTTTGGGGTGAAATGTTCTTAAGATGTCAATTAATTTCATCTGGTCTAATTAGTCATTTAGGATTGATGTTTCTTTGCTGATTTTTTGGTTAGAGGATTTGCCCAATGGTGATAGTGGAGTATTAAAGTCTCCTAGTATGATTGTATAGCTGTCAATCTCCCCCTTGATATCCTCCATGAGTCTTTTTATGTATTTGCATGCTTATGTATTGGGTGTGTATATGGTTACCAGACTTATTTCTTCTTGCCTGATTGCTCCCTTTAGTATTATGAAGTGCCCTTCCTCATCTCTTTTTATGTCTTTCACTTTGAAATCTAATTTGTCAGATATAAGTATTGCTACCCCAGCTTTTTTTTTTTCATTTCCATTTACCTGAAAAATCTTTTTCTATCCATTTACCTTCAGTCTGTGCATATTTTTTTCTGCTTTTTTGTAGACAGCAGATATATGAGTCATGTTTTCTTAACCAATCTGTTACCCTATGTCTTTTGATTGCTGCATTTAATCCATTTACATTTATAGTTATTATTGATAGGTTCTTGTTAGTTACCATTTTTATTCTTAACCCCTGTGTTTCTTCTTCGGTTCCTATTTCTTTTTTTGTTTTTCAGCAGACCATTTAGCATTTCTTCCATTACTGGTTTGGTGGTAATAAACTCCCTTATTCGATTTTTGTCTGTGAAGCTCCTGATTTCACCTTCAATTTTGATTGATAGCCTTGTTGAGCACAGTATTCTTGGATTCAGTCCCTTCCTTTGCATGACTTTGTATATTTCATTCCATTACCTTCTGGCCTGATGTGTTTCTGTTGAGTAATCAGTTGCTTTTCTGATGGGGGATCCTTTGTAGGTAACTTTCTGTCTTTCTCTGACTGCTTTTAAGATTCTTACTTTGTCATTGGTGTTAGCCAATTGAATTATAATATTCCTTGTGGTCATTCTTTTAGGGTTCATTATGCTTTGGACTCTTGTGAGCTTCTTGGATTTGTGTGGGTTTTTTTCTTCCCTATATCAGGAAAGTTTTCCATCATTATTTCTACAAACAGGTTTTCTATTCCTTGCTCATTTTCCTCTTCTTCTGGAACCCCTATATGTGGATGTTATTTTGTTTGTGCTATCCCAAAGTTCCCTTAGGCTTTCCTCCTGCTTTTAATTTTTTTTTTCTAGAAGCTTCTCTACTTGGGTATTTTTTCCTACCTTGTCTTCTAGCTCACTGATGTGGTTCTCTGCTTCTTCTAGTCTACTCTTGATGCTTTTTATTGAGTTCTTTACAGAAGCAATGCCATTTTTCATTTCTTCTTGGTTTTTCTTCATTTCCTCTTGTTTCTTACACATATTGTCAAATTTGTCTTCCATTCTTTTCAGCCACCTTATGACCATTTCTCTGAATTCTTTCTCTGACAGGTTGCTTTCCTCTATGTCATTTATATCCTTTTCTGGTGATGCCTAATTTTCTTTCATATGTGGGTTTTTTCTTTGGCTCCCCATGATCTCACATATCCAGGTGTATGGTTATGTAGTTCTTTCTCTCCTGCATTCATTTAAAGAAACAAAATACAACACAACCAGGTACAATACACAAGGCACTGAACAGAAATGTATTCATGATATTAATAACCACAAATAAAGGTGACGAACAGGGAAAGGTGAATTGCAGGATAGGAGAGAAAGAAGAAGAGAGAAAAGAAAAGGAATGCAAAAATGAAATTGGGAAAAGAATAAAAAAGTAACAGAGAAAACAATGAGAATGAGAAAGAAGAGGGGAACAAACTATATATACATATTGGGAGAAAACTTGAATAGAACAGCCACTAATCCAACAAAAGCAACAAACAAGTACCTGGAGATGAATGCACACTACAACCAATAACTAATATTAAGTGTAGGCAGGGAAAACAGAAGCATAAAACAAAAACAAAAAAGAAAAAAAGAAATAAGCAAAACAATCTCACAAACATGCATAAAATTGATATAATCAACAATCAATCAAACAACAACAAAGAGAGAACAAATATTGGATAGTGAAGAAAGAGAAGAGAGAGCTGTGTATGGACTTGGAGCAGGGGATTGGAATATAAGTACGGTGAAATTTTCACAGGGGTTAAAAGAAGATATAGGGAAAATCAAAAGCAGGAATAGGGTAAGATAAACAGGAAAGCAACAGGGGAAAAGTAAGGAAGAGAGTGATGGCATAAAGGTAAAGTAGAGATAGAATAAAATGATGCTAAAGGAAAGATGAAAATAGAATGTAGAACAATAATCCCAAAGTAAAATGAAGAGAAAATAAAATGACACTTAAAAAAAAGGAAAAATAGTAGTAGTTATAATACTGATGGAAAATAAAAATGTAATAATTAAAAAGGTAAAATCAAGTGAAGACAATAGAAAAAAAATAGTTTCTTAAGTAAAAGATAAAAAAAATAAAAATGTGCAGTAGTGAAGGTCATTCACTTCCTCTACTGTTCTGTTTGGCACGCTTATTTTCTAGTGAGGACAGTGTTGAAGTTCCCTGATTTCTAATGGTCCTCCATGTTGTAAGCCAGTCCTGAGTTTTAAGCAGGCAGTACATCTCTATTTCTTGTATTCCTTTATTTGTGTTTACACAAGAGTCCATTTGTGATTCAACCCCTGGGTGCCAGTGTTTCTAGATTTACCTCCAGGACTATAGGTTCTCTCTAGCTGGTGTTTAGATTTTGTTTTTCCTGTGGCACTTAATACTTGTTTGTGGGAGTGGGTTGCCCCAGAGCTGTTTCTCTGATGGTTATTCCCCGCTCTGATCCCCAGGTTCCAGAAAAACAACTTTCCCCTGCAGTCTCTTTGGGTGTCCCCAATTGGGTGATCCTATGTATTGGGCTTAGTAATCAGAAGCAAGGACTTAAAGAGAAAAAAAAAAACAAAAAAAAAACAACACATACACAAAAGAACAACAACAACAACAACAAAACAGCCAGAGTAAGTGTGCGAACTCCAGGGCTGCGCGCAAGTCTGTGCAGCCTTTTTTCCTCTTGGGTCTAAGCAGCTGGCACACTTTTGAAAATTTTAGGCTGTCCTTTTGTGTCCAGATTAAAATGGGTTGCTTTTTAGAGTTCTCTTCTGTTAGCAGCTCTGAGGACCCCGTTCCACATTCAGGGATCATGCCAGCCCCAAGGGCCACGAATTTTTCTAGGCACAGATTTCCCCAGGTTCTCCAGCTCCCACTGTGCACGAGGTTCTCTCTCCTGCTGGGACAATGAACCTCACCTTATCCCAGGCAAAATCTGACCTTTGAGTGAGGGAGTGTAGAGCTCCTCTGAATCCATTTGCTTGCGCTAATTGGGGACCTATATTCTCAGGTTCACAGCTGTAAGGTGGGTGCCATAGTTGTAGAATCCCCAGGCTTTCATGCTTCCATTAACATCCACTTTCCCCTTCAAGATGGCATGGTCTCCACATCTGAGCTGGTCACTCTGGGAGGGAACCCAGCAGCAGAGGGGACTGCCCATTCAGGGAAGCCCTGTCCAGCAGTCCCCCACAGTCTCCTGAAGTATAGCTGTCCTTCAACTCACCAACAAACACTCCCCGTGGGACCACACACTCTCCCTTTGTTTTGTCACTCACATACTATCTTGCAGTCTGCCTTCCTGTCAGCAGCCATCTTCTGTCTCTCCTTCAGCATCTTGTAGTTTTCTGAGTAGCGGTCTTTTACCTCCCTAGTTAAGTTTATTTCTAGGTGTCTTAATTATTTGATGGAATGGTAAATGGGATTTTTTTTTAAAATTCTCTCTTCTGTAAGTTTACTATTGGTGTATAATTTTGCCATTAATTTTGTATCCTGCTACTTTGCCAAATTCATTTATTAAGTCTAATAGTTATTGATGGATTCTTCAGGGTTTTCTATGTACAGTATCATGTCATCTGCAAATAACGACAATTTTACTTACTTTCTTTCCAATTTGGGTGCCATTTATTTCTTCTTGTCTGATCACTGTGGCTAGCACTTCTACTAATGTGTGGAACAGGAGTGGTGAAAGCAGCATCCCTGTTTTGTTCCTGTTCTTAAGGGAAATGGTGTTAGTTATTACCCATTGAGTAAGATGTTGGCCATAGATTTGTCATATAAGGCTGTTATTATGATCATTCTGGTCCCACTTTGCTGAGCGTGTTTATCAGGAAAGGGTTTTGGGCTTTGTCAAATGCCTTTTCTGCATCGATTGATATGATTATGTGATTTTTGTCTCTGTTCATGTGATGTATCACATTTATTGACTTGTGGATAATGTACACGCCTTGCATTCCTGGAATAAATCCCACTTATTCATGGTGTATGATCTCTCTGATGCAATGATGGATACGTTTTGCTGGAATTGTGTTGTGGATTTTAGCATCCATGTTCTTCCTGTAATTCTTTTTCTTTGTGGTGTCTTTATGTGGTCTTGGTATTACGGTAATGCTGGCTTTATAGAAAGACCTTACAAGTATGCCTCTCTCTTGAATTTTTTGGAATAGTCTGAGAAGCATTGATTTTAGTTCTTCTTGGATGTTTGGTAAAATTCCACTGTGAAGCCATCTTTTTTATTCTTCCTGATTGAGTTTTGGAAGCTTGCATTTTTCTAGGAATGTGTCAATTACGTTGAGATGTCCAGTGTGGTGGATGCTTGTCTGCTCAAAGGCTGGGTTAAGAGAGCTGAATGTGGGAAAGCCCATGCATGAGGGCTGATCTCCAGGGCCTGTGAAGGTCCACAAAGGCAGGACTTCCTCTGGAACCTAGGAAGGGCATCCTCCAGCCTCCTCGGTGCCTCTCTGGATCCAGGAAAGCAGCTGGGATGTTGTTTTTCCTTCTGCACATTGTAGCATGCAATGTTCTCCAAAACAGCTCAGATGAATTGGGGGGAACTCCTGATTTCTGTCAACAGTGTGTGTCCCCAGCATCAGGATCATGAGAGGTTGGCTGACATTCCAGGAATGCATAAAGAGGGCTCCCAGCAATGGGAACACATTCTAAGTACCACCGTCCCACTCCAAAAAAAGAAATTGTTGAAAGAGCATATGCCTTTGGATTCCAGTAGGAATCATGTGCTCAGAGACTGCTCTGGGCTGTACATAAGAGACAGCCATAATGAGGGCAGGTGGTAGGTGACCAGGATGTGGTAAAAACATCCCCCAGATTCATGTATGGGTGCTGGGAGTCAGCGGGGCCTGTCCAATACTGGGCAGGAAGGAAAGCCCTTGATGCAAATGTGCCCCTGCCTCCAGTGCCACAGATCCTGCCCTGGGAAAGCATGCTCTGCATGTGGGTGGGAAGAGGAGTGGTTCTTGCTCAGGAAGAAGGCATGTTCAGCTGAGACTTTGTTTCTAGGACATTCTAAGAGGTCCCTCCTACCTCCTTGTATCTCTTGGGCACTTGGATCTCATAGAAGCTGCCTGAACTTGAACCCCTACAATTTTAAAGATTCTGCCTGGTGCATGCAATGTCTGTGTTAAAGAGAAATACATTCCCCAGGTGGAACCACTCATTCTGAGAGCCCAGAATACAATTCCAGATTAACTTCCTAAACACATTACAGTTTGAACCTCTTCCAGAAATCTAATCAACCAGTCTGAAAGTTTCTGGTGAACACCGCTTTGGTAATCTCTCGCATGGTCCCTATCCCTGGAATATGAGAGATTTTTGGGCATCACATTGCAGGGGGTAGATAAGAGCCTGAAGAAAAGTTTTCTCTCTCTCTCTCTCTCTCTCTCTCTCTCTCTCTCTCTCTCTCTCTCTATATATATATATATATATATATATATATATATATATATATATATACAGTCTGCCTCTCTCAATTTCAAAAGATCCAATGTGTGACTCAGTGCAGCATGGGATATCCCAAAAATTTGGCAGATCCTTACATGTCAAATACAAATACAGCTTGAAAACATTTGAATGCGAAGGTGTATCTGTGCACTGTGCTTAATCCTGAGAGAGGACACTCTTCCCTCACAATCTGAGTGAGAGTTTTAGTCCTGGGCCCAGAAGTACCTTTTTGAAGCCAATTTGCATGGGTTGTTTTATAGGGTTGAGCAAACATTAGTTATCCATACAGACTTTGGCAGTCATGTTTAGGGCCAGGCCCCTGGAACTTGCCTGGGCCTAATATGTTTCCTGTGGAAGGTCCGGATGTGAAAAAGGAGGCCTGAACCAAAGAAAATGCCCCCTGGGAGCAGCTCCTTGATAAGGATACATAGGTGTTTTGGCCCACGTTTATTTTTCTCTGTGCCTCCAAGATTCCAAAGAGCCCACAACTCTCTCCCTCAGTGGCTTTCAGAATTGGATAAGTCACCTCCCAGGTTCCGCTGCCACACCTCTCCTCTGGCCTCTTCACAGCCCATATTTTTACATTTAATTTTCTCAAGCCAGTTTGCTGAGCTCATCTGGCTCTTCTGGAGGAAATGCCCTTTACCTCCACAGAGGGAGGGTGATTGAACCTCCTGCCTATACTCCCCACCAGCTTGGGTTTAAGGGATGCACCATATTTTCTTCTTTACCACCAGCCTTTTAAGTTCTCAAGTTTATCCAGTCAGAACCTTTGAGTTTCCCAAGTGTGCACCTTATCTTGGGTGATTCCGTTGGTCCCATTACAAACTTGCAGCCCCTCCCTTCTCCTGATTAATCCCTAGATGTGATTTGGGCCCTACCTCCTTTGGAGAAGGCTTGATCCTCAAAATTTGAAAGACCAACTTTCCCTCTGTTCCTCTTTGAATGGGCACGGATGTGCAACTGAGGTAACATCAAGTGTCAGGGACTATTTGGTACTCAATACTGTTGCATTGTATTCCTTTTTCTCTTGAGAGGATACCTTGTCTGCCTAATGGTGTGTTAACATGAACATTAGGGAATCTAGATGTGGTACCAACAACCCATCAAGTTACTTCCATGTTGGTTTCATTTTCTTTTCCTTTCAAGAATGGACTTAGGATTCAGTTGGAGGTGTGAAGAGTGCAAAACCCAATCAGGTAAACGCCTGGAGATCTCTAGTAATAAGGTTCAGCTTTCAGTTGGAAATTGCCATTTCAGCTAGGACCTCAAAAGAAAGTGTGGCCAGATGGGGTATAATAGTTTCTGAGGAGGCTCAGGAGGGATCAGAAGCTAGAGCATGAGAGTCATGCCCAGGTCTGAGCAGAGGGCTTCCTGCACCATGTCCACTCTCATGAATCAGGAGCCTAAGGTGGTCCTCAAGGACATGCAGGCCAAGGTCCCACTGAGAATTGGCATTTCTTTCCTTACAAATGAGCAGATTTTCCCTTTGCATCTAGATGCAGATTAGCCGTAATCCAAAACATTTTGATTTCTGTTCTGATGTGTGCCATTCATAGAGGTTTACAGAGCAAGTTTCCCTGCTATCTGGAAGTTGAATATTCCTAAGGAATCTATTGTAGGCCAAATTGGTAAAATTCCTTTTGTAATTTTATTGGCCAGGCTGTGTTTCTGACAGCAGGTCTTAAGGGAGTTCTTTAATAAAAGCCAAGTGATGTTTAGAAAGAGAAGAAGGGAGAAAGAGAGGGAGAAACATTGATGGGAGAAACATCCATCAGCGGGCTCCTCCCACCCCCTACTGGGGGTTGGAAATGGAGCCTGAAAGCAACCATTGGGTGCAAGGGGGGATGCTCAACCAACTGAGCAACACTGACCAGGGCTTGCAGTCTCTTTTGAGGGGAGGCTTAGTTGTGACATGTGAGCCCTCTGTGGTCATGGATTAAGGGACACCCAATAAACTGAACATCTCAAAATGTATGGTTATTTTTCTCATTGCTAGCTACCCCATGCTTTAGAAATCTTTTGTGCTGCTTTTACTCTTTCTAATTTAAAATGTCTCCAAGGCCAGAAGGTACGCATTTTGTGGGTGTTCCTTAATCTTCCCCATCTGTTTTATTGGTTGGAGCTTAGCAAGAGGCGGTGGTTGGCCAGGCACTGCTGCCTACTCCAGGTGCTCTCAGTCCTTCAGTGATAATCAGAAAGTTTTTCCCTGAAAAGGGTGGGACCATCTCTTTGGTTTCTCAGTACTCATTGCACAGCAGAATTACAGGTAGGCAGTGGGTAGATGTGGGAGGGGTCCAGTGGTCATCTCACCATTCCTTGGTGCCTGGCAAGGTGCTTGTCTTGCCACCAGTCAAGGAGAGGCAGGGCTGAGTGGCTTTGTAGCCCCTAAGCACAAAACAGGATTGGGGTTAATTGAGATGCTCCAATTGTTGTCAGAGCAGTGCCTTTTGCCCTCAGCTGGTTCCTCTAAAAGGAGAAGGACCAGGTTGCTCATGCTCAGCCTGAGAAGATGCCTTGCTCCCGCCCATTTCCCAGGATTTCTTTAAGAGCCACTTCATCAGGATGAACAGCCAGGCTCCACGCAGACTTCTGGAACTGACATGCCAGAGCCTGCTGAGGGATGAAGCCTCGGCTATTGATGCTGTGGAGTGACTGCCTATGGAGCTCTTCCCACCTTGGTTCACAGCAGCCTTGGCAGGGAAGCACAGCGAAGTCCTGAAGGCCATGGTGCAGGATTGGCCCTTCCCCTGCCTCCCTCTGGGGGCTCTGATGAACCATCGGCAGCCTTACCATGATATCGTTCAGACTGTGCTCCATGGGCTCCATGCCCTGCTTGCCCAGGAGACTCAACCCAGGTGAGGGGGATTCAGTAGCCTGGTTGGGCCCTGGGGATCTGAGCAGTTACATCTGGCATATGGGAGCGTACAGGGCCAAAGGGAGCGCTCAGGGAGGCCTTGGAGCCACTGCTGGCGTCATTCTGCCACAGGCATCACGTATATAGGGCTGATGAAGATGCAGAGGGTGACCGAAGGGACATGAGCCCACCCTTCCTGGTGGCACCCAAAGGTACCCCAGTAGTGCAAGGAGCAGCTGATTCCTGGGGTATGGAGTAAAAAGCCCATCGGGTGTCTGGCCCAGGTGCCCAGATTCACAGTCTCATGGTCAGGGTCTCATTCCCTGTTATCTTAATGCACCCCAGTCTATTTCCTGTTTTCTCCACAGGAAGTGGAAAATGCAGATGCTGAATTTACAGAAGGGAGCTCATCAGGAGTTCTGAATCATGTGGGCCAGAACAAGAGCTGATGTTTGCTCACTGCTGGAGCCTGAGGTCCCACATCAATGAGGAAGAGGGGGAAAGTGGACAGCTTAAGGGCAGGGCCAAATCCATCCTTGGCCCCCATGGAGGTGTAAGTAGACCTTTGCCTTAAGAAAGGTGTTCTTGATGAGTCCCTCAGCTACCTTATTAAGAAAGTCAGTGAGACGAGAGGTTTGCTGCACCTTTGCTGTAAGAAGCTGACAGTTTATGCCGTGTTGAAGCAAAACATTAACATCCTGGATATGGTGCAGCTAGACTGTCCAGGATTTGGAGGTAAATTGTACCTGGAGTCTGTCCACTCTGAGGAAGTTTGCTCCTTACCTGGGCCTGAAGGTCAATCTGCGTCGGTTCCTCCTCTCCCATGTCTTTATGTCTTCTCACACCACCTTGGAGCAGGAGGAGCAGTGTGTTAGCCTGGTCACCTCTCAGTTCCTCAGCCAGTTCTACCTCCAGGAGCTCTATTTGGATGTTGTCTCCTTCCTCAAAGGCCGCCTAGACCAGAACATCGGGTGAGGTGTGGTGAGGTTTCTCTGCAGACCAGCGCGAGCCACTTCTCATTTCAGTCCACAGTGAAGGGACCTCCTATGTGCTGTCCATCATCAGTGATAGAGAGCCTGAGTCACTAGAGGGTCCATACAGTCAATGTCTTGTTCACTCCTCTGTCCCCTTGCATGTTGTCAAGTAACACCCCCACAGACTAAGGTAGGATGTATGAACTCAGAAAGATGCTATTAACGAGACTCCTTGCTGGGAATGGAAGTAATGGGGGTTTCGGGCCAGTGATGGTAGATTGGGAATCCTTATAAGAATTGTCTAAAGGAATATTATGCAATAGAACCAAGGGGAGAGGGCAGTAAAGAGAGGAAAGCCCATCAGAGGTGAGGTTTCAGGGGTTAAGGTCCACACTTAGCGATTTGGTGATGGCAGCCTTTAAATCCAAACCTGCCTCGAATCACCTGTCTGCCAAGGCTTGCCAAAGGCTCCTGATAAGGGAATGCCTGGTAAATGCAGGGTTCTGGAGGGAGGAATCATGAAAAGGGATAGGTAGTTTGTAGACGATGCAGTGGACTAAGTTCCTGCAGGGTGGCAGCCCCCGCGGATGTTGCTCAACCTTGTCCAGATTAGCCATTTTTGCAATTATGCCAGTATCTTCATGGGCTAAGAGATGAGGGAGACAGGTACCCAGGCTGTGGCTGGAAGGGAGCCCAAATTGAAGGCATTTCGGGTCATGTTTCCAATACTAAAGTTCACTGGTTGCTTCCTGCTTGAGACATTGGGTCAGGCTTCTTTCTGAGCTCCCACCAACTTTACCTCCCATCATTCATGCTCACAACACCTGTGTGTATGAGGGTGGGGTGTATGATGTGCTCCACATAACAGATGAACAAATGGAGTGTGTGAGGTCTCATCCAGTTGAATCCATCTCAGAGCAGATAAGAGATGGAGAAAGGATTCCACTCAAATTTGCACTGACTTGAATGACTCTTTTCACTGGGTAACATCCTGGGTTTGATCATTATCTGGAAAACTTTAGGCTTTGGTGAAATGGACCTCTTTGCCTTAAGGGCCTGGCTCGTCCTCACCATGCTCTGCTCCCCAGGTCCATCCCCCTCACCTAACTGTTCTATGTCTCCCAGCTGCCTGAAGACCCCTTTGGAGACTCTGTACATCATTAACTGCCCGCTTTAGAATGTGAATTGAGACATTTATCCCATCACCTGAACATCTGCCAGCTGAAAGTCCTGAATTTAAGGAGGCTCAACCTGACCAACCTCAGTTCTGGGCTCCTCCTATTTCTGTTAGAGAGAGCCTCCCGCACCCTGCAGGACCTGAACATGGATGAGTGTGGGATCATGGACCCCAAGTTCATGAACCTCCTGCCTGCCCTGAGCCACTGCTCTCAGCTCATGACCCTAAGCTTCTGTGAAAATGCCATCTCCATGACCATCCTGGAGGACCTGCTTCGCTACACCATCGCGCTGAGCAAGCTGAATTGTGTGCTGTACCCAGCCCCCCCTGGAGAGTTATGAGGAAAGGAGCAGCACCATCCACCTGGGCCGAATTGCTCAGGTGCATGCCTAGCTGAAGCATATGCTTCAGGAGTTGGGCGGTCCAGCATGGTCTGGTTCTCTGCTTACCCCTGTCCTCACTGTGGCTGTACAACTTTCTATAACACAAACCCCATTCTGTGACACTGATACATGTCTGTCTAGCTGAGTACACATCTCTTAGGCTTTACTCTGGACTCTTGGACACTGAAGCCCAGAAATAAGTGTATCTTAAAGGATCCCAGCAGCCAGTTTCAGACAACTACTCAGTGATGTGGGGAAATGCTGACAGGGGGACAGATGGTTTCTTTGGGGAGATGGGTCCTAATGAGTTAGAGATATGCACCTGAATCTCTAGGGGGGAGGGATTCTGGCTTGGGAGGTAGATGCGGGAATTACCTTTGCTTGAATGGTTATTAATAAATGTCAGTAATAAAGAGAACTGAATGTGAACCATCTGGTGTCCTCTATGATATGTTAACCTGATTCTCCCATCTTCAGTTACTGGTTAAATAAGAGGACATGAGCATCTGTGATACACAGATACTAGGCTGGGTGAGGTTGGCTCCAGTAGATCACATCATCATTTATCCATTCCGGTTTGGTGGTTCTTTCTGGGGCACTAGTAGCTCTTCCCTTACCTCTGTGACTATTCAGTGGTTAAGCCCACAGAGGGTGCATCCACAGGGACTGGAACAAGTGGCTTCCTGTGATCACCACAGAACTACAACTTCCTAGCGGCCATGGACTTAAACACTCCTCCCCACTGTGAGCCTACATCACTGGCCTTTGGCCGCTCCATGGTAGAGCTTCCCTGTGCACAAGTCAGACCCCAGTACTCAAAGGGACATCATCCTACCAGCTAGTCAGAGGCCTGAACTCACAAATCCACACCTGCTATCCCCCTGGACCCAGACCCTGCTTGCAGTCCAATACTTGTGGCCAGTAAAAACAGTTACATTCCTTTCAGCACAATATTAAGCTGGCATAAAACTTTGCTTATTATCCATGTCCCATATTAAGAATATGAAACCCTTTCTGGAGGCTAGGTCATAATGTGAGAAGACTCTCCCCACATGACCCTCCTTCTCATCCATCAAGGAGGGGGTAAATCAACACTGAGCCAGTGACAGTCCCTGGGTTTTGGGTCTGAAGTGTGGCCAACCCCAAGCCAGTTCCAGGAGAGAACGTAGGTGGACACAGGTGAAGGTAACTCTGGGGAATTGGGGGTATGGAGGACCACCCTAAGGGGCAATACAACCAAGTGAAATGGAGATGTCATAATGTGCGTTTGGATCCCATAATCAACGGACAGTCAGCTGCCCAGCAAGAAACAATTTCCCTGCCCACATGCCACTGCATTCTGGCCCAGGGCTGTCTCATTTGGCTCACTGAGTGGCCTGCCAGAGGAAAACCAGGGGAGAAGATTACACACCCAGGCCCAGGGGCAGGGCTGCATTTGTGCATCTTGTCTCCCTGTAGATGAGGGATTCAGTCATGCTTTTTCTCCTTCTACTGCCTCTCATTCAGTGCCAGCCACTCACGTGCTTGCTGCTCTCTGCTGGGTGTAAGCAGCTTCCTAGCTTGCCACACACAGCACCTGGCCCTTCTTTCTTTTTATTGTCGTTACTTTATGTTCTTCTTCCTTCCCCTCTTCTAGTTTGGGCCTATCAGCTTGGGAGCATATATTACCATTTCTTAAGTACATTTCTAATTAATTTCAGAGAGGAAGGGAGAAGGAGAGATGTATAGAAGCCTCAAGAATGAGATCCAGTCATTGGTTGGCAGTCTCTTGTATGCCCCCATTCCCCTGGGATCCAGGCCTAAACTCAGGAGCCTGCCCCAACTTGGAATTGAACTATGTCCTCTTGGATCATAGGTCTACAGACCTGCACCAGCCACGCACACTCTGCTACTTCTTGTGGAGAGAGAAAATGCTGTAATATCTATAACAGACAGTGAGCCCCCCAATCCCCAAGAAAGAGGATCAGAGATCAAGGATCAGAAAATGCTTCTCTCTTATATCAGACACTCTCTCTCTCTCTCCAACTTGCATCTTGTCATCCCATCCCCGCTTGACAGGGAACAGTGTCCATGATGGGAATCAGAACCTCTAAAATTTGAGGAAAAGTATAAAAATGGGTAGGTTCTGGGGGAGGAAGGGAATGGGCTAAATATCGCATGATCTTGGTGTTGGTTCCTCACCACACATAGAGACCGTGTCCCATTACGTTGTGGTGAGATTCACCTGGGTGGCTAACTTATGTAAAGCCCTTGTCAGCATGTCCTGTTCTAATATTGCCCACTGTTATTAGCTTTAATAGTGATTATTAGCTACCAGATGCAAGTTAAGGAAGAAAAGTGAAAGTCACTGCACCCTGGCCAGTGTGGTTAGGCATTGTCCTGTGCATCAAAAAGGTCACCTGTTTGATTTATGGTCAGGGCACATGTCCAGGTGGCCGGTCTGGTCCCCAGGCAACCATTAATATTTCTGGTTCACATGAATGCTTCTCTGTCTGTCTGTATCTCTCCATTCATCTCTCTCTAAAGAATAAATTTTAAAGCCTACCACATTAAAACAACACAAAACAAAAGAAAACTCATTGCTGCATGTTGTCTCTCAACAGGGTGTCCTGCACTTGAAACTTTATTTGTTCTGGAGACTACACCTGAGAAATCCAGCAAAATTCCTTATTGGAATCTGGACTTTTCCATCAAAATATTCAAAAAGGCACAGTACCAAGGCAATGAGGCTTAGAAAGTGCATGTTTAGATAGAGACATCATTTGTGAAGATGGGCATACAAGGGCCCTGGGTAGCTGGTGACTGGTGGTGCACAGGGATCCTGTACATGAAGGCCCTATGGATGGGGGTTTCTAGGCCATCAAAAAGCAAGCAGGGAGAGTAAGGCACACATAGTAGGTTGCTTACTATTGAATGTATCCAGAGTCCACCCATCGGCACAGCAATCAGGCAGGTTGGATTTAGGACAACTGGGGGAAACGGATGTCAAAAGGAATACTCTGAATAGAGAAGAGCCAAAGCCTGGCCTGGTTGGCTCAGGGGTTGAGTTTTGAACTGTGAACCAGTAGGTTAGGGTGCAATTACCAGTCCAGGACATGCCCGGGTTGTGGGCTCCAAGCCCAGTAAGTGTCTTGTAGGAGGCAGCCAATCCATGATTTTCTCTCACCATTGGCGGTTCTCTTTCCTTCCTCTCTGAAAACAGTAAAAATAAAAGTATGTAAATAGCTTAGTTTGATATCCACAATATCCATTTAAGAAATACAAGAAGGAGCCCTTTGTCATGGTCAGAATTTTTATGCTTTTCTTTCTTCTCCTTAATCTTCCTTTCTAGTCCACTTGCCAAGAGGATTGTATATAATGTGTTCGATTCTATACTGGGAAGTTTTGTATTTTTTGATTTCTTGTATTTCTCTGCACCAAAATACGTTATAAATTCAAACCTACATTGGTAAAATTCTGCTGAGTAAATGTGACGTCCAAGTGGCTTTATTAAGTGTTTCACCAATCCAGCAGCATACCAGGTGGCAATGAAAAAGGGGCTCACTGAGCCAAACTGAATAGGGCTTATTCCCTCACTGCCCCCCAATCTGACATGCTAGACTTTAAAGTCTTTAAACAACTGTGGTTCCAGCTTCCAAATTTTTCAATGAATTTCACATACACTATTCTAATAAAAATAATTTTAAGAAACCACACATTTTTGTGGTAATTTTTAAAATTCAAGTTGGAAGGCTTTTTGATAGCTACACTCAACAGGCCAAAAGGTGAGTTTTAAAAACCTTTCCCATCATGATGTTTTTTTACATTCACTGATAAAAATACTGAGGCTTCAAGGTAACTTGATGTTTAGGAGAGCATACCCTTTGTGGTACATTAAATGTCAAATAGTTGAAGAGAAAGAGCATGAGTAGTTCTACAGTAAAATACATATCACTACCTAGGGTCACTTTTGTTCATTTCATTCAGAGGTATAGTCAGGAAAGCTAACTGGTTCGGTTTAAGTGAAAATTTATGTTTCAATCTTATTCGCACTTCAGAAAGGTGATGATGTCATTTTAATAAGCAAAAGGATGCTTACATTTAGACTTCTTCAAACATTTATATTATTCTGTATGTAATTTTTCTTCCTACTTAACCTATTCCTTTAAAGGTTGAGGACATACAAAATCCCATAGGAAGGAGGCAAACAATTGTCGTGCAGCCTTGTTGGAGATTCCTCAATCCTTTTTTCCATTTAGGTTTTCCAAAGAAAATATGTAATTTGTTTACCCTGCCTAACTGGAAAAAAGGGCAGCATGCCATAAAGAAGTAGCACACTGCGTCATTTTGTATGCAGTTTGTTCAAAATCTGGTATGCACTTATGGTCAAAGACACATTGGGAGATTTAGAGTCAAGAATGCAACTCTCCATACACATTGCTGTTTGTAGTACAATCCTACAAGATATCCCATTTGGTGGAAAACTTTATTCTGAAATTTTTAACAATGCAGACCTTCATATTAAACAGTTAAAGTATATTGCAATTTAAATCAACACTTATGAAATAACCCTGAATAATTCAAAGTTTGCATCCTAGGCAGAAACTTCATAAAGGGACCTGTTTTCTTGCCTCTTCCCCAAACTCACCATTTGCTTTTGGTCATTCTTAATTAACAGAAGACAATTTCTTTACAAACTAAATGCCGTCCATACCTTAGCATCATTTTTAATTTCAGTGTCTACTTCCTCTGTCACAGGGGCTTCCTTCCTGATTCTCCCAGATGAGCCCGATAAATTGAACTATTGTACAGCATGATTCACTCTCTCTTGCGTAGATGGCGAATCTTATGATCTCCACCAGCACCAGGCTTGGGACCCCTTACAGAGGTGTCCCATCTTCTGCTGCAATAATTGTCATGCCCCCCGTCATAAACATCTCGTCTACGGCTTTAATAATCATCTCAGCAACTACTTCCACTGTAAGTCGGAAGAGACCTGTGTGCTGGAGGTGTTCCACCTGAGCCTACTGTCAAACCAGTGACAAAATAACAATACTTGAACCTCTTATTGAATAATTTTACACAGTATGACATGACCTTAGTAAAGTCTTAAATATTAGGAAAACATATAAGTTTATCTGCTTGTGCTGAAAAGATATCAGTAATGCTGAGGTAGGCAATGGGGCTTATATTTATTTCAAATACAGCTGAAGAATAATGTTTCAACTCAATTAATTGATTGTGAATAAATATGAATGCACATTTTTCTGAAAACAGGCTGAAATTCTAACCATTGTATTGTTCCTATGCTTCATGCTGTCAACCGCTCCTTCTTATGAAAATATGGTAAAATATCCCCTGACTGGTATGCATAAGTGGGAAGAGTACCAGCCTTGGCCCTGCAGGATCCTGGGTTTGTTTGCAGGTCAAGGGCATGCCCCTGGGTTGCAGCGTCCCTTCCTGGACCAGGTTGAGGATTGTACATGAGGAAAACATCAAAGTATCTCTCTCACATTGATGTAGCTCTCTCTCATCCCCACTCCCTCCGTCCCACTCTCCCAAGTTCAATTGGAGAAAATATCCTCAGGTGAGGAAATCCAAAAAAAGAAAACGTAGAATTTTGTTTCTTTAATAAGGAAGATAAATGACTGTGATCCCTCATCCTTGAAAGTGTGTACTGTTCCAAATAAGATACTAAGAAAAGAATACAAGTAATCCATGATAATGCAACAGCCATACTGCATATAGTACTCCCTTTGGCAAATGGAAGTAAAAATAGAGTAACACAAGGCGGCTGATTAAATCCAATCCTGTCACATACACACAGTATATCTGGACACTTACCATAACTCTCATATAAATGTCCATAAGAGCCTCCAGTTTGACATTCAGATAATCTCTACCAGGACTGCTCCCACAGCCATCATGATCACTACGGTAAAAAACACAGAATTAACTGTGTCCAAGTTAACAGCTGCAGCGTGCTATTGGATAAAAGAGGGAAACACTTTATTTTTTAACTTTTTAATTTTTCAATTTTTTATTGATTAAGATATTATATGTGCACATGTCTTCCCATTGCCCGTGCACCTCACTCCCATACATGTCCTAACCATTGGTTCTGCTTATATGCATGCATACAAGTTCTTAGGTTGATCTGTTATCTCACCCCCTATCCCAAACCTTCCTGCTGTAATTTAACAGAAAGAGGGGAACAATGTATGTGTGTGTGTGTATATATATGTGTATGTATATATGTATATATATATATACATATACATACTGACACACACACACACACACACACACACACACACACACACACACTCGGCTCATATGCTAAGTGTCCGTTTGGGTAATGACATCAAATAGCAATGCCCACCTTTCTTTTCCTTGCAACTAACCTCCTTGCAGTTTCTGCAGCCCAGGACCATGACTTGCTTTATGGCCAGTCGGATACAGTTTACACTAACCAAATGTCTGCGAAGCATTCTCCAGTGCCTCATCTCATTTGGTCCTCACAGAAATCCTGGAATAGGTAGATAGGAGACTCGGTGGAATACTATTTTCTCTTCATTAGCAAGAAAATGGAGATTGAGAAAGCTTAGAAACCTGACCAGACTAAAAATAAGTAAGAAATGTTGGAACTTGGAAATGACTTGAGGGTTTCTCATTGCGCAGAATGTAGTCAAACACTGCTGCAGTTAAATATTTTACCATTTGGTCTCCCTGCATGACCTACATTAATGATCTGTTTTGTGTTAATATTTACTGCTGTGTTGCTAACAATTACCTGAAAGAGAAGTCAGTGTGCTTTACTGGGCTGGGAAAAGTTTAGCTAAATCAGAGAGCAGGTTTAATTAAGCAAGTTTGTTCACTCTATATACATAAGGCTAAGTTGACTTGTGCATGCGCAATACATATAAAGCTTTCGCTGGCGCCAATTGCACGCGTGTGTTTCAATCTGTCACTGTAAATCGTGAATTTTGTTGACATTTCTATTATAAAGGGCAAATAGCGATATTAAACTCTTTCCTCTAATTAATTTCCTTTCAATGTGCACGAATCCCTGCACCAGGCCACTAGTATTCTAATACTGGCAAGATATCATTTTATTGGGACAGGACATGCCCAATTAATCGCACACACATATATATATATACGTATATATAAAATCCTAAGTGGCCCTTATGACTGGTCGCTATGATGTGCACTGATGGCCAGGGGGCCGAAGATCAATTCAGGATCTCTGCGCTGGTGGTCAGTGCGCTCCCACAGTGGGAGCTTCACTCAGCCAGAAGCCGAGCTCAAGGCTGGAGAGTGCAGCTGTGGCAGAAGAGGCACTTATGCGACAGTGCTGCTGAGCAGGGATGACAGGTGCAGTGGGGCTGGGATGAGCAGGAATAGCGAGGCACCTGGCTCTAGCTCGGTTCCTCCCTGCCGCCTGCCGTTTTGCGCACTGCTATACCCTTCAGGAGATGTCAGACCTAAGCAAGCATTCTGGCATCCCCCAAAGTGTCCCAGATTGCGAGAGGGCACAGGCCAAGCTGAGGGACCCCACTGGTGTTTGACTTTCGTGCACTGGGACTCTAGTAATTTTATAATTTATTACCAGTTTAACATGGCTCCCTCCTAATGCTGAATGACTTAAAGGTATAGCCTTAATTTTGGTAATGATGGCAATATAGATTATACTGCTCTTTAGCTGTATTATTTAACGGCTCATATGAAGAGCACTGAACCTCCTTCAAATTATGAGAAATTTTATATCTCCAATAAATATTACTATGTTTCAGTGCTAATTCTTACCCTTAATTCCCCAAAGTGAACCTTTCACTAATTTTCTTTGCCTACTAGATCATCTAGAATTGAAATGGATAGGCTGCTTATCTATATTCAAGTGCAGAGGCATATTTTTTTAACTACACTGATGCTCTCAGTACTTTCAATTTTCCAACATAATTTTAATGTGAGGGATTTATGTTAGAATTTAATACATCTCTGTACTAATAGTAAGAGTCACTTTCACCTTATTTTCCACAACTAGTTGCATACTGTGATTTGGCAACCTGCAATGCCTGATTCTTTCCAGTGTGCCTTTCCACCCTCATTTTTATTAAAAACACACCATCTGAACCCACATTGTTCACTTTCAGCCTGTTGAAAAATACTTATATTCTATTGATTAAGATTAGTTATTTAGTGTACATATTTCCTCAGCAAGTATACAATTCTTGGAAGCACACAATATATCTTTATTTATTTATGGGCTTCTTAGAATTTTCATTCAACCAATAATAATGTCTTGTCCTTACAAAGGGTTCAGGCCTTATTATTGAACGTCCTAATATGTTTTAGGGAAGGACACCATTTTATCAAGGTTTCCTCAGAAGAGCACATGTTGAAATCAAGAGTGTATCCATCCACACTCTACTAGAAACAAGAGCCTTAGTTTGTCGGCATCATGATCCAAACACAGAAAGAAACAGGAAGAGACATAGCAAGTTTCCGTTATTATATGCCTATTGATCATGCCTCAAAACACATTTCCTGATGGTGCTATTGTTCAGAATGTGCACTCACAGGACATTAGGGCCTTCATGCAAAACTCCATCCTGAAACCAAGTGAAAAAGAAGCCTATTGGACAAAATTTTAGCAGGAACTTTAAAATTAAGAGGGAATCTGAAGAGGATTAAAAATGGTGGCAGAGAAAGTGGATGCCGCAGGGACATGGCCCCAGGAAGAAACTGATAGGACAACTAAAACACAGAAAAACTCCCTGAATAACCAACGGAAAACTCACAGAGAGAACCCTGACACCGAGGACCTAAAGTAGAGACCATATACACACTGGTAGAAGGGGAGGAGGGAAGAAAGGGCTGGCAAGATATTAACAAACAGCAACTGAAGTCCCAAAGAGATATCTCAGCTGTGGGGGTTGCCACTGAGAATTCTGGGGTCTAATCCCCAAGCTGGGCCCTCCAGTAGAGAGCACCAGAACTTAGGAGGGTATCCACATAACATCTGGCTGTGAAAAGCTGCAGGGTTCTGTATGGCAGAGAGAGATGGCTGGAAATTGAGGCACCTTCTTAAAGGGCCAACACACAAATTTCCCTCTGAAGACAAACACCTTGTGCCCTGGGAAAGGGAGGGTGAAGTGGACTGGAGTTGTGAGTGTAGAAGCCAGGACTGGGTAAAAGGGGGATAGAACTCAGAAGACAGACACCACAACTTTCCTTACTGGAGCTATTCCCTCATGCAGAGGAGAACATCTTTCCCACACAAACATTTGCCTTGTCTGGGGGTAAGACAAGTGAAAAACCCTATTGGAAAACACTGTGCCCTGAGGCCATTTAAGGTATTAAAAATGACAATTGGCCTCCGGGCAAAGTGACTGCCACACCTTGTTGAAAAAAACTCTCACCACACTTGAGGACGATTGCCTCCAAGGGGATAATTCAAGCTGGAATCCTATCAGTCTGTACACAGAGGCAGTCTCTGGAGACTTTGAGTCTTGCCCTGACCTAATTAGTGAGAAACAGTCCTTAACACTGTCCTGCACTAGAGAGTCGGAAGTGTCGAAGACCTACCTAACTCATAACTCATTGTCACAAACCCAAACAGAAAGCCAAAATGAGGAAAAACAAAACAAAACAAAAGACAAACTCCAAATGAAAGAACTAGAGGTTTCTCCAGAAGAAGAGACAAATGAAGCAGAGATAAGAAATTTACCTGACTTAGAGTTTAGAGGAATGATGGAAAAAATGCTCAACAGAATGAAAAAAAGATATATGATAAAAAACAGTCCTAGATACAAAATGACATAACACTAATAAAGAACACATGGCAAGAAATACACAGCAGATTAGGGGAAGCGTAGGATGAAATCAGCGAATTGGAAGTCAGACTTAAAAATATCACTCAATCAGAAAACCAGAAAGAAAAAAAAAAAAACACTAAAAAACAGGAGAACAGTTTATAGGAGATGTAGGACTACTTGCAACGTAACAATATTAGAATAGCAGGTGTGCCCAATGTGGCAGAAAGGGAGAAAGACATAGAGAAGGTGTTTGAAGAAACAGTGGCAGAAAACAAACTTCCCTAACCTGGTAAAGGAAAATGTCACACAAGTGCAGGAAGCACAGAGAACCCCAATCAAGAAGAACCCAAACAGGCCCACACCCAGACACATTATATTAAAAATGCCAAAACGTAAAGACAAAGAGAGAATCAAGGCTGCAACTGAAAATAAATCTGTTACTGAAAAGAAGTTCCCATAATGCTGACACCTGATTTCTCATCAGATACCCTACAGGCCAGAAGGGAATGGCATTAAGTAACTAAGGTAATGGAAAGCAAGGATCTGAGAGCAAGATTACTATATTCAGCAAGGCTGTAATTCAAAATAGATGGTTAAATAAAGAACTTTCCAGACAAATAAAGGTTAAAGGAGTACAACACCACCAAGCCAGTATTACAAGAAATCCTAAAGGGACGGCTGTAATGAAAAGAAGAAATGAGATAGAAACCTATGGGTATAGAATTAAAATGGTAATAAATAAGTATAGATCAATAATAACTCTTAATGTAAATGGACTAAATGCTCCAATCAAAATGTGTAGGGTAGCAGAATGGATACAAATACATTACTCAACTATATGCTGTCTAAAGAGACACACCGCAAAACAAAAGACACACACAGGATGAGAATGAAGGGTTGGAAAAATGTTCCATGCAAATGGAAAAGAAAAGCTGGAGTAGAAATAAACATATCTGACAAACTACACTTTGCAATGAAGGCCATCTCAGGAGACAATAAATTTCACTACATAATACAATGGAATTGACCTGACAAGAGGATATAACCCTGGTAAACAGGTATGCACCCAGTATAGGAGCAACTAAATATAAACAGAGGACTAGAGGAATTTAACAGAGAGATTGAGAACAACACAGTCATAGAAGGGGACCTTAGTACCCCTCTGAAGTCACTGGATAGATGCTCTGGGGGAAAAAATAACAAGGAAACAGAGACTCTAAAGGACACAAAGGATCCAATGGATTTAATTGACATTTATAGAATAATTCACAATAATGCAGCAGAATATACATTCTTCTCAAGTGCCCATAATCATTCACAGAAATAAACCCATGTTGGGACACACAACAATTCTCTACAAGTTCAAGAACTGACATCATATCAATCATCACTCAGATTACAGTGGGATGAAATGAGAAATCAACTAGAGTAAAAACATACAAACACATGGAGTATAAATAGCATGTTAGTAAACAAGAATGGGTTACCAGTGAGATCAAGAAAGAAATCAAAAACTTCCTGAAACCAAATGAAATGGAACACACAACAACCCAAAATCTCTGGGACCAAGCAAAATAAGTCCTGAGTGGGAAGTTCATAGCACTACAGGCATATCTAAAAAAATAAGAAAAATCAGCAATAAACACCTTAACCCTACAACTTAAAGAACTAGAAAGAGAAAACCAAGAAAAGCTCAGTTTAAGTAGAGGGAACAAAATGATAAAGATTACAGCAGAAATAAATAACATAGTCTAAGAAAAATCAATGAAAGGAAGAACTGGTTCTTTGAATGGATTAACAAAATCAATTAACCATTAGCCAGATGCATCAGGGAACAAAGATAGAGGACCCAAATAAATAAAATCAGAAATAAAAGTGGAGAAAAAACCACTGGTACCACAGAAATACAAAAGGTTATAAGAAAACACTATGAACCACTATATGCCAACAAGCTAGACAATATGGTTGAAATAGACACATTCCTTGAAAAATACAAACTCCCAAAACTGAATCAGAAAGAATAAAAAAAAACTGAATAGGCTAATAACAACTAATGAAATAAAAGCAATGATTAAGAAACACTCACCAAACAAAAGCCCAGGACTAGATGGCTTCACTGGGGACTTCTACCAAACATTAAAAGAACTAACACCTATAACTCATCAAACTACTTCAGAAAATCCAAGAGGAAGGAACACTTCCAAACTCTTTTGATGAGGCCAGCATTATCCTAACTTCAAAAACAGATAGAGACACTACAAAGAAAGATAATTATAGTCCAATATCCCCAATGAATATAGTTGCTAAAATACTCAGTTAATTATTAGCAAATCTCATCCAGCAATATATTTAAAGGATCATATGCCATGATCAAGTGGGATTTATTTCAGGGAAGCAAGGCTGGTACAGTATTTGTAAATCAATAAAGGTGATACATCACATAAACCAATTGAAACTTAAAAATTCACATGATCATATTGATAGATGCAGAAAAAGCACTGGACAAACTCCAACACCCAATTTTGACTCTCTCAGCAAAGTGGTAATAGAGGGAGCATAATTGAACATGATAAAGGCCATATCTGACAAACCTACAGGCTCAATGAGCAAAAACTAAAACCATTTTCTCTATGGACAGGAACAAGACAGGAATGCCAACTTTCATGATTACTGTTTGATATAGTACTGGAATGCTAGTCATAGTAATCAGACAAGAAGAAATATAAGTCATCCCAACTGGAAAAGAAGAAGTGAAAGTGTCACTATTCGCAAATGGCATGATATTGTACATAGAAATTCCCAAAGACTCCATAAAAAAACAAGCAAGAAAATTACTAGACTTAACAAATGAATTTGGGTATGTGGCAGAATACAAAATTAACACCCAGATATCTATGGCTTTTTATATACCAATAATGAACTCACAGAAAGAGAAACTAAACAAAAAAAAATCCAATTCACAATTACAACAAAAAAAAATTAAGATACCTTGGAATAAACTTAAGGAAGGAAGTAAGAGAACTGTACTTGGCAAACTACAGAACATTGAAAAAAGAGACACAGGAAGACATAAACAAATGAGAATGAATACACAATGTTGATGGATTGGCAGAATCAACATCATTAAAATGGCCATATTATCCAAAGCCATCTATAGATTCAATGCACTCCCCATTAAGGTAACAAGGAAATACTTCACCTACAACAAAGTATCCAAAAATTCATATAGAATTAGAAAAGACCCCGAATAGCCACAGCAATCCTGAGAAAGAAGTACAAAGTTGGATGTTTCACAATATCAGATATTCAGCTATATTACAAAGCCATTGGCTCTCAAAACTGCCTGTTACAGAGAATCCAGAAATCCACCTAAGCTGTTATGCTTAATTTATATTTTACAAAAGAGGGCAGAGCAAGACAGTCTCTTCAATAAATGGTGTTGTGAAAATTGGACAGCTACTTGCAAAAAATGAAACTACACCCCTAATTATGCCATATACAAAAATAAACTCAAAGTGGATAAAGGACTTAAATGGAAGATGGGAAACTATTAAAATCTTAAAAGAATCCATAGGCAGCAAAATATCACATCGATGTCTTAGCAATATCTTTACTGATACAAAGCCCAAGACAATGGAAACTGAGGAGAAAATAAACAAATGGGATTATATCAAAATAAAAATCTTCTGCTCAGCAAAACCATCAACAAAACAAGAAAGCCCACTGCATAAGAGAACATATTTGCAATGTTATCTCCAGTAAGCGTTTTATCTCCAAAACTTACAGGGAACTCATACAACTTAACAAAAGGAAGATAAACAGTCCAATAAAAAATGGACAATGGACCTAAATAGACACTTTTTGAAAGAGGACTTACAGAAGGCAAATAGACCTATGAAAACATGCTCAGAGTCTGAGAGATGCAAATGAAAATGACAATGAGGTACCAATCCACACCTGTCAGAATAGCTGTCATAAACAAATCAGCAAATGACAAGTGCTGTCAAGGATGCAGAGAAAAAGGAACCCCGGGACACTGCTGGTGGGAATGCAGACTGCTGCAACCACTGTGGAAAACAAAATTATTAAGGAATAAACTTAACATTTTTCCTCAAAAAAATAAAAATGGAACTCCCATTTGACCCAGTACCCTCTCTTCTAGAAATATATCCCAAGAAATTGAAAACACCAATCAAGAAAAATGTATGTAACCCTATGTTCATACCAGCACCATTTACAATAGCTAAGCTTTAGAAAGTCTAAGTTCCCATTAGCAGATGAGTGGATTAAAAAGCTCTGGTACATCTATAAAATGGAATACTACGCTGCTGTAACAATGAAGGAACTCTTACTATTTGCAACAGCCTGGATAGTCATGGAGAGCATTATGCTAAGCGAAACAAGCCAGTTGGAAAAAGATAAATATCACATGATCTCACTCATTTGTAGAATATAATGAACAACATAAAATGATGAACCAAAATAGAGTCAGAGTAATAGGAAATAATTTAGAATATAATACAAGAAATCCTATTGTTTCCAGATTTTAATAATTCCTACAACTTTTGTGATATACTATGTTAGTATAGTTTTGGTAATATTATTATATTTAAAACCATGTTTTCTTAACATATTAATTTTTATTGCATGTAATGCTGTATGATAAATGGCTAATATGCATATAGTCCCCTCAACCAGGAGTTAGTCCAGAAGTTCGACAAGGGGGCCGGACTGGCAGGAAAACCTCCGGTGGCCACTCCTTCTGGCTAGCACTGCCTTAAATCGGCCCCCCAAACACCGATCTGGGCCAAGACTACTGGCAAGCTACCCGTGGTGCCTCCTACTTGCCGGCCACTCCCCTGATCTGCAACCTCTAACTCAATCGGGGTGGGGCCGACCAGCCAACAGCCCGCAGCCACTACCACTGGCTGGCCCAGAGATCAGAGGCGGCCGGCCGGACCCCACCCATGGACAAATTCATGCACTGTGTCTCCAATATTATTATACTAGAGGCCCAGTGCATGATTTAATCATGCACCTGGTGCACCAGCGGGCTGGCTGTCCGCGGGTGCCCCAGGCCTTCCGAAAGCCTCCGGCGCTGTGGAGGCTTTCGAAAGGCCTTGCGCTGGAGCAGACAGCCGGCCGGGTCCCCCGCTTTGGCCTTTGATCGCGGGGGACCCGGCTGGCTGTCTGCCGGTGCCCCAGGCCTTCCGAAAGCCTCCGCCAGCCATGGCACAGACGCTGAGCTGTGTGGGAATAAACAAGTCATCTTTTCTGTCAAAGAAGGCAGTTTAAGCCCTAACCGGTTTGGCTCAGCGGATAGAGCGTCAGATAGAGCGGACTGAAGGGTTCCGGGTTCGATTCCGGTCAAGGGAAGCTGCCTAGGTTTCGGGCTCCATCCCCAGTTGAGGGGGGTGGGGGGGTGGGGTGCAGGAGGCAGTTGATCCATGAGTCTCTCTCACCATGGATGTTTCTCCCTCTCTCTGTCTCTCTCTCTCTGACTCTCTCTCGCTGTCTCTCTCTCTCTGTCTCTTTCTCTCTTTCTCTCTCTCTCTGTCTCTCTCTGTCTCTCTCTGTCTCTCTGTCTCTCTCTCTCTCTCTCTGTCTCTCTCTCTCTCTCTGTCTCTCTCTCTCTCTCTCTCTCTCTCTCTCTCTCTCTCTCTCTCTCTCTCTCTCTGTCCCTCCCTTCCTCCCCTCAACCCAGCATGGGAAGCGTTGAGGCGGTAAGAGGATGTGTTGCGCTTTGATATTCTGGAGCCACACACCTCCGACCCTGTACCGACCGCGTCGTCAAAGGGGGACAGTGCTGTTCTAAGTCCTCGAGGACTGGCGAATGTTGGCAATGGGCTAACGAGTCCGTTCGCCTGTTCTGGAGATGTGTCCTTCTATCTGAGCATGTTTTTCTCTGAGGCTCTGCAGCCATTACAGAGCGATCTAGTTTGCAGGGAGCCTAGAGCTCAGGAGGGTCATTTCTGAGAGTCGTAAGGGCTCACGTGTATGCAAAAAGACACACGGATCTGAGAAGGCCTCATTCTCCATTCACTTCCCTGGGAATGGGAAAACGGGTCTAGCTGCAGGCAGGCAGGGTAGCATGCAACCCCGTGGTGCCAGGGACTGGCCAGACCTCTCCATCGTCCGCTTTACAGCCGGCCCCGGTCTCTCCGAGAGCTTCAGTACCTTCACCTCTTAGGGTCATTTTCATTTTTTTCCGAAAGCAGTATGAGTGAGGAGAGGGGAAGATACCCTCTCACAGTCCTCGGAGCATCCCTATGCTCGACTCTGTCTGTTTCCTCTTTGTAAATCCCATTTGGGTTTTTCTACACTCTTCCTAAGGGTGATCTGGCTTTTGACAGCAAAAACAGACTCCTCTACAGTTTCACAGCAGACCTCATGGACTGATTCTGTTGCCTCGCCCTCAGAAGCCAGCAGGTGTACACGTCGTGTTCACGTAAAAACATTCAAACCTGTAGAGAACTTTTATGACTTTACTTGAGCCAAACTGTCCACGCTGGCCGGGAAGCAGAATCTCAAGGGGTTGGGACAATGCTCCGGAGAATGGCTGTTTTTCACTTTGTTTTATTCATTCTTTTTTTTTTTTTTTTAATTTAGTACATTTTCATTGATTTCCGAGAGAAAGGGAGCGGGAGCGGGAGAGAGAGAGAGAGAGAGAGAGAGAGAGAGCGAGCGACAGAAACATCATCGGTGAGGCGCCAGGACAGAGACCATAGATTCCTTCATTGTTATTGCTTATCATGTGTGTTGTTGCCTGTTAACTATCTATCCTGCACCCACCTAAGTAAAAGAAGTAGGTGTGACCCTGGCCGGTGTGGCTCAGTCAGTGGGTAGAGCCGACGTCGGCCTGCGGACCTTAGGGTCCCCGGGTTCGATTCCGGTCAAGGGCACCTGCCTGGGTTGTGGGCTCGATCCCCAGTAGAGGACGTGGAAGAGACAGCCGATCCATGATTCTCTCTCGTCATCGTGGATGTTTCTATCTCTCCCTCTCCCTTCCTGATTGATTCTGAAGTCAATAAAAATATATATTACACAAAAAGAAAAAAGAAGGGAGTTTAGGCAGCCGCGTCCTGCTGGCCCAATCAGCTACCCCGGCCACCCTGAGTCCCGCCCCCTGCACCTCCTGCTGGCCCAATCGTGGGCGTAGTGGAGTGATGGTAATTTACATATTACCATTTTATTATGTAGGATTTAAATTCATATTTCTTCAAATATTAATGTTTATATTGCATGTAAAATTATTACACTTAATATAGTTTTTCTAGGGATATTAATGTTTATTGAATATAACATTATTATACTAAATCATTTTTCTTAAAATATTAAACAATAAATATAGAAAGGACACTGTATCAACATGGGATAAAAGGAATGCATTCCTAATTCTGGTGTTACAAACTTCTTCCCTCACTAATTAGAAGCTGAGGAATTATTTCCTGACAATCACACAATAAGGTAGTGTTCAGTACAGATGCCCATCCACCACTCACTTTCCATTTGGCTTCCTGAAATTAAAGTGCAGCATTCCTGTTCAAATAGCTCATTACGCTAATCCATAAGAGACTGTGGCATTTACCTTGACTTCCCATCCCAGTATTGCTTCACCTTGGAACAAAATGGGCAGGTCTTTAGGAGGGGGATCCCAAGTTCTTGAAGATGGACCCTTTTTAAGTGGAAGGGATCCCCTCGAGTCCCTTCTGTGGAGATTAATTGTATGTCCACCATCATCTGTATTTAAATAACATCATCCTATTTGAGTATGGTCAACATTTGTTAAATGGTCAAGTTGGGTTATTGTTTATAAATCTTTACTAAGCAGTATCATTGTCATAAGCACGCAGGTTAGCCCTAAATGATAAAATTGGGTCTTTACATGTCTTCAGTACAGTGCACAGAGTTATTGGAAAATCATTAACTCAAGCAGCATTTCATACATGTGCCAAAGAAAATGATTTGGGGTGCAGAAAGTTCAGATAAAGTAAATGCAAAAAGAGTTCTTAAAGGTACAAGGAAAACAGTCTCAACCCATCTTCACATAAGTGTCATGTCAGTAAAAGCTTTTAAACGTGCAATGTCATAGTTAACAATTAAAATGTAAAAACATTCAAAACATGAGACATCAGAAAAAAGTATCATCTAAACCAAAGTTACCATACAATTCTTAGAGTTCACTTATAAAATGATCTTTTGATCAAAATAATATGCTCTATTTTAAGAGTATTTAAGGAACACATGTTGAATAATGAATAATTAGAAATCACTGTTTCCATTTCTAATTAGAAAACAGGCTTATGCTCCCATTCAGTAGTTTTGTCCTGGGAAAGAAGAGTATGAACATCCTCATATATGGCAAAATACAAACTAGCAAACGCTTCTCAGTATCACCTTAGTGGGAAAAACAGGGACACTCACCTTCATCTCAGAGAAGCGCTGCAATAACAGTTTGGGACATTTCTCCTGAAATGTCACAAACCTAATTATCACAAATGGACACTAAATCTTTGAATTTTGGAAAACTGGTTAACATGAAACAAATATTTTTCTGCTCCAAAGTTCCTGAAATGAGTATACCTTCCTTTCATAGTCAGTAACATGAATTAAAACACAACCTCCCTGAGAACAGTTCATAAACATCATTATTCATGGTTCATTTTCCTCCTACACAACAAGAAAGATAAATACAATTGGTGAAGCGGTGGTTTTGATCCTTTTCCTGAGTCAGAGACACCTGTGTGAATCTCTTTAATACTCTAGACATTTCTCTTATGTAGGTTCCAAATAGAACATTTCCTGCAGCAAACATAGGTACAAGATCATCATACTGAAATAATAATAGAGATTGTTATTTTACACAGCAGAAGGATGCACATTCCTATAGTGAAAACAAGTACCTCAAGTCCAATTCTATATAATGAAGTAATTGTCTTTAAAATTTATGTAGTTAAACTGACTTTTATTTTGTTGGGTATTTTTAAGGTGTCCTGATTTTAAGGCGATCAGGCTGGCAGCGGAGTGGTTAGGGGGTGATCAGGCTGGCAGGCAGAAGCGGTTAGGGGCAATCAGGAAGGCAGGCAGGCAAGCAGTTTGGAGCCAGCAGTCCTGGATTGTGAGAGGGATGTCCGACTGCCCGTTTAGGCCCGATCGATCCTACCAGGATCGGGCCTAAACGGGCAGTCGGACATCCCTCCAGGAGTCCCAGATTGGAGAGGGTACAGGCTGGGCTGAGGGACAACCCCCTGCCGTGCACGAATTTCATGCACTGGGCTTCTAGTTCTACCATAGAGCAATATAGTTGAGTTCTTCAGAGAACAGTTGAAGTGAACAGAGGCAAACAGTAATAATGCTAAAGGTTTAAGTCCTATCCCTGAAAGGTCATTATCGCATTCATTTTATAAGTGCTATAACTCTTTAGCAATTACAAATCATATTGTTCATCAGCATCAATTCTCAATCTAGTGAATGCTAACATTTCTTTTGCTTTGAAAGATATGAATGAAATTTGAGGTTTATCTCTTCATTCAATGTTGCTGTTTTCAAACAAATAATGGTTTCATACTTATATTTTTAAATTTTAAAAAGAATTTTGAGTTACTGACAGCATATCCACCTTTTCTTTTTTATTGAATTTACTAGAGGCCCGGTACACACATTCGTGCACCAGTGGGGTCCCTCGAGCCTGGCCTGCTGGATCAGGCCGAAACTGGCTCTCTGACATCCCCCGAGGGGTCGGGGATCGCGAGAGGGCACAGGCCAATCCAAGGGACCCCACTAATGCATGATCAGTGCTGGTTAGAGTCACGGGAGGTTGACCAGACAGGGAGGGACTGCAGGAGGGCTCCATGGCATGTCCAGCCCATCTAGCTCAGTCCCAATCAGCCAGACCCCAGCAGCAAGCTAAACTACCAGTTGGAGCATCTGCCCCCTTGTGGTCAGTGCATGTCATAGTGAGCAGTTGAGCAGCCTGAGCATATCATTAGCATTCTAGAGGCGAGGTGCATGAAATTTATGGGAAGGGGGTCCCCTCAGCTCAGCCTGCACTCTCTCCAATCTGGGACCCCTCAGGACCTCTGGCTCCTAAATGCTCAGCTGCCTGCCGGCCTGATCCCCCTAACTGCTCTCCCCTGCCTGCCTGATCGCCTCTAACCTCCTCTGCCTTGGCCCCGCCAACTTGGCTTTGTCTGAAAGGACGTCCAGAAGGTCATCCAGAAGATCTTCAGTCTAATTATCATATTACCCTTTTATTAGTATAGATGCCACCTTGTCCTAAAAATGCAGGTTGTTCCCAGGTTTTCCCATCGTGGAATGGGAGCCTGCAGTAGCATCCTGGGTACTGACCAGGCCTTATGCACGCATGCTTTATCTCAGCAGATGTCATTCCTAGAAGAAGACACTTGGATGTACCCTGACCATTTCTATCAAATTTGCCAAGTGATCCTCCAAAAATGTTGAACGACCTTAAACTCCCACCAGCAGCCATGCGTGTGCCCTCCATCCCACTTTGATGCCAATATCAATGATTTCTCCCTAGAAGCTTCCCTCCCATCAGCCGGGACTGTTGGTACTTGAGCCAACCTCATTGTTCAGCTGGGGACTTGATTTCCTGAGATAGAATAATAGAGGAGAAAAAATAGTTTTCCTCTACCTTTCTGAGTTCTTAGTGGAGGTCCTTGTAATGAAATACAGATCACCGAGAAGAAAACAAAAGTTCATTAACATGTGTACCTTGTGTATATGTGGGAGGTCCCAGGGAAAAATGAGTAACTCCCCAAAGTGGCTTAGAATGCAGATTTAAATACCTTCTTCCTAGGGAAAGGGGACGGGAGATGTAGGCCTCTTAGAGGAGAGTAAATGATTTTCAGGAAGGATGAATGGGGGTGGTAGGAAATAGTTTGCAGCAAAGTTTGGGTGTGATGTCAACTTCTACTCTCCTGTCCTGCGACAGGAGTCAGTCTTCTCTGCCTGATGACACTCCTCCCATCAAGGGGACCTATGACATTTAAGCTCCTTTAGGGGGTCCGATTTTAGGCAGATCAGAAGAATTCTGTGAAATCCTCTGCATGCATTTGCTGTTTTTCAAGCATCTGCAGCTCAAGATTATCAATATAACAACACAGCATATGTTGGGGTGGCATGTTTTCTGACCTTCAGAATAAATCCAACAAAACTTGTTTCCTCTCTTAGATGATTTGCCACAGTAGTGTTATTCCCTGGAGATATTATTCTGACCAGACATGCCTGGGAGTGGTAGTAACATACCCTGTCCTTGTAGAAAGGTGTGGGCCACATCACTAAATAAACCAGTTCAGTTTTCTCATCTTGTGGAAAGGGAGATAAAGTTATGATAGTTTATCTCCCTTTCCACAGGTTTCTTGCAGGTTTGTGTCTCCACTGTGCCCCACCCCAGCAGACCCAGCGCCTGGGCCATGGGGCTTAGGGCTGCTGGGTGCCTGGACTGCGGGTTTGTGTCTTTGACCTGGCACCCAGCAGCCCAAGCTCCTCCATGGTGGTGCTTGGGGCTGCTGGGTACCGATCTTGTGTGTCTGTGTCTCTGATCCAGCACACAGAAGCCCCAGCACCTTGGTGGCAGGGCTTGGGACTGCTGGGTGCGACCTCCCTGCATGTTTGTGTCTCCATTCCGGCCCCCAGCAGCCAAAGAGCAACCGAGGCGGGGCTTGGGGCTGCTGGGTGCCGGGCCTGCGTATTTGTGTCTCTGGTCCAGCCCCCAGCAGCCCCAGTATGCCCTGACAGCTATGGTCGTCACCATCTTTATTGGGTTAATTTGCATACTCACTCCTGATTGGCTGCTAGTTTAGCGAGTGACGGTCAATTTGCATGTTTTTCTTTTAATAATGTGGATTACACTTGATTGCTTGAATGGCTGATTGGACAACCAGATATTTAGCATATCAGGCTTTTATTATATAGGATGGGAGCTACATTGCTTAATACCATTACATAGGCTTCAGGTGTATAAATCCATTATACTTCATCTGCATATTGCATTATGTGTTCACCTGACCGAGGCAAATCTCCTTCCATTCCTATATTTTGAAACATTACCTAAGTGTTCTCCACCTGAGGGACGTCCTTTTGCTTCTCTACTTCCTCCTCTTCCACCTCTCAGACTTCTTACATCACTTCTGTTTCTTGATGGAAGTCCATCCCGACTTTGAAAAGATGGTTTCGTGGCATAGTCTACTTTAATTGTTTTTCCATCCACAGACAAAAATGAGTACCCAAATAATACCAATACTACATAACATTTAAACTGAACAAATGAACAACTGCTTGGAACCTACAAATTACTGCAACTAAAATCAAGTTCTATCTCAAATTCTTATCCCAAACAAAACATTTTCTTAAAAAAAATGATTGAGTCTTTTTTTTTCTTCCATAAACTTTTTATTGATTGGATGAATACAGCAATGAACAAATCAATTCATGAAAAATGATTATCTCTTTCCTTTCCCCATAAGTAAATGAGCTTTATAAAAGGGAAACCATTTTAACCTCCTTCTTACAGATCCCACCTCATTCCTGCTGCCGCTTCTGCTTTCTTCTCTCAGACTGGCTACCTATTTATCCATATTTGTGTTCTCTTCCTTATCATACCTCTGGAAAAACACTTATCAATCCCCTTGCAACTAGGAAGGGCTTTGTGACTAGATCTCACCAATTGGAAGTAAGCAGAAATGATGTACCTGCCTCCAAACATAAACCAAAAAATAGCTGCTTTGAGGTCCTCCCTCACCCTTTGTCCCTTCGATTGAATACAGAGGAACCAGTGGAGAATTCTAGGCCCAAGAAGATGCTGGAGCCATCAGATGGAAAATGCTTGGAACTTGAGTCCCTGAATGACTTTGTGGAGTACACTTTCACTCACCTCACCCCAACCAATCAAATTGGACTATGATATTAATAAGAAGTAATTAATCCCATTAGAATTTGGGGTTGTTGATTGCCTTCAAAACCTTATATTTACCCATCCAGGGCTGGGATAAAAAGCAGTTAGGCAGCTTGGAACATCCCAGTCATCTATCACCCAATCTATAAGGGCTTAGAAGGACCAGGTCCTCTTGTTAGTGGCCACTGGTTCCTGTGTTGCCCACCCCTTCCTGACATAGATCTATCCGGGGATTCCAGTGCTGCCCACAGGAGAAATAAGGAGTTGCAGTTCCTTATGCCCATGAGATGCCCTTTCTGGTCATAGGCATTGCTTTCTGAACCTGAGTTCCAATATTGTTTGTAAATCTCAGTCTTTTTTTTTTTTCAATGACATTTTTTTATTGAGGTATTATATGTGTACATATCTTACCATTACCCCCCCACCCCACACCCATACATGCCCTCACCCCCCAGAGTTTTGCGTCCATCGTTTATGCTTATATGCATGCATACAAGTCCTTCGTTTGATTTCTTATCTCCCCCACCTCTCCCTAACTTTCCCCCTGTAATTTGAAAGTCTGTTTGTTGCTTTACTGTCTCTGTATCTATCTTTTTGTTCATCAGTTTATAATGTTCTTTTTTTTAATATATGATGTTCTTTATTATCCATAAATGAGTGAGATCATGTGGTATTTTTCTTTCATTGACTGGCTTATTTCACTTAGTATAATATTCTCCAATTCCATCCAGGTTGCTGCAAATGATGAGAATTCCTTCTTTTTATGGCAGCATAGTATTCCATTGTGTAGATGTACCACAGTTTTCTGATCCAGTCATCTGCTGACGGGCACCTAGGCTGTTTCCAAATCTTAGCTACTGTAAATTGTGCAGCTATGAACATAGGGGTGCATATATCCTTTCTGATTGGTGTTTCTAGTTTCTTCGGATAGATTCCCAGGAGTGGGATTACTGGGTCAAATGGAGTTCCATTTTCAGTTTTTTGAGGAAACTCCATACTGTTCTCCACAGTGGCTACACCAGTCTGCATTCCCACCAGCAGTGCACGAGGGTTCCTTTTTCTCTGCATCCTCGCCAACACTTGTCGTTTGTTGATTTGTTGATGATAGGCATTCTGACAGGTGTGAGATGGTACCTCATTGTTGTTTTGATTTGCATCTCTCGGATAATAAGTGACTTTGAGCATGTTTTCATGTGTCTCTTGGCCTTCCTTCTGTCTTCTTTTGAAAATATTCTGTTTACGTCTGTTGCCCATTTTTTTATTGGATCATTTATCTTCCTTTTATTAAGTTGCATAAGCTGCCTGTAGTTGTTGGAGATTAAACCTTTATCAGTGATAGCATTTGCAAATATGTTCTCCCATGCAGTGGGCTTTCTTGTTGTTTTGTTCATGGTTTCTTTTGCTGTAAAAAAAGCTTTTTATTTTTATGTAGTCCCATTTGTTAATTTTCCCTTTAGTTTCCATTGCCTAGGGGCAGTGTCAGTGAAGAAGTTCTTTTGGCATATGTCTGAGATTTTGTTGCCTGTGGATTCCTCTAGTATTTTTATGGTTTCCCGTCTTATGTTTAAGTCCTGTATCCATTTTGAGTTTATTTTTGTGTATGGTGTAAGTTGGTGATCTAGTTTCATTTTTTTGCATGTGTGTGTCCAATTTTCCCAACACCATTTATTGAAGAGACTGTCTTGACTCCATTGTATGTTCATGCCTCCTTTGTCAAATATTAATTGAGCATAGTGGTTTGGGTCGATATCTGGATTCTCTATTCTGTTCCATTGATCTATATGTCTGTTCTTGTGCCAGTACCAGGCTGTTTTGAGAACAGTGGCTTTGTAATACAGCTTGAAATCTGGTATTGAGATCCCTCCTACTTTATTCTTCTTTCTCAGGATTGCTGCGGCTTTTCGGGGTCTTTTTTTATTCCAGATGAATTTTTGGAGAGTTCTTTCTTGGTCTGTGAAATATGCTGTTGGTATTTTGATGGGGAGTGCATTAAATCTGTAGATTGCTTTGGGTAGTATGGACATTTTAATGATGTTGATTCTACCAATCCATGAACATGGTATGTTCTTCCATCTGTTTATGTCTTCCTCTATCTCTTTTTTCAGTGTCCTGTAGTTTTCCGTGTATAGGTCTTTTACCTCCTTAGTTAAGTTTATTCCTAGGTATCTTAATATTTTTGGTGCGATGGTAAATGGGATTGCTTTTTTAGTCTCTCTTTCTGTAAGTTCACTATTGGTGTATAGAAATGCCATAGATTTCTTGGCGTTAATTTTGTATCCCGCTACATTGCTGAATTCATTTATTAAGTCTATTAGTTTTTTGATGGCATCTTTTGGGTTTTTTGTGTACAATATCATGTCATCTGCAAATAAGGACAGCTTCACTTCTTCTTTTCCAATTTGGATGCCTCTTATTTCTTCTTCTTGCCTAATTGCGATAGCTAATACTTCCAGTACTATGTCAAACAGGAGTGGTGAGAGTGGGCATCCCTGTCTTGTTCCTGTTCTTAGGGGAAATGGTGTTAGTTTTTGCCCATTGAGTATGATGTTTGCTGTGGGTTTATCATATATAGCTTTTATTATGTTGAGGTATGATCCTTCTATTCCCACCTTGTTGAGAGTTTTTATCAAGAAAGGGTGTTAGATTTTGTCAAATGCTTTTTCTGCATCTATTGATATGACTATATGATTTTTATCTCTCAATTTGTTTATGTGATGTATCACATTTATTGATTTGCGGATATTGTACCATCCTTGCATTCCTGGGATAAATCCTACTTGGTCATGATGTATGATCTTTCTGATGTATTGCTGGAGCCGATTTGCTAGGATTTTGTTGAGGATTTTGGCATCTATGTTCATGAGGGATATTGGTCTGTAATTCTCTTTCATTGTGTTGTCTTTATCTGGTTTTGGTATTAGGGTGATGCTGGCTTCATAGAAGGAGCCTGGAAGTGTTCCTTCCTCTTGAATTTTTTGGAATAGTCTGAGGAGGATAGGTTTTAGTTCTTCCTTGAAAGTTTGGTAAAACTCTCCTGTGAAACCGTCTGTCCCCGGGCTTTTGTTTGCCGGAAACTTTTTGATGACTGCTTCAATTTCTTCCATAGTTACTGGCCTGTTGAGCTGTTTAGATTCTTTCTGATTGAGTTTTGGAAGGTTGTATTTGTCTAGGAATATGTCCATTTCCTCCAGGTTGTCCAGTTTGTTGGAATAGAGTTGTTCGTGGTATTTTGTAACAATCCTTTGTATTTCGTCGGGGTCTGTTGTTATTTCACCTCTTTCATTTCTGATTTTGTTTATTTGGGTCCTCTCTCTTTGCTTCTTGGTGAGTCTGGCTAGAGGTTCATCAATCTTGTTTATCCTTTCAAAGAACCAGCTCTTGGTTTTGTTGATCTTTTGTATTGTTTCTTTGGTCTCTATGTCGTTTATCTCCGCTCTGATCTTTATTATTTCTTTCCTTCTGCTTACACTGGGCTTTTCTTGTTGCTCTCTCTCTAACTCTTTGAGTTGTTGGGTTACGTAATTTATTACCATTGTTTCTTGTTTTTTGCAGTAGGCTTGTAGAGCTATGAACTTCCCTCTCAGGACTGCTTTCGCTGTGTCCCATAGATTTTGGATTGTTGTGTTTTCATTGTCATTTGTTGCCATGATGTTTTTTATTTCTTCCTTGATGTCTTTGGTAACCCAGTCATGGTTTAATAGCATGCTGTTTAGTCTCCATGTGTTTGATTTCTTTGGGTTGTTTTTATTGTAGTTGATTTCCAGTTTTATGCCACTGTGATCTGAGAAGATACTTGATATGATTTCTATCTTCTTGAATTTGGAGAGACTTTGCCTATGTCCTAACATATGGTCTATCTTTGAAAATGACCCATGTGCACTTGAGAAGAATGTATACTCTGTGGCTTTGGGGTGAAATGTTCTGAAGTTGTCGATTAATTCCATCTGGTCTAGTGAGTCATTTAGGATTGATGTTTCTTTGCTGATTTTTTGTTTGTAGGTTTTGTCCAATGGTGATAGTGGGGTATTGAAGTCTCCTACTATGCTTATATTGCTGTCAATCTCTCCTTTGATATCTTCCAGGAGTTTTTTAATGTATTTTGGTGCTCCTGTGTTGGGTGCATATATGTTTACCAGAGTTATTTCTTCTTGTTGGATTTCTCCCTTTAGTATTATGAAGTGGCCTTCATTATCTCTTGTTATGTCCTTCACTTTGAGATCTAATTTGTCAGATATAAGTATTGCTACCCCAGCTTTTTTTTCATTTCCATTCGCCTGGAAAACCTTTTTCCATCCCTTTACTCTCAGTCTGTAAGCGTCCTTTTTTTTGAGGTGGGTTTCCTGTAGACAGCAGATATATGGATTTTGTTTTCTTATCCTATCTGTTACCCTGTGTCTTTTGATTGGGGCATTCAATCCATTTACATTTAAAGTTGTTATTGATATGCACATATTTGTCGCCATTTTTATTCTATACCCCTGTGTTCTTTCTTTGCTTCCTATTTCTTTCTTTCTTTCTTTCTTTCTTTCTTTCTTTCTTTCTTTCTTTCTTTCTTTCTTTCTTTCTTTCTTTCTTTTTTTTTACAGCAGACACTTTAGCATTTCTTTCATTGCTGGTTTGGTGGTGATAAACTCCCTTAGCCCTTTTTTGTCTGTGAAGCTCCTGATTTCACCTTCAATTTTGATTGATAGCCTTGCTGGGTACAGTATTCTTGGATTGAGACCCTTCCTTTGCATGACTTTGTATATTTCATTCCATTCCCTTCTGGCATGATGAGTATCTGTTGAGAAATCAGTTGCTAGTCTGATGGGCGTTCCTTTGTATGTAGCTGTCTGTCTCTCTCTGGCCGCTTTTAAGATTCTTACTTTGTCGTTGGTGTTTGCCAACTTAATTATAATGTGCCTTGGCATCAGTCTTTTGGGGTTCATTTTGCTTGGAACTCTGTGAGCTTCTTGGATTTGTGTGGGTTTTTTCTTCCCTATATCAGGGAAGTTTTCTGTTATTATTTCTTCTAACAGGTTTTCTATTCCTTGCTTCATTGCCTTTCCTTCTCGTACCCCTATTATCCTGATGTTGTTTTGTGTTGTGTTGTCCCGAAGTTCCCTTAGGCTCTCCTCATGCTTTCTAATTTTTGTTTCTAGAAGCTGTTGTAATTGGGTATTTTTTTCCATCTTGTCTTCTAGCTCACTTATGCGGTCCTCTGCTTCTTCTAGTCTACTTTTGATGCTTTCTATTGAGTTCTTTACAGCAGCGATGTCATTTTTCATTTCTTCTTGGTTCTTCTTCATTTCCTCTTGGTTCTTACTCATATTGTCGAATTTGTATTCCATCATTTACAGCCACCTTATGATCACTTCTCTGAATTCTTTCTCTGATAGGTTGTTTGCCTCTAATTCGTTTACTTCCTTTTCTGGTGATGCCTGCTTCTCTTTCCTATAGGGGCTATTTCATTGTCTCCCCATGGTCTCTCTTCTCCGGATGTCTGGTTATATAGTTCTCTCTCTCCGGCGTTGATTTAAAGGTACAAAATACAACACAACCAGGCACAACACACAAGGCACTGAACAGAATTGTATTCATGATATTGATAACCTCCAATAAAGGTAACCACCAGAGAAAGACAAATTAGGGAATAGGAGTGGAAGAGGGAGAGTAAAAAGAAAGAACAAAAAAAAAAAGAGTGTGAATCTGAATTTGGGAAAAGAGCAGAAAAAAAATAAAAGAAAAAAAAAGTAAGAGAGACAAGAACAATACTAAGAGAGAAAAGGGGAACAAACTATATATATGGAGAGTAAACTCCACTAGAACAACCACTAATCCCAGCAAATTCCAGCAACATGAGCCTGGAGTTTAATACAAACTGCAACACCAACTAATATCAAGTGAGGCAAGAGAAAACAAAAGTAAAAAAAAAAAACAAAACAAAAAAAAACAAAGCAAACAATAGAACCAACCAACCAAACAAAAAGAATAATCAAAACAATCTCATAAAAAAGCATAAAAATTCAATCTAATCAACATTCAAGCAAACAACAACAAAAGGCCAGAGAGAAAAATATTTTTTTTAAGGTAGCGTAGAGAGAGGTATGTATGGATTTGGAGCAGGGGGTTGGGAATTAGATATATCAGTAGGGTG
Source organism: Cnephaeus nilssonii (assembly GCF_951640355.1). Classification (NCBI taxonomy): domain Eukaryota; kingdom Metazoa; phylum Chordata; class Mammalia; order Chiroptera; family Vespertilionidae; genus Cnephaeus; species Cnephaeus nilssonii. The sequence continues at coordinate 9,567,624 of NC_137096.1, read as the reverse complement.
AAATTTTAGCAGAGGGTAAACTGAAAAAGTAGGAAAAATCTAAAGCCAGAAAGGGTTAAGATAAACAGGAGACCAAAAGGGGAAAGGTTAGGGGGAGAGTGATGGCAAAATGTTAGCTTTGAGATAGGGTAAGGGAAATATGCAAATAGAATGTAGGACACTAATCCCAATATAAAAGAAAGAGAAAATCAAATGACATTTTTTTAAAAAAAGTAAAATAATAGTAATAATAATGCTGATTGAAAATAAAAATGTAATAATTAAAAAGGTGAAAATCGAGTGAGGAAAAAGAAAAAAAAATAGTTTCTTAAGTAAAAGATGCATAAAATGAAGATAAAAAAATAGAATAAAAAATAAAAAAATAATTGAAAAAAGAATTTAAAATTAAAAAATAGGAAGACTAAAATGTGCAGTAGTGGCTGTCATTCACTTCCTCTATTATTCTGTTTGGTATGCCTGTTTCCCAGTCTGGGTGGTATTTCAGTTCAGCTTCATTCCATTGCTTCTCAGTGTTGTAAGCCAGTCCTGCTTTTTAAGCCGGCCTTGTCTTAATTTCTCGTATTTATTTTTGATTACACCAGAGACAATTAGCGTTTCAGCCCCTGGGTGGCAGTGTTTCTGAATTGACTTCCGGGCCTCTCTAGCTTTTTTTTTTTTTTTTTTTTTTTTCCCTCTATGGCACTCAATACAGGTTTGTGGAGGTGTGCACCTCAGAGCTGCCTCTCAGATGGTCACACCCATCTCTGCTCCCAGGTTCCGAAAAAACAACTTCCCCCTGCAGTCTTTCAGGGTTTTTCCACCTGGGTTTTCCTATGTATTGGGCTTAGTAATCAGAGTCGGAAAGAGCCCAAGTGTGTGGACAGTGGGTCTGTGCGACAGACTAAGGACCTGCACTCCTTTGAAAATTCTTAGTCTGACCCTCCTCGTCAGAATAAAATGAGTTGCTTTTAAGAGGTCACTTCTGTTAGCAGCTCAGAGGACCCCTTCCACATTCACGGATCACGGCAGCTCCAACTGCCGCCGATTTTTCTAGGCACAGACCTCCCGTTTCCTGCTGGTCCTGCGGTTCGCGTGCTTCCCTCCCACCGCGGGGATTAGAAACCACACCTTATTTCAGGCGAAATCTGACCTTTCCGTGGTGCAGTGAAGAGTTCCTTTGGATCCGAATGTTTGCGCGGATAGGGGACTGGTGTTCTGGTGCTGGCAGCTGTTCAGTGTTTGCAGTTGTCGCAAAAAGTCAGGTTTCCAATACAATCCTCCTTTCCTTGCAAGATGGCGAGGCGAGCAGGGGACCCAGCCCCTTTGGGTGCTGCACAGTCAGGGGAAACCTGCCCAGCACTCCCCGGCCTTCTCCTGGAGTTTAGCTGTCCCTTGGCTTGCCAACATACACTCCCCCCTGCGAACCTCTGTTGCTCCTACTCTCCGTCCCAGGACCAGACTCCAAACACGACTCTATTCCGTCGCCATTTTTTCTCCTCTCTGGCTATGATTGAGTCTTTTTAATGGTAAGTTTATGAAAAAGTTCATTACTAAAAAACTTCCATTAAGCCATTCAACAAAGATTTTATTATCCATATCTGTTGGTTAATAAAAGTCCTCAAAGGCCTCTAGTAATAAGGACTAAAATATCTCATATTCCAGGAGAAAACATATAAATTCTTTCTAGTTTTATAATAGGCTTTTTATTGGTTTTCTTGGAGAGAGAGGAAAGGGGAAAGATAGACAGATGAAAACATTGATGATAGAGAAACTTTCTGATCAGGTGCCTCCTGAAATGTTCCATACTGGCAATCCCGCCAGCTCCCCTGGCATATGTCCTCACTGGCAATGGAAGAGCGGACATCTTGGTTCATGGCTCAATGCTCAACCATTGTGCAACACTGATTGGGCAATGTGGATTACTTTTTAGAATGTGTATGTTACTTCATTTGTGTATTGTCAACTTCTATTTCATTTTTTCAGTCCACCCAGCTTACCTAAACTGTTTTATTTTTAAAACAAATAATTCAATCTTTCCTTCAAAATGATTAGGCATTTTATCCCCAGTCTTTCTTACTTTTACTATGTATTCATCTAAAATGTCAGAAAATAAAATTCCCAGTATGACTACAATCTGTATGTACATAGTTCTGATCTGTTTATCCATTCTATTTTTCAATAGAACCCTTGCACTATTTTCAGTATTTTTACCTTACTACACTGTTTTAAGTCAAATGTGTTCGTATAAAAGCAACCCACCTTGAAGGGGAGAGCTGCTTTGACTAGGAGCCAGCCTCACCACCACCTATATGGCCCTCAGACCTCACCCAGGTACCTAGAGCAACTCTGGCCAAAAACCTGCTATCGTGGCTGCAGACCCTCAGACACCAGGACTCCAGCTGCCCACTGGCTACCTCCTGTGAGTCTTGGAGTGCATGAATGTCCTGCCGACCCAACTCCATAGCCACAGGCCCCAGAATTCTGGCACCTGGGCTCTCCATTTATAGCAAAAATGGGAATACAAAGAAACAGCCCCCACAGTAAAGAAACGAGGAATTGCCAAAAGAGGAAATAAATGAAATGGAGGCAATCAGTATGTCATAAAAAGAATGCAGAATAAGGGTCATACTGAATGAATTTGAAACCCAGAACATATGTAAGAATCAAGGGAAAATCGCAATTATTATAGCTACAATAAAAAACACAATGGAAGGTTTCAACAATAGATTAGAACAGAGGACCAAATTGGTGAGTTAGAAGACAGGGCAGACAAACACATCTTGAACAACACAATCTGAATAGCAACTTGAGGAAACATTAGAAATCAGGAGGAGATCCTTACAAAGCTTTGAGACAACATGAAAAGAAGGAACCATCAATAACAACACAAAAAACAAGCAAACAGAAAACAAGAAAGCTCACTGCATGGGAGACCATATTTGCCAATGTTATATCTGATAAGGGCTTAATATCAAAAATGTATAGGGAACTAATCCATCTAAATAAAAGGATGATAAACAAGCCAATCAAAACATGGGCAAGGAACTTAAATAGACCCTTTTCAACAGTGGACATACAAAAGGCCAAGAGACATATTAAAAAATGTGCAAAGTCCCTAATCTTCCAAGAGATGCAAATCAAATAACAATAAGATACCATCTCACACCTGTCAGAATGTCTATCATCAACAAACAACAAGTGCTGGCAAATATGGGGAGAAAAAATTAACCCTATTACACTGTTGTGGGGATGCAGACTGGTTCAACCACTGTGGAAAACAGTATGGGGTTTCCTCAAAAATTTTGAAGGGAACTCCCATCTGACCCATTACTCCCCCTACTAGAGATATATACCAAGAAATGAGAAAAAACAATCAGAAAGGATATATGCACCCCAGTTTATAGGAGCACAATTTATAATAGCAAAGATTTGGAAACAGCCTAAGTGCCCATCAGAAGATGAGTGGATTAAATACTGTGGGGGTACACCTACATAAACAGAATACTATACTGCTGTAAAAAGGAAAGAACTCTTACCATTCCAGAAAGCATAGAAGGGCATTGAGGAAATTATGCTAATCAGAGTAAGCTATGCAGAGAAAGAAAAATTTCACATTACCTCACCCATTTGTGGAATATAATGAATAACATAAACTGATCAACAAAAATAGATCCAGAGACAGAGAAGTGTGGGACTGACTGTCAGACCTCAAAGGGAAAGCTGGGGGGTTGGGGTGGGTAAGAGACCAACCAAAGGACTTGCATGCATGCAAATAAGCATAACCAATGGACACAGACACTAGGGAAGTGAGGACATGTGATGGTGTGGGTAGCCAGGGAGATCACAATGGGGGAAAAGGAGACATATGTAATACTATGTGTAATACTTGAAACAATAATTTAAATAATGAGTTCCTAGATATTAAACCTTTAAATATAGTACTTCAATTAATGTACATACCTACATTCCCCAATCTCCCAATAAATTCATGTTGTTTGATCTTTTAGCCAAATCCACATAACTTGTGTAAACAAACTCAGCCATTGTAATTGCTCCATATAAAACTCTTTGGATGTCTGGCACTATTTTTGCAAACACATCTGAAGTCATGTATTCCACCAAGATGTCTGGCAATGATGAGCCCTGACACAAACTAAACAGCCACAAGACACAGTTCCCACCTGAAGGAATCACTTGAGGTTTGTGAGTCCAAAATATTTCCACATATGTATGCACCACTGCCTCCTTCCCAATGTTTGAGAATCAGCAAACTTCCCTTGATCGCCTTAATTTTATAAATAGAAACACTACCTCCTGATCATACTCCCTCCAAAAATAATTACCTCCCATATTTTCCTCTTATCTTTTTTGTGCATGATTTTACTTATTTACTTTTCCTTGCATATTCCTTATTTTTACCATAGAAATAAGTGCACAATAAATGATGATTTTGTCTTATTCAGAATCATTATGCAGCACAGTGTGTAGGCTACTAAATATCACTTGAAAGAAGACATCTATCTAATAATATGGTAATATGCAAATTAGACGGATGCCATCACATAATAACAGATCAGCAGGATGTGTGTGCAGAAGTAGCTAGAAGGCAGAGATTTGCAGCATTAGGGAGGGGACAGGGGAGGTGGGATCCAGTGGAGGGCAGTGAGCACTTGGCGGGGGCTGTGAGCACTCCTGATGTCTGCTGCTGCTGCTTGCCCAGAAGGACCACAGATTCCTTCCCCAAGTGGCAGCAGAGATACTCTGCAGGGGAACTTCTGCACCAATAGCCAAGGCAGGTGATTGAGTGAAAGCCCAGCAGCGAAGGGAGGTGAGGGCGAGGGAAAGCCCAGGAGCAAAGGCAGGTGAGGGCAAGGGAAAGCCCAGCAGCAAAGGCAGTTGAGGGAAAGTCTGAGCTCCATGGAAAAGAACTCTCGGCCTGGCCACACCACACCATGGCCTCCAGCACCACAGGTAAGGGGTTCTGAGAAGGGCAGCTCCTTCCTGCAGCTCCTCAAACTCCCAGGCCGCCTCCATCGCCCTTTTGGTCAGGGTTGGGAATTGGTGGTGGCCTCCAGGTGTCCAGGTAACCAATGTAGGGCAGTTGGACCAAGTTATCCAGGGCCAGAGGGAGACCTTCACCCTCCTCTACAGCTAGAACCCTGGAAGGTGTGGTCTGCCTATCACCGGATGAGCGTACCTAATTGGTTAAGTATTGGTTAAGTGGCTGATAGCCACTGCCACTTGCACAGGGCCAACCTGGGGCCCCGGCAAGCCAATAATGGCCACTGCTGCTTGCGCAGGGACTGCCCGGGGCTCTGGCAAGCCAATAATGGCCACTTATGCTTGCCTAGGGACTGCCCGGGGAGCCGTCAAGCCATTGATGGCCGCTTCCAATGCGAGGGCCTGAGGTCAGCTATTGAGGGCTGGGCGAGGCTCAGGCAAGCCACAGTGGCTAGGATGGCCAAGCCTCAGGCAGCCTTGCGGCTGGTAATGGCAACAGCAGAGGCATTATGAGTGTGTTGTCTTCATTGATCGCAGGGTCACTTCGCCCAGAGAAAGGTCAGAGGCAGCAGCAGCAAAGGGGTGATGGGGGCAGTGTCGTCCCCTGATCAGCTGGTCTCCTCCCACAGAAGGAGGCCAGACTGCAGCTTAGGCCCACTGCCATTAGTAAGGCATCCCTTGAGGGCTCTAGAGACTGTGAGAAGGGGCTGGCAGGGATGAGGGAGCCCAACCCAGTGCCCAAATTTCGTGGACCAGGCCTCTAGTCTATATATATAAACTAGAGGCCATGGTGCACAAAATTCGTGCATGGGGGGCGTCCCACAGCCCAGCCTGAACTCTCTCCAATCTAGGACATCCCTCTCACAATCCAGGACTACTGGCTCCCAACCACTCGCCTGCCTCTGCCTGATTGCCCCTAACCGCTTCTGCCTGCCAGCCTGATCACCCCCTAACCACTCCACTGCCAGCCTGATCGATGCATAACTTCTCCCTGACCAGCCCAATAGCCCCTAACTGCCCTCCCTTGAAGGCCTGGTCACCCCCACCTGACCTCTCCTGTTGGCCCAGTCAACTGTAACTGCCCTCCCCTGCAGGATGGTCCCCTACAACTGTCCTCCCCTGCAGGCTTGGTCCCCCAACAACTTCCCTCCCTTGTAGGACTGGTCTCCCCCAACTGCCCACTTCTGCAGACCTAGTCTCCCCCAACTTCCCTCCTCTGCTGGCCAGGTCACACCTAGCTGCCCTCCCTGCTGGCCTGATGGCCCACAACTGCCCTCCCCTGCTGTCCTGGTCCCCCCCCCCCCCAACAGCCCTCCCCTGTAAACCTGGTCCCCTGAACTGCCCTCCCCTGCTGGCCTATTCTCACCCATCTGCCCTCCACTGTAGGCCTGATCCCCCTTCCAACTGCCCTCCCCTGCTGGCCTGTTCGCCAACAATTGCAGTCCCCTGAAGGCCTGGGTCCACCCCAACTGTCCTCCACTGCAGGTCTGGTTTCCCCAAACTGCCCTCTACTGCAGGCCTGGTTCCTTCCCTGCAACTGCCCTCTACTGCAGGCCTGGTCCCCCCGCCAACTACCCTCCCCTGCAGGCCTGGTCCCCCCCCAACTGATCTCCCTTGCAGGCCTGCCCCCCCCCAACTGCCCTCCCCTGCAGTCCTGTTCTCCCCTAACTGCCCTCCCTGCTGGCCTGGTTCCCCCGCCAACTACCCTCCCCTGCAGTCCTGTTCCCCCCAAACAGATATCTCCTGCTGACCTTGTCTCCCCCAATTGCCCTCATCTGCAGGCCCAGTCACCCCTAACTGCCCTCCCTGCTTGCCTGATCAACCACATCTGCCTTCACCTGAAGCCCTGGGTCCCCCACAACTGCCCTCCCTTGCTAGCCTGTTCATCCCCAACTGCCCACAACTACCCTCAACTGCTGGCCATCTTGTGGTGGCCATCTTTTGTCCACAAGTGGGCAGCCATCTTTGACCACATGGGGGAAGCCATCTTGTCTCTTGGAGTTATGGTCAATTTGCATATTACCCTTTTATTAGATAGGATAAAAGGCTAAGTGACCATCCAACTGTCCAACTGTTCGCTATTATGGGCAATGACCAACAGGGGGCAGACGCTCAATGCAGGAGCTGCTGAGCTGCAATGACTTGGCAGCTGAATTTTCTGGTGATGCAACCTGAAACTAGAGAGGAGGGAGCCTGATTCTGGGGGGCATTACCCGAGAACCACCCTCTCACAATCTGGGACCCTACAGGGATGTTGGAGCCAGTTTTGGCCTGATACCCACAGGCCAGGCCTATGGACCCCACCGGCCAGAGGGAACCCTGCTCACTCTGCACATGACCTTTGAGCCATGGCGCTACCCCAGGTGCTGCTGACCTAGGAGAGACCTCGGAAGGTTGGCTCCAAGGCATGTCTGGCCCATCTTGCCCAGTCCAGCCCTGTGTCAGCCTTCCAATTAATTCCCTTTCAATAGGCACGAATCCGTGCACTGGGAACACTAGTTTAGGAATGATATCTACACAAAGTACATTTTCTTGTTCTTAGGACCTAGGAAAAACATCAACTATTCTTCATAAATCAAATAAATGAACTTCTGAACTCTACAAAAATCATGAGCCAAATCCAACTATTGGCTGCCACCCAACCCTAAAAGATAAAGGTAAACACATCAATATGTACTAACCTCTTTCAAAGTACCATACACCAAGCTCAAGCTCTCCAAATGAAGGACAGGGACATAAGTGAGTTATGTACTAGAAGTCACTGAAGGATTAACAACTTCATATATGGTATAATGAGTATATACACAAATTAACTTAAATATAAGATTAAAAAATTGTAGCAAGAGCAGAAACTTGGTTATTGAGGTAGAAATCTGCATAGGTTTCCTTGTCCTGGGGAAGAGTGATTCTTAATAAATCCAAAAGAACAAGGCTAAAATAATGGTAGGATGTATTGGAAATGTCTGAAAATATAATAGAACCAAAGAATATATGTACCCCAAAAGAGGCCATAATGGAGTGAATTTGAGAGATACTTGAGCAAGAAGTACCAACAACTTTCAAGGATATAGGACACACTTACCTTGGCTAGACTTTAAGATCAAGGAAGAATAAGACTGTTTCCTTCACTAGGGCACTAAAGACTCAATAAAAGGAACTCTCTTTCCCTACTTTAAAATAAATCAGGATATATATATATATATATATATATATATATATATATATATATATATACACACACACACACATATATATACACACACACACACACACATATCCTATCTAATAATAGACAAATATGCAAATTGACCATACCTCTGACACGCCCACAAGCCACGCCCACCATCCAATTAGAGCGAGTATGCAAATTAACCCAAACCAAGATGGCTACAGCCACAGAGAGCAAGGTTTCCTAGGTAACAGAGGAAGCCAATCTTTCCATCCGCCCTTGCCAAGCCTAAGCCTCCACTCAAGCTACAAAGTTTCAATTATAGAAGGTAAACAAATTCAAACAAATGGTGGTAGAATGGAGCTTGAGAGAGTAGGCCAGGGTTGCCGCCGGCAACAGGGGAAGCAAATCTTTCTGCACACCCTGGCCAGGCCCACACGCTTGCTGCTGGCCTCGGAGGGAGCCCCAGGCTTGGCTCCACTCCAGGCTACAAAGTTTCAATTATAGAAGGAAAATAAATTCCAGATACTAGGGCCTCCACTTGGGTTGCCAGGGGGCGTGGCTGGCCTGCAAACCACCAAAGGCTCCTCGTTCAGGCCGCCCCACACACCAAGGGAACCCCCACCTGATCCGGGATGCCCTTCAGGGCAAACCAGCTGGCCCCCACCCATGTACCAGGCCTCTAACCTATCTAATAAAAGAGTAATATGCAGATTGATCATCACTTCAACACACAATATAGCTGCCCCCATGTGGTCAAAGATCCTGCCCCCATGTGGACACAAGATGGCCACCACAAGATGGCCAGCATGAGAGGACAGTTGGGTGGCACCAGGCCTGCAAGGGAGGGCAGTTGGAGGTGATGAACCCAGCAGGAGAGGGCAGTTAGTAGTGACCAGGCCGGCAGAGGAGGGAAGTTGTGGGCAAACAGACTGGCAGCAGAGTGGTTAGGGGGTGATCAGGTTGGCCGGCAGAAACGGTTAGGGGCAATCAGGAAGACAGGCAGGCAAGCAGTTGGGAGCCAGCAGTCCTGGATTGTGAGAGGGATGTCCCATATTGGAGAGGGTACAGGCTGGGCTGAGGGACAACCACCCTCCGTGCACGGATTTCGTGCACCGAGCCTCTAGAATATATACATATATATATATTTTTTTTTTTTTTACAAAAATCAGTCTGTTTGCATGATTTAAAAATAATTAAGCTGAGAAAATTTAGGTGCAGGAAGGATGGTCAATTAGTTATAAATGACACACCCCATCTACTTGCTCATGTCATTTCCTGTCTTCAAGAAATGAGTACCTAGCCCAGCTTCCATGACTCAGTGATGGTTGAACATCCAATTGTGAGTCTGGAGTTTACTGTTCCATTCCTGATCAAGAGACAAGCCCTACTTGCTGGCTCAATACCCAGTGGGGGACGAGCAGAAGGCAGCTGATCAATGATTTTCTCTCTCATCATTGATGTTTCCATCTCTCTCTTCCTCTCCCTTACTCTCTAAAGTCAATACAAATCCTATCTAATAATAGACAAATATGCAAATTGACCATACCTCTGACACAACCACAAGCCACACCAACAAGCCACGCCCACCATCCAATCAGAGCGAGCATGCAAATTAACCCAAACCAAGATGGCTACAGCCACAGAGAGCAAGGTTTCCTAGGTAACAGAGGAAGCCAAGCTTTCCATAGCCATTGCAGGCCTAAGCCTCCACTCAAGCTACAAAGTTTCAATTATAGAAGGTAAACAAATTCAAACAAATGGCGGCAGAATGGAGCTTGAGAGAGCAGGCCAGGGTTGCTGGCAGCAACAGGGAAAGCAAAGCTTTCTGCACACCCTGGCCGGGCTCACCCGCTTAAGGCTACAAAGTTTCAATTGTAGAAGGTGAATTAACTGCCACAGAAATGGCTGCCGGCCTCGGAGGGAGCCCCAGGCTTGGCTCCGCTCCAGGCTACAAAGTTTCAATTGTAGAAGGAAAATAAATTCCAGATACCACGGCCTCCGCTTGCGTTGCCAGGGGGTGTGGCCGGCCTGCAAACCACCACAGGCCCCTCGCTCAGGCCGCCCCACGCCCCAAAGGAACCCCCTCCTAATCCGGGACGCCCTTCAGGGCAAACCAGCTGGCCCGTACTCCTGTACCAGGCCTCTATCCTATCTAATAAAAGAGTAATATGCAGATTGACCATCACTGCAACACACAATATAGCTGCCCCCATGTGGTCAAAAATCCTGCCCCCATGTGGACACAAGATGGCCACCACAAGATGGCCAGCAGGAGAGGGCAGTTGGGAGGCACCCGGCCTGCAAGGAGGGCAGTTGAGAAGGACCAGGCCTACAAGGGAGGGCAGTTGGAGGTGATCAACCCTGCACGAGAGGGCAGTTAGGGGTGACCAGGCCGGCAGAGGAGGGAAGATGGGGGCAAACAGAGTGGTTAGGGGGTGATCAGGCTGGCAGGCAGAAGCGGTTAGGGGCAATCAGGAAGGCAGGCAGGCAAGCAGTAGGGAGCCAGCAGTCCTGGATTTTGAGAGGGATCGGGCCTATACGGGCAGTCGGACATCCCTCGAGGGGTCCCAGATTGGAGAGGGTACAGGCTGGGCTGAGGGACAACCCCACCGTGCATGAATTTCATGCACTGGGCCTCTAGTACATTTATAAAATGAATACCCACTTGAGCTTAAAGGGACTACACAAAGCAACTTTTCAAGACCTTTTCCACAAAATAATGGGAAGTCATCTGTTCCAACTTGCTTTGTGGACTTCTTTTAAGCTAAGGAAATGTTTGCATCAATTAGCTTTTCAACAACAGTGGCCTGATTTCTGCTGTAATTGACTTTAAGGGGTGGGCAGGCTGTACTAAATTAGCAAGGTCTTTATAGGCTTAAAGCCCAATTACATTTGTATTCATATACTAAAGTAACTAGGTTTAATGTAGTATTTTGTTTGCAAAGAGGACATCTCAACATTCTTCCAATCCCACACTCCAGCACTTGTGTGACAAAAAGAAAAGTGATGGCTAAATAATCATGGCTCATATGGCATTAGCGAACTTTGAAAATGAGAAGCAGGAAACCTGGAAATAGTATTACTTGAATCACAGTGCTAAATTTTATTAAAATACTTACTTTTCCATTCATTTCTTTGGCGATATCTGTAGCATCTTCAGGATTATCAAAGGTAATGAAAGCAAAGCCTCTGGACTTGTTTCTTGCTCCATCCTTTATCAAAAGTACTGGAATTTAAAATGTTAAATGTCACATGTCATGTAAAATGTACCCTATTAGAGATTTTCAGTCTATGAGGTTTTCAGAAATTCTCACTGAGCCTCTTAATTTGATACAATGGACACAATATAGTACCAATCTTCTGAAACCTTTTGTAAAAAGAAAATACACAACATTTTGCATCCTTATTACCTTTCCAAAAATCTGCAGGGAATAAATGCCACAGCTAAGCTATCTTATGACATTCCATGAACTATCCCCACAACAAACTCACAATGTCTTACTTTTCCTTCTTATTACCTGGGATTGCAAGGAGCTAAGATTGATTCCTGGGAAAGTGGAATAGAGAACCTGAGAGAAGAAAATCAAGCCTGGCCAGTATGTACAGCTTGCAGAAAGACCTTAATCTTCCCCAGCCAGGGACACTTGAGAACAAATGGCTAACACCTCTCTTCCCACATGAGAGGCTATATAGCTAAGTCAGCCTGGGACTGCTAAGGCATGAGTGGAGAAGGGGAAAGAAAGAAGGGGGAGTTTTGTCTTCCCTACTAAACAAACCAGCTTGCTGTCTTGGGAAAGGGGGGAAAGAGGAGTTTATCTCAGTCACTAAGCAAAGAAGTCAACAGTCTTGGGAACTGCCAAGATAAAAATTGTCAGACATTCTCATCAACTCTGAGACAGCCACCACAAGTAAAAGGAGACCTTGATATGCAGTCTGTGTCCAACATACTGGGCAGAGAAACCTTGAAACCTATAGAATGAAGGATTTATAAAAAACCCCGAATCCCACGGGGCAAGCCAGAGTAGTTAAGAGCACTGGCATGTGCCTTACCAAAGGTGAAATTCCATAGACTTGCCCGCTTTGCCTTTTTAATAAATTTGCTAGCTTTGCTTCTTTACAAGGTTCCTTGTGGTACTACAAGGCTGCTGCCTATCACTCTGCTGAACTTCTTCTCATGGACAAGCCAAGAACTGAGGGGGAGGCGGGAAGTGCTCTCCCTTCCACTCAGGGTGCTGTCCAATAACATCCTCTCTGGCTTTTGGGGTGTCCTAAAACAAAATGTTTAACACAGTGCTAGAAGTGCTTTCACAATGGAACAGGGAGAAGGAAGTTTTCTTAATACTTTGAAGAAGAAAAAATAGTCGAAAGGTATGTGGCCAATGTTAGTATTTGCTATATGTTTAGTCTGAGCAGGTAGGCATTTTGATTCTAAGACATACCTTCTCTTAAGGGACCAAATTTCCCAAACATCGTTTCAAGAGTTTTTTCATTGCTCCGTATATCCAGGCCTCCTACAAACATCTTCCTAAGTCTCTCTACTTCCACCATTGTGCTGTAAATGGTTAAACATAGACACATAGCAAAACATTAGTTATAAACAAAAGAACATCATTTTTATCACATTCCTTTCAAATATTCAAGTGAAGCAACATACACGAGCTCATTTTTAAAAATATGTATTTTTATATTGTATCCTTAATATTGTTGAGAATATTACTGGAACCCCTGTCCCCATTTGGCCAAAATGTCCCATTCAGCCAGGTTCCAGCCTCATCCTGGCCCCTCAGTACCCTCTTACAACTGTTCCAGGGCAATGTATGCATGAATAAGTGTTCTTTAGTTATTCTATTCCCAACACCACTGCCCCCTTCCCTCTGAGCTTCATCTGTCTGTTCCATGTTTCCATGCCTCTGGTTCTATTTTATCCATCCAGTGATTCTGTGATTGAATTTCACATATAAGTGCATGCAATAATGAGAGATCTATCCTTCTCTGACTGCCTTAGTTCACCTAACATAATAATCTCCAGGATTCATGCTGTCTCTAAGCGAAAGAGAGCCTTCTTCTTTATACCTACATCATGTCCCAATTGTGCAAACATAGCACAGCTGATTTATTCACTCTTCTACTGATGGGTACTGGGGCTGCTACCATATCTTAGCTATTGTAAGGAATGCTGCCATAAACACAGGGGTGCATATATTCTTTCTGAATGGCACTTTGGGATATTTAGGGTATCATTCCTAGACGTGTGTCCCAGGGTGAAATGGTGGTCTCATTTTAAAAATTTGCAGGAATCTTCACACTGTGTTCAATAATGGTTAAAAAAGTCTGCATCCCCTCAAAACTTCCTGTTTATTGATTTATTCATGATAACAGTTCTGCATGTTCCAGGAAATACATCATTGTCCTTTTCATTCCCAAGTCTCTGATGTCATTGTCCTTTTCATTCCCAAGTCTCCCAAGTTCAGCATTTTTTTATATGAGTCTTGGCCATATTTATGCCCTCTTGAGAGAAGTGTCTATTCAGGTCCTCAGCCCATTTTTGCATTGGATTTTTTTGTCCTCATTTTATGAAGCTGTGAGAGATCTTTATGTATTTTGGAAAATGCTCCCTTATCAGATTCATTATTGGCACATATGTTTTCACATACAGTTTCTCTTTCCATGTTGATGCTTGTGTCTGATGCTGTTCAGAAGCTTTTTAGTTTAATGCAGTCCCATCTGTTTAGTTTTTCATTTGTTTCTCTAGCCCTAGGCAAAGTGTCTATGAAAACTCTGATAGAAAAGTGTGATGTTGCTGTCTAAATCATCACCTAGGATTTTTTTTTCTTTTTTTTATTGATTTTTTACAGAGAGGAAGAGAGAGGGATAGAGAGTTAGAAACAGCGATGAGAGAGAAACATCGATCAGCTGCCTCTTGCACACCCCCTACTGGGGCTGTGCCCGCAACCAAGGTACATGCCCTTGACCGGAATCGAACCTGGGACCCTTGAGTCCACAGGCCGACGCTCTATCCACTGAGCCAAAGTGGCTTCGGCTTCACCTAGGATTTCTTTGGTTTCATGACTCACATTTAAGGACTTCATTCCTTCCTAGAGTACTGGTGCAGGACATTTGTGCATTGTGTATGTGTGTGGGGAGTTCAATAAGCCTGACCTGCGCCCTCTCTCAGTGCAGAACTCTTTGGGGGATGTCTGTCTGCCAGGGAGCAGGCCTAAGCCAGCAGACAGGGTTCCTGGACTGTGAGAGGGGGCAGGGAAGGCTGAGGGTCCCCCCACTCCAGTGCATGAATTTAATGCACCGGGTCTCTAGTGTGTATGTGTGTGTGTGTATGAAAATAAGTGTATATATATATGTGTGGGGTTTTTTTGTTGTTTTTTTGTAAATCCTCCCTGGGAAACAATTGATCCATTGATTTCCGGAGAGAGTGCAAGAGGAGGAAGAGGGAGTTGAAGTGAGAGAGAGAGAGACAGAGAGAGAAGGAACACACCTAGATTGGTTTCCTGCCCCACCAGGGACCCCACTGAGGGTGGAGATCACCTTTCAACCTCAGTACCTGCCCTTGTCAGGCAATGCAACCCCGCACCCTCCCAGCAATCTCTAACCAGAGTGACAACTGCCCAGGCAAACAGACATTAACTTAAGTTTCATAAAAATAATGCTCGACAGCTCTTGCCATTATCTAGGGATAATAGCACTTGCTAAAAATTCCTAAAGTCCGTTTCTATTCCCAAAGGGTTGAAAAACACAAATCCTTGCTAGTCAGAAGGAAGTTAGAGACTGCGATGGGCAAATTTAAAGGGTGCTTATTTGTGATGAGAGATTTGGGCAAACACTGGTAAAAGGGAAAGATGAATTTTATTGCCATCTTTAAGCAGAATGAGCCAGTGAGAGAAAGACAAGTATCACATGATCTCACTCATATGGGGAATCTAATGAACCAAATGAACTGATGTCCAAGAAGAGGCGGGACACACAGAAGCATGGAACAGACCTTGCCACAGCACAGGGAAGGCGGGGGAGGGTGTGTGGGAGGGAAGAGCTGAACCAAGGAATTTGTATGCATATATGCATGACCCTTGGGCACAGACAATAGCTGGGTGAGGTGGGAGGGGTAGAGGCATGGCAGGGTGGACCAGAAGAGGTCAATGAGGGGAAAGGGGGACATATGTACTCCTCCCAATAGTAAAGGCTTTACAAAAATTTGAGGACGCTTCTGCAACCATTGGACATTTTGAAACGAAAGGACCACAGGGGTTGTAGGTGTGCTGAGGATATTTTTGAATCTTTCCAGGTCTCTGAGAAAACCAGGACAAAGCAAACTTAAAAAACCAAATGTGACCGTGCATTGGGCCCCAGGAGCACCCGCTGTGGGTGGCAAGCTAAGCCCACTCACCCCGGAAACAGGGCACAGGAGCGCAGCCCACGTGAGCTCTTAGCCTGCGTGGGCTCCCCACCCAGCATTCCCTTCCCCAGCCAGCACCCCAGCATTCTGCCCCTCCCTGCCAGCCCCTCACCCAGGGCACAGCCTGGGATCTTCACCCGCTCTCCTTCCCTGCCTCCAGAGGACACATGATGGGGAGAGCAAAGGGCGTTTTCTGGAAACAAGCCTCTGCACAGGCGTCCTCCATGCCCCTCCAGGTTGACATGGGGACTTCCTGGGCCTTCAGACAGGAGATAGCCAGACAGGAATCAGAGTGTCAGTTACCCACATCTCCCCGTCCCAGGGACAGCACAGCTGGGCGTCTCCTCCTCCTCGGGATGACTTTGTATATTGCCCCCAACATCTGAGGCCCTCACCTCTCTGTCCTCATGCAGCCAGAGGCCAGGCTCAAAACTCCGCTCAGAGAGGCGCCCCTCTAATTCTGAGAACAGCCTGGCTCAGGAAGTAGGGGTGCTGAGAGGCCAGGATGTTATCAGAGAGGAGATGCATAGGCCCAGGGACGGGAGGGAGGGACCCCTGCACACTGCTGGCGGGAAAGAGGGCAAGGATGCAAGGCCTGGAGACCAGCATTTGCTGTCCGCCTCTCTCAGGGCATCTGTCCGCTACCTCCCTGTGTGCATATCATCTCTGGTAACCCATCCATCCTCTGCCCTGCATGCATCATCTCTTTACCCAGGATCTGCCCTGGCTGCCAGCCACCACGCGGCACCCACCTGCCATCCTCTGTCATTCCTCATCTACCTCTCACTTGTCAGTTGTTAAAGTTAGTAATCCTGAGCCACTTTGCGCTGCTGTGAGTTTCTCTTTTCACCCAGGGGTCCCAGTCCTCCTGTAACCAGACAAACAATGGGTGCGTGCTGCCTGTCACTACTCGAGCGATGAAGCAGAGACAGGGTTGAATCATATATGAGCGTTTATTCCAAAACGGCCGGCATTATGGGAGAGCAGCAGGTTAGCCACAGAAATCTGCTCTGCACCCAGCATAAGGCAGTTGCTTCTATAGTAAAAGTACAAAGGAAAAGTAGGCAAAAGGGCAGTTTACACCTATGCAAAAGAACTAGGGGCCTTCAAAGGGCTTAGAGAGAGATATGCAAGGGTTGGGGTTACATGGGGAAAGAGCCAAAAGGAGTGCCAGATGGGCAGTTAACAGGTAAGCAGGCTGGAGAACTGCAAAGGCCTGGAGGGATGCAAAAGGGCTGGGGACCTTCAAAGGGCTGGGAACTCTGGATTCTGCAGCAAAGTTGTTCATCTTTCCATGAGAATAGGCAGCTGACATGGGGAGGAAGGGCTGCTTCTCCAGATCAGCTGCAGCCAGGGTAGAAGGCGCCTTCTGTAAACAGAATAAAACAATCATGGTTGACAGAGCATGATTCCCATTTCTTTCAATACTAGCTGGTTCACAAAAATTCTATTGCTGCACCCTTTCACTTCGTTTGATACCGGCCGATTCTCCTCTCCCAGTGGTTGTACTCTCTGAGTCATAACAATGCTCTGTGTGCAGGCTTAGCGGACCTGTGTCTGAAGAAAGAGTTGCAGTCATGCCCCTGGATGGGGCAATGAGGGCATGAGCCTCACCTGCCTCACTTTATGGGTAAGGCAGACGCTGCTTCCTGGAAAGTTCCAGGCGTATTGCCACCACAAGGCCTTTGCCCATACAGAGTCTGCTCCCCTAAGGGCCAGGATACAACTGCCTGCTTCATTGATCCTGCTGCCTGGGTGTGGGGGTAGGTGCTGTGTGGGACAGAGACAAGGGAGGGGCTCTCCATGCCCAAATACTCCTGTTGGGATTACAGTCACAGTGTCTGTGTGCTGCTCTGAGCTCATCCCCTGTAATCCTCCTCATGTCCTTCATCCCTGAGCACTGCACATTTCCCTTTTTCCAGACACTGAAGCTTAGAGATGGGCATTTACTAGCCCAAGGTTACACAGCATTTGAACTGCGGTGTGGGAACTGAGCTAAGTCCTAAGGGCAGAGTCTGTGGTTGCTGTACCCCCAGATGTCCCACCTCACAGAGGAGCAGCATTCATGGTCAAGATGAGGATGTGCCTTTCAGCATAGTATCCCCTACCAGCCACCGCATCCTGGCAGAAACCCTGTCTGGCACAGAGGACATCCACTTCCCTATTTTCTGCTGAGCTTGAGCACAAGCGGAGGGCCCACAGAACGAAAATCACAGCCACCTGCAAGTGGTGGTGAGAGAAGGCCACTGGGCCCAGGCCTTTAAGACATCCCAGCATATGGTGTCTTCCCAGTCCCTGCTTCTATTTGGCCAGTGTGAGTTCCTGTGACTAAATACTTTGACCCTCAGTCTGGGGCACAGCAAGGCCTGGCAGGGCGAATAGGAAAGATGGCCATCATGTCTGCGGGAGGGATGAGCAAGGAGCAGAGGGACAGGAGTTGGGTAGGGGAATGCTGGGGGCCTCTGGGGTGTTGCAGAAGCAGTGAGCAGATCTCCCTTTGATAAGGGCAACAGCACCACACTGAAAACTAAAACTGGGTCTCGGTACCATAAGGACCCACTCAGGCCTTCAGCTGGGTCAGCTGCCTCTGTCAAGCCCCCTGCCAGCTCGAAACCTGTGCTGTGGCCTGCAGCGTCTCCATCTCTTTTTCCCGTACACATTGGTGCACTGGGAGTTTCAATCACTTTTTTGAGCTTGGAGAATTTTTTCAATGTTGGTTTTATTATACTTAGGTGGCATAATATATCTTTTTGTTTTGTTATTGCTAATCCACACTAGAGGACCTTTTTCCATTGTTGTCGTTTTTCAACAGAGTTGAAAGCAGGGAAGGGCAGGTGGGAGGGAGGGAGATAGAGACCGAAAGAAACATCTATTGGTTACCAACAACCCAAGGGCATGTTGTCCTTGACCTGGAATCAAACCCGTGATCCTGGAGTGCCACCGCTGATGCTCGAATCACTTAGGCACACCAGCCAGGGGGATATTTAAACATTTTTTAATCTGAAGGGGCATTTGACAGCGTGAAGCATAGGAATAACACGAAGGTGAGAATTTCAGCCCATTTCTAGAAAATGTGCCTTCATACTTACTCATAATCAGTTATTTGAGTTAAAACATTATCCTTCAGCTGTATTTTAAATAAATATAATCCCCCTTGCCTACCTCAGCATCATTGACATCTTTTCAGGACAGGCTGATAAAAGCACAGGTTTTCCAAATAGGTTTTTCTAGGGTCATGTCCTACTGACATAAAGTCATTCATAAAGGGGTTCAAGTATTGTTATTTGGTCACTGACTTGACAGAAGTCTTAGGTTGAACACCACCATCATGAAGCCCCCTTCTGACTTACAGTAGACCATTAGTTGTGATGATTATTAGAGCAGCAGATGAGGAGGTTTTGATGGTGGCACAGCAATTATTGCAACAGCCAATGGGACACCTCTATCAGGGGTCCGGAGCATTGTGTTGGCGGAGATCATAGGATTCACCATCTACGCAAGAGGGAGTGAATCATGCAGTACAGTAGCTCAACTTATCGGGCTCCTCTGGGAGAGTCAGGAGGGAAGCCCCTGTGACAGACAAACTAGGCACTGAAATTAAAAATAATGCTAAGGTATGGGCGACATTTTATTTGTAAAGAAACTGTCTTCTGGAGGAGAAAAAATGGCGACGGAATAGAGTCGTGTTTGGAGTCTGGTCCTGGGGCGGAGAGTGGGAGCAGCAGAGGTTCGCAGGGGGAGTGTATATTGGCAAGCCAAGGGACAGCTAAACTCCAGGAGAAGGCGGGGGAGTGCTGGCCAGGGTTCCCCTGACCTTGCAGCACCCACAGGGGCTGGGTCTCCTCCCGGAGCTGCGGGCTCACCGGGCGCCTCGCCATCTTGCAAGGAAAGGAGGATTGTTTTGGAAACCTGACTTTCCGCGACAACTGCAGGCACTGAGCAGCTGCGAGCACCAGAACACTGGTCCCCTATCGGCGCAAAGATTCGGATTCAAAGGAATTCTTCACTGCACCATGGAAAGGTCAGATTTCGCCTGAAATAAGGTGTGGTTTCTAATCCCCATGGTGGGAGGGAAGCGTGCGAGCCGTAGGACCAGCAGGAACCGGGAGGTCTGTGCCTAGAAAAATCGGCGGCAGTTGGAGCTGCCGTGATCCGTGAATGTGGAAGGGGTCCTCTGAGCTGCTAACAGAAGTGACCTCTTAAAAGCAACTCATTTTAATCTGACGAGGAGGAACAGACTAAGAATTTTCAAAGGAGTGCAGGTTCCTTAGTCTGGCGCACAGACCCACTGTCCGCACACTTGGGCTCTTTCCGACTCTGATTACTAAGCCCAATACATAGGAAAACCCAGGTGGAAAAACCCTGAAAGACTGCAGGGGGAAGTTGTTTTTTCAGAACCTGGGGAGCAGAGCTGGGTGTGACCATCGGAGAGGCAGCTCTGAGGCGCACACCTCCACAAGCTCTGAGGCGCACACCTCCACAAACCAGTAGTGAGTGCCATAGAGGGGAAAAAAAAAAAAAAAAAGCTAGAGAGGCCCGGAAGTCAATTCAGAAACACTGCCACCCAGGGGCTGAAACGCTAATTGTCTCTGGTGTAATAAAAAATAAATATGAGAAATTAAGACACGACCGGCTTAAAAAGCAGGACTGGCTTACATCACTGAGAAGCAGTGGAACAAACTGAACTGAAATACCGCCTAGACTGGGAAACAGGCATACCAAACAGAATATTAGAGGAAGTGAATGACAGCCGCTACTGCACATTTTAGTCTTCCTATTTTTTAATTTTTAATTCTTTTTTCAATTTTTTTTAAATTTTTTTATTCTAATTTTTTATTTTTATTTTTTGCATCTTTTACTTAAGAAACTAATTTTTTTTGTTTTCCCTCACTCGATTTTCACCTTTTAATTATTACATTTTTATTTTCATTCAGCATTATTATTACTATTATTTTACTTTTTTTTTTTTAATGTCATTTGATTTTACCTTTCTTGTATTTTGGCATGAGTGTCCTACATTCTATTTGCTTCTTTCCCTTACCCTATCTCAATGCTAACATTTTGCCATCACTCTCCTCCAAAACTCTCCCCTTTTGGTCTCCTGTTTATCTTAACCCTTTCTGGCTTTAGATTTTCCCTACTTTTTCAGTTTACCCTCTGCTAAAATTTCACCCTACTTATATATCTAATTCCCAACCCCCTGCTCCAAATCCATACATACCTCTCTCTACTCTACCTTAAAAAAATTATTTTTCTCTCTGGCCTTTTGTTGTTGTTCGCTTGAATGTTGATTAGATTGAATTTTTATGCTTTTTTATGAGGTTGTTTTGATTATTGTTTTTGTTTGTTTGGTTGGTTCTTTTGTTTGCTTTGTTTTTGTTTGTTTTTTACTTTTGTTTTCCCTTGCCTCACTTGATATTAGTTGGTGTTGCAGTTTGTATTAATCTCCAGGCTCGTGTTGCTGGAATTTGCTGGAATTAGTGGTTGTTCTAATGGAGTCTACTCCCATATATATAGTTTGTTCCCCTTTTCTCTCTTAGTATTGTTCTTGTCTCTCTTACTTTTTTTTTCATTTCCTTTTTTTTTTCTGCTCTTTTCCCAAGTTCAGATTCACACACTTTTTTTTTGTTGTTGTTCTTTCTTTTTACTGTCCCTCTTCCACTCCTATTCCCTAATTTGTCTTTCTCTGGTGGTTACCTTTATTGGAGGTTATTCATATCGTGAATAAAATTCTGTTCAGGGCCTTGTGTGTTGTGCCTGGTTGTGTTGTATTTTGTACCTTTAAATCAACGCCGGAGAGAGAGAACTATATAACCAGACATCCGGAGAAGAGAGACCATGGGGAGAAATAGAAATAGCCCCCATAGGAAAGAGAAGCAGGCATCACCAGAAAAGGAAGTAAACGAATTAGAGGCAAACAGCCTATCAGAGAAAGAATTTAGAGAAATGGTCATAAGGTGGCTGAAAAGGATGGAAGACAAATTCGACAATATGAGTAAGAACCAAGAGGAAATGAAGAAGAACCAAGAAGAAATGAAAAGTGACATCACTGCTGTAAAGAACTCAATAGAAAGCATCAAGAGTAGACTAGAAGAAGCAGAGGACCGCATAAGTGAGCTAGAAGACAAGATGGAAAAAAATACCCAATTACAACAGCTTCTAGAAACAAAAATTAGAAAGCATGAGGAGAGCCTAAGGAAACTTCGGGACAAACAAAAGAAAACAACATCAGGATAATAGGGGTACCAGAAGGAAAGGAAACGGAGCAAGGAATAGAAAACCTGTTTGTAGAAATAATGATGGAAAACTTCCCTGATATAGGGAAGAAAAAAACCACACAAATCCAAGAAGCTCACAGAGTTCCAAGCAAAATGAACCCCAAAAGACCGATGCCAAGGCACATTATAATTAAGTTGGCAAACACCAATGACAAAGTAAGAATCTTAAAAGCGGCCAGAGAGTGACAGAAAGTTACATACAAAGAAACCCCCATCAGACTAGCAACTGATTTCTCAACAGAAACTCATCAGGCCAGAAGGGAATGGAATGAAATATACAAAGTCATGCAAAGGAAGGGTCTCAATCCAAGAATACTGTACCCAGCAAGGCTATCAATCAAAATTAAAGGTGAAATCAGGAGCTTCACAGACAAAAAAGGGCTAAGGGAGTTTATCATCACCAAACCAGCAATGAAAGAAATGCTAAAGGGTCTGCTGTAAAAAAAAAAGAAAGAAAGAAAGAAATAGGAAGCAAAGAAGGAACACAGGGGTATAGAATAAAAATGGCGACAAATAAGTGCCTATCAATAATAACTTTAAATGTAAATGGATTGAATGCCCCAATCAAAAGACACAGGGTAACAGATTGGATAAGAAAACAAAACCCATATATCTGCTGTCTACAGGAAACACACCTCAAAAAAAAGGACACACACAGACTGAGAGTAAAGGGATGGAAAAAGGTTTTCCAGGCGAATGGAAATGAAAAAAAGCTGGGGTAGCAATACTTATATCTGACAAATTAGATCTCAAAGTGAAGGACATAACAAGAGATAATGAAGGCCACTTCATAATAGTAAAGGGAGAAATCCAACAAGAAGAAATAACTCTGATAAACATATATGCACCCAATACAGGAGCACCAAGATACATTAAAAAAACTCCTGGAAGATATCAAAGGAGAGATTGACAGCAATACAATCATAGTAGGAGACTTCAATACCCCACTATCACCATTGGACAAATCCTCTAAACAAAAAATCAGCAAAGAAACATCAATCCTAAATGACTCACTAGACCAGATGGAATTAATCGACATCTTCAGAACATTCCACCCCAAAGCCACAGAATATACATTCTTCTCAAGTTCATGGGTCATTTTCAAAGATAGACCATATGTTAGGACATAGGCAAAGTCTCTCCAAATTCAAGAAGATAGAAATCATATCAAGTATCTTCTCAGATCACAGTGGCATAAAACTGGAAATCAACTACAATAAAACCAACCCAAAGAAATCAAACACATGGAGACTAAACAGCATGCTATTAAACCATGACTGGGTTACCAAAGACATCAAGGAAGAAACAAAAAACATTATGGCAACAAATGACAATGAAAACAAAACAATCCAAAATCTATGGGACACAGTGAAAGCAGTCCTGAGAGGGAAGTTCATAGCTCTACAAGCCTACTGCAAAAAAACAAGAAACAATGGTAATAAATTACCTAACCCAAAAACTCTAAGAGTTAGAGAGAGAGCAACAAGAAAAGCCCAAGAAGAAGGAAAGAAATAATAAAGTTCAGAGCGGAGATAAACGACATAGAGACCAAAGAAACAATACAAAAGATCAACAAAACCAAGAGCTGGTTCTTTGAAAGGATAAACAAGATTGATGAACCTCTAGCCAGGCTCACCAAGAAGCAAAGAGAGAGGACCCAAATAAACAAAATCAGAAATGAAAGAGGTGAAATAACAACAGACCCCGACTAAATACAAAGGATTGTTACAAAATACTACGAAGAACTCTATTCCAACAAACTGGACAACCTGGAGGAAACGGACATATTCCTAGACAAATACAACCTT
This sequence comes from Cnephaeus nilssonii, assembly GCF_951640355.1. NCBI lineage: Eukaryota > Metazoa > Chordata > Mammalia > Chiroptera > Vespertilionidae > Cnephaeus > Cnephaeus nilssonii. Next base: position 9,543,978 of record NC_137096.1, on the reverse strand, counting down.
CCAAAACTCAATCAGGAAGAATCTAAACAGATCAACAGGACAGTAACTATGGAAGAAATTGAAGCAGTCATCAAAAACCTTCCGGCAAACAAAAGCCCGGAGCCAGACGGCTTCACAGGAGAGTTTTACCAAACATTCAAGGAAGAACTAAAACCTATCCTCCTCAGACTATTCCAAAAAATTCAAGAGGAAAGAACACTGCCAGGCTCCTTCTATGAAGCCAGCATCACCCTAATACCAAAACCAGATAAAGACAACACAATGAAAGAGAATTACAGACCAATATCCCTCATGAACATAGATGCCAAAATCCTCAACAAAATCCTAGCAAATTGGCTCCAGCAATACATCAGAAAGATCATACATCATGACCAAGTAGGATTTATCCCAGGAATGCAAGGATGGTACAATATCCGCAAGTCAATAAATGTGATACATCACATAAACGGATTGAGAGATAAAAATCACATAGTCATATCAATAGATGCAGAAAAAGCATTTGACAAAATCCAACACCCCTTCTTGATAAAAACTCTCAACAAGGTGGGAATAGAAGGATCATACCTCAACATAATAAAAGCTATCCTCTCTAATAAAATGGTAATATGCAAATTAACCATCACTCCGCTACATAAACCACGCCCACCACCCAATCAGGGCGAGCATTCAAATTAACCCCAATCCAAGATGGCTACAGCCACAGAGAGCAAGGTTTCCCAGGTAACAGAGCAAGCCAAGCTTTCCATAGCCGTTGCAGGCCTAAGCCTCCACTCAAGCTACAAAGTTTCAATTATAGAAGGTAAACAAATTCAAACAAATGGCAGCAGAATGGAGCTTGAGAGAGCAGGCCAGGGTTGCCGACAGCAACAGGGGAAGCAAAGCTTTCCGCACACCCTGGCCGGGCTCACCCGCTTAAGGCTACAAAGTTTCAATTGTAGAAGGTGAATTAACTACCACAGAAATGGCTGCCGACCCAGAAATGGCTGCCGCCCCAGGCTACAAAGTTTCAATTGTAGAAGGAAAATAAATTACAGATACCAGGGTCTCCCCTTGGGTTGCCGGGAGGCGTGGCCGGCCTGCAAACCACCACAGGCCCCTCGCTCAGGCTGCCCCACACCCCAAGGAAACCTCCACCCTTATCTGTGACACCCTTCAGGGCAAACCAGCTGGCCCCCACCCGTGCACCAGGCCTCGATCCTATCTAAAAAAAGAGTAATATATAGATTGATCATCACTGCAACACACAATATAGCTGCCCCCATGTGGTCAAAGATCCTTCCCCCATGTGAACACAAGATGGCCAGCAGGAGAGGGCAGTTTGGAGGCACCCGGCCTGCAAGGGAGGGCAGTTGAGAGGGACCAGGCTTGCAAGGGAGGGCAGTTGGAGGTGATCAACCCTGCAGGAGAGGCAGTTAGGGGTGACCAGGCCAGCAGAGGAGGGAAGTTGGGGGCAAACAGGCTGGCAGGGGAGCAGTTAAGCATCAACCAGGCTGGCAGCGGAGTGGTTAGGGGGTGATCAGGCTGGCAGGCAGAAGTGGTTAGGGGCAATCAGGAAGGCAGGCAGGCAAGCAGTCGGGAGCCAGCAGTCCTGGATTGTGAGAGGGATGTCCGACTGCCCGTTTAGGCCTGATCCGATCGGGCCTAAACGGGCAGTCGGACATCCCTAAAGGAGTCCCAGATTGGAGAGGGTACAGGCTGGGCTGAGGAACAACCCCCCGCCGTGCACGAATTTCGTGCACCGGGCTTCTAGTAAATGATAAACCCACAGCAAACATCATACTCAATGGGCAAAAACTAAAACCATTTCCCCTAAGAACAGGAACAAGACAGGGATGCCCACTCTCACCACTCCTGTTTGACATAGTACTGGAAGTATTAGCTATCGCAATTAGGCAAGAAGAAGAAATAAAAGGCATCCAAATTGGAAAAGAAGAAGTGAAGCTGTCCTTATTTGCAGATGACATGATATTGTACATAAAAAACCCAAAAGATTCCATCAAAAAACTAACAGAATTAATAAATGAATTCGGCAATGTAGCGGGATACAAAATTAACGCCAAGAAATCTAAGGCATTCCTATAAACCAATACTGAACTTACAGAAAGAGAGACTAAAAAAGCAATCCCATTTACCAATCGCACCAAAAATATTAAGATACCTAGGAATAAACTTAACTAAGGAGGTAAAAGACCTATACGCAGAAAACTACAGATCACTGAAAAAAGAGATAGAGGAAGACGTAAACAGATGGAAGAACATACCATGTTCATGGATTGGTAGAATCAACATCATTAAAATGTCCATACTACCCAAAGCAATCTACACATTCAATGCACTCCCCATCAAAATACCAACAGCATATTTCACAGACCTAGAAAGAACTCTCCAAAAATTCATCTGGAATAAAAAAAGACCCCAACTAGCCGCAGCAATCCTGAGAAAGAAGAATAAAGTAGGAGGGATCTCAATACCAGATTTCAAGCTGTATTACAAAGCCACTGTTCTCAAAACAGCCTGGTACTGGCACAAGAACAGACATATAGATCAATGGAACAGAATAGAGAATCCAGATATCGACCCCAACCACTATGCTCAATTAATATTTGACAAAGGAGGCATGAACATACAATGGAGTCAAGACAGTCTCTTCAATAAATGGTGTTGGGAAAATTGGACACACACATGCAAAAAAATGAAACTAGATCACCAACTTACACCATACACAAAAATAAACTCAAAATGGATACAGGACTTAAACATAAGACGGGAAACCATAAAAATACTAGAGGAATCCACAGGCAACAAAATCTCAGACATATGCCAAAAGAACTTCTTCACTGGCACTGCCCCTAGGGCAATAGAAGCTAAAGAGAAAATTAACAAATGGGACTACATCAAAATAAAAACCTTTTTTACAGCAAAAGAAACCATCAACAAAACAGCAAGAAAGCCCACTGGATGGGAGAACATATTTGGAAATGCTATCACTGATAAAGGTTTAATCTCCAACTTCTACAGGCAGCGTATGCAACTTAATAAAAGGAAGATAAATGATCCAATAAAAAAATGGGCAACGGACCTAAACAGAATATTTTCAAAAGAAGACAGAAGGAAGGCCAATAGACACATGAAAACTTGCTCAAAGTCACTTATTATCCGAGAGATGCAAATCAAAACAACAATGAGGTACCGTCTCACACCTGTCAGAATGGCTATCATCAACAAATCAACAAACGACAAGTGTTGGCGAGGATGCAGAGAAAAAGGAACCCTTGTGCACTGCTGGTGGGAATGCAGACTGGTGCAGCCACTGTGGAGAACAGTATGTTGTTTCCTCAAAAAACTGAAAATGGAACTCCCATTTGACCCAGTAATCCCACTCCTGGGAATATATCCGAAGAAACCAGAAACACCAATCAGAAAGGATATATGCACCCCTATGTTCATAGCAGCACAGTTTACAATAGCTAAGATTTGGAAATAGCCTAGGTGCCCGTCAGCAGATGACTGGATCAGAAACTGTGGTACATCTACACAATGGAATACTATGCTGCCATAAAAAAGAAGGAATTCTCATGATTTGCAGCAACCTGGATGGAATTGGAGAATATTATACTAAGTGAAATAAGCCAGTCAATGAAAGAAAAATACCACATGATCTCACTCATTTATGGATAATAAAGAACATTATAAACTGATGAACAAAAAGATAGATACAGAGACAGTAAAGCAACAAACAGACTTTCAAATTACAGAGGGAAAGTTAGGGAGAGGTGGGGGAGATAAGAAATCAAACGAAGGACTTGTATGCATGCATATAAGCATAAACAATGGACGCAAAACTCTGGGGGGTGAGGGCATGTATGGGTGTGGGGTGGGGGGGTAATGGTAAGATATGTACACATATAATACCTCAATAAAAAAAATAGTAAACAAGTGAAAAAAAAAAAGAAACTGTCTTCTATTATTTAAGCATGACAAAAAGCAAATGGTGTGTTTGGAGAAGAAACAAGAATTGTAGGTCCCTTTATGAAGTTTCTGCATAGGATGCAAAGTTTGAATTTTCAAGGTTATTTCATAAGTATTGATTTACATCACAATATACTTAAATGTTTAAATTGAACATTTGTGTTGCTAACATATTCAGAATCAAGTTTTTGACAAAATGGAATATCTTGTCTGATTTTACTCAAAACACAGAAGCAATGTGTTTGGATGGTGAATTGAATTCTTGCTCCTAAATTACCCATTTTGTCTTTGACTATAAGTGCATAAAGACTTTGAACTGAACTTCATACAAAATGAAACAGGGTGTTCTTCTTCATGGCATGCTGCCCTGTTTCCAGTTAGGAAAGGTAAACAAATTAGGTATTCTCCTTGGAAAACCTAAATGGAAAAAAGGATCGAGGAACCTCCCACAAGGCTGCAAAACAACTGTTCACATCACTGTGACAACTGGGATCAGGAAGGATTCCTGCAGCACTGTGGAAGACACTTCGCACCCTAACCTACTGATAAGGAGCAGGCCTCTCCCGCTGGCCAGGGAGGAAGTGGAGACCTTCGGGAAATAGGTGATGGTGGTGAGCAGCGATAGAGCAACGTGGCATGGTGGCACAGCAGCCTAGGCCCTAGGTCGGCAAACTGGGGCTCGCGAGCCACATGCGGCTCTTTGGCCCCTTGAGTGTGGCTTTTCCACAAAATACCATGGCCTGGGCGAGTCTATTTTAAAGAAGTGGCCCTAGAAGAAGTTTAAGTTTTAAAAATGTGGCTCTCAAAAGAAATTTCAATTGTTGTACTGTTGATATTTGGCTCAGTTGACTAATGAGTTTTCCAACCACGGGCCTAGGCCTTTGCATGAGGAAGATTCACAGACATCTGTGGAAAGGGGTGTAGGAAGAACATGCCATGCCAGCCCCTGTTGAGGGGCAGGTGGCAAGGCCTGAGGGTGGGGTGGGCAGCCTGGAGGGAGAGTTCAGAGGAGTGGCTCAAGGAATCTGCTTTGTTTCTGAGTGACAGTGGGCATGCACACCCCTTCCTCTTGCCTAAGCCTCACCTGCCTGAACAGGAATTGCACTGTGCTTGCTGTGCAGGTAGTTCCTGTCTCACACCCATGCCCTGAGGACCCAGTGTCACAGTATGTATCCCGCCCAGCCTCCAGGTGACCCTGTGAGAGAAAAATAGTGGCCCAGCTACCTGGCAGAGAGCCCAGGCGGCCCCTCCTCCCCAGTCCCATCCCCTCACCTGAAGCCATCGTCCTCTCATAGTACTTCAGGGGGTTGAGCCACAGGTCCTTGCTGATGATCTGGTAGGGCAAACAGGGCTGGGTCAGGAGAGGGCAGGGACCCGATTATAAACCCAAGCAGCAGGGGCACACACGAAGCTGTGTGCTGGCATGGCCAGGGATGGCCCACCTCAGCAATCCTGCCAGATCCTGCCAAGCTGTGGTCAGAGAACCAGTTGAAGAGGGAGAGGCTGCTGTGCCGGTGTCTGTGGCTGTAGGCTTCCCGTTCACAACGCTGGTACCACTGAATGGGAGTGGCATGGGACGCCCTGTATCCTGCAGGAGAGGGGTATGTGACACGGGGCATCACCTTCCAACTTCTGCCCACCACCAGCTATGGCCCATGCAGGGAGCCTCCTCTTACCTGTGACGGTGATGAGATACTCCTTCACAATCACATGGTTGCGGAAGTAGGGGTTGCGGTGGAAGTACAGGCTAATGGTGCAGCGATCTTCAGGATGCCTGACTTCCCTCACCTGCAGACGGAAAGTGGATCCAGAGAGTGAAGTTGCAGCCCAGGGTACCCGCCTTTAGCTGTTTTCTAGGGACAGGCCATTTACTCTCCTGCCCTCCCACCGCTCCTTGGAGTGGGCGGCCTGACCTTCAAGTCGATCATGTGGCCGAGCATGTTTTCATCTTGGATGCTGATCATGGCCGACAACTCCGGGTGGTTGAAAAACTGCTTTGGGTCAAGGAGCCTGCACCCTGGAAGCTGGACATGGACCAGCTAGAAAGTGCAGCTTGGCCTGGCCTCTCCTGGCCGACAGTGCCACTGTTTCCTGACAGACCTGATGCCCAACAGATTGTTGCAAGCTGAGGGCTTGACAGGCTACACATCACTCATTGCTGCTTCTGACTGAAGAGCTGGACATACAGAAGGCCTCAAGGGAAACATTAGTTAGTCCCGGAAGTACCCGTGCAACATAGCCCCATCTGTGGGCAACAGCACCCGGCCTATGCTTGCATTTGTGTTGGAGCTCTGACCCTGGACCCACAGGTATCGGTTCTGCAGTGCCCATAAAAGAGAGAGGTTGTCACCATGATCCTGAGCCAGACTGGGGCTCATTACCTGAGCTTGTCTCCAATGTTTCTCTTTTCTATCCAAACCATCCCCGCTGACACCTTTCTCCTGCACTGTCCCATGCACCTTGGGGTCCCCTGCCTTTACCCTCAAGGATACAGCAGAAGAACAAAGTAGCTGGGATCTCAATACCAGACATCAAGCTGTATGACAAAGCCAGTGTTCTCAAAACAGCCTGGTACTGGCACCAGATCAGTCATATAGACCAATGGAATCAAATACAGAACCCAGAAATTGACCCAAACCACTATGCTCAATTAATATTCCACAAAGGAGGCATGAACATACAATCGAGTCAAGACAGTCTCTTCAATAAACGGTGTTGGGATAATTGGACATATACATGCAAAAAAATGAAACTAGACCACCAACCATACACAAAAATAAATTAAAAATGGATACAGGGCTTAACTGTAAGACGGGAAAACAGAAAAATATTAGAGGAATCCACAGGCAGACATATGCCAAAGCAATAACTTCACCGATCCATCTCCTAGGGCAATGGAAACTAAAGAGAAAATAAACAAATGGGACTACATAAAAATAAAAAGCTTTCGCACAACAAAAGAAACTATCAACAAAACAACAAGAAAGCCCACTGCACTGGAGAACATATTTGCCAGTATTATCACTGATAAGCGTTTACTCTCCAACATTTACAAGGAACTCATACACCATAACAAAAGGAAGATAAACAACCCAATCAAAAAATGGGCAATGGACCTAAATAGACACTTTTTTCAAAAGAAGACAGAAGAAAAGCCAAGAGACAGATGAAAACATGGTCAAAGTCACACATCATCTGAGAGATGCAAATCAAAACAACAATGTGGTACCATCTCACACCTGTCAGAACGGCTATCATCAACAAAGGACAAGTGCTGGCGAGGATGCAGAGAAAAAGGGGGCCTCGTGCCCTGCTGGTGGGAATGCAGACTGGTGCAGCCACTGTGGGGAACAAACAGTAAGTGATATCCTTAAAAAATAAAAAATGGAACTCCCATTTGACCCAGTGATCCCACTTCTAGGAATATATCCCAAGAAACTAGAAACACCAATTGGAAAGGATACATGCACCCCTATGTTCATAGCAGCACAATTCACCATAGCTAAGATTTGGAAACAGCCAAACTGCCCATCAGCAGAGGAGTGGATTAAAAAACTGTGGTACATCTACACAATGCAATACTATGGAGCAGTGAAAAAGGAGTTCTTACCATTTGCAACAGCAGGGATGGAACTGGAGAGCATTATGCTACGTGAAATAAGCCAGTCAGAGAAAGATAAATATCACATGATCTCACTCATTTACGGAATATAATGAACAACATAAACTGATTAACAAAAACAGATCCAGAGACAGAGAAACATTGATCAGACCATGAGACCTTAGAGGGAAGGTAGGGGAGGGTGGGTATAAGTGTGAAAGATCAACCAAAGGACTTGTATGCATGCATATAAGCCTAACCAATGGGCACAGACACCGGGGGATGGGGGGGTGCAGATATGAGTGGGGAGGATTGGCAGGTAATGGTGGGATAAGGACCCATATATAATGCCTTAATCAATAAAGAAATTTTAACTAAATGAATAAAATATATTTTTAGGAAAAAAAAAAAAAAAAAAGGATACAGCTGTGGCCCAGAACCCAGGGATGCGCTGGATATTGAGGCTTCTCTGTTCAAAATAAGGCTGGAGTCTCTGCCGAGTCCTGCGCCTGAGCCGAGAGAAGTCCCTGCTGGCTTGCTCATTCACGGGCTCCATCTCCAACTGAAGGGCCTGGAGCACCTCCAGCGGGGACCAGGTGCACTTGCCCCAGGGCCCTGACTGGGCCTGCTCCTGCTGCACTGGCTTCTCTTCTTGTGGCTTTACGTCTGCCTCTGGCAGTGGTTCCACCTCTCCCACCAGCTCCATGGCCTCAATGGCGCCCTGCCCCTCCCCATTCTGGACAAACTGCTCCCCTGCAATTAATGGCTCCTCCATCCACCCCTGATCCTGGCCATAGGACCTTTCTAGGACCCCAGGCGCCTGTTCCTCCAGCCTCAGCGCTTCACTCACCACCTCCTCCTGCCTCCCCAACTGCAGATCTGCGAAAACCTCCTCCCCTGCCCACATGCCCTGCCCTGGCACCACCTGCAGAAGGCCCTCTTGCCACAGGACTAGCTGCACCTGTGCCTGCAACTCCTCCCCCTTGTCTTCCCCTTGATCTTCACTCTGGGTTCCCTGCTGCACCTCAGCCTCCTCTCCCTGCACAAACTGCTCTGCAGCCACACATTCCTCCTCCCTCCCCCACTCAACATCTAGCCAAACCTCCTCACCTGCCTCCAACCTCAGCTCCGGGGACACAGCCTCCAGCACCTGCATGTTGTTCTCCTGCTCCTGCCCCAAGGAGGCCCTCCGAACCTCCTCTGCCTTTATTTCCTGGTTATCACCACCTTCCTGCTCCGCGGTGTAGCTAAAAGCCCCCTGGGCCATCCTGCTTGCCCTGCCCTGCCTGGTGCAAAGGCCCTAGGGTGCACTCTGTGGCCCCAGCCGCCCTTCAGCTGAAGGCCCCCTAGCGGAACGCAGAGGAAGCCCCGCGGCCCCTAGGAGCCCCTCTGTCTCCCAACACAGCCTTCCTCCGGGTGCTCCCTGGCCCTGAGACTAGTGCAGGGAAGGAGCAGGCGGGTGCAGAGCCTGCTGACTCGAGGCGGGCACTTGCTCAGCGTGCACGCATCCGGGGCCTGGCTGTGCTGAGCGGGCTCACACTGCGCTCATGCGCAGGCGCTGGTGATATGAGCATGTGGTACAGAAGGAGCCTGTCCAGGCCCCGCCTGCTGTCTCTGGGTGGGCTCCTGAAAAGTCTTCTCCAATCACGGACAGGACAGTGGGCGTCACCCTGCAGAGCCCCGCCCCTCACTCACAGCCCTGGTGTATGAGCCGGGCCCCTGGAGCCGGAGCCGGATGTTCCTGAGGAAGCCCACCTACTGGCCTGGGCTCTGAGGCTTCCTGGGCATCCCTTCCTCCTGTGCACCTCCGCTTGTCCAATCACAGCTCTGCAGGGCAGAATTCGCTTGCTGAGTGCCATCCCAGGGCCTTTCCCCTTCCGCCGCCGCCCCCCACGCCCCCAGCCCCCCCCCTCCGGTCCCCCCCCGCCCCCCCCCCGCCAGTCCCCTCCCCCCCGTCCCACCCCGCCCCCCCCCGCCAGTCCCCTCCCCCCACCCCCCGCCCCGTCCCGCCCCTCCCCCCCGCGGGTCCCCGCCCTGCCCCGCCCCCCCCGCCAGTCCCCTCCCCCCACCCCCTCCCTGCCCCGCCCCCACCCCTGCCCCCCCTCCCCCCGCCAGTCCCCTCCCCCCACCCCCTCCCTGCCCCGCCCCCTCCCCCGCCCCCCTCCCCCCACCAGTCCCCTCCCCCGCCCCCCCCGCCAGTCCCCTCCCCCTCTCCCCCCCTCCCCCCGCCTCCTCACCAGTCCCCTGCTAAAGGAAACAGAGGCATGTGCCTTGGGCATTATATATATCCACATTGCCCAGCTTGTTGGCATATAGGTGTTCATGGTATTTTCTTACAACCTTTGTATTTATGTGGTGCCAGTGGTTACTCCTCCACTTTCCTTTCTGAGTTCATCTATGTGGGGCCTCTCTCTTTGATTCTTGATTAGTCTGGCTAATTGTTTATGGATTTTGTTTATCCTTTCAAATAATTAGCTCTTGGTGTCATTGATTTTTGTATTTTTTTTCAGTCTCTATGTTATTTATTTCTGCTCTAATCTTTATTATTTCCTTCCTTTTACTTACTCTGGGATTTTCTTGTTGTTCTTTTTCTGATTCTTAAGTTGTATTGAGTAAATAGTTTATTTCCTGATATTTCTTGTTTTGTTTTGTTTTTGTGTGTTTTTTGTGTTTTTTTTTTTTTTTTTTTTTTTTGCTTTTTGGATGTTTTTTTAGATATGCCTGTATTGCTATGAACTTTCCTCTCAGGACTGCTTTTGCTGTTTCCCAGAAATATTGTGTTGTTGTTTGTTCATTTTCATTTCTTTCCAGGAAGTTTTTCATTTTCCCTTGATCTTATTGGTAACCAATTCATTGTTTAATAGCATGCTATTTAGACTCCAGGTGCTTAAATGTCTCTGGGTGTTTTTACTCTAGTTGATTTCTCATTTCATTCCACTGTTACCTAAGAAGATGCTTGATATGATGTCAATCTTCTTGAACTTGTAGGGACTTGTTATGTGACCTAACATGGTCTATCTTTGGGAATGATCCAGGTGCACCTGAGAAAAATGTATATTCTGCTGCGTTGGGATGAAACGTTCTAAAATGTCAATAAAATTCATCTGATCCAGTGTGCCCTTTAGAGTCTCTGTTTCCTTGTTTATTTTTCACATGGAAGACCTATCCAGTCAAGTCAGAGGAGTGTTAAAAGTCCCCTACTGTGACTGTCCTGTTGTTAAGCTCTCTGTTAAAGTGATCTAGAAATTGAATTCGTTTGTTTGCTTCATATATATATATATATATATATATATATATATATACACACACACACACACACACACACACACACACACACACACTAGTGGCCCGGGGCATGGAATCCGTGCACATTAAGAAGGAATTAATAAGAGGAAATATATTAATATTGCTATTTGCCTTTCTCTATAGTAGACATGTCAGAGATGAAAAAATTAGTAAGATGTATATGAATATAATATATAAACTTAATAAATAAACAACAAACATGATATAACAACAAAGACATGATATAAAAACAAGAAAAACATGATGTAAAAACAACACTGATACAAACAATGACTAATAAATTGATTAAACTCATTCTAACATCTCCCTGTATACCACATTAAGAGTGAAAACACTTTCAGAGTGCTTGACTGATGTCCCTTGAGAGAAAGTGTTTACAACTTTGACTTTAACATCACGCCCTCTTCAAACTTGAGACGAGGCAACATGTGCGAAAATGGATTCAGTTAGGGATATTCCTACTCTGTCTAGAGTTTGTCCTTGTGATTTATTATTAGTCATCGCAAACGCTGGCATCATGGGAAACTGTCTTCAAATTAATTTAAATGGGAGGCCAGTGCCCGATGGGGACAAATCAATTCTTGGAATCAGAAGAACCTCTTCTTCTGCAGGTCCTATTAATACTTCAGCTTGGATAATGTTCGGTCACAATTTTTTGATAATAAATCTAGTGCCATTCAAAGACCCCGTTTACTATTAAGATTTCTTTGTAGCATTATGTTTGCACCCACTTTATATTTTAATTTATGACATGGCATTCCTGAAGGAGTAATACTATTAGGAAATTCATTGGGAAAACTTTCCTTTTCAGCATCATCTGTTGAGTCAATGGAATCATCACTCAAATATGTGTGAAAATCTCCATCGAGTATATCCAAAATTTCTTCATTTAATTTTTGAACTTGCTCATTTTTTTGGACAAAGAATCACATATTTAGATATATATTTTAATGTTATGTATAGGTATAGTATTTCCAAAGGTAGCTTCAATAATAGATCCGTAACAATTTCACAGGGGATTCAATAATATCCATTCCTAAATGAAAACTGCTATCCAGTTTCTCATCTCCAACTTTTACTAAACACTCACTATAATCAGAATCCTCTGATCTCATATTTGTTTTAAGAGACAACTTTCTTAAACATCCCCACACACTACAGTACTTTCAACCTGTTTGTACTATGGCCGATCGCATAGCATGCAGCACAATACTGAGACATTGTCGAAAATATCCTTTGAGAAGGAGAACTTTCCCACCAAATGCAACATTCAAATTCATAATTTCTCTTAGTAATCCATCTATAGCATTTATAGCATTACTGGGTGCCATGGAGCATTCATCAATAGTAAGAAGTTGGGCCTTTATAATGGTTTTTAGCAACTTCACTCTTTATATCAAGTCTAGAAATTGAAGTTTCATTTAATGGAATTGGTAATTTATGTTGGGAATGAAAGGTTCTTCCACCAAGACGTAAATTTACAGCAATTCCTGTAGACGCTGTGGGTAAAACAGGACCACCATGACCTCTAATATAATGTATTAAAACTTTATACAGATATGTTTTTCCACCACCACTTGGACCATCCAAGAGAAAGCCTTTGGGGTGTACTGTTTGATCTTCCATGGCTGAAGTTATAGTCTGAAATGCTTCCAACTGTTCATCATTCAGAGAACCTGTTGCCCATACGATTCATCGCATGTATTTGTATTCCTTAATAAAGGATAGTCTGGAAGTTTGAAATGTGAACATTTCATTCCATGCAATGTGAATACCTCTTGAATTTTGTTAAGGGCATGCACTTCACAGTTCACAAAGGCGCCTTCTCTTCGGTGTAATTTCCAACAAAAATCTTCAATAATATGAGATTTATTCTAATCCCATAATTTGTCTGCATCAGAAGGACATCCAAACACAGAGATATATGCAAAAAGTTGCTGTAGTTGTTTGGGAAGATTAAGGATGATCGCATTGTCAATTGTATCTTTCCAGATAGTGTCGTCGATTAATAATACTCTATGTTTAGCAACTTCACGAAATGTATCATAAATTACACCTCCTAAAGTACGCATATCAGCAAAATTTATCACACCTTTTACACGCAGAAGCAAAAGTCTAAGGTAATATCGTTCTGGTTCTCTAGAGCTCACAGTGAACTTTCTACCTAATACTTTATTCCCGTCCTTTTGGCGTTTTATCCACAAAGAATGATTAAACACATAATGTTGTGTAATCTCCCAATAACAATAATTGTGTGCATCAGAATCTTCTCTATTCAATAAGAACCAAGCCATCAAAGTTGAGTTATGTCTTTTGGCCCTATCTATAACTTCAGCAAAATCATCAGTATGAAAATACAAATTCTGGTCATTTGGCAAATGAATAGCTAATCTTGTGATTTCATGAGATTGGTCATGCATTCGCATTGCAAAATGTCTCCAAACAGCCTCAGGAGCACTCATATACCTGGAGTCATTGAAGTCCTGTACTTGGTCATGATTGATAATATTTTTTTTCAGAAATTGGAATATGTGCACAATCCTGACATTTATAGACACATTTAAATAAATATTTGGCCCTAACTGGTTTGGCTCAGTGGATAGAGCGTCAGCCTGTGGACTGAAAAGTCCCAGGTTCGATTCCGGTCAAGGGCATGGTATACATTGGTGGTGGGCACATCCCCAGTAGAAGGTGCGCAGGAGGCAGCTGATCAATGTTTCTCATCAATGTTTCTAAGTCTCTCTCCCTCTCCCTTCCTCTCTGTAAAAAATCAATAAAAATATATTTTAAAAAAGGAAAATATATATTTGACACTTTTAATCGATGCACAGACTTCAACGTTTATATGACAGTTATATTTAATGCACAAATACAGGTTATAAGGGACAATCCAAGTGTTATCGCCAACTTTATTTCCAACAGACGTGGTGTTACCATATCTTCATTTGTATTTGGGATATCCATCAATATTTCAAATGGTTGCATTTTGGAATTCTTTGAAATATCCCTTTGAACATTTTCCCTTTTCCATACATGGACTATTTGGATATTGTATTCCACATGGTCCAGGCAACATGTTTGATTTTACAATTTGAAAAAGTCAAGGACACTGGTCTTCATCTGTAATTTCTGCCTTAACTATATGGTCAATGTCATATTTCATTTGCAATATGGATTCACTTTCTAAGATCAATAATGATGTGAGTGTGAGGCAATCAGCATATCTGAAATGCAATGACATGAATTTTAGCTATTACGTTGCCAAATAAATGGAATTTACATCTATCATTTAAAAGAGCATTCAGCTTAATATTAAAAACCTTGGCTACCAGGTCAGGTCTGTTTTCTACTTTTTGCCAGCATTGTAAATTGTTGGTAATATCTGCCCATTTGGGGTTGCACATCATGTTTATGAATAAATCGGACTTGCCATACTTTGTTACACTTGTCATAGAACCCTGATATTGCTGCTGCATATTTCTGAGACTACCCTCAAAAGATGATGGAAGTATTATCATTTTTTACTAATCGGCACATTGTCATTTTCAGATCTAGATGTGAGATAATCTATCAAACCACGATATTTTTCAATTTTCATCTTAAATTGGTTTGCATTAATGACATTTATCTGATTGGCTTCCATTTTAATATGAATCCAAAAGAAACTGAGTTAATTTTCCTGCACTTAAAATAGGATTGAACATGTTCTGTGCAGAGAGATGAAATCCATAATACTGCCTCTGTGTAACTCGTGTGCTTACAGGTCATCTAGTATTATTGTCGATTACACTGTTGTCTCTGAGTCTCAATGCACTATCCGTTCCCCAGCCCTTTTCACCATGTGGAAAAAGAATAGGATATGTCATTGCATCTAATGTAGGAAACAGGATACTGATTTGTTTCATTTTAGTGGCATTCAAATTACTGGGATGTGGTTTACAATGAATGAGCAAGTCCCTCTTAAAAGGAGGTTCTCCATCTTCATTTCTGAATAAGACAGCAACCTTGGTTACACAGGGAGGATTTTACTTACCAGGATCACTGTTACGACCATATTTAATTGGCCATTGGTCAGCTTGAGTCAGCGATTTATCAGCCAGGAATGCCATTCACCTGCACCTCTGACCCTGATAGGAGGGAGGAGGAAGCCACTTTCCTCCCAGAGCTCCCTCCTGCCACAGCGCCCCCCAGGGGCCCAGAGCTATCTCACACCACCATGTCCTGGCCAGGGCCCAGAGCTCCCTCCCACTGGCAGCCTGCTGTTTGGTCTTCTATCTGGCCTTTTACATCATGACGACTCCTGGCTTCTTATATATTAGGTTTGAGGTGTTCCTATGTAGGGCGCATATATGTTTACCAGGGCTATATCGTCTTGTTGGTTGATCCCCTTAGTATTATTCAGGGACAGTTTTGTCTTTTGTGATGGCCTTTGTTTTAAAGTCTATTTTGTCTGATATGAGTATTGCTACTCCAGCTTTTTTCTTTTTCCCTTTGCATGGAATTTTTTTTCCCAATTCCTGCACTCTCATCCTGTGTGTGTGTGTGTGTGTGTGTGTGTGTGTGTGTGTGTGTGTGTGTTATTTTGAGGTGGTGCTCCTGTAGAACGCATATACTTGTGTCATGATTTTGTATCCGTTTTGCTACCCTATGCCTTTTGATTGGAGCATTTATCCATTTATCCTTATTATTGACAGGTAGTTATTTATTGACATTTCATTTCTGTATGGATAAGTTTCTGTCTCTGTTTCTTCTCATTACAGCAATCCCTGTAGCATTTCTTGTAATCCTGACGTATGGCGATGTACACCTTTAATTTTTTTTTTTTTTTTTTTTGGTCTGGGAAACTCTGTATTTGAACGTCTATTTTGAATGAAAGACTTGCTGGATATAGTAATCTTGGTCTCAGATCCTTGCTTTCCATGACCTTGAGTACTTCATGTCATACCCTTCTGGCCTGTAGAGTTTCTGATGAGAAATCAGGTGTCAGCCTAATGGGAACTCCACTGTAGGAAACAGATTTATTTTCTCTCTTTGCCTTGAAGATTCTCTCTTTGTCTTTAAGTTTTGGCATTTTAATTATGATGTGTCTGCGCATGGACCTGTTTGGCTTTTTCCTTTAGGCGTTCTCTATGGCTCCTGAACTTGTGTTACATTTTCCTTTACCAGCTTAGGGAAGTTTTCTGCCATTGTTTCTTCAAACAACTTCTCTATGCCTTTCTCCCACTTCTGGCACACCTGCTATTCTAATATTGTTACAGGTAGTTCCACGGCTCCCTTAAGTAATCCTTCTGTTTTTTTATTATTGCTTTTTTTTTCTGGTTTTCTGATTGAGTGATATTTACTTTCTGACTTCTAATTCACTGATCCAATCCTCAGCCTCCCCTAATATGCTGTGTATTTCTTCCAATGTGTTCTTCATTTGTGTTATATCATTTTTTTTTATCTAGAACTGTTCTTTTTTTTTATAGTTATTATATCTTTTTTCATACTGTTGAGCATTTTTACCATGATTACTCTGAACTCTGATTCAGATACATTTCTTATCTCTGCTTCATTTTTCTCTTCTCCTGGGAATTCTTTAGTTCTTTCATTTTGGGGTTATTTCTTTGTTTCCTCATTTGGCTTTCTGTTTGGGTTTGTGACGATAAGTTAGGTAGATCTTCTACACCTCTCAGTGTCAAGTGAAGGACGGTGTTAAAGGCTGCTTCTCACTAATTAGATCAGTCAAAGACTCAAATGCCTCCAGAGACCACCTCTGTCTACGGACTGATAGGATTCCGACTTGAATTGTCTCACCTCACCCCCAGGCAATCGTCCTCAAGTGTGGTGAGAGTTTTTTTTCAACAAGGAATATCAGTGGCTTATGCCTGGAGAACAATTGTCATGTTTAATCTCTTCAATGGCCTTTGGGCACAGTGTTTTCCGATAGGGTATGTTACCTGTCTTACCCCCAGAAAAGGCAAATGTTTGTGTGGGAAAGATGTTTTCCTCTGCATAAGGAAATGACTCAGTCCATGAAACCTGTGGTGTCTGTCTTCTGAGCTCTATCCCCCGAGTCCCCAGACCTGACTTCTGCCCTCACAGCTGCAGTCCAATTCACCCTCCCTTTCCCAGGGCACAAGGTGGGTGGCTCCAGAGGGAAATTTGTGTGTTGGCCCTCTAAGAGGATGCCTGAATTTCTAGCCATCACTCCCTGGCAGACAGAGCCTTGCTGCTTTTCACAGCCAGATGTTATGTGGGTACCCTCCTCAGTTCGGTGCTCTCCACTGGAGGGCCCAGCTTGCAGATTAGACCCCAGAGTTCTCAGTGGCAAACCCCACAGCTGAGATGTCTCTCCAGGACTTCCGTTTCTGTCTGTGGGTGTCTGACCAGCCCCTTACCGCCTCCTTCCCTCTTACCAGTGTCTATGTGGTCTCCACCTCGGGTCTCGGGTGTCAGGGTTCTCTCCTGTGAGTTTTTCATTGTTTATTCAGGAAGTTTTTCTGTGTTTTAGTTGTCATATCAGTTTGTTCCTGGGGCCATGTCCCTGCAGCATCCACTTTCTCTGCCACCATTGTTTTAAAATATATTTTTATTTATCTCAGAGAGTAAAGGAGAGGGAGAAAGAGATAGAAACATCAATGATGAGAGAGAATCATTGTTTGGCTCCCTCCTGCAGGCCCCATACTGGAGATTGAGCCCACAAACCAGGCATGTGCCCTTGACCTGAAATGAACCTGGGACCCTTCAGTCCACAGGCTGGTGCTTGATCCAGCTAGGGCTGTGCCAAACCAGTTAAGGTTCTGCCACCATTTTTAATCCTCTTCAGAGTCCCTCTTAATTTAAAGTGTCTGCAAACATTCTTGTCCAATAGGGTTGTCTTTCACGTGGTTTCAGGGTGGAGTTTTGCATGAAAGCTCCAATGTCCAGTGAGTGCACATTCTAATATATAGCACCATCAGGAACTGTGTTTTGAGGCATGACAATCCTATCTAATAAAATAGTAATATGCAAATTGACCGCCCCTGCAAGACACAAGATGGCCGCTCCTGTGTGGTCAAAGATGGCTGCCCCCAGGTGGACATAAGATGGCCACCACAAGATGGCTGGCATGGGAGGGCAGTTGGGGGCAGTTGGGCGTGACTGGGCCAGCAGAGGAGGGAAGTTGGGGGAAGACCAGGCCAGGAGAGGAGGTCAGTCGTGGAGGCAGGGAGAAGACCAGGCCTGCAGGGGAGTGCAGTTTGGAGGGACCAGGCCTGTAGAGGAGGGCAGTTGGGGTGGACCAGGCCTGCAGAGGAGGGCAGTTGGGATGGACCAGGCGAGAAGGGGAGGTCAGTTGGGGGGACCATACCTGCAGGAGAGGGAAGTTGGGAAGACCAGACCTGCAGAAGAGGGTAGTTGTGGGTGATCAGGCCAGCAGGCAGGGCAGTTAGGGGTGACTGATCCAGCAGAGGAGGGCAGTTGGGGGGACCCATGCCTGCCGGGGAGGACAGTTGCAGGGGGGGGGGGCAGGCCTGCAGGGGAGTGCAGTTAGGGGTGACCAGGCCAGCAGGGGAGGAGAGTTGGGGGTGACCAGGCCAATAGAGGAGGACAGTTTGGGGCAACCAGGCCTGCAGGGGAGGACAGTTAGGGGTGATCGGGCCAGCAGGGGAGGGCAGTTTGGGACAATTGCACCAACCAGGGAGCAGTTAGGAATCTATCATGCTGGCAGTGGAGTTGTTAGGGGTTGATCAGGCTGGCAGGCAGAAGTGGTTAGGGGCAATCAGGCAGAGGCAGGCAAGCACTTGGGAGCCAGCAGTCCTGGATTGTGAGAGAGATGTCCGACCACCCATTTAGGCCTGATCCCATAAGGGGTCCCAGATTGGAGAGGGTGCAGGCTGGGCTGAGGGACAACGCCCCCCACCCATGCACAAATGTCATGCACCAGGCGTCTAGTAGGCATATCATAACTAAAACCTGCCCTGTCTCTTACAGTTTCTTTCTGTGTTTGGATCTCAATGGAGCCAAACTAAGTCTCTTGTTTCAAGTCAAGTGTGGAAGGATACAATCTTGATTTCAACATGTGTTCTTCCAAGGAAACCTTGGTAATGTTTTCTTACTCCAAAATGTATTACGACGTTCAATTATAAGGCCAGATCTGTTTATAAGGACCAGACATTTATTTTTGTTGAATGAAAATTGTAAGAAGCACATAAATACATGAAGATATATTTTGTGGTTTCAAGAATCATATACTGGTTGAGGAAATACAGAGACCAAATGACTACATCTTAATCTATAGAACGTAAGTATGTTGTCAACAGGCTTAAAAAGTGATCGACATGGGTTCAGATGGTGTGTTTTTAATAATAACGAGGGTGAAAAGGCACACTTGAATGAGTCAGGCATTGCAAGTTGCCAAATCACAGCATGAGCATAGTTGTGAAAAAAAGGTGTGACTCATTAATATTAGTACAGAGATGTTTTATAGTATACCATAAATCCCTCACATTAAAATTATGTTGGAAAATTGAAAGTATTGTAAGCATCAGTGTAGTTAAGAAGAATATGCCTCTGCACTTGAATACAGACAAGCAGCCTATCCATTTTAATTTTAGATGTGCTACTGAGCAAAGAAAATTAGTAAAAGGCTCATTTATGGGCATTAGGGATAAGAATTATAACTGAAACATAGTAATATTTATGGGAGATGTAATATTTCTCATATTTTTGAAGGAGGCTTAGTGCTCTTTATATGAGCCATTAAATAATCCAGCTAAAGAGCAGTATAATCTATATTGCCATCATTACCAAAATTAATACATTTAAATTAGAGAGCATTAGGAGAGGCCATGCTAAATCAGGGATGAATTATAAAATTATCCTCTCTAATAAAATGGTAACATGCAAATTAACCATCACTCCGCTACATAAGCCATGCCCACCACCCAAGCCACGCCCACCAGCCAATCAGGGCGAGTATGCAAATTAACCCCATCCAAGATGGCTACACCCACAGAGAGCAAGGTTTCCCAGGTAACAGAGGAAGCCAAGCTTTCCATAGCCATTGCAGGCCTAAGCCTCCACTCAAGCTACAAAGGTTCAATAATAGAAGGTAAACAAATTCAAACAAATGGTGGCAGAATGGAGCTTGAGAGAGCAGGCCAGGGTTGCTGGCAGCAACAGGGGAAGCAAAGCTTTCTGCACACCCTGGCCGGGCTCACCCACTTAAGGCTACAAAGTTTCAATTGCAGAAGGTGAATTAACTGCCACAGAAATGGCTGCCACCCCGGAGGGAGCAGCAGGCTTGGCTCTGCTCCAGGCTACAAAGTTTCAATTGTAGAAGGAAAATAAATTCCAGATACCAAGGCAACTGCTTGGGTTGCCAGGGGGCGTGGCCGGCCTGCAAACCACCACAGGCCCCTTGCTCAGGCCACCCCATGCCCCAAGGGAAACCCCACCTGCTCCGGGACGCCCTTCACGGCAAACCAGCTGGCCCCCACCCGTGCACCAGGCCTCTATCCTATCTAATAAAAGAGTAATATACAGATTGATCATCACTGCAACACACAATATAGCTGCCCCCATGTGGTCAAAGATCCTGCCCCCATGTGGACACAAGATGGCCACTACAAGATGGCCAGCAGGAGAGGGCAGTTGGGAGGCACCCGGCCTGCAAGGGAGGGCAGTTGTGAGGGACCAGGCCTGCAAGGGAGGGCAGTTGGAGGTGATCAACCCTGCAGGAGAGGGCAGTTAGGGGTGACCAGGCTGGCAGAGGAGGGAAGTTGGGGGCAAACAGGCTGGCAGGGGAGCAGTTACGCATCAACCAGGCTGGCAGCAGAGTGGTTAGGGGGTGATCAGGCTGGCAGGCAGAAGCGGTTAGGGGCAATCAGGAAGGCAGGCAGGCAAGCAATAGGGAGCCAGCAGTCCTGGATTGTGAGAGGGATGTCTGACTGCCCGTTTAGGCCCGATCCTGGTGGGTAGTCGGACATCCCTCCAGGGGTCCCAGATTGGAGAGGGTACAGGCTGGGCTGAGGGACAACCCCCCGCCGTGCACGAACTTCGTGCACCAGGCTTCTAATATATATATATATATATATATATATATATATATATATATATATATATGATAAATTTGGCATGTACTGGCCCAATAAGATATCACTATGCACAGATGATATATTTCCAGTATTAAAATATATATCCAAGTGCACAAGAGCACGGGATTTTCCTCAGTCAAAAATGTAATTGAAAATATAGTAGAAAAGTTTTAAGATCAGTGAGAAAGTTGCTTTTGAAATTAAATAGACGTAACGTGGCTCAATAGTGTGGGCTTCTGGGAACAATTGAAAATGTTTTAACTGGGATGCTAGTAATTCAATACTTACATAGCAAAGGGATTATTAGTTCTTAGGTGAAAGTGCATGGAGCAATGAATGTAACATTAAGATTATGAAGCTTTACATAATGTTGACAACAGATTGTGAGAAAGAGTGCAAAGTAGAGAAGGGGAAAAGCTGACAAATGCTAGTCAAGCTATAAGTGGGCACTGATAAATATGTATGTGAACATATTGGAAATTGCTTGCACTTTGTTCATAAGTGGACAGGTTTTTCCCACTGATGGTAATTTAAGAAATTAAGGATAATGTACAAGGAGGACAAGATGTCAGAAGATAATACATTCCAGAGTAACATTTTACAGCGCATACAACCATGAGCCCAAATGGAGTCTTAGAGTAAATTTAAACATTGTCATGGAAAGACGAAATAAAGTGGTGTTTTGAATTTTTATATTTCCTTAAAACATTGTTCTCCGTTGTGATATCCTCACATAAGTACTTTTCATTTGCAGGACTGCTGTCAAGTGGGAGAGAGAATTATGCAGGTGCTCCGTTCATAGAGCCAAGCCCTTCCAGGAGAAATTGCCATTCTTCTCCTAGAGATGATGATTGCACTACTAGTTATAGGTAAGGGGCAACAAAATATAGTTCACTTAATGTATACTAGATACTGTTTGTTGTTGAGGTGAAATTCATCCATATCACACTAAATATTTACTATTGACCAAGTAAGTAGCATGTAGTGTATTCAGAGTCTTATGCCACCACCACATCTCTGTAGGTCCAAAACATCTTTATCGGCCCTAAATAAAAGCTCTGCAGTTAAAACAGTCACTACTATTCTCTTCTCAGATCCAGCTTCTATCAAACATCAACCAGTATTCTGTCTGTATTGATGCACCTGTTTCCAAGATCATAGTATCGGAATGAAACAGGACATGACCATTAGTGTCTGGCTTGTTTCTGTTAGCATTAATGTTTCCAAGGGTCATCCATGTGGCAGTAATGAGTCCATCTCCACTTTTATGGCTGATTAAATAACCCATTGCAGCTCTAGTGCACACACCTCGTTTACCACTTCATCTGTTGGGGTCATTTCCACCAGAGGACTGCTGTGAGCATTCTTGGACTGGTATTTCAGTAGAAGTTTCCAGTGATTTTGGGTGCATA
The DNA here is from genome assembly GCF_951640355.1 of Cnephaeus nilssonii. Classification (NCBI taxonomy): domain Eukaryota; kingdom Metazoa; phylum Chordata; class Mammalia; order Chiroptera; family Vespertilionidae; genus Cnephaeus; species Cnephaeus nilssonii. The sequence continues at coordinate 9,521,632 of NC_137096.1, read as the reverse complement.
ACATAGAGTGGAAATTCTGAGTCATATGATAATTCTGTGATCAATGTTTGTTGAAAGAATTTCCATTGTTTTCTACAGCAGCAGCACCTTGTCACCTTTCTCTTGTTTGTGCACAGGATTCCAGTTTTTCTCAATCCCCAACAACCCCTGATATTTTCCTCTTCACACATTGGAGCCTACTTAGGAATAAAGTAGTATCTCATTTGGGTTTTGATTGGCATTTCCCTAATGACCCATTATATTGATCATCTTTTCATGAGCTTGTTAGCTGTTTGTGTGTCTTCTTTGGAGAAATGCCTCTTGAATCTTTCTGACCATTTATATTTTTTCTATTTTTGTTGTCAGAGTTTGTACATATTTCGTATATTAGAAGGTGATTGCAAAATACTTCCACTTTATTTCCTTAAGTTATTCCAGCAGAGATGATCCAGTTCCCCGAGTCAGCAAGCGTTATAGCCCACCATCTAGGGAGGAGGCACACCATGGCCATGGCCTTGCAGGTTCTCGAGATGAGCACTCCTATAGAAGATACGGTTGTTTAAAAGTGTTCTCTTTTTTATCCAATAGCATACTGCAGCTGTTAACTTGGACACAGTTAATTCCGTGTTTTTTAATGTAGTGATCTGATGGCTGTGGGAGCAGTCCTGGTAGAGATTATTCTGATTGTCGAACTGGAGGCTCTTACGGACTTTTATAGAGAGCTATGCTAAGTGTCCAGGTATACTCTGTGTAAGTGACAGGATTGGACTTAATAGGCTCACCGTGCACGCATCCAGGCCCTGGCTGTGCTGAGTGGGCTCACACTGCACTCATGAGCAGGCGCTGGTGATGTGAGCATGTGGTACAGAAAGCACCTGTCCAGGCCCCACCTACTGTCCTTGCCTCTGAGGCTTCCTGGGCATCCCTTTGTCCTGTGTACCTCCTCGTGTCCAATCACAGTTCTCCAGGGCAGAATTTGCTTGCTGAGTGCCATCCCAGGGCCTTTCCCCTTCCACCCCCTGCCCCCTTCCTCACCTGTGCCCTGCTAAAGGAAACAGAGGCATGTGCCTTGGGAAGTTATACATCCTAGGGCTGTGGTGGGTAAACTGAGGCTCACGAGTTACATGCGGCTCTTTGGCCCCTTGAGTGTGGCTCTTCCACAAAATACCACGGCCTGGGCGAGTCTATTTGAAGAAGTGGTGTTAGAAGAAGTTTAAGTTTAAAAAAGTTGGCTCTCAAAAGAAATTTCACTGGTTGTACTGTTGATATTTGGATCTGTTGACTAATGAGTTTGCCGACCACTGTCCTAGGGTATGGGATATCTGAAGCCCAAGATGTATGCCTTGATCTGTATGAAGGACTGTGGCTCTTCAGAGGCGGGGAAGGGGGGGGGGCAGGTGGTGGAGGAGGAGGAGAGGGTGGCTGTGGGCTCCAATCTCAGAGAAAGGGCTTCATTCTTTCTATCAGTAGGTCATTCCCCTGCAATCTGAAAACCCTTTCTTATGCAAACATGGTTTTTCCTAATCTCCTTCTCTCTATTTCAGCTCCCTACCATGGGTTTTCAGAGGGATATAACAAGAGAACATTTAAGAAAGGGAGACATCTTTCCAAACAGCTGCTTACTAAATAAAAGAAGGTCCCCATCACCCAAGACACCCATGCAGGTCACCAATAAAATCTGGTTATTTGTGGATCGCCAGGTTCCAACAGTGCCTTCCTAATGCATCACAGACACCTGTGTCTCCTCTGAGGCTGGCGAGGTGCACAGGACTAAGTCTCGCTGGCTCCTATGAGAGTGCCAGTGAGAAACTGTCTCTCCTCCTGGGCAACACATGGAAGCACTGGGTTGGTCACCCAGACAGTATTTGTACAAACAGTTCCCAGTCAGTGGCTGGTGCATTTACAGCCCTGCTTTCAAAAGAGGAGTGGGATGGTGCCCATATCATGAGTTCTACTGAAGCGGGATCAAGGCTGAGTGTGCACACCAGGTGCAGTCCTTGCCAGCACCCCCCGCCCCCATGGGATCCTCTGCTTCTTCCTCACACTCCAAAATCTTCCTCCAAAGCTGAGTGTGAAACTGGAATGGAGAAAGGCAGGCCAGTCCCCAACTTTAACAAAAGCCAAGTTCTGTCCAAGTGCTTGTCTCCTTTGGGAGTGGGTTTCCGTTTCACCCTAGCTTGACATGAAAAGAAGCTTTGCTGTGTTGAGGTTTCCCTCTCCCCCAGAAAGTTCTGATTGGCCTATGTGGTTGGCTGTGTTGACACAGTTTTGACCTTTTCCCTTTCCCAAGGACAAACCATGCAGGATGCTGCAGTGTGCACTGGCCTCCATACACCCAGCCTTTAGAGCACCCTCCCTGGCATGTAACGCCACACTCCTGCTCAGTTCCTTGCAAACCTGCCCCACACAGCGAGGGTAGCTCTGCCTATGTGCTTTCACATTCACAGGACAGGGCCCTTGGCTTCTGGTGAGCAGTGCAGCCATCTTGAAAACGTCACCTGTCTTCTGTCTGACAATGGCATGTCTATGCGACTGACTACCCAGGCCCAGGGAGTTGAGAGCCTACCAAGGGTCAGGAGCTAACATCAGGCCCCTGCACTCCTATAGTGTACATTGTCCCTGGCCCCTGGCCATCCTAAAACACTCGTTATCTGAAGTCAGCCGCCCTTCCCTCCTCTTCCCAGGCAACACCCTGAAAGAAGGGAACAGCACCCGAAGGCCTTCTGAGGACTCGTGTCTCCTCTTCTGTGGCCCTGCCTCTTTCCAGGAAAGTCCAAATGCAGGAGAGAATGCTCCCAAAACCCCCTGTGAGGACTTCTGCTCAATACCATTACATGATCCTGCTCCCAACAGCACAGAGACAGCAACACCTGGCAAGCTTCTTTATGGTTCTTTCATGCTTTGGCCTTCTCACTAGAATTCTTGTTTCACTATGTATGTCCTTGACCCTCTCATTAAAATCCTTGAACAACCTTATAACCATTGTTTTGAACTCTGTATGCAGTAGTTGGCTTGCTTACATTTCTTTCTTTGTCTCTAAATCTTGGCTGCTTCCCTCGTTTGTTTCTATGCACTACATAGATTTTCTGTGTCTCCTAATTAGATAGAGTGTCCTTGTGTCGTTGCTGTTCTATAGGACTCAGTGACTCAGCCTCCCAAGTTACCTGAGCTGGGCCCTCTGGGTGTACCTGTGTGTACTGTGGGCTCAGTCTTGTTGTAGTTGAGCCTTGATTGCTGTTGGCATCAGTGAATGGAACTAATGTCCAAACAAATTGATGGTGCGGACCAGCTGCAACCACAATGGGAGAGGTGCTGTGCATGAGATACTCCTATGGAGAAGGACTTGCTTCTGTGGGCTTTTGTGCTCACTGAGTCTGCCCCTGGAGTGTGTTGCTTGAGGGTATGTAGAGTTGTAACCTGGTATGCTTTGAAGCTGTCTAGGAGGTGCCCTGGCTCCAGGGCCTCCCAGGAGGTGCAAAGTCAGCCACTTCCTGGGGCTACTCAGCAGGTGCTAGGGAGCTGTATGCAGATGGCTGCTGTTTTTATTGGGCTTGGAAATGCCCAGGAGAGACCCAGCCATGAAGCAGGGCATATTGCTGCTAGCGCTGGACTTGGGCTGTTGTTAACATTGTGGGGCACGCTGACCAGAGCTGCTGCTTGTTGGAGAGGTTTTAGAAAAGTCTGAAGCCTGAGCCAGGTCAGGACATTCATGTGGAAAAGCTGCTGCAAACAGCTTGGCTGGAGCTGCCAATTAGATGCGGTGGGGTGTCAGGAAACCACCAATTTAGAGGAAAAAAATGGGGCCACACTGAACTTGTAGAAACTCAGGTATGACTGCTAGCAGCTCTATGAAGAGGAAGTTCCTAGCACAGGATCAATGACCCCTGTGAGCAAACTCATTGGGGAACAGACCCCTAGTTTCTGCCCCAATGCCAGCCAATCCAGTTCCTCCTTGCCTGTCTGTGGATCCCCCAAAGCTACCTTAAGGGCAATGCTGGGTTTCCAGTATCTTCCATGTCACTCAGCCACCATCCCCCCTGGTTTTCACAGTTCAAAGTTACAGGGACTTCCCTTCTCAGCTGTGGAACCCTGGGCTGGGGGTTTCTAGTGTGGGTCTGGACCCCTTTGTTCTCATGGGAGGCCTCTGCAGGTGAGAAATCCATCCTGATTGAAAAATCACAGCACATGTAGGTGTGGGGCCAGTCAGTTCCTCTCTTCTGGCCTCCTAACCATCCTGATGTCCTTTCTTCTTTACTTCTCTAGTTGTGGGACTTGCATTCAGCCTCATTTCAGCAGCTCTGAATGATGGTTGTTCTGTGTTGTATATATCATTGTGATGTGGTTGTGGGAGGTGAGGAGTACTGGTGTTTACCTGTGCCACTATCTTGGTTCTGCTCCCTCTAACTTTTATTTTATTGTGGAATTTTCAACATGCCCAAATTTTCTTTCCGGATGAATAAAACTTTATTTTTAAGAATCAATAAGCAAATGTAATCTGAATAGTTCAGTATGAATCAACACTTTAAACCTGTATACATTTCTTGGCCCCAAAGTGGAACATTCTAACATCCTATACAATAAAGAGGTTATATGCAAATTGACCATCATGCCCTCATAAGATGGATGCCTATGACCATGTCAGCTGAGGAGTTAGTGAGGGAACAACCAAATGACTGAACACAAAGGCTGCGTGGGGCGACCATGCCGGCAGGTAGTTAGTGAGGGACGACCAAACTACTGACAAGCAGGCTGCGTGGGGCAACCAGGCCGGCAAGGGGGTTAGTGAGGGACGACCAAATGACTGAAGAAGGTTGCGTGGGACGACCAGGCCAGCAGGGGCATTAGTGAGGGATGACCAAACGACTGAACAAACACACTGCATGGGGCAACTAGGCTGGCAGGGGAGGCAGTTTGGGGTGACCAGGCTAGCAGGGGGGCAGTTAGGAGTGACCAGGCCGGCATAGGGGCCAGTTGGGGGCAACCAGGCTGGTGAAGGGGGGCAGTTGGGGGTGACCTGGCCAGCAGTGGGGGACAGTTAGAGACGATCAGGCCGGCATGCAGAGGCAGTTAGGGGCAATCAGGCAGGCAGGCAGGTGAGCGATTAGGAGCCAGTGGTCCAGAATTGTGAGAGGGATGTCGGACTGCTGGTTTAGGCACGATCCCCGGGATCGGACATCCCCCGAGGGGTCCCGTATTGGAGAGGCTGAAGGCTGGGCTGAGGCACCACCCCACCCCCATGCATGAATTTTTTGCACCGGGCCTCTAGTACAGAATAATGTTTTTGCCCCTTTTTTGCTATGGGAGATTTTTTTGCCCATTGATTTGGTAAAAAAAGATCTAATCATTGCAAGTAAGGCTACCTCACCTCCAGCAGGGAAGGGAGATACTGGGGAGAAAGGTACCATGGGCTATTGAAAGAAGATATCTCTGAAAGATTTTTTTTTTTAATTTTTATTTATTAAGTTGATTGGGGTGACATTGATCAACATGATCAAGGTTTCAGGTGTGGATTTCTATGTTACATGAACTGTATATTGCACCATGTGCCCACCACCCAAGTCAAATCTTCTCCTGTCACCTTATATTAGGATCCCTTTTTTCCCCCATCCCCTTTCCTCTGGCAACCACCATGCTGCTGTTTGTGTCCAGGAGTTTCAGTTTTATATCCCACATATGAGTGAAATCATATGGTTCTTAGCTTTTTCTATCTGACTTATTTCACTTAGCATAATGTTCTCAAGGTCCTTCCATATTGTTGCAAATGGTACTATTTCATCCTTTCTTATGTAGATATTTAAGAATAAGAAATTTTTGCTTTGCACAAGAACCTTTGCTAACAGTTTAGTAGAAACTATCAGGGGAAATACCAACTTATAAAGAAGACCATAGGTTTAAGAAGAGGGGTTCACTGTGTGAGACAGGGGTCTTTACAAAATATCGAATCATTGATAGAAGTATCACTGTCACTATGGTTGACTTGTTCCTCCAGCTGGTATGGCCAATCTTTCCCATTTGACACAGCTTGTCTCACATGCAGATGACTCCATACTGGAAGTTAGTTTGTACAGGGGAAGACTTTGTTTGGAGTACAGAAGTATGAATCCTTGACTACTTCTATTACAAAAGAATGAGAAGCAAAATATAGGACAGAGCATTTGAGTCAGACAGACTAGCTCTTCCATTCGCTTAACTTCCTATAAAATTGTAAAGGCAATATCTACTTACTACATTGATGTAAGAATTAACAAAAGATTTATTGGATGCACTTTATAGCAAAAAGTGTAAGGTATATACTAGTATAGCATCAAGGTATCAATAATTGTTAAATGGTATAATTCTTTGCTTGATTATTAGATGGTGGCACTAAAGGCAACTTTTTACTGTTTTCTTTTTGTTGTCCTCTTTTTTATTTTTATTTACAACGAACATGTTCTAATATTATAATGAGGAGGAGTATCATCACATACCATCTACACTAATAAAAGAGTAAAATGCTAATTGACCGTACCTTCGCTACACCCACAGCCAATCAGGAGTGATATGCAAATTAACCCAGCAAAGATGGCTAGTAAATTTGCATATGCAGGCAGTGGATGCAGAGGCCCTATGTGGCCTATGGAGTTGGAGACATGGGCAGGCAGCGGGGGGGCAGCGCCTGAAACCACCAGTGGATCCAAGCTGAGATCGAGACCCGGGCAGGCAGCATAAGGCGGCTTGGACCCGAGCAGTCAGCATTGCCACCTGCCCGTGTCCAAGCCACTACACCACCTGCCCGGGTCAAAGCCACCCTGCAACTGCAGGGCAAAGAACCGTGGTCCAAGCTGCCCCGTGATCATGGGGCGAGCAGGGCAGGACGAGCTGCCCTGCGATCATGGGGCGAAGAGCCCAGGTCAAAGTCGACCCTTGATCACGGGGCGAAGAGCCCAGGTCCAAGCCACCCCGTGATCATGTTGCAAAGAGCCTGGGTCCAAGCCACCCCGTGATCATGGGGTGAGCAGGCCAAGCTGAGCCGCCCAGTGATCATGGGGTGAAGAGCCCGGGTCCAAGCCGCCCCATGATCATACAGAGAAGAGCCCGGGTCCAAGCCTCCCCGTAATTACAGGGCGAAGAGCCCGGGTCCAAGCTGCCTGATAATTCATGGGGCGAGAAGGCCAAGCTAAGCTGCCCAGTGATCATGGGGCGAAAACCCCGGGTTCAAGCCGCCACGTGATCACAGGGCGAAGAGCCTGAGTCCAAGCTGCACTGTGATTGTGGGGCGAAGAGCCCGGGTCCAAGCCGCCTCGCAATAACGGGGCGAACAGGCCAAGCTCAGCCACCCCTTGAACATGGGGTGAAGAGCCTGGGTCCAAGCCGCCCTGTGATCATGGGGCGAAGAGCCTGGGTCCAAGCCGCCATGTGATCCCGGTGCAAACAGGCCAAACCAAGCTGACCCATGATCATGGGGATAACAGAACAGGCCAGGCCCAGCTGACCTGTGATCATTGGGTGAACAGGTCAGACTGAGCTTATCCCCATGATCATGGGGAGAGAACAGGCCAGGCCAAGCCTACCTGTGATCATGGGGTGAACAGGCTAGGCAGAGCCTGGCCAAGCTGCCCTGCAATCCCAGGTGAAGATGCCACTTTGCTGCCCAGCCTGCGTTATGTACCTGTTCCCCTCTAGCCTGTACCATGGGAAGACTCCCTCTCCCCAGAGTTAGGAGCACAAGCCCAGGTCTACATAGCGGCCTGGTCCTGAGTGCAGGGGTGAGTTCCTGCAGGCTGGGTTTTGATCCTTATGCATTAGCAGTAGGAGACCAGTGCCTTTGTTATTGCTGTGTGTCCGGGATTTAATTGGATGAATGCCCAGAAGTCCAGGTGGCCAGCTTAGCAAAATCTTTTAGGAGGAGAATTCTGTCTGGGTTTCCTCAATTTCCCTCAGCCCCTACTCACCCCTCTGTAAAGGTGCAGAACAAGTGAGGCCCTTAAATAAAAATCAGCTGCTTCATGAGTATGGCACCCCTTCCTATTTTAAAGGAAGCTGAGTTCCATGTGTACTATGCTATGATATCTGAGGCACAGGACAAGGGAGGCCCTAAGTGTATTATGCTTTGATATTTGCATCATTCTTTATTGTTCAACATAATTTATTTCTGTACGTGTCAATTTTGTAGAAGTTAAATTACTAGAATAATACATATTGCTATAAAATATTACTAGAAGATCAAATGATCAGGTGACATTTATTGTTATTTTCTATAAATGAACACAATCTCTGGTATGCTAAAGTTATAGGTATTACAGAAATATTCAGATAGACCGACCTACAGGCTTGATTACAAGTGAGGCTTACTATCACAACCCAATTTATTGCTTGAAAAAGAGCAGGGAGCCAACTAGAAACTGAACCAAATGTAAGCCCTTGAAGGGAAAATGTAAATTGTATAAGCTTTTCTATTACAAGAGTAAGAAAAATATATTCAGATATAAGAATGAAACCACATTGCATCCACTCTAAGTAGCTGCTAAAGAAAAAGAATGGTATACTATGAAAATACTTAATACAGATTGTAAAGACATTTGTTCAAAGAGGATTTCCTAGAGTAGGTGATATTTCAGGTAGTTTTTTTTTTTTTTTTTTTTTTTTTTTTTTTTAATGTGAAGAGGTTAGATAGATAAGAAAAAGGTGAAGGGGTCCCAAATTGCAGAGGGTGCAGACAGAGCTTGGGGAACCCCCCCTCCGTGCATGAGTTTCATGCACAGGGCTTCTAGTCCTATGTAATGAAAGAGAAATATGCAAATTGACCATACCTCTGCTACACACACAAGCTACGCCCACAAGCTATGCCCACCAGCCAATCAGGAGCAAATATGCAAATAAACCCAACCAAGATGGCTATGGCCACAGAGAGCAGGAGGGAGGCTTGGGTTTCCATGGCAATGGAGGAAGCAAACCTTTCCAACTGTCCTTGCTGGCCTAGGCCTCCACTCAAGGCTACAAAGTTTCAATTGTAGTAGATAAATCCAAACAGAAATGGCTGCAGCCATGGAGCTGAAAGAGCAGGAGGCTAGGGTTGCCCCCGTGATAGAGGAAGCCCAGCTTCTGCAGCCCTGTCTGGCCTAGGCCTACACTCCAGGCTACAAAGTTTCAATAATTGAAGGTAAACAAATCCCAACAGAAATGATTGCTGCCATAGAGCGAGCAGAAGGCTTGGCTCCACTCCAGGCTACAAAGTTTCAATTGTAGAAGATAAGTAATTTCCAGATACCAGGGCCTGCTTGGGTTACCGGGGGGAGAGGGGGAGGGGCGTGGTCAGCCTGAAAACCACCACAGGCCCCTCTCCCACTCCCTGGCCGCCCCATGTCCCAAGGGAACCCCCAACCTGATCTGGGACCCCTTCAGGGCAAACCAGCTTGCCCCCACGCATGCACCAGGCTTCTCTCCTATATAATAAAAGAGTAATATGCAGATTGACCATCACTCCAACATACAAGATGGCTGTCCCATTTGGTCAAAGATCCTGCCCCCATGTGAACACAAGATGGCCACCACAAGATGGCCAGCAGGGGAGGGCATTGGGAGGGACAAGGCCTGCAAGGGAGGGTAGTTGGGGGCGATCAAGCCTGAAGGGGAGTGCAGTTAGGGGTGACCAGGCCAGCAGAGGAGGGAAGTTGGGGGTGACTGGGCCTGCAGGGAAGGGCAGTTGGGGGGTCCCAGGCCTGTAGCGGAGGGCAGATATGAGTGACCAGGCCTGCAGGGGACGGCAGTTAGGTGTGACCAGGCTGGCAGGGGAGGGCAGATAGGGGCAAACAGGCTGGCAGGAGAGCAGTTAGGCATCAATCAGGCTGTCAGGCGTGTGGTTAGGGGGAGATCAGGCTGGCAGGCAGAAGCGGTTATGGGCAATCAGGAAGGCAGGCAGGAGAGCAGTTGGGAGCCAGCAGTCCTGGCTTGTGAGAGGGATGTCCCAGATTGGAGAGGGTGCAGGCTGGGCTGAGGGACATCCGCCCCCCTCTGGTGCACAAATTTTGTGCACTGGGCCTCTAGTATGATCAATAAAAATGAATTCTGCAGAAAACTCTTGAAGAGGACACAGATATTGAAAATGGTAACCTAAAATAAATTTAGGCTGAAGTACATGCCGTTTCCCTAAGGTGATAATGATTGTTTGGCACATCACTTATCGCATTAAATTTTATAACTTCAATAATTCTTTAACATTATCAAATCAGTTTCATGTGCAGTTTTTCTACACTTTGGAAATTACTGTGTTTCACTCATATAGTTCTTAGTGATATGTTTCATTAATTCTTTAAATTTTTAAACATTTTTAACTCACTGTTAGGCAATCTTTTTACTTTTATTAAATTCATGGTTATGACATTGTAAATACCTTTACCTAGCTTTCAGGTGTACAATTCTAAAATATATCATCTGTACATTGTATTTTGTACACCACCCCAAATGAAATCTCCTTTCATCGTGTATTTTAGAACATTACCTAAGTGTTCTCCACCTGAGGGATGCCATCTTCCTCCTCCCCTTTCTCCTCTTCCACATTCCAGACTTCTTGTATCACCTCTGTTTCTTGAAGGAAGTTGTGACCTCCATGCACACCTCTTTCACAAGATGGTTGCTTGGCTTGAACTCCTTTCATTGTTTTTCCACCCACACATTAAAATGGTTACGCATTAAATCCACAAAATTGCAGCACATTTAAATGGCACAAGTGTACAACTTTTATGAATCTCTTTATCATGGCAACCAAAACAAAATTGAACATAATTTTTTAAAAAATTTCCCAAACCAAAAAATGTCTTCAAAAAGTAGTTAGACCTTCATCGTGTTAACTTTATGGAACACTTACCACTCACTGCGTTCCATTAACTCCGATAACACAAAACCATATATGCTGATTATTAAAAGTTATTCAAATGCCCTCTAGAAATAAACAAAGTTTAACATGTCTCATATACCATGAGAAATTACATTCATTACTTTCCCTTACTTTATTTTTGCATTGCCAGCTTTTATGTCTTTTAAAGTGTACCCAGATGATATAGAAATATTACTACTTTGGCAATTAATTATCCATTCAATCATTCAAAGTGATTGTTTATTTTACTCATCCTCTGTATTATTTTTATCATTCCTTCAGTTAAAGTGATTGAAGTAAAAATTCTCAGTATGAATCCCCATCTTTACTTCCTTTTTCTTTTTTTTAAATATATTTTATTGATTTTTTACAGAGAGGAAGAGAGAGGGATAGAGATTTAGAAACATCGATGAGAGAGAAACATCGGTCAGCTGCCTCTTGCACACCCCCTACTGGGGATGTGCCCGCAACCAAGATACATGCCCTTGACTGGAATCGAACCTGGGACCCTTGAATCCGCAGGCTGATGCTCTATCCACTGAGCCAAACCGGTTTCGGCCATGTCTTTACTTTCATAATTTTAAAGTATTTCATCTCTTCTATTTTTAAATAGAATCCTTACTTAATCTTGAATATGTTTACATCTCTCAGCTGTTTTTATTTAAATGTGCCCATGAATATATCTTTTGTCAATATAGCACTTTGGTTATCATAAGTGCTTAAATTCTTTGATGTCCCAAAGTCAAATTGGTTGTGTAAACATAACTCAGGGGATAGTAATTGACCCACATAAACAATTTTGATAAACAAATTTGGTATTACTTTTGTAAACAAATCCCAATAAGATTTCTGCCACACAGGGGCCCTGACACAAAGCGAAAGCCATAAGAGCCCTTTACACCCAATGTCCTGGGTCTAAAATATTTCCTAGAGATCTATGCACCACTGCCTCATTCCCAACACTCAAGATTTAGCTAATAACCCTTGGTTCCCTTGATTTTTTAATGAATAAATGCATTGTCTGCTATCCCTACTAATTTTATCTAAATTACCAACCTCATTTTCCTTCTCAACATTCTTGTGCATAATAGTACTTACTTTTCCTTAAACATCTGTTATATGTACCAAAGAAAATCAGTGCCCAATAAAACAGGGGGTTTGTCTTATTCAGAGGCATTACTCAGCACTCAGGAGGCATGCACATAAATGTCTGTTGGAAGAAGAAATTGAAGAATAATGTCTACACAAACTACATTTTGTTGTGCTTAGAAAGTAGAAAAAAAGGAATCACCATCAATTATTCTTCCTAAATCAAACAAATGGATTTCTGAACTCAACAAAGATTATGAGCCAAATCCAACTCTTAGCTACTACAAAACCCTAAAGAAGAGGGTAAATTATAAGGGTCAATATGTAATGAGCGCCTTCAATATACAGAAGTCAAAAGGACATTGAACATTTTAAAAGGACATGAGGAATCACCTCACACCTGTCAGAATGGGTATCATCAACAAATGACAAGTGCTAGCAAGGATGTAGAGAAAAGGGAACCCTAGCACACTGATGGTGGGAATGCAGATTGGTGCAGCCATTATGGAAAACAGTATGGAATATCCTCAGAAAATTGAACACGGATCGCCCATATGACCCTGTCATCATCATCCCAGTTGTGGGAATATATTTTAAGAAACCTGAAACACTCATCAGAAAGAATACATGTCTCCCTATATTCATAGCAGCACAATTTACTATAGCTAAGATTTTTAAAGCACCTAAGTGGCTATGGCAGGGGAGTGGATTAGAAAAACTAACAAACAAACTGTGGTACATTTACACAATGGAAGACTACTCAGCAGAAAAAACAGTACAACTCTCACCATTTGCAAAGCATGGGTGAACCTATAGAGTATTATGCTAAGTGAATAAGCCAGCCAGAGAAAGACACGTATCATATGATCTCACTCATATGTGGAATCTCATAAACAAAAATGGAGCCAGAGATGGAAGCATGGACTGTCTGTAGAACCTCAGAGGGATGGCAGGGGAGGGTGAGTGTGTGGTGGGTGGGAGGTAATCAACCAAATACCTTGTATGAATGCATGCATAACCCACAGAAGCAGACAATGGGGGTGGTGAGGGTTTGGGGCAGGGAGCTGGGGTGGCCTGGAAGGGTCGATAGGGGGAAGGAAATGGACATATGTAATACTTCCAACAATAAAGATTAAAAAAAAATAACACTGCCATGAAAAAAAAAAAGGGAAAGAAAAAAGACATGTTATACTTTGGTCAGGGGACCGGGACTGTGTACACTTCAGGAGGACAGGGGCCTGATGTTACCTCCACACCTATAGGTTCTCAATTCCTTTGACTTGGTAGTCACTCACATTCCAATTTTCTCTACATTTGTCAGGACAGAAGACCTGTGACATATAAGTTGACATCACTGCTAAACCAGAATCCCTGGAACTGGACCCAGAAGTTTGCAACCCTGATCATCATGGTTCACTGCCTGGTGGATAGCTGGGCATGAACTAACCTCTATGCCAAGCTCCATGCAAGTCCCATGCACAAGAATGTTGAGAAGGAAAACGAGGGTGGTAATTTAGGTAAAATTAGTAGGGGCAGCAGACAACACTTTTATTCATTAGAAAATCACGGGAACCAAGGGTTATTAGCTAAATATAAATCCGTGGGGATTCTGATTACCCAGAGACCTGTGGGGAGTCTAGGATTCCAGTTTCTAGCAGAGGTCTTATCTGGGTATCGCAGCTGACTTCCATCTCCTCTAAGTCCCAAGGTGTTCCTACCAAGGTGGGGAAACCATTAGCCGAGGGTGCTGTCAACACCTCTCAGAATGGACTGAGGTCTTCCCAAAGCTGTACCTTGCTTTCAAAGAAGAAAGGCTTTCCCATGGGCCACCCAACTGTGTGTGACATATGCCATTCTGAAGGAAGTAAAAGGATCATGAATTGGATCAGAAGGGATCCAGGGACCTGGTAATGAGCTGGGCAGGGAGGATAGGAGTAGGAGCAGAGCATGGTGCTTGCCATTCACTATATAAGGCCACGAGGGGTCAGCAAGGGCCTGTAGTTGGGAAAGGTTGTTATCCTTTCCTGTTTAAAGTCCCATTAGCTGCTTCCTGAGCCACTCCTAAGTGGGACACAAAGGAAAGTGTGTTAAACGTTTATTGTGTCTGGATAATTCCTTTTCTAGAAGTACCAGTAACATCTCCCAACAGAGGGGGATCAAGAAGGGGTTGAGTCTGCATTCCCACCAGCAGTTTACAAAGGTTCCTTTTTCTCCACATCCTTGTCATTTGTTGATTTGTTGATGGTAGACATTCTGACAGGTGTGAGATGGTACCTCATTGTTGTTTGGATCTGCATCTCTCGGATAATTAGTGACTTTGAGCATGTTTTCATATGTCTCTTGGCCTTCCTTGTCCTCTTTTGAAAAGTATCTATTTAAGTCCATTGTCCATTTTTTGATTGGGTTATCTTCATTTTGTTATGTTGTATGAATTCCCTGTAAATGTTGGAGATTAAACCCTTATCGGAAATAACATTGACAGATATTTTCTCCCATGCAGTGGATTTTCATCTTGTTTTGTTGATGGTCCTTCTGATTTGCAGGGAAAAAAATTTTGATTTAGTGGCATTTGTTTATTTTCTCTTTAGTTTATATTTCCCTAGGAGATATATTGGTGAAGATATTGCTTCGGCATATGTTTGAGATTTTTCTGCCTATGGGTTCATCTAATATTTTATTTTTTCCCACCTTACATTTAAGTCCATTATATTCATTTTGAGTTAATTTTTGTGTATGCTGTAAATTGGTGGTCTAGTTTCATTTTTTTTTGCACGTTTCTGACTAATTTTCCCTACACCATTTATTGAAGTGACTGTCTTGACTCCATTGTATGCTCTTGCCTACTTTGTCAAATATTAGTTGAGCACAGTGGTTTAGGTTGATTTCTGGGTACTCTATTCTATTCCACTGGCCTATATGTCTGTTCTTTTGCCAGTACCTGGCCGTTTTGAGGACAGTGGCTTTTAATACAGCTTGATATCTGGTATTGAGATCCCCCCTATGTTGCTGTTGTTTCTCAGGATTGGTTCAGCTTTCGAGGTCTTTTGTTTTATTCCAGATGAATTTTTTTTAAGGTTCTTTCTAGCTCTGTGAAATATGCCATTGGTATTTTAATGGGGAGAACATTGAATCTATCGTTTGTTTTGGGTAGTATAGACATTTTAATGATGTTGCTTCTACAAATCCATGAACACGGTATGTTCTTCCATCTCTTTATGTTTTCTTCTATCTCTTTTTCCAATGTCCTATAGTTTTCTGAGAAGAGATCTTTTACCTACTTAGTTAAGTTTATTCCTAGGTATCTTAATTTTTTGGTGCGATGGTAAATGGGGTTGTTTTATTAGTCTCTTTTTCTGAACGTTCAATGTTGAATCTAACACCATAGATTTCTTCTTGTTAATTTTGTATCCTGCTACATTGCCAAATTCATTTATTAAGTGTAATATCTTTTTGATGGAGCCTTTAGGGTTTTTTATGTATGGTATTCTGTCATCTGCGAATAATGAAAATTTTACTACTTTTCCAATTTGGAAGCCCTGATTTCTTCTTCTTGTCTGATTGCTGTGGCTACCATTTTCAGTACTATATTGAACAGGAGTGGTGAATGTGGGCATCGCTCTCTTGTTCCTGTTCTTAATGGAAGTTGTTTTAGTTTTTGCCCATTGAGTATCATGTTGGTTGTAGGTTTGTCATATAAGGTTTTTATTATGTTGAGGTAGGATCCCTCTATTCCACTTTGCTGAGCGTTTTTATCAGGAAAGTGTGTTGGATTTCTTTAAATGCTTTTTCTGCATCAATTGATATGATTATGTGATTTTTGTCTCTCACTTTGTTTTAGTGATGTATCACATTTATTGATTTGAAGATATTGTACCAGCCTTGAATTCCTGTAATAAATCCCACTTGGTCATGGTGTATGATCTTTCTAATATAATGCTGGATCCGGGTTGTTAGAATGGAGTTTCCTCAACAACTGAAAATGTAACTCCCACTTGACCCACTGATCCCACTTCTATTAATATATCCCAAGAAACTAGAAACACCAATCAGAAAGTGTATATGCACCCCTATGTTCATAACTGCACAATTTACAATAGCTAGGATTTGGAAACAGCCTATGTGCCCATCGGGAGATGAGTGAATTAGGAAACTGTGGTACATCTGTACACTGGAATACTATGCTGCTGTATAAAGAAAGGATCTCCTACCATTTGCAACTGCATGGATGGAGCTGGAGAGCATTATGCTAAATGAAATGTCAGTCAGAGAAAGATAAATATCACATGATCTCACTCATTTGCAGATTATAATGAACTGCATAAACTGATGAACAGAAACAGATATAGAGACAGAGAAGCATCAATCAGATGCTCAAATCTCAGAGGAAAGGTGGGGGGGAGGGATAAGTGGGAGATATCACCCAAAAGACATATATGCATTCATATACGCATAACCAATGGACAGAGACAGCAAGGGGTGAGGGCATGTATGCGAGGTGGGGCAATGGGGAATATGGACACATATGCAATACCTTAATCAATTAAAAAAGGAGAAAAAAATAAAGAAGGGGTTGAGGGGGCATTACCAATCTCCAGCTCTGCTCTTGGTCCCCAAGAAGGGCAGGAAGTAGATTTCCCATACCCCAGCCAGCCTGGGATGTGGGATGTTCCCACCTTTGTCCCACACAGCAATGGGTGATTGTCCTAGGATTCCTCATCCATCAGCACTGTGACTCCTGCAATAGGAAGGTAAGGACACACCAAGGGGCCTTGATTCCCTCATCTCTGTCATTGGGCTCATTCTGTCCTGACTGAGAAAATTCATGGAATGGGGCGAATGCAGGTTTACAGCTGTGAGTATATGAAACACAGAGTTTAAACCTCAATTATTATTTATTATCTAGTGGCCTCGTGCACCCTCTCCAATCTGGGACTTCTCAGGGGATGTAAGACTGCCTGTTTAGGCCAGATACCCCAGTTGGTCATCCCTCTCACAATCTGGGACCACTGGCTCCTAAAAGCTTACCTGCTAGCCTACCCGATCACCCCCAATTGCCCCCCCCCTTTGCTGGCCTGCTAGCCCTCAACTGCAGCCCCTGCCAGCCTGGTCGCTCCCCCACTGCCTCCCCTGCCAGCCTGCTTCCTCCCAACTGCCCCACCCTGATGACCTGCTGACTTTCAACTGCACCCCCAATGGCCTTCTCACCCCAACTGTCCCCCTCTGCTGGTTAGCTTGCCCCTAACTGCCTCTGCCTTGGCCACGCCACTTTTGTTTTGTCTGGAAGGTTTTCAGGAAGATTTCCTGGTCTAATTAGCATATTACCTTTTCATTAGTATAGATTATTAGTATAGATTATTGTATTCTTTTCCACATGAACAACTGTAAAGCTACTACCCCATCTCCCCCTGGATATATGCCCAGCCTTTCTGCGGAATTTTCTGTCACATGATTATTGATTATTGATTATTGATTATTGAGTCAGGGAAGGCCCATGACTAGAGATCCAGTATAGCTGGTGTTGCCATTCAATTTCAGTGCAAAGGCCTGAGTACCAGGTGAGATGATCATGTAAATTTCAATCTGAGGGCAGGAGAAGGTGAGATGAGATGTCCCCATTCAATCCCTGAGACAAAAGTGGAGGTGAGCTTCTGCTTCCCTGGCCTTTTGTTCTACTCAGACCCTCGTTTGTGTGAACCCAATCTCACATGGAGGGCAATGTGTCTGCTATACTGAGCCAGCCAGTCAAATGCCCGTTGCATCCAGAATCACCCTTACAGACACACCCAGAAATAATATGTAAACTGGGAACCCCGTAGCCCACTCAAGATAACCATAAAATTAATCTTCACCGTGAACATCTATCCTAATTGCCCTGAGAATGAGGACCTTGCAAAGATATGGCACTTTCAGCGGTAAAGCCAGGAAAATTCTAGAAAAATGGGAAGAGTTGGTCACAGTGCAGTTTTTCTGTTGCTTAGGCCTAGACTGATTGAGATTTCCAAACATTTCCTGGCATTGTATATGCACAGCCAAAATACTTATGTGCCAGGTAGAAATGGGATTGGCTCATCGACATATCACAGACACCTTGAGGGTCCATGAAAAAAGGAGGACACACCCTCCCGGAATCACTTCCCTTGTGGAAAATAGGAGCCATTTTGGAAAGAGCCTTGGTGATGGGGAGACAGGCATTGTGCAGAACAGCCTCCAGATTAGGAGTGCATTGCTCTAAGGGAGAGGACATGCTCCATAAAACAGAGTTCCAGCTCCAAATCTTCACTGCTCAGCTTCCTTGGATTTGGTGTAAACATGAGGTATCCCACAAGAACAAGAGCACCTAACTCTGTCCTCCATCCCTCAGCAACACTGACCTCATAAATCAGGAGTTTAGGGGCCGTGCCAGAGATAGAAATGGTACCAGGAGACATAAATGTGCCATTGCTGCTTCCAGCAAGCAGATAATGACAGACTTTAAAGCTGTGCCAGACTCTGAGGGCAGACAGGGCCCAGGACCCTGAAAAGAGCAGAAGCACCCTCGGGTGAGCTAACCTGAGTGAATGGGAATAGTGTGACATGTTTCTTCTCACTCAGGACACACTGAGACCTAGCGACTGGAGCCTACCTCGATGGCCCTGTCCTTCCTCCTGTGGGCATCAACGTGGTTCTTAGCTGAGGGATCGAGGACTTCCTTCCTGAGATATTGGGAGGAAGGTGAGGTCAGTGACTGAATTTTCTATCAAAACAATCCAATCGCTTCTTTACCCAAGAACCAAGGGCAAATTTGGACTCTATCATTTATTCTCAGCCTTTTCCTTGATGCTCCTCAGTTGAAATGAGTCCTTATGTACCCCTTGTCCAAACTGCACAGTGTCTGAGACTCAGGGACTTTTTCTTTGCCACTTCCAGAAGTAGAGATATTGGTATGCAACAGATACAGGATATCACCCTCTATTGCAGACACCAACTCGAGAGAATCTCCTGGTAAACACCTATGAGGACTTCATACAGGTCAGGGGTAAACTAGAGCAAGTTCCCTCCCCAAATTAGGGCAGAGCCACCCCCTGGTGGCCTCCGATGATTCAACCCCAGCACCAGATGAGGCAGCTGAGAGGGAGGTGGCAGACTCTGCTCTGCCCCCTTCTCCTACTCTTTTAAGTCCCATCCAGCTCAGTACAAGGCCCCTTGAAAACTCCTACATGCATCTGAGCTCAGTTACCTTTCTATCCCTCTTCCTCCCACATAGGCAGACACCTGCCATAGGAGGTGAAACAGACCCTCCCATTAGGACAATTGAACTTGTTTCTATGTAGTCTTGGCTGAGGGTTAGTGCTCCTGAGGTAGTGCTTGGCCTTGCTTGAGGAGACATTGGATAGTGAGTAAAATCAATTGCAGTAGGAGAAGTGGGTGAAAAAAAGGACCAAGGAAAGACAGAGAGATGTCCCACAATGTTGTAGGTCACAATACCCATAAAGGAGAGAGTTCAGTGGAATTGATGGCCACTGAGAGGAAAGCAGGAAGTGGGGTTTCTGTGTTTCAGATTCTGAGAGGTGACAGGTCTGACTTGGCAAGGAGCCCTACCCCCAATCTGGTCCTAAGAGTGTGGCAGGATGTCACATGGGACACACAGTGTTCTTCACCATGCCCCTTACATGGTCCACTGAGAATCCTCATCTCAGAGCTGTGTGACTTCTGGAGGAAAAATCTGCCACATGCACAGAGAGATGGTTGGCCTGGTGTATTCTTCTGGAAAGAGTTGGATTTGGAGAACAGACAAGTCAGGACCGGCTGGTCCTGGCCAGAGTGATATGGCACTGTACTCACGAATGACTGGACGTTCTATGGATCAAAATACTCCAACAGAGCTAAGGCA
Source organism: Cnephaeus nilssonii (assembly GCF_951640355.1). Classification (NCBI taxonomy): domain Eukaryota; kingdom Metazoa; phylum Chordata; class Mammalia; order Chiroptera; family Vespertilionidae; genus Cnephaeus; species Cnephaeus nilssonii. The sequence continues at coordinate 9,501,842 of NC_137096.1, read as the reverse complement.
CAAAGTTAGTGCCCTTGTGCTTACCACAGCACAGGCGTTCTGAAAAGAAAAGGGCGGTGCCACTCTGGCCAAGGGAGGACAGACATCTATGGTGGAGTAGAGCAGAGTAAATGGAACGTGGTTGGCAGTGAAAATTTTCTATGATATCATGGTTTCAGTGTGGGTGCCTAACCATGTATGTGCTCCATTAAGTCAGTTTCCACAAGACTGTCTTTAGTGTGAGATAACAGTGAAATGGTAATAATCCCTGACCTGTTCAGAAATCCACCAGCCGGACCAGTGGTTCAAGTAGACTGGACCCTCATCTCATGGGAAAACCGTGGCGAGGTCCAGGCACATTCCAGTTATCCTCATCCTTCCTGCAGGAAGCAGACCTCTGACCTCCACTACATTCCACCTTGTCCTCGTTCCTCCTTCCTTGTTCTGTCAGGACCATAAGGGCTAAGAGGCCGTGCTGCAGGAGTCCCCAATATCATTTAACACCATCCTCTACCCGTGTGCCCACATGATAATGCATGGCATAGAAATGCTAAACATGATGGCTGCCATAGTAGACAAAGGGACCACTTGCAAAAATGATTAATAACCAATAGAGCCAAGCAAACACATTAAAATTCATTAATATTTATTCCCAAGTCATACCTTCAGGTCAAATGAACACAATAATTTCCTTTCAGAATCCCAATTAGGAAGAAAGGTTAAATATCCAGAAATGGTACATTATAGAGAGAGAGGCACATGACACAAAGGTTCTGTGACACATGGAAGGTCATTGCGCTGTGGTGCTGAGTCCCTGACTGCAGCTGACTGGAGAACGTTGCTGGTACATTGGCCATAGTGACGCCTAAAACACCTCTAATCTCTTCCATCAAAAATGACCCTCCTTCCACATCCAATAAAAGTGTAACAGGTGTCCAATGGTGTTACTTGAGAAATGCAGGAGCCCTGGCTACCTTTTGAGACTCCAAAAACCTAGGGAACAGAGTGTGCTTGTTGTTCCAGCAAGGTCTCCTCAGAGAGACCCTGATCACTCAACATATTGCTCCTGGTTCTCATTGTAATAGCCCCTCTTGTGAAATAGTGACTGCCCTCTCAAAAGGAAGTGGTGGTCCCACCTTTGAGGAGAAACACTAGAAGGGCAATGGCGGCTTCCACAGTCCTATGCACATGGAAATAATGTGCAACCTACGGGCCTTGCTTTTACAGTCAGGGGGCATAAAATATCTCAGATGCCATGGTGGGGGGTCAGCAGTGCCATTTTATCTCTGCTTCCTACTGGTGTCCATCACAGGGACATTGCCACTCACATACACACACACACACACAGACCCACACACACTCTACAGGCAGGCTTATGCTATGACCAGCATTACACAGACAGGGGGCTGGTGCTCAGGACCTTATCCTGAGTCTCCAATAGCATGGATCCTTCCCCACCGTGCTGTGACCCAACTGGGGAGGGGTCCACTTGTGTCACTGTTACAGCCGTGGACAATTAAAGCAGGAAGTTACTGATTCTTCACAGGGAAAGAAAGCAGTACCTGGAAAAATGTCACCAAGTGACTTAAATAGAGAAAATTATAGCAAAGACTCAACTTCCAGGTAGGGTGACCATCCATGTCATTTTTAAGACCTGCCATCTGCAGGGCTGGAACTGGGAGATGGTTTACAGCCTTTGGATAATGAGATCACGCACCAGGACTTTAGGCACCTTGGCCCAGCTTTGTTCAACACTCCAAGGCATCTTGGCTTGATAGTTAGGTGAACTTGTACTCTTTGATTAACTTTAACTGGGATTATTGCTGGAAATGTGTTGCAGCATCACAGAAATCTTTGGGGACCCCTGAGGAATGGGCCACCTCCCACAGCTTCTGGAAGAACCAAGCAGCCATTTGGAAAGGTCCCTCAGTAATGGGATGAACGTTCCCATGCAGGGCTGCTTCCAGGAGCATCCTTCAGGTAATAATACTGATGGAAAATAAAAATGTAATAATTAAAAAGGTAAAATCAAGTGAAGAAAAAAGAAAAAAAAATAGTTTCTTAATTAAAAGATGAAAAAAATAAAAATGTGCAGTAGTGAAGGTCATTCACTTCCTCTACTCTTCCGTTTGGCACGCCTGTTTCCTAGTCAGGACAGTGTTGAAGTTCCCTGAGTTCCACTGCTCCTCCATGTTGTAAGCCAGTCCTGAGTTTTAAGCAGGCAGTAGATGTCTTTTTCTTGTATTCCTTTATTTGTGTTTACACAAGAGTCTATTTGTGATTCAACCCCTGGGTGGCAGGGTTTCTGGATTGACCTCCAGGTCTATAGGTTCTCTCTAGCTGGTGTTTAGATTTTGTTTTCCCTGTGGCACTTAATACTTGGTTTGTGGGAGTGGGTTGCCCCAGAGCTGTTTCTCTGATGGTTATTCCCCCTCTGATCCCCAGGTTCCAGAAAAACAACTTTCCCCTGCAGTCTCTTTGGGTGTCCCCAATTGGGTGAACCTATGTATTGGGCTTAGTAATCAGAAGCAAGGACTTAAAGAGAAAAAGAAAAAAGAGCCAGAGTAAGTGTGCAAACTCCAGTGCTGCGCTCAAGTCTGTGCAGTATTTTTTCCTCTTGGGTCTAAGCAGCTGGCACACTTTTGAAATTTTTAGGCTGTCCTTTTGAGTAGAGATCAAAATGGGTTGCTTTTAAGAGTTCCCTTCTTTTAGCAGCTCTGAGGACCCCCTTCCACATTCAGGGATCATGCCAGCCCCAAGGGCCACAAATTTTTCTAGGCACAGATTTCCCCAGGTTCTCCAGCTCCCACTGTGCACGAGGTTCTCTCTCCTGCCGGGACAATGAACCTCACCTTATCCCAGGCTAAATCTGACCTTTGTGTGAGGGAGTGTAGAGCTCCTTTGAATCCATGTGCTTGCGCCAATTGGGGACCTGTATTCTCAGGTTCACAGCTGTAAGGTGGGTGCCATATTTGTAGAATCCCCAGGCTTTCACGCTTCCATTAACATCCACTTTCCCCTTCAAGATGGCATGGTCTCCGCATCTGAGCTGGTCACTCTGGGAGGGAACCCAGCAGCAGAGGGGACTGCCCATTCAGGGAAGCCCTGTCCAGCATTCCCCCACAGTCTCCTGAAGTATAGCTGTCCTTCAACTCACCAACAAACACTCCCCGTGGGACCACACACTCTCCCTTTGTTTTCTCACTCACATACTATCTTGCAGTCTGCCTTTCTGTCAGCAGCCATCTTCTGTCTCTCCTTCAGCATCTTGTAGTCTTCTGAGTAGTGGTCTTTTAACTCCTTAGTTAAGTTTATTCCTAGGGGTCTTAATTTTTTGATGCAATGTTAAATGGGATTTTTTTTCTAAATCTCGCTTCTGTAAGTTTACTATTGGTGTATAAAAATGTCATAGATTCCATGGCATTAATTTTGTACCCTGCTACATTGCCAAATTCATTTATTAAGTCTAATAATTATTGATGGATTATTCAGGGTTTTCTATGTACAGTATCATGTCATCTGCAAATAATGACAATTTTTACTTACTTTTTTTTCCAATTTGGGTGCCATTTATTTCTTCTTCTTTCATGATCACTTCTACTTCTGTGTGGAACAGGAGTGATGAAAGCAGCATCCCTGTTTTGTTCCTATTCTTAAGGGAAATGGTTTTAGTTATTAGAATTGAGTAAGATGTTGCCATAGATTTGTCATATAAGGCAGTTATTATGATCATTCTAGTCACACTTTGCTGGTCGTGTTTCTCAGGAAAGGGTGTTGGGCCTAGTCAAATGCATTTTCTGCATTGATTGATGTGATTATGTGATTTTTGTCTCTCAGTTTGTTCATGCGATGTATCACATTTATTGACTTGTGGATATTGAACATGCCTTGCATCCCTGGAATAAATCCCACTTGTTCATGGTGTATGATCTTTCTGATGTAATGCTGGATACGTTTTGCTGGAATTGTGTTGTGGATTTCAACATCTATGTTCATCCGGGATATAGGCCTGTAATTCTTTTTCTTTGTGGTGTCTTTATGTGGTTTTGGTATTACGGTAATGCTGGCTTTATAGAAAGATCTTAGAAGTATGCATCTCTCTTGAATTTTTTGGAATAGACTGAGAAGCATTGATTTTAGTTCTTCTTTGATGTTTGCTAAAACTCCACTGTGAAGCCATCTGGTCCAGAGATTTGTTTGCTAGAAGCTTTTTGATTACTGTTTCAACTTCATCAGTAGTTAGCAGCCTATTGATTTATTTTTTTTTAATCTTCCTGATTGAGTTTTGAAGCTTATATTTTTCTAGGAATGTGTCCATTCCATTGAATATGTCCAGTTTGGTGGATGCATGTCTGCTCAAAGGCTGGCTTAAGAGAGCTGAATGTGGAAAAGCCCATGCATGGGGACTGATCCCCAGGGCCTGTGAAGGTCCAGAGAGGCAGGGCTTGCTCTGGAACCCAGGAAGGGTATCCTCCAGCCTCCTGAGTGCCTCTCTGGATCCAGGAAAGCAGCTGGGATGTTGTTTTTCCTTCTGCACATTGTAGCATGTCATGTTCTCCAAAACAGCTCAGATGAATTGGGGGGAACTCTTGATTTCTGTCAACAGTGGGGGTCCCCAGCATCAGGCTCATGAGAGGTTGACTGACATTCCAGGTATGCATAAAGAGGGCTCCCAACCTTGGGAGCACATTCTAAGGACCACCCTCCCACTCAAAAAAAAATGTCAGAAGGGCATATGTCTTGGTATCCCACTAGGAATCATATGCTCAAAGGCTGCTGTGGGCTGGACATAAGTGAGGGCCATCATGAGGGCAGGTGGCAGGTGACCAGAATGTGGTAAAAACATCCCCCAGATTCATGTATGGGTGCTGGGAGTCGGCGGGGCCTGTCCAATACTGGGCAGGAAGGACAACCCTTGATGCAGATGTGCTCCTGCCTCCAGTGCCACAGCTCATACCCTGGGAAAGCAGGCTCTGCATTGGGGTGGGAAGAGGAGTGGTTCTTGATCAGGAAGAAGGCATGTTCTGCTGAGACTTTGTTTCTAGGTCACTCTAAGTGGTCCCCCCTGCCTCCTTGTATCTCCTGGTCACTGGTATCTCATAGAAGCTGCCTGAACTTGAACTCTTACAATTTTCCTGATTCTGCCTGGTGCATGCAATGTCAGTGTTAAAGAGAAATACAGACCCCAGGTGGCACTACTTGTCCTGAAAGCCCAGGATACAAGTCTAGATTAACTTCCTAAACTCATTACAGTTTGAATCTCTTCCAGAAATCTAATCAACCAGTATGAAATTTTCTGGTGAACACCACTGTGGTATTCTGTCACATGGTCCCTTTCCCTGGAATATGAGAGTTGTTTGTGCATCACATTGCAGGGGGTGGAAAAGAGCCTGCAGAAAAGTTCTCTCTCTCTCTCTCTCTCTCTCTCTCTCTCTCTCTCTCTCTCTCTCTCTCTCCCTATCTCTCTCTCTTTTTCTCTGTGTGTGTGTGTCTGCCTCTCTCAATTTCAAACGATCCAATGTGTGACTCAGTGCAGCATGGGATATCCCAAAAATTTGGCAGATGCTTACATGTCAAATACAAGTACAGCTTGAAAACTTTTGAAGGGGAAGGTGTATGTGAGCACTGTGCTTAATCCTGAGAGAGAACACTCTTCCCTCATAATCTGACTGAGAGTTTTAGGCCCAGAAGGAGCTTTTTGAAGCCAATTTGCATAGTTTGTACCCTGGGGGTGAGCAAACATTAGTTATCCATACAGACTTTGGCAGTCATGTTTAGGGCCAGGCCCCTGGAACTTGCCTGGGCCTAATATGTTTCCTGTGGAAGGTCGGGATGTGAAAAAGGAGGCCTGAACCAAAGAAAATGCCCCCTGGGAGCAGCTCCTTGATAAGGACACATAGGTGTTTTGGCCCACGTGTATTTTTCTCTGTGCCTCCAAGATTCCAAAGAGCCCACAACTCTCTCCCCTCAATGGCTTTCAGAATTGGATAAGTCACCTCCCAGGTTCCGCTGCCACACCTCTCCTCTGGCCTCTGCACAGCCCACATTTATTTTTACATTTAATTTTCTCAAGCCAGTTTGCTGAGCTCATCTGGCTCTTCTGTAGGAAATGCCCTTTACCTCCACAGAGGGAGGGTGATTGAACCTCCTGTCTGTACTCCCCACCAGCTTGGGTTTAAGGGATGCACCATATATTCTTCTTAACCACCAGACTTTTAAGTTCTCAAGTTTATCTAGTCAGAGCCTTTGAGTTTCCCAAGTGTGCACCTTGCCTTGGGAGATTCCCTTGGTCCCATTACAAGCTTGCAGCCCCTCCCTTCTACTGATCAATCCCTATATGTGATTTTGGCCCTACCTCCTTTGGGGAAGGCATGATACTCAAAATCTGGAAGACCAAGTGTCCCTCTGTTCCTCTTTGAATGGGCACGGATGTGCAACTGAGGTAACATCAAGTGTCAGGTACTATTTGATACTGAATACTGTTGCATTGTATTCCTTTTTCTCTTGAGAGGATACCCTGTCTGCCTAATGGTGTGTTAAGACAAACATTAGGGAATTCAGATATGGTACCAACAACCCATCAAGTTACTTCCATGTTGGTTTCATTTTCTTTTCCTTTCATGAATGGACCTAGCATTCAGTTGGAGGTGTGAAGAGTGCAAAACCCAATCAGGGTAAATGCCTGGAGATATAGTACTAAGTTTCAGCTTTCAGTTGTAAGTTGCCACTTTAGCTAGGACCTCAAAAGAAGGTGTGGCCAGATGGGGTATAATAGTTTCTGAGGAGGCTGAGGAGGGACCAGAGGCTAGAGAATGAGAGTCACTGCCCAGGTCTGAGCAGAGGGCTTCCTGCATCATGTCCACTCTGGTGAGTCAGGAGCGTAAGGTGGTCCTCAAGGGCATGCAGGCCAAGGTCCCACAGAGAATTGGCATTTCTTTCCTTACAAATGAGCAGATTTTGCCTTTGCATCTAGATGCAGATTAGCCGTAATCCAAAACGTTTTGATTTCTGTTCTGATGTGTGCCATTCATAGAGGTTTACAGAGCAAGTTTCCCTGCTATCTGAAAGTTGAATATTCCTAAGGAATCTATTGTAGTACAAATTGGCAAAATTCTTTTTGTAATTTTATCGGCCAGGCTGTGTTTCTGACAGCAGGTCTTAAGGGAGCTCTTTAATAAAAGCCAAGTGATGTTTAGAAAGAGAAGAAGGGAGAAAGAGAGGGAGAAACATTGATGGGAGAAACATCCATCAGCGGGCTCCTCCCACCCCCTACTGGGGGTTGGGAATGGAGCCTGAAAGCAACCTTTGGGTGCAAGGGGGGATGCTCAACCAACTGAGCAACACTGACCAGGGCTTGCAGTCCCTTTTGAGAGGAGGCTTAGTTGTGACATGTGAGCCCTCTGTTGTCATGGATTAAGTGGTCATTCTAATATTCATAGAAGGGACACTGAATAAACTGAACATCTCACAATTAATGGTTATTTTTCTCACCTCTAGCTACCCCATGCTTTAGAAATCTTTTGTGCTGCTTTTACTCTTTCTAATTTAAAATGTCTCCAAGGTCAGAAGGTACGCATTGTGTGGGTGTTCCTTAATCTTCCCCATCTGTTTTATTTGTTGGAGCTTAGCAAGAGGTGGTGCTTGGCCAGGCACTGCTGCCTACTCCAGGTGCTCTCAGTCCTTCAGTGATAATCAGAAAGGTTTCCCTAAAAGGGTGGGAGCAGGTTTCCCAGTACTCATTGTACAGCAGAATTACAGGTAGGCAGTGGGTAGATGTGGGAGGGGTCCAGTGGTCATCTCACCCCTCCTTGGTGACTGGGGAGGTGCTTGTCCTGCCACCACCCTAGGAGAGGCAGGGCTGAGTGGCTCAGCTGCCCCTAAGCAGAAAACGGGATTGGGGTAAAATGGGGACACTCCAGTTGTTGTCAGAGCAGTGCCTTTTGCCTTCAGCTGGTTCCTCTGAAGGGAGAAGGACCAGGTTGCTCATGCTCAGCCTGAGAAGATGCCTTGCTCCGCCCATTTCCCAGGATTTCTTTAAGAGCCACTTCATCAGGATGAACTGCCAGGCTCCACGCAGACTCCTGGACCTGGCATGCCAGAGCCTGCTGAGGGATGAAGCCTTGGCCATCGCTGCTGTGGAGTGGCTGTCTATGGAGCTCTTCCCACCTCTGTTCACAGCTGTCTTGGCCGGGATGCACAGCAAAGTCCTGAAGGCCATGGTGCAGGCTTGGCCCTTCCCCTGCCTACCTCTGGGGGCCTTGATGAGTCATTGGGAGCCTTACCATGATATCTTCAGACTGTGCTTGATGGGCTCCATGCCCTGCTTGCCCAGGAGACTCAACCCAGGTGAGGGGGATTCAGTAGTCTGGTTGGGCCCTGGGGATCTGAGCAGTTACATCTGGGATATGGGAGAGTGCAGGGCCAAAGTGAGAGTTCAGGGAGACCTTGGAGCCACTGCTGGCGTCATTCTGGAGCAGGCTTCGCATATATAGGGCTGATGAAGATGCAGAGGGAGACTGAAGGGACATGAGCCCACCCTTTCTGGTGGCACCTAATGGTCCCAGAAATGGGGGCCACGAAGGATCCCAGTAGTGCAAGTAGCAGCTGATTTTTGGGGTGTGGAGTAAAAGTCCTGTCAGGTGTCTGACTCAGGTGCCCAAATTCCTAGACTCAAGGCCATAGTCTCATTCCCTGATATCTTAATTCACCCCAGGCTACATCCTATTTTCTCTTCAGGAGATGGAAAATGCAGATGCTCAATTTACAGAGGGGAGCTCATCAGGAGTTCTGGATCATGTGGGCCGGAACCAGAGCTGATGTGTGCTCACTGCTGGAGTCTGAAGCCCCACTTGGAAGAGGGGGAAGGTGGACAGCTTAAGGGTGGGGCCAAATACACCCTTGGCCCCCATGGAGGTGTTAGTATACCTTTCCCTTAAGAAAGGAGTCCTTGATGAGTCCCTCAGCTACCTTATTAAGAAAGTCAGCGAGAGGAGAGGTTTGCTGCACCTTTGTTGTAAGAAGCTGAAGGTTTTTGCCCTTTAGAAGGTAAACATTACCATCCTGGATATGTTGCAGCTCGACTCTGTTCAGGATTTGCAGGTAAATTGCTTCTTACCTGGGCCAGATGGTCAATCTGCGTCGGTTCCTCTTCTCCCACGTCTTTACATCTTCTCACACCACCTTGGAGCAGGAGGAGCAGTGTGTTAGCCTGGTCACCTCTCAGTTCCTCAGCCTGTTCTGCCTCCAGCAGCTCTATTTGTATGATGTCTTCTTCCTCAAAGGCCGCCTGGACCAGAACCTCAGGTGAGGTGTGGTGAGGTTTCCCTGCAGACCAGAGCAAGCCCCTTCTCATTTCAGTCCACAGTGATGGGACCTGCTATGTGCGGTCCATCAGCCGTGCTACAGAGCCTGAATCACTAGATGATCCACACAATCAGTGTCTTGTTCACTGCTCTGCCCCTTGCATGTTGTCAAGAAACACCTCCCCCCCGACTAAGGTAGGATGTAAGAAAGATGCTATTAAAGAGACTCCTTGCTAGAAATGGAAGTAATGGGGGCTTCGGGCCAGTGGTGGTAGCTTGGGAATCTTCTAAGTGGTGTCTAAGAGAAGATTATGCAATGGAACCAAGTGAGGATGGCAGTGAGGAGAGGAAAGCCCATCAGAGGTAAGATTTCAGGGGTTAAGGTCCACACTTAGCAATTTGGTGATGGCAGCCTTTCAATCCAAACCTGCCTGGAATCATCTGTCTGCCAAGGATTTCCAAAGTCTCCCACTAAGGGAATGCGTGGTGAATGCAGGATTTTGGAGGGAGAAATCATGAAAAGGGATAGGTGGTTTATAGATAATACAGTGATCTAAGTTCCTGCAGGGTGGCAGCCACTGATGGTTGCTGCATGACCTTGCCCAGGTTAGCCCTTCCTGCAGGTTTGCCGGTAGCCTCATTGGGCTAAGAGATGAGGGTGACAGGGGTCCAGGCTGTGGCTGGAAGGAAGCACAAGTTGAAGGCATTTCAGGTCATGTCTCCAATACTAAAATTTACTGGTTGCCTCCTGCTTGAGATATTGGGTCAGGCTCCTTCCTGAGCTTGGGTGGTAGATTCGGGGATTACCTTTGCTTGAACGGTTGTGAATAAATGTCAGTAATAAAGGGAACTGAATGTGAACCATCTGGTGTCCTCTATGACATGTTAACCCAATTCTCCCATCTGCAGTACCTGGTCAAATAAGAGGGCATGAGCATCCATGATGCACAGACACTAGGCTGCTGAGGATGGTTCCAGGAGATCACATCACCATTTATCCTGTCCGGTTTGCTGGTACTTTCTGGGGCACTGGTACCTCCTCCCTTACCTCTGTGACTGTTCAGTGGGTCAGCCCACAGTAGGTGCATCCGCAGGGAATGGAACAAGTGGCCTCCGGTGAGCACTACTGAAGTACAACTTCTTAGGGGCCATCACAGGTAACTAATCCAGTCCCTGGACTCAAACATTCCTCCCCGCTTGGAGCCATAAGCTGCTGCCCTAGCGGGGCTGAGTGGACAGGGTTCCACCATCTTTTATATGTGGGCACTGCCATCTTTGAGGGTGGGACAGTAAATTAGCATATCCCCTCTCATGGGCGCCATTATTTTTGCAAAGGTTTCAGGGTAAATTAGCATAATCCCTCTTTATTAGATTGGATAATAAGACAGGTGGGCAGTAGTGTTTTTGGATTTTTTTAATGAAAGTTCACTAACCATTGAGCCCAATTTGGACATAAAGGAAATATCCACTTTCTGTTCAAAATGGCCTTTGCTATGGTCCTGAGTACTTGGAACTATTTCCTAGAGCATCCTGATAATACTTCACCCCCATCAACTGCTGATTATGGATTTGCAAGGCTATGCAACTGAGGATTTCACACTTCTGAGACCTCAGGGTACACTTGGCTTTTGGTGGGAAGCTGGTAAGAGAGGGTAAACAGCTAACTCAACAGCATCAGAATGGCAGCCAGAACCACCATGGGGATGATGCTGCTGATCTCCTGCCGGTCGGGCCTGAAGGGGATGTGGAAGGATGGTGGGAAGCGTATGCCCTCTTCATTCATCACAGAGTGGTAGTTCCATATCATAGCAATGAAGATAAATGTGCCAGCTATGTTGCTCAGGACTCCGGAAGCCAAGAAGAGATTGCAGGTGTTTTCCTTCTGAAGATGAGCCACGCACACTCTCTGCAGGCCCATGACCATGAGCACTTTACCCTGGAGAATGAGGAGGCTGGGGGCCAGCAGCAGGTGCTGAGCGATGCGAATATTCAGTGGCAGGTAGGTGTCACTGTAGGTGTAGAGGTGACAGGCTATGACTTTGCTCTGGAGGCTGTTGGACTGGTAAGTGCAGACCTTCCACATTCATATACAGGCCAGCCCTGGGAAGAGGGCAGAGCTGTTCTCCATGTACCAAACCCCCTACTCCGCCAGTCCCATGCAAGTCATGGAGAAGATCCATCCTACGGTGGTGACAATGAAACCCGCTACTTGGCAGTTCGCACTGTGGATCAGCGAGGTCATGGCATTGTATCCTGGGGAACTGTAAACCAATAGAGAGGGTCATGAGGGTGGGACCCACCTGCCTGGAACTGCCCCCTTTTGATGAGCAGGGCTATATTGGAGAGGGAAATTCCATATTCCAGAATGGAGATACTTGACCCCCATGCTCTGCTGGGAAGGGTCCTTGGGAAATTTTTACTGAAAGCCTTAAAATATGCAGACTTTCACCGTGCAGGTACCTAAGTGGTTAGAGCGTCTTCCCAACTGGCCAAAATTGCTAGTTCGATCCCTGGTCAGTGCACATACAATAAGCAACCAATGAATGCATCGGTAAGTGGAACACCAAGTCGATGTTCCTTCCTCCCTCCCTCCCGCCCTCTCTCCCTCCCTCCCTCCCTCCCTCTTTCCCTCCCTCCCTCCCTCTTTCCCTCCCTCTCTCCTTCCCTCCATGTCTTGAAATCAACAAAAATATGGTCAAACTTTCAAACAGGCAGTTCCATTTATGGACATTTGTTGAAAGACCCAATTAACATTGGCGACAAATATTTTACAATAGAGATGGGCATCACAGGAGACCAGGATCTGTGGCGGGAGGGGCCAGGCGGGGGCACAGAAGACGGGCCCAGACCTGCCCCCGTGCCCACGAATCCCACACTTCCTGTCATGCACTGGGCACCTAGTGTGTATATATAAAACCCTAATATGCAAATCGACCAAACAGCAGTACATCTGGTCTCTATGATGCACACTGACCATCCTGGGGAAGAACCTCAATACAGAACCTGCTCCCTGGTGGTCAGTGCACTCCCAGAAGCCAGGCTCACAGCTGGCAAGTGCCGTGGAGGTGGCGGAAGCCTCCATGGCAGCGCAAAGGATCCCTCAGGGGATGTCTGACTGCTGCCTTAGGCCTGCTCCCAGAAGGTGAGAGGGCACAGGCTGGGTAAGGTACCCCTCAGTTGGCACCCTCCACCCTCAGTGCATGAATGGCGTGCCTCTAGTGTTTTCGTATATCTCTTGGCCTTCTATAGGTCCTGTTTGGAAAAGTGTCTATTTAAGCCCTTTGACCTTTTTTTATTGGATTGTTTATCTTGGTTAAGTTTTATGAGTTCCCTGTAAATTTTGGAGATTCAACCCTTACTGGAGATAACATTGGCAAATACATTCCCCCATGCAGTGGGCATACTTGTTTTGTTGATGGATTCTTTTGCTGAGCAGAAGCATTTTATTTTGTTGTAGTCCCTTTTTTTATTATTATTATTTTCTCCTTAGTTTCCTTTGCCTTAGCTGAATCAGTAAAAATATTGCTAAGACATACGTCTGATATTTTGCGGCCTATGGATTCTTCTAAGATTTTTATAGTGTCCCATCTTCCATTTAAGTACTTTATCCACTTTGAGCTTATATGTGTATATGACGTAATTTGGGGTCTACTTTCATTATTTGCAAGTATCTGTCCAATTTTCCCAACACCATTTATTGAAGAGAGTATCTTGCTTCATTGTATGCTGTTTTATCCTGTTGCAAATATTGAGCATAACATCTTGGGTGGATTTCTGGATTTTCTGTTCTTTTCCATTGACCTATATATCTGTTCCAGTGCCAGTAACAGGCAGTTATGAGAATCAGTGGCTTTGTAATATAGCTCAGTATCTAATATTGTGATACATCCAACATTGTACTTCTTTCTCAGGCTATTCAAGGCCTTTTTTAATTCTGTGCCAGAGGCCCGGTGCATGAAATTCATGCTGGGTAGGGACCCTAGGCCTGGCCGTCAATCCGGGCTGATCTGTGGGGTGACCAGCGGGGTGATCGGAGGCTCCTGCTGGCACTTGCCTTAGCTGGCCTGGGGCTTGTGGACTGGGGGCTGCTCCTGTGTTGAGCATCTGACCACTGGTGGTCAGTGCGCATCATAGCGGCTAGTCGTTCTACAGGTTGTTCTGCTGTTTGGTCATTTTGTATATTAGGCTTTTATTATATAGGATGCATTTTTGGAGACTGTTCTAGGTGTGTGAAATATTCTGCTGGTATCTTAATGGGGAGTGCATTGAATCTACAAATTGTTTTGGATAATATGGCCATTTTAATGACATTTATTCTGCCAATCCATCAACACAGTGTATTCGTTCATTTGTTTATGTCTTCCTCTACCTCTTTTTTCAATGTCCTCTCATTTTACAAGTACAGTTCTTTTACTTCCTAAAGTTTATTCTTAGGTATCTTAATTTTTTTGTTATAATGATAAATTGGATTTCTTTTCTCTTTCTGTAACTTCATTATTGGTATATAAAAAAGCCATAGATATCTGGAAGTTAATTTTGTATCCTGCCACATTGCCAAATTTATTTTTTAATTCTATTAGTTGTTGTTTTTAATGGAGTTTTTTGGATTTTCTATGTACAATATGTCATTTACGAATAGTGACACTTTCACTTCTTCTTTTCCAGTTGGGTTGCCTTTTATTTCTGCTTTTCTGACCCCTATGGCTAGCATTCCCATACTATATCAAACAGTAATCATGAAAGTTGTCATCCCTGTCTTGTTCCTGTTCGTAGGGAAAATGGTTTTAGTTTTTGTCCATTGTGTATGATGTTGCCTGTAGGTTTGTCAGATAGGGCATTTATCATGATGAGATATGCTCCCTCTATTACCACTTTGCTGAGAGTGTTTGTCAAAATTGGGTGCTGGATTTTGTACAATGGCTTTTTTGTATGTATCAGTATGATAATGTGTTTTTTTTTATCTTTCAATTTGTTTATATGATGTATCACATTATTGATTTACAAATATTGTACCAGCCGTGCATCCCTGAAATAAATCCCATTTGATCGTGGCATATGATCTTTTAAATATATTTCTGGATGAGATTTGCTAATACTTTGTTGAGTATTTTAGCAGCTATGTTCATCAGGGATATTGGACTATAATTATCTTTCTTTGATGTGTCTCCATCTGGTTTCAGAATTACGATAATGTTGGACTTATAAAAAGAGTTTGGAAGTGTTCCTTCCTTTGGATTTTCTGAAATCGTTTGAGGAGTATAGGTGTTAGTTCTTTTAATGTTTGGTAGAACTTCCCCATGAAACCATCTAAACCTGGGCTTTTTTTTTGTTGGGAGTTTTTTTATTACTACTTCTATTTCATTAGCCCATTTCATTAGTTGTTCTTAGCCTATTCATTTTTTTTTTATTCTTCTTGATTCAGTTTTGGGACTTTGCAATTTTTAAGGAACTTCTCTATTTCATCCATACTCTCTAGCTTGTTGGAATATAGTTGTTCATAGTATTTTATTACAATCCTTTGTATTTCTGTGCTGTCAGTGGTTAGTCCTCCACTTTTATTTCTGTTTTTATTTATTTGGGTCTTTCTCTTTGTTCCTTGAAGATTCTGGCTAATGACTGGTTTATTGATTTTGTTAATCCTTTCAAAGAACCATCTCTCCTTTTCATTGTTTTGTTTTGTTTTTGTATTTTTCAGTTATTTATTTCTACTCTAATATTTATTATGTTGTTCCTGCTACTTAAACTGGGATTTTCTTTGTTTTTCTCTTTCTAGTTATTTAAGTTGTAGAGTTAAATTGTTTATTGCTGATTTTTTTCTTTTGCTCTTTCTTTTCTTCCCTTTTCCTTTCCCTTTCCCTTTCCCTTTTCTTTTCTTTTTTTTCTTTTTTGTGATATACCTGTAGCAATCACTGTTTTGGTTCAGTGGATAGAGCATGGGCCTGTGGACTGAAGTGTCTCAGGATTGATTCCAGTCAAGGGCATGTACCTTGGTTGTAGGCACATCTTCAGTAGGGCATGTGCAGGAGACAGCTGATCAATGTTTCTCTCTTATCATGTTCCTAACTCTATCTCTCTCCCTTCCTCTCTGTAAAAAATAAATAAAATAAATAAAATAAAATAAAATAAAATAAAATAAAGGAGATATGCCTGTAGTGCTATGAACTTCACTCACAGGACTTTTTTTGCCGTGTCTCAGAGATTTGGGGTTGTTCTGTGTTCAGTTTCATTTGTTTCCAGGAAGTTTTTGTTTTATTTCTTTATCTCATTGGTAACTCAGTCATTGTTTATTAACATGCTATTTATCCTCTATGTGTTTGGATGTTTTTGGTTGTTTTTACTGTAGTTGATTTTTCCTTTAATTCCACTGTGATCTGAGAGATGCTTGATATGATTTCAGTTCTTGAACTAGTAGAGACTGCTTGTTTATCCTAACATGTGGTTTCTCTTTGTGAATGATTTTGGGTGCTTGAGAAGAATGTATATCCTGCATTGGCATGAATTGTTTTATAAATGTCAATTAAAACCATCAGATCCTTTTTGTCCTTTAGAGTCTGATTCCTTGTTATGTTTTTTTTTTTTTTTTTTTTCCCTAGGCTCTATCCAGGGAAGCCAGATGGGTGTTAAAGTCTCCTACTATGACTGTGTTATTCTCAATCTCTCTGTTAAATTCTTCTAGAAAATTTTTATTATAGGAACTAGAGGCCTGGTGCATGGAATTCATGCACAGGGTGGGTATTCCTCAACCCGGCCTGCAACTTCTCCAATCTGGGACCCCTCAAAGGGGGGTTTACATGGATCGGGCCTAAACCGGCAGTTGGACATCTCTCTCACAATCTGGGACTGCTGGCTCCAACCGCTCACCTGCATGCCTTCCTGCCTGTTTGCCCCTAACCACTCTGCCTGCCAGCCTGCTCACCACCAACTGCCCCCCTGCTGGCCTGCTTGCCCCCAACTGCCCCCCTGCTGGCCTGCTCACTCCAAACTCCTCCCCGCTGTCCTGATCACCTCCAACTGACCCCCACTGATGACCTACTCACCCCCAACTGGCCCCCTGCTAGTCTGCTTACCCCAATGTCCCCTGCCATCCCATCCAGGCCTGATCAACCCCCCTGGTGACCCAAGGTCCTAGGCCCTCCTATTTTTCTTTTTTTTTCAGCACCTCCTTGAGTGGAGGCCAGAGCCAGCTGGGAGCAAGTATCTACGGTTTCTTTATGTTCTGTAATTGAAACTTTGTAGCCTTGAGCAGATGACAGGGTCGACCAGGGCAGGCAGGAAGCTTGTCTTCCTCCATCGCCGGGGACAACCCAACACTCCTGCTTCCTCCAGCTCCGTGGCCCCCACCATCTTGTTTGGGTTAATTTGCACACTCGCTCCTGATTGGCTGGTTAGCGTGGCTTGGCATAGCGGAGTGATGGTTAATTTGCAGGTTTCTCTTTTATTAGTGTAGATACTAGAGGCCCAGTGCATGAAACAAATTAAGTATTCTCCTTGGAAAACCTAAATGAAAAAAAGTGTCGAGGAACCTCCAACAAGTCTGAAAAAAAATTGTTCACCTCCTTCCTATGGCATTTTGTATGTCCTCAACCATTAAAGGAATAATATAAGTAGGAAGAAAAATTACATATGGATTGATATCAATGTTTGGAGAAATCTAAATGGAAGCATCCTTTTGCTTATTGAAATGACATCAGCACCTGACTGATATGGGAATAAGATTGAAACAGAGATTACACTTAAACTGAACCAGTTATCTTTCCTGATTACACCTCTGAATGAAATGAACAAAAGTGCCCCTTGATAGGGATATGTATTTTACTGTACAACTACTCATGAACTTTCTCTTCAACTATTTGACATTTAATGTACCATAAAGGGTATGCTCGCCCAAACATCAAGTTTTATCATGAGACCTCAGTAATTTTATCAATGAATGTAAACAAAAACCATGAACAGGAAACATTTTCAAAAATTCACCTCTTGGCTTGTTTAGTGTATAGTTATCAACAAAACTTGCAATGCAAATTTTAAAAATTACCACAAAAATGTGTGGTTTCTTAAAATTAATTTTATTAGAATAGTGTATGTGAAGTTCATTGAAAAATTTGGAAGTTGGAAACTCATCTTTTTAAGGACTTTAAAGTCTAGCATGTCAGATTGGGGGGCAGTGAGGGAATAAGCCCTGTTTGGATTGGCTCAGTGAGACCCTTTTTCATTGCCACCTGGTATGCTGCTGGATTGGTGAAATACTTAATAAAGCCACTTGCACATCAAATTTACTCAGCTAAATTTTACCAATGTAGGTTTGAATTGATAAGGTATTTTAGTGCAGAGAAAAACAAGAAGGCAAACAATACAAATCTTCCCAGTATAGAATAAAACACATTATATACAATCCTCTGGGGAAGTGGACAAAAAGGAAAATTAAAGGAGAAGAATGAACAGCATAAAAATTCTGACTATGACAAAAGGCTCCTTCTTGTGTTTCTTAAATGGACATTATGGGTATCATAACCCTAAGTTATTTTATATTTTTAGATATATTTATTTTTATTGTTTTCAGAGAGGAAGGAAAGAGTTAGAACCATCAATGGTGAGAGAGAATCATTGATTGGCTGCTTCCTACAAGCCATCTACTGGGCTTGGAGCCCACAACCTAGGCATGTCCCGGAACTGGAATTGAACCCTGAGCTACTGGTTCACAGGTAAAAAATCAACCCCTCAGCCAAGCAGGTCAGGCTTTGGCTCTTCTTTATTCAGAGTCTTCCCTTTAACAGCCCTGTCTCCCAGATGCCCTAAACCAACCTGCCTGACTGCTATGCAGATTGGTGGATTCTGGAGTACATTCAATAGTAAGCAACTGACTATGTGTGCCTTACTCTTCCTGCTTTATTTCTGATGGCCTGGAGACCCCCATTTATAGGGCCTTCATGTACAGGATCCCTGTGCACCACCAGTCACCACCTAGGCAGCACCCCTGTATGCCCATCTTCACAGATGATGTCTCTATCTAAACATGCACTTTGTAAGACTCATTGCCTTGGTACTGTGCCTTTTTGAATATTTTAATAGAAAAATCCAGATTCTAATGAAGAATTTTGCTGGATTTCTCAGTTGTGGTCTCCAGAAGAAGTAAAGTGTCAAGTGCAGGACACCCTGTTGAGAGACAACATGAAGCAATGAGTTTTCTTTTGTTTTGTCTTGTTTTAATGTGGTGGGTTTTAAAATTGATTCTTTAGAGAGAGATGAATGTAGAGAGAAAGACAAAGAAGCATGCATTCATGTGAACCAGAAATATTAATGGTTTCCTGGGGACCGGACCTGCCAGCTGGACATGTGCCCTGACCAGGAATTAAACAGGTGACCTTTGTAATGCACCGGACTATGCGTAGCCACACTGGCCAGGGTGCACTGACTTTCACTTTTTTTCCTTAACTTGCTTCTGGTTACTAATAATCACTATTAATGCTAATAACAGTGGGTAAGTCCAGAACAGGACATGCTGAGAAGTGCTTTACATAAGTTAGCCACACAAGTGAATCTCAACACAACATAATGGGACACGATCTCTATATGGGGTGAGCAAACATCACCCAGATCATGCAATGTTTAGTCCATGCCCTTCCTCCCCCAGAACCTACCCATTTTTATACTTTTCCTAAATTCCAGAGGTTCTGATTCCCATCATGGACACTGTTCCCTGTCAAGGTGGAGATAGGAAGACATGTGCAAGTGAGAGACAGAGACTGAGAGAGAGAGAGAGAGAGAGAGAGAGAGAGAGAGAGAGAGAGAGAGAGAGAGATAAGAGAGAAGCATTTTCTTGTTCTCTGATCCTCTTTCTTGGGTTTTGTGGGCCTCACTGTCTGTTATAGATATTTCAGCATTTTCTCTTACCACTAGAAGTAGCAGAGTGTGCCCGGCCGGTGTGACTCAGTAGACCTATAATCCAAGAGGTCATAATTGAATTCTCAGTTGGGACTGATGCCTGAGTTCAGACTGACTCCCCAGGGTCATGTGCAGGAGACAGCCAACCAATGATTTTGTCTCATTATTGCGGTTTCTATCCTTCTCTCCCTCTCCCTTTCTCTCTGAAATTAATAGGAAATGTACTTAAGAAATGGTAAAATATGCTCCCAAGTTGATGGGCCCAAACTAGAAGAGGGGAAGGAAGAAGTTTATAAAGTAACGGCAATAAAAAGTAAGAAGGGCCGGGTGCTTTGTGTGGCAAACTAGGAAGCTGCTTACACCCAGCAGAGAGCAGCAAGCACATGGGTGGCTGGCACTGCATGAGAGGCAGTAGAAGGAGATAAAGCAGGACTGACTCCCTCACATTAAGGGAGATTAGATGCACACATAGAGCCCTGCCCCTGGGCCTGGGTGTGTGGCCTTCTTCCCAGGTGTTCCTCTGGCAGGCCACTCAGTATGCCAAATGAGACAGCCTAGGGCCAGAATGCAGTGGCATGTAGACAGGGAGCCTGTTTCTTACTGGACAGCTGACTTTGCGTTGACTATGGGATCCACCCGCAGAGTATGACATCTCCCTTTCACTTGGTTGTATTGCCCCTCAAGGTGGCCCTCCATACCCACAACTGCCCAGAGTGATCTTCACCTGTGTCCATTTAAGTGCTCTCCGGGAACTGGCTTGGTGTTGTCCACTCTTCAGACACAAAACCCAGGACAAGTCTGTGGCTCAGAGCTGGTTTACGACCTCCTTGATTGAGGGGAAGGAGGGACATGTGGGGAGAGTCTTCTCACATTATGACCTAGCCTCCACAAATGGTTTCATATTCTTAGTATAGTACACGGATACTAAGCAAAGTTTTATGCCAGGTTAGCATTATGCTGAAAGGAATATAACTGTGTTTACTGGCCACAATTAATTGAATTCAAGCAGGGGCTGGATCCAGGGGGATGACAGGCATGGATTTTTGAGTTCAAGCCTCTGACTAGCTGGATGATGTCCCTTTCAGTACTGGGGTCTGACTTGTGCACAGGGAAGCTCTACCATGGAGCAGCCAAAGGCCAGTAATGGAGGCTCCCAGTGGGGATCAGTGTTTGAGTCCATGGCCCCTAGGAAGTTGTAGTTCAGTAGTGCTCATAGGAGGCCACTCGTTCCAGCCCCTATGGATGCACCTTCTGTGGGTTGACCCACTGAACATTCACAGAGGTAAGGGAGGAGATACTGGTGCCCCAGAAGGACCACCAAACCAGAAAGGATAAATGGTGATGGATCTCCTGGAACCAACCTCACCAGACTAGTGTCTGTGCATCACAGATGCTCATGCACTCTTATTTAAACAGTAACTGCAGATGGGAGAATCGTGTTAATATGTCATAGAGGACACCAGATGGTTCACATTCAGTTCCCTTTATTACTGACATTTATTCACAACCATTCAAGCAAAGGTAATCCTTGCATCTACCTCCCAAGCCAGAATCCCTCCCCTCTAGAGATTCAGGTGCATATCACTAACTCCTTAGAACCCATCTCCCCAAAGAAACCATCTGCCCCCCTGTCAGCATTTCCCCCCACCACTGAGTAGTTGTCTGAAACTGGCTGCTGGGTTCCTTTAAGATACACTTATGTCTGGGCTTCAGTGTCCAAGAGCCGAGAGTAAAGCCTATGAGATGTGCACCGAGCTAGACAGACATGTATCAGGGTCACATAATGGGGTTTGGGTTGTAGAAGATTCTACAGCCACAGTGAGGACAGGGGTAAGCACAGAACCATACCATGCCGGTCTGCCCCAACTCCTGGAACATATGTTTCAGCTTGGCATGCACCTGAGCAAGTCGGCCCAGGTGGATGGTGCTGCTCCTTTCCTCGTAACTCTCCAGGGGGGCAGGATACAGCACGCAATTCAGCTTGCTCAGCCCGATGATGTGGCGAAGCAGGTCCTCTCAGACGGTCATGCAGATGGTGTTTTCACAAAAACTTAGGGTCATGAGGTTAGAGCAGTGGCTCAGTGCAGGCAGGAGGACCATGATCTGGGGGTCCATGATCCCACACTCATCCAAGTCCAAGTCCTGCAGTGTGGGGGTGGCTCTCTCTAACAGAAATTGAGGTTGGTCAGGTTGAGCCTCCTTAATTCAGGACTCTCACCTGGCTGACATTCAGGTGCTGAGAGAGATGTCTCAAGTCACTTTCTAAAAGCAGGCAGTTCGTGATGGACAGAGTCTCCAAAGGCTTCTTCAGGCAGCTGGGAGATATAGAGCAGTTAGGTGAGGGGGGGAGGACCTTGGGGGAAGAGCAATATGAGCATAAGGCAGGCCTTAAGGTAAAGAGGCCCATGTCACCAAAGTCTAAAGTCTTCCAGATGATGATCAAACACAGGATGTTGCACAGTGACAAGTGTGATTCATGTCAGTGCAAATTTGAGTGGAATCTTTTCTCCATCTCTTATCTGCTCTGCGAGGATTTCAACTGGATGAAACCTCATACTCTCCATTTGCTCATCTGTCACCAGGAGCACATCATACACCCCCACCCTCATACACACAGGTATTGTGAGCATGAATGATGGTAGGTAAATATGGGAGGAGCTCAGAATGGAGCCTGACACAATGTCTCAAGCAGGAAGCAACCAGTGAAGTTTAGTATTGGAGACATGACCCGAAATGCCTTCAATTTGGGCTCCCTTCCAGCGACAGCCTGGACACCTGTCTCCCTCATCTCTTAGCCCATGAGGCTACTGGCATAATTGCCAAAAGAGCAAATCTGGACACAGTTGGGCAAAATCCAGCGGTGGCTGCCACCCTGCAGGAACTTAGATCACTGCATTGTCTACAAACTACATATCCCTTTTCATGATTCCTCCCTCCAGAATCCTGCATTTACCAGGCATTCCCTTAGCAGGACCCTTTGGCAAGCCCTGGCAGACAGGTGATTCGAAGCAGGTTTGGATTGAAAGGCTGCCATCACCAAATCGCTAATTGTGGACCTTAACCCCTGAAACCTCACCTCTGATAGACTTTCCTCTCTTCACTGCCATCTTCACTTGGTTCCATTGCATAATCTTCCCTCAGACACCACTTAGAAGATTCCCAAGCTACCATCACTGGCCCGAAACCCCCTTTACTTCCATTCCTAGCAAGAGTCTCTTTAATAGCATCTTTCTTAGTTCATACATCCTACCTTAGTCTGGCGGGGCGGGGGGTTTACTTGACAACATGCAAGGTGGCAGAGCAGTGAACAAGACACTGACTGTGTGGACCTTCTGGTGACTCAGGCTCTCTAGCACTGCTGATGGACAGCACATAGGAGGTCCTGTCACTGTGGACTGAAATGAGAAGGAGCTCGCTCTGGTCTGCAGGGAAACCTCACCACACCTCACCTGAGGTTCTGGTCCAGGCGGCCTTTGAGGAAGAAGACATCATACAAATAGAGCTCCTGGAGGCAGAACAGGCTGAGGAACTGAGAGGTGACCAGGCTAACACACTGCTCCTCCTGCTCCAAGGTGGTGTGAGAAGATGTAAAGACGTGGGAGAAGAGGAACCGACGCAGATTGACCATCTGGCCCAGGTAAGAAGCAATTTACCTGCAAATCCTGAACAGAGTCGAGCTGCAACATATCCAGGATCATCTAGTGATTCAGGCTCTTTAGCACGGCTGATGGACCGCACATAGCAGGTCCCATCACTGTGGACTGAAATGAGAAGGGGCTTGCTCTGGTCTGCAGGGAAACCTCGCCACCCCTCACCTGAGCATCTGGTCCAGGCAACCTTGGAGGAAGGAGACATCATCCAAATAGAGCTCCTGGAGGTGAGACTGGCTTAGGAACTGAGAGGTGACCAGGTTAACACACTGTTCCTCCTGCTCCAAGGTGGTATGAGAAAACATAAATTCGTGGGAGAGGAGGAACCGACGCAGATTGAGCATCAGGCCCAGGTAAGGAGCGAACTTTCTTAGAGTGGACAGCTTCCAGGTACAATTTAAAACCTTCAGCTTCTTACAGCAAAGGTGCAGCAAACCTCTCCTTTCGCTGACTTTCTTAATCAGGTACCTGAGGGACTCATCAAGGACACCTTTCATGAGGCAAAGGTCTACTAACACCCACACGGGGGCCAAGGGTGGCTTTGGCCCTGCCCTTAAGCTATCCACTTTCACCCTTTTTCTCATGGGCTGTGGGGCCTCAGGCTCCAGCAACGAGCACACATCAGCTCTGGTTCCGGCTCACAAGATCCAGAAATCCTGATGAGCTCCCCTCTGTAAATTGAGCATCTGCATTTTCCATCTCCTGCAGAGAAAATAGGATGTAGCCTGGGATGAATTAAGATAACAGCAAATGAGACTATGGCCTTGAGTCTGGAAATCAGCTGCTCCTTGCACTACTGGGATCCTTCATGGTCCCCATTCCTGGTACCTTTAGGTGCCACTAGGAAGGGTGGACTCATGTCCCTTCGGTCACCCTCTGCATCTTCATCAGTCCTATATATGCGAAACCTGATCTCAGAAGGACCACAGCAGTACCTTCAAGGCCTCCCTGAACTCTCTCCTTGGCCCTGCACTCTCCCGTATCCCAGATGTAACTGATCAAATCCCCAGGGCCCAACCAGGCTGCTGAATCCCCCTCACCTGGGTCGAGTCTCCTGGGCAAGCGGGACATCCAGCCCATCGAACTCAGCCTGCACGATATCATGGTAAGGCTCCCTATGGTTCATCAGGGCTCCCAGAGGGAGGCAGGGGAAGGGCCAAGCCTGCTACATGGCCTTCAGGACTTTGCTGTGCTTCCCGGCCAAGGCAGCTGTGAACAGAGGTGGGAAGAGCTCCATAGGCAACCACTCCACCGCAGTGATGGCCGAGGCTTCATCCCTCAGCAGGCTCTGGCATGCCAGGTCCAGAAGTCTGCGTGGAGCCTGGAAGTTCATCCTGATGAAGTGGCTCTTTTTTTTTTTTAATATTTTATTGATTTTTTACAGAGAGGAAGAGAGAGGGATAGAGAGTTAGAAACATCGATGAGAGAGAAACATCGATCAGCTGCCTCTTGCACACCCCCCACTGGGGATGTGCCCGCAACCAAGGTACATGCCCTTGACCGGAATCAAACCTGGGACCCTTGAGTCCGCAGGCCGACGCTCTATCCACTGATCCAAACCGGTCTCGGCATGAAGTGGCTCTTAAAGAGATCCTGGGAGACGTTAGGGACGAAGGCATCATGTCAGGCTGAGCATGAGCAACCCTGTTCCCTCTCCCTTCAGAGCAACCAGCTGAGGGCCAAAGGCACTGCTCTGGCAACAACTGGAGCGTCCCAATTTACCCCAATCCGGTTTTCTGCTTAGGGGCCGAAAAGCCACTCAGCCCTGCCTCTCCTAGGCTTCCTGGCAGGACAAGCACCTCACCAGGCACCAAGGAGTGGTGAGGTGGCCACTGGACCCCTCCCACATCTACCCACTATCTACCTGTAATTCTGCTGTGCAATGAGTAATGGGAAATCAGAGAGATGGTCCCACCATTTTCAGGGAAAATCTTTCCAGGACTGAAAGCACCTGGAATAGGCAGCAGCCCCTGGTCCCGCACCACCTCTTGCTAAGCTCCAACAAATAAAACAGATGGGGAAGATTAAGGAACACCCACACAATGCGTACATTGTGGCCTTTGATATGTTTTAAGTGAGAAAGCATAAAAGCAGCACAAAAGTTTTCTAAATAATCGGGGAGCTAGAGGTGAGAAAAATAACCATTAATTCCGAGATGTACATTTTATTGTGTGTCCCTTCTATGAATATTAGAATGACCACTTAGTCCATGACAACAGAGGGCTCTCAGGTCACAACTAAGCCTCCTCTCAAAAAGTGACTGCAAGCCCTGGTCAGTGTTGCTCTGTTGGTTGAGCATCCACCCTTGCACCCAAAGGAATCTTGCAGGCTCCATTCCCAAGCCCCAGTATAGGGTGGGCAGGAGACCGCTGTTGGATGTTTCTCCCATCAATGTTTTTCTCTCTCTTTCTCCCTTCCTCTCTTTCTAAACATCACTTGGCTTTTATGAAAGACCTCCCTTAAGATCTGTTGTCAGACACACAGACTGGCCGCTAAAATGCTAAAAAGGATTTTGCCAATTTGGCCTACAATAGGTTCCTTAGGGATATTCTACTTTCAGATAGCAGGAAAATTTGCCCTGAAAATCTCTATGAATGGGATATATCAAACCAGAAATCAAAACGTTTTGGATTATGGCTAACCTACATCTAGAGGCAAAGGCAAAGTCTGCTTATTTTTTAGGATAAAATGACAATTCTCTGTGGGACCTTCTCCTGCAAGTCCTTGAGGACCACATTAGGCTCCTGACTCACCAGAGTGGACATGGTGCAGGAAGCCCTCTGCTCAGACCTGGGCAGTGACTCTCATGCTCTAGCTTCTGATCCCTCCTCAGCCTCCTCAGAAACCATTATATACCCCATCTGGCCACACCTTCTTTTGAGGTCCTAGCTGAAATGGCAACTTCCAACTGAAAGCTGAACCTTAGTACTGGATCTCCAGGCAGTTAACATGATTGGGTTTTGCACTCTATACACCTCCAACTGAATCCTAGGTCCATTCATGAAAGGAAAAGAAAATGAAACCAACATGGAAGTAGACTTGATGGGTTGTTGGTACCACATCTAAATTCACTAACGTTCCTGTTAACACACCATTAGGCAGACAAGGTATCCTCTCAAGAGAAAAAGGTATACAATGCAACAGTATTGAGTACCAAATAGTCCCTGACACTTGATGTTACCTCAACTGCAAATACGTGCCCATTCAAAGAGGAACAGAGGGACAGTTGGTCTTCCAGATTTTGAGGATAAAGCCTTCCCCAAAGGAGGTATGGCCAAAAATCACATCTAGGGATTGATCAGGAGAATGGATGGGTGCCAGTTTGTATGGGACCAAGGGACAAGGTGCACCTTTGGGAAACTCAAAAACCCTGACCAGATGAGCTCAGCAAACTGGCTTGAGAAAATTAAATGTAAAAATGGGCTGTGCAGAGGCCAGAGGAGAGGTGTGGCAGGGGAACCTGGGAAGTGGCATATCCAATTCTGAAAGCCACTGAGGGGCGAGAGTGTTGGGTTCTTTGGAATCTTGGTGGCACAGAGAAAAATACACGTGGACCAAAAGACCTATGTAACCTTATCAAGAAGCTGCTTCCAGAGGGCATTCTCTTTGGCTCAGGCCTCCTCTTTCACATCCCAACCTTCCACAGGCAGCACATTAGGCCCAGGCATGTTCTAGGGGCCTGGCCATAAACATGACTGCCAAAGTCTGTATGGATAACTAATGTTTGCTCATCCCCAGGGAACAAACCATGCAAATTGGCTTCAAAAAGCTCCTTCTGGGCCTAAAATTCTCACTCAGATTGTGAGGGAAGTGTGTTCTCTCTCAGGTCTCAGCACAGTGCACACATACACCTTCCCCTTCAAAGATCTGAAGCTGTATTAGAATTTGGCTTATAAAGATCTGCCATAATTTGGGATATCCCATGCTGCACTGACTCACACATTGGATCTTTTGAAATTGAGAGACAAACATAGAGAGATTGAGACAGAGGAGAGAGAGAGAGACAGAGAAAGACAGAGAGAGAGGGGTGGGGAGAGAGGGAGAGAGAGAGGCACAACTTTTCTGCAGGCTCTTATCTACCCCCTGCAATGTGATGCCCAAACAACTCTCATATTCCAGGGAGAGGGACCATGTGACAGATTAGCACAGTGGTGTTCACCAGAAAAGTCCAGACTGGTTGATTAGATTTCTGGAAGAGGTTCAAACTGTAATGAGTTTAGGAAGTTAATATAGACTTGTATCCTGGGCTTTTAGCAAGAGTGGTGGTACCTGGGGACTGTATTAGTCTTTAACACCAACATTACATGCACCAGGCAGAAAGTGAAAAATTGTAGGACACTAAGCTCAGGAAGCTTCTATGAGATCCCAGAGTCCAGGATATACAAGGAGGCAGGAGGGACCACTTAGAATGACCTAGAAACAAAGTCTAAGCTGAACATGTCGTCTTCAAGAGCAAGAAACATTCCTCTTTCCACCCCCATGCAGAGCCTGCTTTCCCAGGGCATGACCTCTGGCACTGGAGGCAGGAACACATGTGCATCAAGGGCTGTCCTTCCTGCCCAGTATTGGACCAGCCCCGCTGACTCCCAGCACCCACACATGAATCTGGGGGATGTTTTTACCATATTCTGGTCACCTACCACCTGCCCTCATCATGGCTCTCACTTATGTACAGCCCAGAGCAGTCTCTGAGCATATGATTCCTACTGGAATCCAAAGGCATATGCTCTTCTGAAAATTTCTTTTTTTGGAGCAGGAGGGTGGTGCTTAGAATGTGCTCTCAAGGCTGAGAGCCCTCTATTTGCATTCCTGGAATGTCAGCCAACCACTCATGATCCTGATGCTGGGACACCCACTATTGACAGAAATCAGGAGTTCCCCCCAATTCATCTGAGCTGTTTTGGAGAACATGACATGCTCAATGTGCAGAAGGCAAAACAACATCCAAGCTGCTTTCCTGGATCCAGAGAGGCTCTGAGTTGGCTGCAGGATGCCCTTCCTGGGTTCCAGAGCAAGCCCTGCATCTGTGGACCTTCACAGGCCCTGGGGATCAGTCCCTATGCATGGGCTTTCCCACATTAAGCTCTCCTAACCCAGGCTTTGAGCAGACATGCATCCACCAAACTGGACATCCTCGACAGGATAGACACATTCCTAGAAAAATATAAGCTTCTAAAACTCAATCAGGAAGAATAAAAAAAAAAAAAAACACAACATGAATAGGTCGATAACTAGTGATAAAATGGAAACAGTAATCAAAAAGCTTCCAGCAAACAAAAGCCCTGGACCAGATGGCTTCACAGTGGAGTTTTCCCAAACATCAAAGAAATTAAAATTAAATACTTCTCAGACTATTCCAAAAAATGCAAGAGAAAGGCATACTTCTAAGATCATTCTATAAAGCCAGCTTTACCTTAATAGCAAAACCACCTAAAGACACCACAAAGAAAAACAATTACAGGCCTATATCCCGGATGAACATTGATGCTAAAATCCACAGCAAAATTCCAGCAAACCGGATGCAGCATTACATCAGAAAGATCATACGCCATGAACAAGTGAGATTTATTCCAGGGATGCAAGTCATGTACAATATCCACAAGTCAATAAATGTGATATGTCACATAAACAAACTGAGAGACAAAAATCAAATAATCATATTAATCGATGCAAAAAAGACATTTGACAAAGCTAAACACCTTCTCTGATAAGCCCAGCAAAGTGGGACTAGAAGGATCATAATAACAGCCTTATATGACAAAGCTATGGCCAACTTCGTACTCAATGGGTAATAACTAACACCATTTCCCTTAAGAACAGGAACAAAACAGGGATGCTGCTTTCACCACTCCTGTTCCACACAGGATTAGAAGTGCTAGCCAAAGTGATCAGACAAGAAGAAGAAATAAATAGCACCCAAATTGGAAAAAAAAATAAAGTAAAATTGTCATTATTTGCAGATAACATGATTCTGTACATAGAAAACCCTGAAGATTCCATCAATAATTATTAGACTTAATAAATGAATTTGGCAATGTAGCAGGCTACAAAATTAACGCCATGATATCTATGGCATTTTTATACACCAACTAGAGAATCTACATCTATGGCACCCACCTTACAGCTGTGAACCTGAGAATACAGGTCCCCAATTGGCGCAAGCACACGGATTCAAAGGAGCTCTACACTCCCTCACACAAAGGTCAGATTTTGCCTGGGATAAGGTGAGGTTCATGGACCTAGCAGGAGAGAGAAACTCGTGTACAGCGGGAGGTGGAGAACCTGGGGAAGTCTGTGCCCAGAAAAATCCGTGGCCCTTGTGGCTGGCATGATCCCTGAATGTGGAAGGGGGTCCTCAGAGCTGCTAACAGAAGAGAACTCTAAAAAGCAACCCATTTTAATCTGGACACAAAAGGACAGCCTAGATATTTTAAAAGTGTGCCAGCTGCTTAGACACGAGAGGAAAAAAGACTGCACAGACTTGCACCACAGCCCTGGAGTTCTCACACTTACTCTGGCTCTTTTTTTTTTCTTCTTTTTTTTTCTCTTTAAGTCCTTGCTTCTGATTACTAAGCCCAATACTTAGGTTCACCAAATTGGGGACAACCAAAGAGACTGCAGGGGAAAGTTGTTTTTCTGGAACCTGGGGATCAGAGCGGGGAATAACCATCAGAGAAACAGCTCTAGGGCAACCCACTCCCACAAACAAAGTATTAAGTGCCACAGGAAAAACAAAATCTAAATACCAGCTAGAGAGAACCTATAGACTTGGAGGTCAATCCAGAAACACTGCCACCCAGGGGTTGAATCACAAATGGACTCTTGTGTAAACACAAATAAAGGAATACAAGAAATAGAGATGTACTGCCTGCTTAAAACTCAGGACTGACTTACAACACAGAGGAGCAGTGGAACTCAGGGAACTTCAACACTGTCCTGACTAGGAAACAGGCGTGCCAAACAGAACAGTAGAGGAAGTGAATGACCTTCACTACTGCACATTTTTTATTTTTTTCATCTTTTAATAAAGAAACTATTTTTTTCTTTTTTCCTCACTTGATTTTACCTTTTTAATTATTACATCTTTATTTTCCATCAGCATTATTACTACTACTATTTTAGATTTTTTTAAAGTGTCATTTTACTTTTTCTTTATTTTACTTTGGGATTAGTGTTCTACATTCTATTTTCATCTTTCCTTTAGCATCATTTTATTCTACCTTAAATTTACCTTTATGCCATCACTCTCTTACTCACTTTTCCCCTGTTGTTGTCCTGTTTCCCTTACCCTATTTCTGCTTTAGATTTTCCCTATCACTTCATTTTACTGCTCTTAAAATTTCACCCTACTTATATTCCAATCCCCTGCTCCAAGTCCATACACACCTCTCTCATCTCTTTCTTCACTTTCCAATATTTTTTCTCTCTTTGTTGTTTGCTTGATTGTTGATTATATTAATTTTTGCTTGTTTGTGAGATTGTTTTGCTTATTCCTTTTTTTTCTTTTTTGTTTTTGTTTTTTGCTTCTGTTTTCCCTGCCCTCACTTAATATTAGTTCTTGTTTGTAGTGTGCATTCATCTCCAGGTACTTGTTGCTGGAATTTGTTGGGATTAGTGTCTGTTCTAATCGAGTTTTCTCCCCATATATATATATATATATATATATATATATATATATATATATATATATATATATATATTCTGTTCCCCTCTTCTTTCTTATTCTCTTTGTCTTCTTTGTTACTTTTTTATCCTTTTCCCAATTTCATTTTTGCATTCCATTTCTTTTCTCTCTTCTTCTTTCTCTCCTACCCTGCAATTCACCTTTCCCTGTTGGTCACCTTTATTTGGGGTTACTAATATCATGAATACATTTCTGTTCAGTGCCTTGTGCATTGTACCTGGTTGTGTTGTATTTTGTGCCTTTAAATGAATGCAGGAGAGAGAGAACTATGTAACCAGACATCTGGAAAAGTAAGATCATGGGGATCCAAAGAAACAGACCGCACATGAAAGAAAAGCAGGCATCACCAGAAAAGGAATTAAACGAAATAGAGGCAAGCAACCTGTCAGAGAAAGAATTCAGAGAAATGGTCATAATGTGGCTGAAAAGAATGGAAGACAAACTCAACAATATGTGCAAGAACCAAGAGGAAATGAAGAAGAACCAAGAAGAAATGAAAAATGACATCGCTGCTGTAAAGAACTCCATAGAAAGCATCAAGAGTAGATTAGAAGAGGCAGAGGACCGCTTCAGTGAGCTAGAATACAAGGTAGGAAAAATACCCAAGTAGAGAAGCTTCTAGAAAAAAAAAAAAAGGAGGAGAGCCTAAAGAAACTTTGGGACAGCTCAAAACAAAACAACATCCGCATAATAGAGGTTTGAAGGAGAGGAAACTGAGCAAGGAACAGAAAACCTGTTTGAAGAAATAATGACAAAAAACTTTCCTGATATATGGAAGAAAACCACACACAAATCCAAGAAGCTCACAGAGACCCAAGCAAAATGAACCCCAAAAGAACAACCCCACGGCACATTATAATAAAACTAGAAGCCCGGTGCACGACATTAGTGCACGCAGGGGGGGTGGTGGTTTCTCTCAGCCCAGCCTGCACTCTCTCCAATCTGGGACCCTTCTAGGGATGTCCGACCCTTTTTAGGTGCGATCCCAGTGGGACTGGGCGTAAACGGGCAGTCGGGCATCCCTCTAACAATCCAGGACTGCTGACTCCCAACTGCTCGCCTGCCTGCCTTCCTGTTTGCCCCTAACTGCTTATGCCTGCCAGCCTTATCACCCCTAACCACTCCCTTGCCAGAATGCTTGATGTCTAACTGCTCCCTGCCAGCCGGTTTCCCCCTAACTTCCCTCCCCTGAAGGCCTGGGTCCCTCCCAACTGCTCTTCCCTGCAGGCCTGGTTGCTCCCTAACTGCACTCCCCTGCTGGCTTGAAGGTCCAAAACTTCCCTAAATTGCAGGCCTGTTTCCTACCAACTGCCCTCCCATGCTGGCCATCTTGTGGTGGCCATTTGAGTCCACATGGGGGCAGGATCTTTCACCACATGGGTGCAGCCAACTTGTGTGTTGCAGTGATGGTCAATCTGCATATTACTCTTTTATTAGATAGGATAGAGGCCTGGAGCATGGGTGGGGCCAGCTTGTTTTTCCCTGAAGGGTGTCCTGGATCAGGGTGGGGGTACCGTTGGGGCGTGGGGCGGCCTGGGCAAGGGGCCTGTGGTGGTTTGCAGGCCGGCCATGCCCACTGGCGACCAGGCGGAATCCCTGGTATCTCGGGTATATTTATCTTCTACAATTGAAACTTTGTAGCCTTAAGTGGAACCAACACTCCTGCTTGCTTCTTGGTTGTAGCCATTTCTGTTGGAATTTATGTATCTTCTATAATTGAAACTTTGTAGCCTCAAGTGGAGGCCTGGGCCAGCCAGGGTGTGCAGAAAGCTTGGCTTCCTCCATTATCAGGGGCAACCCTAGCCTCCTGCTCTTTCCAACTCCGTGGCTGCCACCATTTCTGTTTGGATTTATGTATATTCTGTCATTGAAACTTTGTAGCCTTGAGTGGAGGCCTAGGCCGGCAAGGGCAGACAGAAAGCTTGGCTTCCTCCATTACCAGGGAAACCCAAGCCCCCCTCCTGCTCTCTGTGGCCATAGCCATCTTGGTTGGGTATATTTGAATATTCGCTCCTGATTGGCCAGTGGGTGTGACTTGTGGGCATTGCTTGTGGGTGCAGCGGAGTGATGGTTAATTTGCATATCACTCTTTTATTAGATAGGAAGGAGGATTGGCTAACACCAAGGAAAATGTAAAAATCTTAAACGTGGCCAGAGAGAGACAGAAATTTACCTACACAGGATCCCATATCAAACTAGCAACTGATTTCTCAACAAAAACACATTAGGCCAGAAGGGAATGGAATAAAACATACAAATTCATGCAAAGCAAGGGTCTGAATCCAAGAATACTGTACCCAGCAAGGCTATCAATCAAAATTGAAGGTGAAATCAGGAGTTTCACAGACAAAAAAGGACTAAGGGAGTTTATTACCACCAAACCAGTAATGCAAGAAATGCCAAAGGGTCTGCTGAAAAAAAAAAGAAAAAAGAAAAAAAAAGAAATCAGAAGCGAAGAAGGAACACAGGGGTAAAGAATAAAAATGGTGACAAATAAGTACCTATCAATAATAACTTTAAATGTAAATGGATTAAATGCCCCAATGAAAAGACATAGGGTAACTGATTGGATAAGAAAACATGACTCCTATATCTGCTGTCTACAAGAAACCCACTTCAGTAAAGAAGAAGCACACAGACTGAGGGTAAAAGGATAGAATAAGGTTTTCCAGGTGAATGGAAATGAAAAAAAAAAAAAAAAAAGCTGGGGTAGCAATACTTATATCTGACGAATTAGATCTCAAAATGAAAGACATAAAAAAAGATAAGGAAGGCCACTTCATAATACTAAAGGGAGCAATTTGACAAGAAGAAATAATACTGGTAAACATATACGCAAACAATACAGAAGCACCCAAGTACATAAAAAGACTCCTGGAGGATCTCAAGGGAGAGATTGACAGCAATACAATCATAGTAGGAGACTTTAATACCCCACTATCACCATTGGAAAAATCCTCTAAAAAAAAATAAGCAAAGAAACATCAATCCTTAATGACTCACAAGACCAGATGGAATTAATTGACATCTTCAGAACATTTCACCCCAAAGCCACAGAATATACATTCTTCTCAAGTGCACATGGGTCATTTTCAAAGATAGACCAAATATTGTGTCACAGGCAAAGTCTCTTCAAATTCAAGAAGATATAAGTCATATCAAGCGTCTTCTCAGATCACAGTGGCTTAAAACTGGAAATCAACTACAATAAAAATAATCCAAAAACATCAAATACAAGGAGACTAAACAGCATGCAATTAAACAATCACTGGGTTATCAGAGAGATCAAAGAAGAAATAAAATACATCAAGAAAGCAAACGACAATGAAAACACAACAATCCCAAATATATGGGACACAGCTAAAGCAGTCTTGAGAGGGAAGTTCATTGCTCTAAAAGCCTACAGTAAAAAACAAGAAACAACGGTAATAAATCACATAACCCTACAACTCAAAGTGTTAGAGAGAGAGCGACAAGAAAAGCCCAGTGGAAGCAGAAGGGAGGAAATAATAAAGATCAGAGCAGAGATAAATGACATAGAGACAAAAAAAGAAAAAGAAAAAAAAAAAAATACAAAAGATCAACTAACAAGAACTGGTTCTTGAAAGGATAAAAAAAGATTGATGAACCTCTAATAAGGCTCACCAAGAGGCAAAGAGAAAGGACCAAAATTAACAAAATCAGGAATGAAAGAGGAGAAATAACAACAGACCCCACAGAAATACAAGGATTTTTTAAAAATACTATGAACAACTCTATTCCAACAAACTGGACAAACTGGAGGAATTGGACATACTCCTAGAGAAATATAACCTTCCAAAATTCAATCAGAAAGAATCTAAATATCTCAATAGACGAATAACTATGGAAGAAACTGAAGTAGTCATCAAAATCT
The DNA here is from genome assembly GCF_951640355.1 of Cnephaeus nilssonii. Taxonomy (NCBI): domain Eukaryota; kingdom Metazoa; phylum Chordata; class Mammalia; order Chiroptera; family Vespertilionidae; genus Cnephaeus; species Cnephaeus nilssonii. Next base: position 9,467,450 of record NC_137096.1, on the reverse strand, counting down.
TACAGCAAACAAAAGCTTGGGGCCAGCCGGCTTCACAGGGTAGTTTTACCAAACATTCCAGGAAGAACTAAAACCTATCTTCCTCACACTATTCAAAAATTTCAAGAGGAAGGAACACTTCCAAGCTCCTTCTATGAAGCCAGCATCACCCTAATACCAAAACCAGATAAAGACAACACAATAAAAGAGAATTATTGGCCAATATCCCTCATGAACATAAATGCCAAAATTCTCAACTAATTCTACCAAATCGGATCCAGCAGGACATCAGAAAGATAATATACCATGAACAAGTAGGATTTATCCCACGAATGCAAGAATGGTAAAATATCCGCAAATCAATAAAGGTGATACATCACATAAACAAATTGAGAGATAAAAATCACATAGTTTTATCAATTGATGCAGAAAAAGCATTTGACCAAATTCAACACCCTTTCTTGATAAAATCTCTCAACAAGGTGGGAAACAAGGATGATACCTCAACATAATAAAAGCTATATTTAATAAACTCACAGCTGACATCATGCTCAATGGGCAAAAACTAAAACTATTTCCCCTTTGAGCAGGAACTAGACAGGGATGCCCACTCTCACCACTCCTGTTTGACATAGTACTGGAAGTATTAGCCATTGTAATTAGACAAAAAGAAGAAATAAAAGGCATCCATATTGGAAAAGAAGAAGTAAAGCTGTCCCTATTTGCAGATGACATGATATGGTACATAAAAAAAAAAAAACTGAAAGAATCCATCAAAAACTAATAGACTTAATAAATGAATTGGGCAATGTAGCAGCATACAAAATTAATGCCAAGAAATCCATGGCATTTCTATACACCAACAGTTGATTTACAGAAAGAGAGACTAAAAAAGCAATCCCATTTACCATCGCATCAAAAAAATTGAGATACCTAGGAATAAACTTAACTAAGGAGGTAAAAGAACTATACGCGGAAAACTACCGGACACTGAAAAAAGAGATAGAGGAAGACGTAAACAGATGGAAGAACATAACTTGTTCATGGATTGGTAGAATCAACATCATTAAAATGCCCATACTACCCAAAGCAATCTATAGATTCAATGCACTCCCCATTAAAATGCCAACAGCATATTTCACAGACCTAGAAAGAACTCTGCAAAAATTCATCTGGAATAAAAAAAAAGACCCCAACTAGCCACAGCAATCCTGAGAAAGAAGAACAAAGTTGGAGGGATCACAATACCAGATATCAAGCTGTATTACAAAGCCATTGTTCTCAAAACAGCCTGGTACTGGCACAAGAACAGACATATAGACCAATGGAATAGAATAGAGAATCCAGATATTGACCCAAACCACTGTGCTCAATTAATATTTGACAAAAGAGGCATGAACATACAATGGAATCAAGACAGTCTCTTCAATAAATGGTGTTGGGAAAATTGGACAGATACATGCAAAAAAATGAAACTAGACCACCAACTTACACCATACACAAAAATAAACTCAAAATGGATACAGGACTTGAACATATGATGGGAATCCATAAAAATACTAGAGGAATACACAGGCAGCAAAATCTCACACATATACCGAAAGAACATCTTCACTGATACTGCTCCTAGGGCAATGGAAGCTAAAGAGAAAATTAACAAATGGGACTACATCAAAATAAAAAGCTTTTGCACAGCAAAAGAAATCATCAACAAAACAAAAAGAAAGCCCAATGTATGGGAGAACATATTTGCAAATGTTATCACTGATAAAGTTTTAATCTCCAACATCTACAAGGAACTTATACAACTTAATAAAAGGAAGATAAATGATCCAATAAAAAAATGGGCAATGAACTTAAAATCTTTTTCAAAGAAGGCAGAAGGAAGGCCAAGAAACATATGAAAACATGCTCAAAGTCACTAATTATCCAAGAGATGCAAATCCAAACGACAATGGGGTACTATCTCACACCTGTCAGAATGGCTACCATCAACCAATCAACAAACGACAAGTGTTGGCGAGGATGCAGAGAAAAAGGAACCCTCATGCACTGCTGGTGGGAATGCAGACTGGTGCAGCCACTGTGGAGAACAGTACTTTTAGTCAAAAGACTAAAAATGGAACTACCATTTGATGTGGTAATCCCACTTCTAGGAATATATCGCAAGAAACTAGAAACACCCATCAGAAAGGATATATGCACCCCTATGTTCATAGCAGCACAATTTACAATAGCTAATATTTGTTAACAGCCTAGGTGCCCGTCAACAGATGACTGGATGAAAAAACTATGGTACATCAACACAATGGAATACTATGCAGTCACAAAAAAGGAGGAATTCTTACCATTTGCAACAACCTAGATGAAACTGGAGAACGTTATGCTAAGTGAAATAAGCTGGTCAATGAAAGAAAAATACCACATGATCTCACTCATTTGTGGATAATAAAGAACATTATAAACTGATGAACAAAAATATAGATACAGAGGCAGAAAAGCATCAAATAGATTGTCAAATTACATTGGGAAAGTTAGGGAGAGGTGGGGAGATAAGAGATCAACCAAAGGATTTGTATGCATGAATATAAGCATTAGCAATGGCTGCAAAACACTGGGGGGTGATGGCATGTATGGTAGTGGAGTGGGGAGGCAATGGTAAAATATCCTACATAATAAAAAGGCAATATGCAAATTGCATCACTCCGCTACGCCCACGATTGGGCCGGAAGGAGGCGCGGGGGGCGGGACTCAGGGTGGCCGTTTGGCTGGCGGTAGGAGCGGGGGGCGGGGACTCGTGAGTCCCCGACTCCCACTCCTCCCACCGGCCTTTAGGCCAACGCTGTGGAAGGACCCATGGGGCCGGCGGAAGACGCTGGTGGTGGCCGATTGCATGGCTGCTGGCAGCAGTTTTCCACCAGCACCAGTTTTCCTCTGGCCACCCGCTGATCGGAGCACCTCCTGGATCAGAGTTCCTCTCGGTGTAGCGGATCACGCTGGCGTGAGGCGCTCTGATCAGCGGGTGGCCAGAGGAAAACTGGTGCTGGCAGAAAACTGCTTCCAGCAGCCAGGTGAAAGTCTATTGCACGAAACTTCGTGCAACGGGTTTCTAGTGTACACAAATAATACCTTAATTAAAAAAAAATGGGGAAAAAAGAATAAATAATTTCTCAATGTGAGCACAGAGGGAAGAAAGAAGTTGGTACAATGTGAGAAAATTCCATGTAAAGAGCAGAAAGAACACTCTACCTCAATGCAAGAAATCACTAAGAAATTACGAAAAGCTGCAGTAAACTGTAGGAAATTCATTGAAAAGAAGTGTAAAGCATTTCTCAATGTGAGGCAATGTTGAAGAAAGGTATTTATACAATGCGTGAAAATCCCTTCAAATAGAGCAGGAAGCACACTACAGCACAGTGTTAAAAAACTACCAGTAATTCATTGGAAAGCAGCAGTAACTGATTGCAACTGGTTAGAAAACAGGTAAAAGTCACCTCTATGTGAGAAAAGAATGTAGAAAGAAGTTTGAAAAATGTGAGATATGCATGAAATAGAGCAGTTAGCATACTATAACTATGTTAGAAACCACTCTGTATTCACAGAAACGCAGAAGTACATGATACAATATCAGTGGAAAACAAGTATACATCATTTCTCACTGTGAGGAAAGAGGGAAGCTAAATTTCTGTACAATGCAGGAAAATCACATAAAGACATCTGTAACCGCAATAGAGCACATTGTTAGAAGCCCTAGGAATTCACTGAAAATCAGCAGTGACATACACCGAATAGAGAAGACAAGTGAAAATCACTTTGGACCATGAGGAAAGTGTCTAGAAAAGTGTTGTACAATGTGGTGATATCCATGAAAGAGAGCAGGAAGCAGAGTGTTAGAAACCTCTGGGTACTCACTGAAAAGCAACAGTAAACTATAGAAAAGAGCTGGAAAACAAGAGTAAATGATTTCTCAATGTGAGCAGAGGGAAGAAAAAAGTTGATACAGTGTGGTAAAATCCCGTGTAAAGAGCACAAAACACACTATACCCAATATAAGAAATCACTGAGAATTTACGAAAAGCTGAGGTAACCTGTAGGAAATATTTGGAAAAAAATTGTAAAGCATTTCTCAATGTGAGGCGTGTTGAAGAAAGGTGTTTGTACAATGTGGGAAAATCACATAAAGAAAGCTGTAACCGCATTAGATCAGTCTTAGAAGCACTAGGACTTCACTGCAAATCATCAGTATCTAACACCAAATAGAGAGAAGACAAGTGAAAGTCACTTAGGAATGTGAGGAAAGAGTCTAGAAAGGTGTTTGTACAATGCGGTTGAATCAATAAAAGAGAGCAATATGCACAACATAATACAATATTAGAAAACAATGAGAATTCACTGAAAAGCAAAAGTAAATGACAAAATAGCTAGAAAACAAGTTAAAAATCACTTTGGAATTTGAGGAAAGAGTGAAGAATGGTGTTTGAGCACTAGGAGATATGTGCTGAAGAGCAATACATAAGTTAGAGCACACTTTTGAAAGCACTTTGAAATCAGTGAACAGCAGCTGTAATCTCTACAATACAGACGGAAAACAGGTGGAAATCACTTATGAACTTGAGGAAAGACTATACAAAAGTGTTTGACAATGTGGGTATTTCAGTGCTAAAGAGCAGAAACGCACCATAGCACAGTGTTACAAACCACTAGTAACTGAATGAAAAACACCAGTAACTTATACAAAATGCTTAAGACAAGTAAAAATCACATCGCTCTGTGAGGATAGAAATAAGAAAGGTGTTTGTAAAATGAGGTGATATCCATGAAAAAGAGCAGGATGCAACGTATAGCAGTGTTGGAAACCTCTGGATACCCACTGAAAAGCAACAATAGACTATATAAAAGGGTTGGAAAAAAAGAGTAAATCATTTCCCATTGAGAGCACAGAGGGAAGAAAGAAGATGGTACAATTTGGGAAAATCCCAGGTAAAGAGCAGAAAGCACATTATACCCCAAACAAAGAAATCACTGGAAAATTATAGAAAAGCAGCAGTAAACTGTAGGAAATACTTGGAAAAGAAATGTAAATCATTTCTCAATGTGAGGAAATGGTGTAGGAAAAAATATTCTATGTCCTGTGGGGATAGAATGTTTTTAAAATGTGTGGAAATGCCTTAAGTAGAGCAATAAGCACACTATATGAAGCACAGTGATAAAAACCTGATGTAATTCACTGAAAAGGAGCAGTAACTGATGCAAATGGTTTCAAAACAAGTAAAACTCACTTCTCCATGTGAGGAAAAAATCTTAAAAGGAGTTTGTGAAATGCGGTGATATACATGAAATAGAGCAGTAAGAATTGTCAAACTATTCTAGAAAAACACGGTGAATTCACTTAAACTCATCAGTAAGTGATACAAAATTGTTGGAAATACATGTACATCATTTCACACTGTGAGGAAAGAGTGAAAAAGAGTTTTTGTACAATAGGAGAAAATCGCTTAAAGACAGCTGTAACCACACTGGAGCACAATGTTTAAAGCACTAGGAATTCGATGAAAATCAGCACTGATGTACACCAAATAGAGAGAAGACAAGTGAAAGTCACTTTGAATGAGAGGAAAGAGTCCAGAAAGTTGAATATAAAAGTCTGTGAAATAATGAAAAAGAGGAATATGCACAATATAGCACAGTGATAGAAACCAACGTGAATTCACTGAAAAGCAGCAGTAAACGACAAAATACTTATAAACAAGTGAAAATCTCCTTTGAAAATGAGAAAAAACTCTAGAACGGTTTTTGAGCACAAGGAGAAATCTGAGCTGAAGAGCAATACCCACATTAGAGCTCACTTTTGAAAATATTTTGAAATTAGTGAACAGCACTTGTAATCTCTCCAAGAAATCACCGAGAATCATGAAAAGCTGTAGTAAACTGTAGGAAAAACTTAGAAAACAAGTGTATATCATTGAAAACAAAACTAACTTTTCTATATGAGGAAAAATATAGAAAGGAGTTTGTAAAATGGGGGGATGTCCAAGAGATAGAACAGTAAGCATACTATAACTGTGATAGAAACCACTCTGTATTGACAAACACAGAAGTAAATGATACTAAATCTTGGGAAGACAAATGTACACCTTCCTCACCTTTAGGAAAGTGTGAATAAAGGTATTTGTACAATGTGGGAGAATCAAATGAAGCTGTAACCACACTAGAGCACAGTGATAGAAGCCCTAGGAATTCTCTAAAAATCAGCAGTGATGTATACCTAATAGAGAGAAGACAAGTGAAAGTCACTTAGGAATGTGAGGAAAGAGTCTAGAAAGGTGTTTGTACAATGTGGTGATATCCATGAAAGAGACCAGAAAGCAGAGTATAGCAGTGTTAGAAAATTCTGGATACTCACTGAAAAGCAACAGTAACTTATATAAAAGAGTTGCAAAACAAGAATAAATCATTTCCTATTGTAAGCCCAGAGAGTAGAAAGAATTTGGTACAATGCAGGAAAATCCCATGAAAAGAGCAGAAAACACACTGTATCCCAATCTATGAAATCACTGAGAAATTATGAAAAGCTGCATTCAACTGTAGGAAATACTTAAACTGTTCACAGAGCAAATAAAGGGATTACATAGACACCCCCGTCCTAAGAAATCTCAGGGCTCTCTTAACTAGGGTAAAAAATAAAGCACAATGGTTACCCAGCCAATACAGAAGGCAGGAGGAGGATGTCTCAGAGGTACAAATGGTAGCAACTGCCAGATGTAACAGAGATGAGGAAACCAAACATTCTTATGTTTCCATGACTCCCAGGGCTGGCCTGCAGGCGCACCTTAAAGGGCCAGAGCCATGGAACAGGTCTTCAAGAATTGAAGTCTTTCTATTGTAGAATGTCCTTTTTGAGGTCTTAGACCAAATAGTCACTGTAATCCATCCGTGAGTTAAGTAGAAAAACTGGAAATAGAGCCGTGTTGATGGGGAGCAAGTCTCATGATAGGGAGCTAGTTCCAGGCCACCGGGTGGCCTCCCTGAACAGTCCTTGGACCAGGACCTTGGGGCGAAACTGACTTGGGCCCTGGCTGTCACCTGACTCTGCTTCCAGTTGGACCTTACTTTGGGAGGATCCCAGGGAGGAGAAAGAATGAGAGAAATGCTACCTCCCTCAGGCGCCCTTGCTGTGTACTGCCCTGATGGGAAAGGTGCTGGACACATTCTCTTGCCTTATTCCTGTGAAAAAATAATAAAGTGAGAACCTTAAACAGTCATTCCCAAAGAGCCCTTGACAAGGTCTTGGAACTGAAAATGGCCTTTTCTATTGTGGTGAGTCCTTGCAACTATTTCCTAGAGCATCCTGATAATAATATACCCCCATAAACTGCTCATGTTGGATTTGCAAAGCTATGCAAGTGGGATTTTCACATTTCTGAGAACTCGGGGTACACTGGGCTGTTGGGGGGAAGCTGGTAAGAGAGGGTAAACAGCCCACTCAGCAGCATCAGGATGGCAGCCAGAACCGCCATGGGGACGGTGCTGCCCATCTCCTGCTGGTCGGGCCTGAAGGGGATGTGGAAGGATGGCGGGAAGCATATGCCCTCTTCATTCATCACAGAGTGGTAGTCCATATCATAGCAATGAAGATAAATGCACCAGCTATGATGCTCAGGACTCCGGAAGCCAAGAAGAGATTGCAGGTGTTTTCCTTCTGAAGATGAGCCACGCACACTCTCTGCAGGCCCATGACCATGAGCACTTTACCCTGGAGAATGAGGAGGCTGGTGGCCAGCAGCATGTGCTGAGAGATGCGGATATTGAGCAGTAGGTAGGTGTCACTGTAGGGGTAGCAGTGACATGTTATGGCTCTGCTCTGGAGGCTGTTGGACTGGTAAGAGCAGACCTACAACATTCATACACAGGCCAGCCCTGGGGAGGGGGTGGAGCTGTTCTCGATGTACCAAACCTGCCACTCGGCCAGGCCCATGCAGGTCATGGAGAAGATCCATCCTGTGGTGGTGACAATGAAACCCGCTACTTGGCAGTTGGCACTGTGGACCAGCGAGGTCATGGCATTGTATCCTGGGGAACTGCAAACCAATGGAGAGGGTCATGGGGGTGGGACCCACCTGTCTGGTACCGCCCCCTGGGGATAAGCGAGGCTGTATTGGGGAGAGAAATTCCATATTGCAGAATGGAGATACTTGACCCCCATGCTCTGTTGGGGAAGGGTCCTTGGGCAATTTTTACTGAAAGCCTTAAAATATGCAGACTTTCACCCTGCAGGGTTCCAATGTCCTTAGAGCGTCTTCTCAACAGGCCAAAATTGCTAGTTCAATCCCTGGTTTCTTTCTGGTCAGTGCACATACAAAAAGCAACCAATGAAAGCATCTGTAAGTGGAAGACCAAGTCGATGTTCTTTCCTCCCTCCCTCCCTCCCTCCCTCCCTCCCTCCCTCCCTCCCTCCCTCCCTCCCTCTCACCTAACTCCCTCACTCCCTCCCTACCTCTCTCCCTCCTTCCCTCCCTCCCTTTCTCCTTCTCTCCTTCCCTCAATCCCTTTTTCCTTTTTTCCTTTCCTCTCTTTCTTCCCCCTCTCTGTCTCAAAATTCAACAAAAATATGTTCAAACTTTCAAAGAGGCAGTTCCACTTATGGGCATTTGTTGAAAGACCCAATTCATATTGGCTACAAATAATTTACAATAGAGATGGGCATCACAGCACTGCGTGACATTGAACACGCAGTGCTGTGATGGCGTGACATTGAACACGCAGTGCTGTGATGCCCATCTCTATTGTAAAATATTTGTAGCAAATATTAATTGTAGCCAATAATATTTGTAGCCAAGTAGGGTTTGGTGAAATAATGTATGCTACAACCATACAATGGAGCTCCATACCAAACTTACAAGTGCAGCCAAGTCGCACTTGGTGTGATGTTTGTTGTCTAGCCCTTCTCACCTCGCATAATGTTTTCAAGGTTCATCTGTATTATAGCTCCTGGGAGCAGATCATTCCTTTCAATGGCAGAGCCGTCTTCCATTGTATGGATGTACCACAGTTTGTTTATCCCTTCGTCAGTTTTTGGACATTGAGATTAATTTAAATTTTGGCTCTTACAAATTCCATTGCTGTGAACATTTGAGCCTAAAATTTGCATGGTGTATGTTCTCATTTCTGGAGTGTAGACAGGTAGGAGTGAGACCTGTGTGTGGCTCATGCTGTAACTGTATGTGTTTAACTTTGAACAAAGTACTAAGCTGTCTCCCCAAGTGGCTGCACTTTTGCAATGAATGTAGGAACTGCCTGTTGTGAGTTTTTTACATTCTCACCAGCTATACATTCAGGTTCTAATTTCTCCGCACCTTCTCCAAATTTTAATAGTTTTTGATTACACAATGGAATACTAGGCACCTATCAAAAACAAGGATCTCTTGCCCTTTGAGACAGCATGGAGGGACCTGGAAAGTATCATGCTTAGCAAAAGAAGTCAGTCAGAGAAGGACAAGTATCTCATGATCTCACTCTAATGTGGAATCTAATGAGTAACATAAACTGATGAACAGAGTGGATCCAGAGACATAGAAGCATGGAACAGAGGGCAGAGTCTTGTAAGAAAGGCAAGGGGAAGTGATTGGGTGGGAGGTAATTAACTGAGGAACTTGTTTGCATATGCAGAATGCATGAACACACACAATAGGGTCCTGAATTCCTGAAATGTGGGACAGGATGTGCTGGAGGGGGTTGATGGGTGAAAAGGGGGACATATGTAATCTTTCAACAATAAAGATTAACAAAACACACTGAAGAACAAAATAGATCCAGAGACATGGAAGCATAGAACAGAATGCCAAATCTCTGAGGATTGGTGTGTTTGTGTGTGTGTGTGTGTGTGTGTGTGTGTGTGTGTGTGTGTGTGTGTGTGTGTAGAGGGGGGTGGGTCGATGGGATGAGATTAACCATAGAATGTATATGCATAACACATGGATATAGGCAATAGTTCAGTGAATACCTGGGGTGGATGCAGGGTGGAGGGAGTTAATGGGACAGAGAAAAAGGACATCTGTAATATTTTCAACCACAAAGAGAAATTTAAAAGTAAAATAATATAAAAAAATAAAATGTAATGTGACCAAAGGGAAGATGTCCACAATATACCAAGTGCAAGCAGCATGTTAAAAACTTGTACAGACAATGGGATCAGAGGGACGGTGAGTTTTAAAGCTATTAATATTGTGCAGAATCACATTCATATAGAAAAGTGCACCAAATCTATATGTACAGCTCAATGACCTATCAAGCAATAAATACACCTGTTGCCACCCCTCAGCATAAAAGAGGTAATATCTCTGGTTTCTTGCTTGTCTTTAGTTTTTCACCTCAACAGAAATCCCCAAACACCTTGGTTCCCTTCTGCTTGTTTTAAAGACAGGAATTGTGCCCAGGGCATTCCTGTGTAAATGGCTTCCTTGGCTACATGACCTGAGGCTATGATTTCAGAGAGAAAGGGAGAGGAAGAGAGAGATATAGATGCATCAATGAAGAGAGAATATTATGGATCTGCTGCCTTCTGAACATCCCCTACTGGGGACCAAGCCCTCATCTATGGCATGGGCCCTGACTGGGATTTGAACCATGACCTCCTGGTTCATAGGTCGACACTCAGACACTGAGGCACAGTGACCAGGCTGATTTTTTAAATAATCTGTGGCTGTTCAAAACTTTCAGTTATTTATCATGAGCATAATATTTTGAAAAAAAAACAATAAAAAAAAACTTAGGAAGCAATGGAGGATTAATTCTGGCACACAAATATGTTTCAATACTTAGTATTAAAGTAATTAATTCCCTGTAGTACCCAGCAGACATTAGAAGAGAAGAGAATTAAGTATCATGAGAAAAGTTCATGGTGGGTTGAATTTAAAATGAAAATAAGATCCCTGGTTGATGTGGCTTAGGTGAGTGGGCATTGTCCTGTGCACCAAAAAGTTGCCCGTTTGATTTTCGATCACAACACATATCTGAGGTGCCAGCATAGTCCCTGTTAGGGTGCATGCAGGAAGCAGCTGACAGATGTTTCTATTCTCCCTCACCCTTCTTCTCTCTCTAAAATATCAATTAAAATTAATAATACAAAATTAAAAATAAATAAAATAAGGATAAGAAAATTATAAGAGTGTAGCAGGATCTTATTTTTGCCCATTCTGAAATACACTGGGAAGGTAAAACAAGATGGCATCTGCTGGGATTACCAGGGATATTTCTATATTTTAAGTTGGAGATAAATGGGGGCATGTAGAGCAATACAAGAATAGAAATGAACAAAGGGTGAACAGGAGTGGGCATCGAAGCCAGTGCATGGAGAGCTTTGAGGGGTCCGGGCTTTATTCTGAGGGGCCCCCAGTGGGAGGGACAGGAGGAGAGAATGCCCAAGCTGATAGCAGAAATTCCTTCTCATGGCCAGATAATCATGGAAGATGCCTTATTTATAAAGATCATTCCTTCGGGCCAGATAACCCTGAACAACTTGTGGAAGGAACACTTGAAATGGCATTGTGGGCCTGGTTGGTGTATTTCAGTTGTTGATAGTCAACCTCTGAACCAGGAGGTCAAGGTTCAATTCCTGGTCAGTTGGATACTCTATTCTCAGTAGGAGTGGTGCAGTAGGCAGGCAATCCGTGTTTTTCATCATTGATGTTTATTCTCCCTCTCCATGTCCCTTCCTCTCTCTCTCTGAAATCAATAAAAACATGTTCTTAAAGTAGACAAGTCTTACATAAAGGATGAACAATTAAAGTGGCCTACCTTCACCTCTCTGCAGGACTGCTGATGACAGTTAACCTGTTTACAGAGCAAATAAATGGATTACATAGACACCCCCACACCACAAGAAATCTCAGGGCTCTCTTAACTAGGGTAAAAAATAAAGCACAATGGTTACCCAGCCAATACAGAAGGCAGGAGGAGGACTTCTCAGAGGTACAAATGGTAGCAACTGCCAGGCTATAACAGAGATGAGGAAACCAAACATTCTTATGTTTCCATGGCTTCCAGGGCTGGCCTGCAGGCCTATGACAATAGGCTCCTTAAAGGGCCAGAGTCACTGAACAGGTCTTCAAGAGTTGAAGTCTTTCTACTGTAGAAATGTCCTTTTAAGGTCTTAGACCAAATAGTCACTGTAATCCATCCAAGTCTTAAGTAGAAACCCTTGAATAAGAGCCACGGAAATGGGGAGCAAGTGTTATGATAGGTAGCCAGGGCCAGGGCAAGGGGGCGAGGGGGCGTTCGATACCGGATCAGTCCTTGGACCAGGAACCTGGGGTGAAACTGACTTGGGTCCTGGCTGTCACCGGACTCTGCTTCCAGTTGGACCTTACTGTCTCCCTGGAAGAGTTCCTGCTAGGAAATTTCACAGGACAAGTGAGCTGGGGATGCAGGTGGGCGGGAGAAGAAAGGGTCAAAGGGGGTGGCAAACAGGGAGAACAAGGAATCAAAAGGGCAAAGTGACTCCTGAGTCAGGAAACAGTCAGCTCACGGGGTGGACACTGTGACAGGCACCTGCTGGTGTCCCTGAGCCCAGGCGCTGCCTCTGCTGGGTCTCCCTCCTCAAGTGCTCTCACAGGGACCCCCTCCCTGCCTGGCGCCCCCACAGAGGCCCGGCCCTGTCCCAACTGACCCCCAACCCAAAGGCCACATGGCAGCCTCTAGATCCTGGGCACCTTGGAAGGATTCCCAGGGAGGAGGAAGAATGCGAGAAATATCACCACCCTCAGGCGCCCTCGGTTTGTGCTGCCCTGATGGGAAATGCACAGGGCACATTCTTTTGCCTTATTCCTGTGAAAAAATAATTAAGTGAGAACCTTCAACTGTCATTCCCAAAGAGCCCTTGCCAAGGGCTAGGAACTCTTTTCCCAGATTCCCCAGAGCACACCCCGCCATGGTGGCCAACTCACCTGCTGTCTGAACCCTTAAGACCTGTCCACTTGCTCTCTGTTGACAGTGAAGGCAAAGAGGGGTCCAGAGACAGCTTTCCACAGCCCCAGAGGTTCAATCATTCTCCTTTTGGACCAGCAGGAGGCAGGCGCACTTCCCTCAGCAGGGTATCATGTTCCAGAAACTGGTCCTCATCAGAAGCATGTCTCCCAAGAGCTTCCTTTTTCAAATAACCACAGGTTTGATTCACTTAAATAACACACGTCCTGTTTCAAACTTATATGTCCTGTCAGTCTGTTAATAAGGCCTACTTCGGGGACAGATTTCATGGGGGGAAACATGGTGTTTACCTAGGAACCATATCCCAGCCTTCCAGACCTGCAAGGAGAATGGGAAAGCCTTGACTGCAGGCCAGCCCTGAAAATCCCATGGAACCCAAAGGCTCCTTTCAAACCCCTGGGATGGGGGCCAGGGACTCTCACTCAATGCAGAGGCTGTGACTTCCTCCCAGTTCTAAGGACATTGTGCAAATCACAGCAGACAGAGAAGGGGCATCTACCACTTTACATTTGCTCTATCAGAGGGAAGAGGGAAGAATCCCTTGCCCATAGCCAAAGGATCCAATGAATATTCTGGGGTCCACAGGCAATGTCTTTGGAACACATGTTTAAATAACTGATATACTTATGCTCCAAGGGGAAATTTTGTCACACATTCTGCTCTCAGAGACATAAGTATTCTTTGAGAAGAAAGTCATTTCACGTCAGCCCTTGGATTTCTCTGCTGTAGCTCTCACATTAAAGTGAGTCTGTCTCAATTTAAACCTAGTAATGACCTCCCCCAGTTAATTGTTGAGTTTTAAGTCAGTCCTTTGAAACTTCTGAGGTGCTGTGAGCAATGAAACAGAGGGTGTGGGTAAAGTGTATGTTATGGCCCCGCAGTACTTGACTAGATATATTAGAAGCACTTCTCACATGAAAGATATCTAGTTAATATGACCTGAAAGAAGCCATCAGTAAGAGAGTGAGCTGAAGTTGTCTCTCCTGAAATGCCAATAAACATGATTTTGGATTGTATTGACATGAGGATATTAGTAGAGGAGCGGTTGGGGGCTTGGGGGGGAGCTTACAACTTACCCAGGAAGTGAGTTGGACCACCCATGAAGCATGGAAGATAAATGTGTTGTGGTTGTTGTTTTTTTTTTTTTTTCACACAGGGTATACCTATGGAGTGCGGTTCTGAGGGGCAGTTACCTAAATTTGTAGAAACAAGACCTATGCTGACTCGGAATCCAGTTAAGCTTTAAGAGATAGGAAGCAATTTTAAACACAGGACAATTGGCTCATTTTATTCAGCAAACCAAAATCTTTTTACGAAAATAGCAAAGAAGGTGTGGAAGGGGGAATGCTTTCAATTGAGCCTTAAGAGGGAGCCTGAACATCTTATGCAATAAAAGAAATAAAATTGTACAATTATTTTTGTAAATATATTATTATTTATTTCAGAGAGGTGTGGAGAGGGAGAGAGAGAGAGAAACATCAATGATGAGAGAGAATCATTGATAGGCTGCCTCCTATATGCCCCCACTGGGCATCCAGCTCAAATCCCGGGTATGTGCCCTTGACCAGAATAGAAACTGGTACCTTTCAGTCCGCAGTCCGATGCTATATCCACTGAGCCGAACCAGCTAGGGCTGTACAATTATTTTTAAAGCTTTAAAAATTCTAATAAGAGTTTGATAATAACAACAAAAGGTTGTTAACGTTAAAGGTGTACTGTCATTTTGCAGGGAAATGTCATTTTTTTAGACACTACTTTTGAAGTGTTTAAGGATGAAGAAATGTGATGTCTGGGGTTTGCTTTAGGTCTTCAGAGAAAGAAAAATAGATGAAAAGAAGAGAAGGAAGGAGAGAGAAAATGATTATGGCAGAATCGTAATAACTTCTGAGTCTGGTAATGGAAGGCGGATTCCTTCCACTATTTTGCTTTTGCACATTTGGGAAAATTGCCTGTACAGGTGGAGTGGAGAGGTGTTAGGGCCATGGCATAGAAGGTCTGGTTGGTTGTTTCTATTGGCAGTTTGAGAGGGAGCTGTGAGAATCCGAGCAACTCTCATTTTCACACAATAGGTATATAACCTTGATTATCTATACTAATAATAGAAAAATATGTAAATTGACCGTACCACAGAGATGCCCACAGCTAATCAGAGATGAGCATGCAAATTAACCAGGGAAAGATGGCCGGGCCTGTGGGCAGAGGGCACGGCCACAGGCATCGAGCGGCTGGGAGCAGGGCGGGATGCCCGCCCTTTCTCTGTAGTGACTCAGGGGTCAGTCCAGCTCCTAGGAAGCTCAGGGCCTATGCACGCATGTGCTGAGCAGCCTGGGGCAGGGTAAGATGCCAAGCGGCCGTGGTCCCGGGGACGCCACTGGATTGGCTGGTCCTGTCAGCCCTGCCTGGGGGTGGCAGGAGTTCACAGTCCTCTTGGTTTGTGCAGCCCCTGGACTGGAAGTGGAAACCAAGAGCTCGCGGAGCACCAGGAATTCTGGGAATCGTAGGTCTGTTGGCTGGCGCATTGCGGGATCTCCAAAACACTAGAGCAAAGTGAGCCTCGAGCAAGTTACTGTTGTGGGTAGGGGATGGAGGGAAAGCAAAGGTAAGAGGCATAAGTAAAGTCACAGTGTTGAGGAAATATTAAAGGGAAGCTATCCTGTGACTTCTAGGAAATCTCCACAATTGGACCAAAGGGAAATAAAAAGGAAAGGACCTCTATTATGCTGTGATCACCAAACCAAACTGGGTTGGGGTCTCAGAAAATCCGCTCATATGATTTCAAAGACAGACAGAAATTCCGGGATTGGAGAGGGCTCCCCTGAAGGTTCCCAGATTGGAGAGCGTGCAGGTGGGCTGAGGGACCCACTCCTTGTGCACAAATCTTTGTGCACCGAACCCCCAATAATTAAGACAGGTGGACAGTGGTGTTTTTTTTTTTTTTGCATTTTTTTTTTATGGAAGTTCATTAACCAATCAAGAATCTCAATTTGGACATAAACAAATGACCACTTTCTGCTCAAAATGGCCTTTTCTATGGTCGTGAGTCCTTGCAACTATTTCCTAGAGCATCCTGATAATACTTTACCCCGATAAACTGGGCATTGTGGATTTACAAAGCTTTGAAACTGGGAATTTCTCATTTCTGAGACCTGGGGGTACACTTGGCTGTTGGGGGCAAGCTGGTAAGAGAGGGTAAACAGCCCACTCAGCAGCATCAGGATGGCAGCCAGAACCGCCATGGTGACGGTGCTGCCCATCTCCTGCTTGTTGGGCCTGAAGGGGATGTGGAAGGATGGCGGAAGCATATGCCCTCTTCATTCATCACAGAGTGGTAGTTCCAGATCACAGCCATGAAGATACATGTGCCAGCTATGATGCTCAGGACACTGGAAGCGAAGAACAGATGGCAGGTGTTTTTCTTCTGAAGATTAGCCAAGCATACTTTCTGCAGGCCCATGACCGTGAGCACTTTCCCCAAGAGAGCCAGGAGGTTGGCAGCCAGCAGCAGGTGCTGAGCGATTCGAATACTGATTGGCATGTAGGTGTCTCTGTAGGGGTAGCGATGACATGCTATGGCTCTGCTCTGGAGGCTGTTGGACTGGTAAGTGCAGACCTTCCACATCCCTATACAGGCCAGCCCCGGGGAAGGGGCGGAGCTGTTCTCCATGTACCAAACCCGCCACTCCGCCAGGCCCATGCAGGTCATGGAGAAGATCCATCCTGTGGTGGTGACAATGAAACCCACTACTTGGCAGTTGGCACTGTGGACCAGCTTGTTCATGGCCATGTATCCCGGGAAACTGCAAACCAATAGAGAGGGTCATGAGGGTGGGACAAACCGTCCTGGAACTGCCCCCTGGGGATGAGCAGGGCTATATTTGAGAGGGAAATGCTATATTCCTGAATGGAGATACTTGACCCGCATACTCTGCTGGCGAAGGGTCCTTGGGCAATTTTTACTAAAAGCCTTAAAATATGCAGACTTTCACCCTGCAGCATACCTACCTGGTTAGAGCGTCTTCTCAACAGGCCGAAATTGCTACATGGATCCCTGGTCAGTGCACATACAATAAGCCAGCAATGATTGCAACAGTCAGTGGAACACCAAGTCAATGTTCCTCCCTCCCTCCTTCCCTCCCTCTCACTCTTCTTCATCTTCTCTCTCTCTTCCCACTCCCTGTCTCAAAAATCAACAAAAATACATTCAAACTTTCAAACAGGCAGTTGCACGTATGGGCATTTGTTGAAAGACCCAATTAAGACTGGCGACAAATATTTTACAATAGATATGGGCATCACAGCGCTGTGTGACATTGAACAATGGGAAACCATGCCAATGCCAACAGTAGCGTTTGGTGAAATAATGTATGCCACAACCACACAATGGAGCTCCATACCAAACTTACAAGTGCAGCCCAGTTGCACTTGGTGTGATCTTTGGTGTCTGGCCCTTCTCACCTCGCATAATGTTTTCAAGGTTCATCTGTATTGTAGCTTCTGGGAGCAGATCAGTCCTTTCAATGGCAGAGCCGTCTTCATTGTATGGATGTACTACAGTTTGTTTATCCCTTGTCAGTTAGGGGACATTTAGATCCATTTTAAGTTTTGGCTCTTACAAATTCCGTTTCGGTGAAGATTAGTGTCTAAAAGTCTGCATGGGTGTATTTTCTCATTTCTGGATTGTAGATAGGTAGGAGTGAGACCTTGTGTGGTTCATGCTGTACCTGTATGTGTGTTTAACTTTGAACAAAGTACTAAGCTGTCTTTCTAAGCGGCTGCCCTTTTGCAGTGAATGTAGCAACTGCCTGTTGGTAGTTTCATACATT
Organism: Cnephaeus nilssonii; assembly: GCF_951640355.1. Taxonomy (NCBI): domain Eukaryota; kingdom Metazoa; phylum Chordata; class Mammalia; order Chiroptera; family Vespertilionidae; genus Cnephaeus; species Cnephaeus nilssonii. Next base: position 9,449,667 of record NC_137096.1, on the reverse strand, counting down.
CTCACCAGCTTTATATTCAGATTCTAATTTCTCCACACCTTCTCCAACATTTAGCAGTTTTTCATTGCACAATGGAATATTAAGGACCTATCAAAAAGAAGGATCTCTTAGCCTTTGAGACAGCATGGAGGGACCTGGAAAGTATCATGCTAAGCAAACTTAGTCAGAGAAAGACAAGTATCCCATGATCTCACTCTAACGTGAAATCTCATGAATAAAATAAACTGATGTACAGAGTGGATCCAGAGACATGGAAGCATGGATAGAGAGAAGAGTCTTGGAAGAAAGGCAAGGGAAAGTGGTGGTTGGGAGGTAATTAACTAAGGACCTTGTATGCATATGCAGAACCTATGAACGCAGACATAAGGTGCTGAAGCCCTGGGGTGTGGGACAGGATGTGCTGGAGAGGGTTGATTGGGGGGGCAGGAATGGGACAGGTGTAATCTTTCAACAATAAAGATTTAAAAAACACACATTGATGAACAATATAGATCCAGAGAAATGGAAGCATAGAACAGAATGCTAAATCTCTGAGGGATGATGTGTGTGTGTGTGTGTGTGTGTGTGTGTGCGTGTGTGTGTGTGTGTGTGTGTGAGTGTGTGTGTAGAGGGGTGGGGCAATGGGATGAGATTAACCATAGAATGTATATGCATAACCCATGGATATAGGCAATAGTTCAGTGAAAGCCTGGGGAGGATGCAGGGTTTAGGGAGTTAATGGGACAAGGAAAGGGGACATCTATAATAATTTCAAACACAAAGAGAAACTTAAAAATAAAATAAAATGTGATGTGACCAAAGGGAAGATGTCCACAATATACCAAGTTCAAGCAGCATGTTACAAACTCGTACACACAATGGGATCAGAGAGATGGTGAATTTTAAAGCTATTAATATTGTGCAGAATCACATTCATATAGAAAATTGCACCAAATCTAAGTGTACAACTCAATGACCAGTCCAGGGGTAAATATACCTGTCACCATCGCTAAGCTTAAAAGAGATAATATCTCTGGTTTCTTGTTTCTCTTTAGTTTCCCACCTCAGCAGGTATCCCCAAACACCCTGGTTCCCTTCTGCCTGTTTTTGAAGACAGGAATTGTGCCCAGGGCATTCCTGTGTAAATGGCTTCCTTTGCTACATGACCTGAGGCTATGATTTCAGAGAGAAAGTGAGAGGGGGAGAGAGAGATAGATGCATCAATGAAGAGAGAGAATTATGAATGGGCTGTCTTCTGAACATCCCCTGCTGGGGATCAAACCTGCAACCTGGGCATGTGCCCTGACTGGGAATTGAACCATGATCTCCTGGTTCATAGCCCCATGCTCAGCCACTGAAACACACTGACCAGGCTGATTGTTTAAATAATCTGTGGCTGTATGAAACTTACAGTTATGTGTTATGTGTATAATTTTTTGAAATAAAAACAATAAAAAAAACCTTAGGAAGCAATAGAGGATCAATTCTGATACACAAATATGCTGCAATACCTAGTATTAAAGTAATTAATTCCCTGTAGAACCCAGCAGACATTAGAGGAGAAGGGAATTCAGTATCATGAGATAAGTTCATGGTGGGTTGAATTTAAAATGAATATAAGATCCCTGGTTGATGTGGCTTAGCTGAGTGGGCATTGTCCTGTGCACCAAAAAGTTGCCGGTTTGATTTTTGATCACAACACATATCTGAGGTGCCAGCATAGTCCCTGTTAGGGTGCATGCAGGAAGCAGCTGACAGATGTTTCTATTCTCCCTCACCCTTCTTCTCTCTCTAAAATATCAATTAAAATTAATGATACAAAATTAAAAAGAAATAAAATGAGGATAAGAAAAGTATAAGAGTGTAGCAGGATCTTATTTTTGCCCATTCTGAAATACACTGGGAAGGTAAAACAAGATGGCATCTGCTGGGATTACCAGGGATATTTCTATATTTTAAGTTGGAGATAAATGGGGGCATGTAGAGCAATACAAGAATAGAAATGAACAAAGGGTGAACAGGAGTGGGCATTGAAGCCAGTGCATGGAGAGCTTTGAAGGGTTCGGGCTTTATTCTGAGGGGCCCCCAGTGGGAGGGACAGGAGGAGAGAATGCCCAAGCTGATAGCAGAAATTCCTTCTCATGGCCAGATAATCATGGAAGATGCCTTATTTATAAAGATCATTCTTTTGGGCCAGATAACCCTGAACAACTTTTGGAAGGAACACTTGAAATGGCATTGTGGGCCTGGTTGGTGTGTCTCAGTTGTTGATAGTCAACCTCTGAACCAGGAGGTCAAGGTTCAATTCCTGGTCAGTTGGATACTCTATTCTCAGTAGGAGTGGTGCAGTAGGCAGCCAATCCGTGTTTTTCATCATTGATGTTTATTCTCCCTCTCCATGTCCCTTCCTCTCTCTCTCTGAAATCAATAAAAACATGTTCATAAACTAGACAAGTCTTACATAAAGGATGAACAATTAAAGTGGCCTACCTTCACCTCTCTGCAGGACTGCTGATGACAGTTAACCTGTTCACAGAGCAAATAAATGGATTACATAGACACCCCCACACCACAAGAAATCTCAGGGCTCTCTTAACTAGGGTAAAAAATAAAGCACAATGGTTACCCAGCCAATACAGAAGGCAGGAGGAGGACGTCTCAGAGGTACAAATGGTAGCAACTGCCAGGCTATAACAGAGATGAGGAAACCAAACATTCTTATGTTTCCATGGCTTCCAGGGCTGGCCTGCAGGCCTATGACAATAGGCTCCTTAAAGGGCCAGAGTCACTGAACAGGTCTTCAAGAGTTGAAGTCTTTCTACTGTATAAATGTCCTTTCTAAGGTCTTAGACCAAATAGTCACCGTAATCCATCCAAGTCTTAAGTAGAAACCCTGGAAGAAGAGCCACGGAATTGGGGAGCAAGTGTTATGATAGGTAGCCAGGGCCAGGGCCAGAGGGGGCATGCGATACCAGATCAGTCCTTGGACCAGGAACCTGGGGTGAAACTGACTTGGGTCCTGGCTGTCACCGGACTCTGCTTCCAGTTGGACCTTACTGTCTCCCTGGAAGAGTTCCTGCTAGGAAATTACACGGGTCAAGTGAGCTGGGGATGGAGGTGGGCGGGAGAAGAAAGGGCCAAAGGGGGTGTCAAACAGGGAGAACAAGGAAGAGAAAGGGCAAAGTGACTCCTGAGTCAGGAAACAGTCAGCTCACTGGGTGGGCACTGTGACAGGCACCTGCTGGTGTCCCTGAGCCCAGGCGCTGCCTCTGCTGGGTCTCCCTCCTCAAGTGCTCTCACAGGGACCCCCTCCCTGCCTGGCGCCCCCACAGAGGCCCGGCCCTGTACCACACTGACCCCCAACCCAAAGGCCACATGGCAGCCTCTAGCTCCTGGGCACCTTGGAAGGATTCCCAGGGAGGAGGAAGAATGCGAGAAATATCACCACCCTCAGGCGCCCTCGGTTTGTGCTGCCCTGATGGGAAATGCACAGGGCACATTCTTTTGCCTTATTCCTGTGAAAAAATAATTAAGTGAGAACCTTCAACTGTCATTCCCAAAGAGCCCTTGCCAAGGGCTAGGAACTCTTTTCCCAGCTTCCCCAGAGCACACCCCGCCATGGTGGCCGCCTCACCTGCTGTGTCTGAACCCTTATGACCTGTCCACTTGCTCTCTGTTGACAGTGAAGGCAAAGAGGGGTCCAGAGACAGCTTTCCACAGCCCCAGAGGTTCAATCATTCTCCTTTTGGACCAGCAGGAGGCAGGCGCACTTCCCTCAGCAGGGTATCATGTTCCAGAAACTGGTCCTCATCAGAAGCATGTCTCCCAAGAGCTTCCTTTTTCAAATAACCACAGGTTTGACTCACTTAAATAACACACGTCCTGTTTCAAACTTATATGTCCTATCAGTCTGTTAACAAGGCCTACTTCGGGGACAGATTTCATGGGGGAAAACATGGTGTTTACCTAGGAACCATATCCCAGCCTTCCAGACCTGCAAGGAGAATGGGTAAGCCTTGACTGCAGGCCAGCCCTGAAAATCCCATGGAACTCAAAGGCTCCTTTCAAACCCCTGGGATGGGGGCCAGGGACTCTCACTCAATGCAGAGGCTGTGACTTCCTCCCAGTTCTAAGGACATTGTGCAAATCACAGCAGACAGAGAAGGGGCATCTAACACTTTACATTTGCTCTATCAGAGGGAAGAGGGAAGAATCCCTTGCCCATAGCCAAAGGATCCAATGAATATTCTGGGGTCCACAGGCAATGTCTTTGGAACACATGTTTAAATAACTGATATACTTATGCTCCAAGGGGAAATTTTGTCACACACTCTGCTCTCAGAGACATAAGTATTCTTTGAGAAGAAAGTCATTTCACGTCAGCCCTTGGATTTCTCTGCTGTAGCTCTCACATTAAAGTGAGTCTGTCTCAATTTAACCTAGTAATGACCTCCCCCAGTTAATTGTTGAGTTTTAAGTCAGTCCTTTGAAACTTCTGAGGTGCTGTGAGCAATGAAACAGAGGGTGTGGGTAAAGTGTATGTTATGGCCCCGCAGTACTTGACTAGATATATTAGAAGCACTTCTCACATGAAAGATATCTAGTTAATATGACCTGAAAGAAGCCATCAGTAAGAGAGTAAGCTGAAGTTGTCTCTCCTGAAATGCCTATAAACATGACTTTGGATTGTAATGACATGAGGATGTTAGTAGAGGAGCGGGCGGGAGGGTGGGGGGGAGCTTACAACTTACCCAGGAAGTGAGTTGGACCACCCATGAAGCATGGAAGAGAAATGTGTTGTGGTTGTTTTTTTTTCACACAGGGTATACCTATGGAGTGCGGTTCTGAGGGCAGTTACCTAGAATTGTAGAAACAAGACCTATGCTGACTCGGAATCCAGTTAAGCTTTAAGAGATAGGAAGCAATTTTAAACACAGGACAATTGGCTCATTTTATTCAGCAAACCAAAATCTTTTTACGAAAATAGCAAAGAAGGTGTGGAAGGGGGAATGCTTTCAATTGAGCCTTAAGAGGGAGCCTGAACATCTTATGCAATAAAAGAAATAAAATTGTACAATTATTTTTGTAAATATATTATTATTTATTTCAGAGAGGTGTGGAGAGGGAGAGAGAGAGAGAAACATCAATGATGAGAGAGAATCATTGATAGGCTGCCTCCTATATGCCCCCACTGGGCATCCAGCTCAAATCCCGGGTATGTGCCCTTGACCAGAATAGAAACTGGTACCTTTCAGTCCGCAGTCCGATGCTATATCCACTGAGCCGAACCAGCTAGGGCTGTACAATTATTTTTAAAGCTTTAAAAATTCTAATAAGCGTTTGATAATAACAACAAAAGGTTGTTAACGTTAAAGGTGTACTGTCATTTTGCAGGGAAATGTCCTTTTTTTTAGACACTACTTTTGAAGTGTATAAGGATGAAGAAATGTGATGTCTGGGGTTTGCTTTAGGTCTTCAGAGAAAGAAAAATAGATGAAAAGAAGGGAAGGAAGGAGAGAGAAAATGATTATGGCAGAATCATAATAACTTCTGAGTCTGGTAATGGAAGGCGGATTCCTTCCACTATTTTGCTTTTGCACATTTGGGAAAATTGCCTGTACAGGTGGAGTGGAGAGGTGTTAGGGCCATGGCATAGAAGGTCTGGTTGGTTGTTTCTATTGGCAGTTTGAGAGGGAGCTGTGAGAATCCGAGCAACTCTCATTTTCACACAATAGGTATATAACCTTGATTATCTATACTAATAATAGAAAAATATGTAAATTGACCGTACCACAGAGATGCCCACAGCTAATCAGAGATGAGCATGCAAATTAACCAGGGAAAGATGGCCGGGCCTGTGGGCAGAGGGCACGGCCACAGGCATCGAGCGGCTGGGAGCAGGGCGGGATGCCCGCCCTTTCTCTGTAGTGACTCGGGGGGCATTCCAGTTCCTAGGAAGCTCAGGGCCTATGCACGCATGTGCTGAGCAGCCTGGGGCAGGGTAAGATGCCAAGCGGCCGTGGTCCCGGGGACGCCACTGGATTGGCTGGTCCTGTCAGCCCTGCCTGGGGGTGGCAGGAGTTCACAGTCCTCTTGGTTTGTGCAGCCCCTGGACTGGAAGTGGAAACCAAGAGCTCGCGGAGCACCAGGAATTCTGGGAATCGTAGGTCTGTTGGCTGGCGCATTGCGGGATCTCCAAAACACTAGAGCAAAGTGAGCCTCGAGCAAGTTACTGTTGTGGGTAGGGGATGGAGGGAAAGCAAAGGTAAGAGGCATAAGTAAAGTCACAGTGTTGAGGAAATATTAAAGGGAAGCTATCCTGTGACTTCTAGGAAATCTCCACAATTGGACCAAAGGGAAATAAAAAGGAAAGGACCTCTATTATGCTGTGATCACCAAACCAAACTGGGTTGGGGTCTCAGAAAATCCGCTCATATGATTTCAAAGACAGACAGAAATTCCGGGATTGGAGAGGGCTCCCCTGAAGGTTCCCAGATTGGAGAGCGTGCAGGTGGGCTGAGGGACCCACTCCTTGTGCACAAATCTTTGTGCACCGAACCCCCAATAGTTAAGACAGGTGGACAGTGGTGTTTGTTTGTTTTTTGCATTTTTTTTATGGAAGTTCATTAACCAATCAAGAATCTCAATTTGGACATAAACAAATGACAACTTTCTGCTCAAAATGGCCTTTTCTGTGGTCGTGAGTCCTTGCAACTATTTCCTAGAGCATCCTGATAATACTTTACCCCGATAAACTGGGCATTGTGGATTTACAAAGCTTTGAAACTGGGAATTTCTCATTTCTGAGACCTGGGGGTACACTTGGCTGTTGGGGGCAAGCTGGTAAGAGAGGGTAAACAGCCCACTCAGCAGCATCAGGATGGCAGCCAGAACCGCCATGGTGACGGTGCTGCCCATCTCCTGCTTGTTGGGCCTGAAGGGGATGGGGAAGGATGGCGGGAAGCATATGCCCTCTTCATTCATCTCAGAGTGGTAGTTCCAGATCACAGCCATGAAGATAAATGTGCCAGCTATGATGCTCAGGACACTGGAAGCGAAGAACAGATGGCAGGTTTTTTTCTTCTGAAGATGAGCCAAGCATACTTTCTGCAGGCCCATGACCGTGAGCACTTTCCCCAAGAGAGCCAGGAGGTTGGCAGCCAGCAGCAGGTGCTGAGCGATTCGAATACTGATTGGCATGTAGGTGTCACTGTAGGGGTAGCGATGACATGCTATGGCTCTGCTCTGGAGGCTGTTGGACTGGTAAGTGCAGACCTTCCACATCCCTACACAGGCCAGCCCCGGGGAGGGGGCGGAGCTGTTCTCCATGTACCAAACCCGCCACTCCACCAGGCCCATGCAGGTCATGGAGAAGATCCATCCTGTGGTGGTGACAATGAAACCCACTACTTGGCAGTTGGCACTGTGGACCAGCGTGTTCATGGCCATGTATCCCGGGAAACTGCAAACCAATAGAGAGGGTCATGAGGGTGGGACAAACCGTCCTGGAACTGCCCCCTGGGGATGAGCAGGGCTATATTTGAGAGGGAAATGCTATATTCCTGAATGGAGATACTTGACCCGCATACTCGGCTGGCGAAGGGTCCTTGGGCAATTTTTACTAAAAGCCTTAAAATATGCAGACTTTCACCCTGCAGCATACCTACCTGGTTAGAGCGTCTTCTCAACAGGCCGAAATTGCTACATGGATCCCTGGTCAGTGCACATACAATAAGCCAGCAATGATTGCAACAGTCAGTGGAACACCAAGTCAATGTTCCTCCCTCCCTCCTTCCCTCCCTCTCACTCTTCTTCATCTTCTCTCTCTCTTCCCACTCCCTGTCTCAAAAATCAACAAAAATACATTCAAACTTTCAAACAGGCAGTTGCACGTATGGGCATTTGTTGAAAGACCCAATTAAGACTGGCGACAAATATTTTACAATAGATATGGGCATCACAGCGCTGTGTGACATTGAACAATGGGAAACCATGCCAATGCCAACAGTAGCGTTTGGTGAAATAATGTATGCCACAACCATACAATGGAGCTCCATACCAAACTTACAAGTGCAGCCCAGTTGCACTTGGTGTGATCTTTGGTGTCTGGCCCTTCTCACCTCGCATAATGTTTTCAAGGTTCATCTGTATTGTAGCTTCTGGGAGCAGATCAGTCCTTTCAATGGCAGAGCCGTCTTCATTGTATGGATGTACTACATTTTGTTTATCCCTTGTCAGTTAGGGGACATTTAGATCCATTTTAAGTTTTGGCTCTTACAAATTCCGTTTCAGTGAAGATTAGTGTCTAAAAGTCTGCATGGGTGTATTTTCTCATTTCTGGAGTGTAGATAGGTAGGAGTGAGACCTTGCGCAGTTCATGTTGTAACTGTATGTGTGTTTAACTTCGAACAAAGTACTAAGCTGTCTTTCTAAGCGGCTGCCCTTTTGCAGTGAATGTAGCAACTGCCTGTTGGTAGTTTCATACATTCTCACCAGCTATATATTCAGATTCTAATTTCTCCACACCTTCTCCAACATTTAGCAGTTTTTCATTGCACAAAGGAATATTAGGGACCTATCAAAAAGAAGGATCTCTTAGCCTTTGAGACAGCATGGAGGGACCTGGAAAGTATCATGCTAAGCAAACTTAGTCAGTCAGAGAAAGACAAGTATCCCATGATCTCACTCTAACGTGAAATCTCATGAATAAAATAAATTGATGTACAGAGTGGATCCAGAGACATGGAAGCATGTATAGAGGGAAGAGTCTTGGAAGAAAGGCAAGGGAAAGTGGTGGTTGGGAGGTAATTAACTAAGGACCTTGTATGCATATGCAGAACCTATTAACGCAGACATAGGGTGCTGAAGCCCTGGGGTGTGGGACAGGATGTGATGGAGCGGGTTGATTGGGGGGGCAGGAATGGGACAGGTGTAATCTTTCAACAATAAAGATTTTTAAAAAAAACATTGATGAACAATATAGATCCAGAGACATGGAAGCATAGAACAGAATGCTAAATCTCTGAGGGATGATGTGTGTGTGTGTGTGTGTGTGTGTGTGTGTGTGTGTGTGTGTGTGTGAGTGTGTGTGTAGAGGGGTGGGGCAATGGGATGAGATTAACCATAGAATGTATATGGATAACCCATGGATATAGGCTATAGTTCAGTGAATGCCTGGGGAGGATGCAGGTTTTAGGGAGTTAATGGGACAAGGAATGGGTACATCTATAATACTTTCAAACACAAAGAGAAACTTAAAAATAAAATAAAATGTAATGTGACCAAAGGGAAGATGTCCACAATATACCAAGTTCAAGCAGCATGTTACAAACTCGTACACACAATGGGATCAGAGAGATGGTGAATTTTAAAGCTATTAATATTGTGCAGAATCACATTCATATAGAAAATAACACCAAGTCTAAGTGTACAACTCAATGACCAGTCCAGGGGTAAATACACCTGTCACCATCACTAAGCTTAAAAAAGATAATATCTCTGGTTTCTTGCTTCCTTTAGTTTCCCACCTCAGCAGGTCTCCCCAAACACCCTGGTTCCCTTCTGCCTGTTTCTGAAGACAGGAATTGTGCCCAGGGCATTCCTGTGTAAATGGCTTCCTTTGCTACATGACCTGAGGTTATGATTTGAGAGAGAAAGTGAGAGGGGGAGAGAGAGATAGATGCATCAATGAAGAGAGAGAATTATGAATGGGCTGCCTTCTGAACATCCCCTGCTGGGGATCAAACCTTCAACCTGGGCATGTGCCGTGACTGGGAATTGAACCATGATCTCCTGGTTCATAGCCCCATGCTCAGCCACTGAAACACACTGACCAGGCTGATTGTTTAAATAATCTGTGGCTGTTTGAAACTTACAGTTATGTGTTATGAGTATAATTTTTTGAAATAAAAACAATAAAAAAACCTTAGGAAGCAATAGACGATTAATTCTGATACACAAATATGCTGCAATAACTAGTATTAAAGTAATTAATTCCCTGTAGAACCCAGCAGACATTAGAGGAGAAGGGAATTCAGTATCATGAGAAAAGTTCATGGTGGGTTGAATTTAAAATGAAAATAAGATCCCTGGTTGATGTGGCTTAGCTGAGTGGGCATTGTCCTATGCACCAAAAAGTTGCCGGTTTGATTTTTGATCACAACACATATCTGAGGTGCCAGCATAGTCCCTGTTAGGGTGCATGCAGGAAGCAGCTGACAGATGTTTCTATTCTCCCTCACCCTTCTTCTCTCTCTAAAATATCAATTAAAATTAATGATACAAAATTAAAAATAAATAAAATGAGGATAAGGAAATTATAAGAGTGTAGCAGGATCTTATTTTTGCCCATTCTGAAATACACTGGGAAGGTAAAACAAGATGGCATCTGCTGGGATTACCAGGGATATTTCTATATTTTAAGTTGGAGATAAATGGGGGCATGTAGAGCAATACAAGAATAGAAATGAACAAAGGGTGAACAGGAGTGGGCATCGAAGCCAGTGCATGTAGAGCTTTGAAGGGTTCGGGCTTTATTCTGAGGCGCCCCCAGTGGGAGGGACAGGAGGAGAGAATGCCCAAGCTGATAGCAGAAATTCCTTCTCATGGCCAGATAATCATGGAAGATGCCTTATTTATAAAGATCATTCTTTCGGGCCAGATAACCCTGAACAACTTGTGGAAGGAACACTTGAAATGGCATTGTGGGCCTGGTTGGTGTGTCTCATTTTTTGATAATCAACCTCTGAACCAGGAGGTCAAGGTTCAATTCCTGGTCAGTTGGATACTCTATTCTCAGTAGGAGTGCTGCAGTAGGCAGCCAATCTGTGTTTTTCATCATTGATGTTTATTCTCCCTCTCCCTGTCCCTTCCTCTCTCTCTCTGAAATCAATAAAAACATGTTCATAAACTAGACAAGTCTTACATAAAGGATGAACAATTAAAGTGGCCTACCTTCACCTCTCTGCAGGACTGCTGATGACAGTTAACCTGTTCACAGAGCAAATAAATGGATTACAGAGACACCCCCACACCCCAAGAAATCTCAGGGCTCTCTTAACTAGGGTAAAAAATAAAGCACAATGGTTACCCAGCCAATACAGAAGGCAGGAGGAGGACGTCTCAGAGGTACAAATGGTAGCAACTGCCAGGCTATAACAGAGATGAGGAAACCAAACATTCTTATGTTTCCATGGCTTCCAGGGCTGGCCTGCAGGTCTATGACAATAGGCTCCTTAAAGGGCCAGAGTCACTGAACAGGTCTTCAAGAGTTGAAGTCTTTCTACTGTAGAAATATCCTTTTTAAGGTCTTAGACCAAATAGACACTGTAATACATCCGAGTGTTAAGTAGTAAAACTCGAAGAGAAAGCAAGGTGATGGGGATCAAGTCTCATGATAGGGGGCTAGTGCAGGCCAGGGGGAGGCCTCCATGAACAGTCCTTGGACCAGGAACCTGGTGTGAAACTGACTTGGGTCCTGGCTGTCACCGGACTCTGCTTTCAGTTGGACCATACTGTCTCCCTGGAAGAATTCCTGCTAGGAACTCACAAGGGACATATCAGCTGGGAATGGAGGGGGGCAGGGAAGAGAAGATAGGGCCAAAGGGGGTGGCAAACAGGAAGAACAAGGAATCAAAAAGGCAAAGTGACTCCTGTGTCAGGAAACACTCAGCTCACTGGGCGGGCACTTTGGCAGGCACCTGCTGGTGTCCCGGAGCCCAAGTTCTGCTTCTGCTGGGTCTTCCTTCTTGAGTGCTCTCACAGGGACCCCTCCCTGCCTGGCACCTCCAGCAGAGGCCAGGCACTGTCCCATGCTGGCCCCAAGCCCAAAGGCCACAAGGCAGCCTGTTGCTCCTGGGTACTTTGTGAGGATCCCTTGGAGGAGAAAGAATGAGAGAAATGCCACCTCCCTCAGGCGCCCTCGTTGTGTGCTGTGCTGATGGGAAAGGTGCAGGACACAATCTCTTGCCTTATTCCTGTGAAAAAATAATAAAGTGAGAACCTTAAACAGTAATTCCCAAAGAGCCCTTGACAAGGGCTTGGAACTGAAAATGGCCTTTTCTATTGTCGTGAGTCCTTGGAACTATTTCCTATAGCATCCTGATAATACTTCACCCCCATAAACTGCTCATGTTGGATTTGCAAAGCTATGCAAGTGGGATTTTCACACTTCTGAGAACTTGGGGTACACTTGGTTGTCGGGGGGAAGCTGGTTAGAGAGGGTTAACAGCCCACTCGGCAGCATCAGGATGGCAGCCAGAACCGCCACAGGGATGGTGCTGCCCATCTCCTGCTGGTCGGGCCTGAAGGGGATGTGGAAGGATGGCGGGAAGCATATGCCCTCTTCATTCATCACAGAGTGGTAGTTCCAGATCACAGCCATGAAGATAAATGTGCCAGCTATGATGCTCAGGACTCCGGAAGCCAAGAAGAGATTGCAGGTGTTTTCCTTCTGAAGATGAGACACGCACACTCTCTGCAGGCCCATGACCATGAGCACTTTCCCCACGAGAGCCAGGAGGCTGGCGGCCAGCAGCATGTGCTGAGAGATGCGGATATTGAGCAGTAGGTAGGTGTCACTGTAAGTGTAGAGGTGTCACGCTATGACTTTACTCTGGAGGCTGTTGGACTGGTAAGTGCAGACCTTCCACATCCCTACACAGGCCAGCCCCGGGGAGGGGGCGGAGCTGTTCTCCATGTACCAAACCCACCACTCCGCCAGGCCCATGCAGGTCATGGAGAAGATCCATCCTGTGGTGGTGACAATGAAACCCACTACTTGGCAGTTGGCACTGTGGACCAGCGTGTTCATGGCCATGTGTCCCGGGAAACTGCAAACCAATAGAGAGCGTCATGAGGGTGGGACAAACAGTCCTGTAACCGCCTCCTGCAGATGAGGAGGGCTATATTGGATAGGGAAATTCCATATTCCTGAATGGAGATACTTGACCCCCATACTCGGCTTGAGAAGGGTCCTTGGCCAATTTTTACTAAAAGCCTTAAAATATGCAGACTTTCACCCTGCAGCATACCTACCTGGTTAGAGCGTCTTCTCAACAGGCCAAAATGGCTACTTTGATCCCAGGTCAGTGCACATACAATAAGCCAACAATGATTGCAACAGTCAGTGGAACACCAAGTCAATGTTCCTCCCTCCCTTCCTCCCTCCCTCTCTGTCTTCTTCCTCTTCTCTCTCTCTTTTTCCCTCCCTGTCTCAAAAATCAACAAAAATACATTCAAACTTTTAAACAGGGAGTTCCACTCATGGGCATTTGTTGAAAAACCCAATTAAGACTGGCGACAAATATTTTACAATAGAGATGGGCATCACAGCGCTGTGTGACATTTAACAATGGGAAACCTTGTCAAAGGCAACAGTAGGGTTTGGTGAAATTATGTATGCTACATCCATACAATGGAGCTCCATACCAAACTTACAAGTGCAGCCCAGTCGCACTTGGTGTAATGTTTGGTGTCTGGCCCTTCTCACCTCGCATAATGTTTTCAAGGTTCAACTGTATTGTAGCTCCTGGGAGCAGACCATTCCTTTCAATGGCAGAGCCATCTCCCATTGTATGGATATACCACAGTTTGTTTATCCCTTCGTCAGTTTGGGAACATTTAGATCCATTTTAAGTTTTGGCTCTTACACCTTCCATCTCTGAGAACATTTGTGTCTAAACCTTTGCATGGTGTATGTTCTCATTTCTGGAGTGTTAGGTAGGAGTGAGACTGTGTGTGGGTCATGCTGTAACTGTATGTGTGTTCAACTTTGAACAAAGTACTAAGCTGTCTCCACAATCTTGTCTGTTCTCCACCAACTAACCTCCCCTGCTGGTCCAGTCACCCCTAACTGCGCTCCCCTGCAATCCTAATTGCCCCCAACTGCCCTCCCCTGGCGGCCTGGTCTCCCCCTGAATACCAAACATGCAGGCCTGGGTCCTACCAACTGCACTCCCCTGCTGGTCTGGTCCCCCCCAACTCCCCTGCCCTGCAGGCATCGTCCCCCCAATGACCCTCTGCTGCAGTCCTCGGTTTCCCCATCTGCCCTCCCTGGCTGGCCTTGATCTCCCAACCACCCTCCCCTGGAGGCCTGTGTCCCCCACGAACTGTCCTCCACTGCCGGCAAGTCTCCTTCAACTGCCCTCCCCTGCAGGCCTGGTCTACCCCAAATGCCCTCTTTTGCTAGCCCAGTCACCCCTAACTACTCTCCCTTGCCAGCAATGTCAACCTCAGCTACTCTCCCTGCTGGACTGATGGCCCCTAACTGCCCTCCCCTGCAGGCCTGGGTTTTCCCAACTGCCTTCCACTGCTGGCAGGTCTCCTTCAACTGCCCTCCCCTGCAGGCCTGGTCCCCCCAACTCCCCTCCACTGGAGGCCTGGTCCCCCCCAACACTCCTCCCCTGCAGGGTTGGTCCTCCCCAACTGCCCAATACTTCTTGCCTGCTCTCCCCCACCTGATCTCCCCTGCTGGTCCAGTCACCCCTAACTGCCATCCCTTGATAGCATTGTAGCCCCCCCTGCAGGCCTCGTCCCCCTCAACTGCTCTCCCCTGCAGGCATTGTCCCTCCAAACTGCCCTCCCATATATCCCTGTTCCCCCTCAACAGCCTTCCCCTGCCAGCCCAATTGTCCCTAACTGCCCTCCCTGAAGGCCTAGTTGCCCCTAATTGCCCTCCCCTGCCAGCCCAGTCACCCCTAATTGCCCTCCCCTGTAAGGCTGATTGCCCCTAACTGCTCTCTCATGCTCGTCTGGTCGCCCCCAACTGCGCTCCCCTGCAGGCCTTGTCACTCCCAATTCCCCTCCCTTGCAGGCCTGGTCCCCCAAAACTACCCACCCCTTCAGGCATGGGTCCCATCAACTGCCCTCCCCTGCAGGCCTTGTCCCCCTAAACTCCCCTCTCTTGCAGGCCAGGTCCCCCACAACTACCCTTCCCTTCAGGCATGGTCCCATCAACTGCCCTCCCCTGCTGGCCTGGTCCCCCACAACTGCCCTCTCCTGGAGGCTTAGGTCTCCCCCAACTGCCCTCCACTACCAGCCTGGTCTCCCCCAACTGCCCTCCCCTGCTGGCCCAGGCACTCCTAACTGCCCTCACTTGCCAGCATGGTTGCCTCCAACTGCCCTCCCCTGCAGGCCTAGTCTCCCCTAACTGCCCTCCCCTACCAGCCTGATTGCCCCTAACTGCCCTTCCCTGAAGACCTGTTCATCCCCAACTACCCTGCCCTTAAAACCCGCTTGTGATGACATGGGGCAGCCATATTGTAACAACGTGGGTGTGAACATTTTGTGATGATGTGACAGTGACCATCTTGTGACAAGAGTTTGACAATGTTGTCACGACATGGGGTGGCCATCTTGTGATGACGTCTGGGTGCCCATAATATGAGGATGTGGGAGTGGCCATCCTGTGGCAGCCATCTTGTGACAACATAGATGTGGCCATGTTGTGATGACGTGGGGCAGCCATCTTGTGACAACATTAGGGTGGCCATCTTGTGATGATGTGGTGGTGGCCATCTTGTGGCATCCACCTTGTGATGACATGTGGTGGTCATATTGTGATGAAGTGTGGCTGGCTATTTTGACGTGGCCATCATGTGATAACAGGGGGGCGGCCATTGGGTGATAATGTGAGGGTGGCCATCTGGTGATGCAAGGGTGTGAGGATCAACTTGCATATTACCTTTTTATTATATAGGATTAGTTTCAGGTTTTATATTAGTTACAGTGTTACAGAGGACCGTAATAATCAAACAATGCAGGAAAGTTTGGAGTTACACTTTATTCACTGTGGTGGGCTTAGAGAAAATGAATTCAAATTCTAAGCAAAGCTACAAGCAGAACTTCCCTTTTTATTAAGGAACCAGCCCTCTGTGCAATTAGTGGTTATCTCACTGCTGTCTTTGAAAACAAGCACAGTTCTAAAAATTATGGGCATAACTAGTCTTGACCTACAAGGTCAGACAGCTAAATTTATGGGCATATCTAGTCTCTGGCCTACAAGGTCAGACAGCTAAGTTTATCGTTCTCATTATTCAAGCAGGCTAAAGCAGGCTAGAAAGCAAAGTTATATTATTAGAATAAGAGGCCGTCTAAGAAAAACAGCAGAAAATTCCAAAAAGCAGTTTTTACAAAATAGGGTTTTGGCTTCTCAACAGAATAGTGGTCAGACAATCATATTCTTTACACTGTGTTCTCTGATATTTCCAGTACCCACCTGGCATCATACCATCATTACAACACTATTGACTATACTCCCAATTTAAGTGACAATAGGTCTACAGGTCGCTTGTGTTGCTCACCCTTCCTTTTCTTTCTCACTTCTTCCCTCACTTACTTTATATAGAATTTCAAATGTCCCTGAAAGCTCAGTGAAGGCCCTGGGACATGCTTAATCCTTTTTACAGACCAGGAAATTGAGGCCAATTCCAGTTGCCTGTGCAACTGGACTCAGGATGCAGGGAGCCCTCACAACTTCACTCTCCACCTTTCCTAAGGGACAGCCATGAGGTAAACAGAACTCACATCCCCAGAAGGCTTCTGAGCCTTGTTCTCAAGCAACTCTTCATCGTGGATGCTCCACATTCTTTCCTCTACCTGCCCCCCGCTCCCATTCTTTATGTCCCCCGCTTCTGGAGAGCAGGTGGTAGGCTTTGCACTCTCTATGCAGGCACATGGGAACTGGGGGCAGGAATAGGCTTGCTTTTGTGCCAAGGCAGGAGCAGGGGTCACAGCCTCTCAAGTGTGCAGGCCACAGTGATGCCAATTAGCACTAGGAACTTTGCCGAACCACCACATTGGGGTACCCAGCAATGAGGCGCTCCTCTGGTGAGGTGGCGCCTCCCCTCAAACCCCACCTCATGGCTGAGGGCCTGCGCACCTCCGCACCAGCATCCTTCCATATCAGCATTTCACACCGGACCAACCTGAGTCATGGGGCCACTGCAGAACCTCACTCTCTGCTGGCAAGCAGATCCCCACCTGCCCACCCCTGCCCCTGCACAAGGCCCCTGCAGTGCAACTCGCTGTGGCACAGCTCTATGCCCCTTGGCCTACCTGCCTCATGACCACCAGCTTCGCCAATGCTGCAGCGCTCGCCCTGGAGCCAATCCTCAGGCAGAGGTTTGTCTGCTTGCCTGCGGACCCCTCGGCTGTGGCTCTGAGCTGGATGCTTTGCTGAAGCTACATCTTCCTTCAGGCAATCTCCTCAGACTCCCTGTAGCTTGGCTCCAGCAGCCCCACCCCTCCGTGGCTCCCTGTAGTCAGCACCTCACTCAGCTCTCCCAGGCTGCCCACCTGTCAGGATATTGATGTGGCAACCTTCTGAGGGCAGTGGGGTCCTGGGGCAGGGGGTGGGAGAGCAGCTCCAATAAAGTTTAGTAAACCACTGGTCAGCATTGGGATTGGGCTGCAGGCCCCAGGCTAGTCTGCCTGGGTGGAACAAAATCCCGCTTAGACCTGGAGTGCCACCCTGGGGCCCCACAACCCTGCCCACCCTGTGAAAGGTCATGATGTGACGGCGTCCCGGACAAATCTGTGTATCCCTCCATTATACATATATATATAGATGTGAACTCCATAATACAGGCATTTAAAACTTATCAGCATTCCTGGTTTAGCTAAACCCACATTCTCACTAATTTTGTGTTCACCACTGCTTCTGCATCCAGTTCCTTCATTCTGTCTCCAATAACTTTCTTGTGAAAGTGTCTCTGATTGTAGGTTTTTTATCTGAAAATGTGTTCACTTTGTCCTTATTGTCTTTAAAAAATATGTTTTTATTGATTTCAGAGAAAGGAAGTGTGAGAGAGACAGAGAAAAATCACCTGACTGGGTATTGAGCCTGCAACAGGGGCATGTGCCCTGATGCTCAACCACGGAGCCAGGGCCTTTGAGTTGTGACAGTATATACAGAATATGTTTGCCTACAGATTTCAGCACGCAAGCAGCTGCAAAGAGTAAAACCTCTTGAAGAAGAGAGCAGGAGAGGAGAATAGGAGCTTCAGAAACACTCTGGAAAGCCAAGCCTGTTTTATTTGGATCGCCTGGATGTTTACAACACTATGAAGTGTACACAGGACATTTCTTCAAGAAAGCTCCTGCCAGCCATTGCAGAGGGCGGGCCCTCATTCAGACCTTTGGCCTTGACAGTTTGGGTTTCTCTTGCTCCATGGAACAGCTCTCCGTGGAGAAAATCATGACGCTTATGAGGGAGAAGATGGAGGCCAGGACACCCAGCGGCAGCACGTAGGAGATGCGCTTACTGTGGACCATGTCTTTGTTAACAGGAAACTTAGGTGGAAACTCTAGGGTGGTTTGGCCGGAAAGGTCTGTGATAAAGTTCCAGGCCACCGTGAGCATGAGGCAGAAGCAGCTGAGGGAGAGATGAAGGGCGGCGGTGTTGTAGCAGGTGCGGAAGAAGTATGGGAACCGGGCACAGATCCAGCTGGCCCAGACCGCCAGAGTGCTGAACACCAGGGACACTGGCGCCAGGAAGTTGGCCAGCAGCATCAGGTCCTGGCCATAGTGGATCTCATACGGAATGCCCCAGCTCTTGTTGAGCCTGGAGAACACGGACACCTCCAGCTTCATGCCGGACACATTAAGGGTGTCGACATAAGAAGTTTCCCAAAGTCCAAAGTACATGACAGCGATGGTTGTAGTGTTGAACTCCCACATGCGCCAGGATCAGCTGTTGGCTATGCCCAGGCTGAAGGCCCAGGACAGATAACCCAGGAGGACCGCCAGGCTTTTGAAGAACAAGGGCTTTGCCCCAGGCCACCTGAAGGCGAGGCAGCAGCAAAGAGAAGAAAACAGACAACGTGAGCCATGGGTAGCAATGCTCGCCGTGTCCCCTTGTTCTTCTTGTCCAAACCATATATTTAAGAGGTCCACATACATATTGGCCTTCTATTAGTGTTTTAAATATTTGATGTAAGAGCAAACGATGCGAAGAAATCCAAGACCATGGTGAGAGTTTTAATTTGCAAGACATTTTTGAAACACAATTGGACAACATCTTTCAAAAGTTGGAATGTTGGTAGCTCAGTGGTTGAGCATCAACCTATGAATCAGGAGGTCATGGTTCGATTTCCCAACAGGCCACATATCCAGGTTTTGGCCTTGATTCCCAGTAGGGGGGCGTGAAGGATGCAGCCAACCATTGATTCTCTCTCATCACTGATGTTTCTATCTCTCTATCCCTCTCCCTTCCACTTTGAAATCAATAAAAATATATAGTTTAAAATGTTAAAATGATTGCTCTGGCCAGTGTTCCTAAGTGGTTAGATGAACGGACAAAGCCAAAAGGGGATTAAGATTCGATTCAAGGGCAAATCCTTGGTTTCACCTTCAATCCCAGGCTATTGACTCTCTCTCCCATTGATTCTTTCTGTCTCTCTTTCTCTCCCTCCCTCCCTCCATTCCTCCTTTCTTCCCTCCCCATCTCTCAAAAAGTCAATGGAAAACATATTCTTGGGTGAGGATTAAGAAAAAACAAAAATCTATCTAACAAGTGGAAATGTTTGTACCAACATCTTTGATTCCAAGAACCATTTTGAGGCATTTGTATGAGTTGTGAAAATGTATGAGTTGCTAGTTTTATCATCATTTATCAGAGAGAAAAACTAGAATGACTTAAATGTCTATTAATAGAAGAGTGTTTAAGTCTATTATGTTATATTCAGGATTAAAATGCATTATTACATAACCATTACCAAGACTGAACTGTCTGTAGAAATTTCTGTATCATACAAAAAAAAAAAGTGAATAATAATACATATAGTATGACCATTTTGTCAAAAGAAATACATAAAGATGTAATTTTATTTATATTTACAAATATATATATATATATATATATATATATATATATATATATATATATATTATTTTTTAAAAACTAGAAGGAAGTACACAGATCAGTTGAGAGGGGAATATTTTCATTCCTATTTATGTATTTTTCTGTAATTTGCATGGGGTGTAATGGGAAACATACATACTTTTGTAGTTAAAAATAAACATGAACTTGAAGATTTACATGTTGCCTAAAATAAGTCATGCCTATTTACTTTTTTACTCATCCCTTGCTCAAAATCCCTTTACATGTTGGCTTCTTTTGGGTGCAAGTTAAAAATATCCTGATGTCTTCTGCATGAAGCAAATATATTGTGTGAAGCAACATCTAGATTGTGGGCTAACTTATTTGGATCTCTTTTTCATTTGAACCCATGGGAGCAGTTGCTGGACTAACCAGAAAATGGAGTTCCCAGGGCTTCTCTCTGCTGATTAACATGAGGGAATGAGGCCCACTCAGAGTGAATTCCGTAGGGAGCTCCCCAGGCAGAAGCTGTTTGGCTCCTCCAAACCCTAGCTCCTTGCTGGGAAGTCTGATATCCCCAGTAGAGTATCAACTCCCCAGGGGAACACGCCCTCTACATGTTACCCATTGGAAAGTTTCCTCATGAGATGGGATGGGTTGACAGCCAGTCTGATGACCTCCTCGCCAACAGAGGGATGAGGGAATGGATCCCAGACCCAGTGAGTTTTGGTGGAGTGAGGGAGTCAGGGAGGAGAAGGCTGCCTTTGCCGGAAAACATGCCAGCTTTTGGAGGTTTGGGTTGAGTCTGTGTCTGCACCTGGGGGGATGGGAACATGTCTTTTGTGAAGACCAAATTAGAAAATCTCCTTGTATCTTATTTAGACATTTTACCAGCAGTCCATGTGGAAAGGCCTGAGCATTCAGAAGATCGGAGCTGGCAGGTATACTTGGGAACTGCAGGGAATGTGGATGGGTGAGGAATGTCCAGCCAACATAAAAAGGTGCACCAGGAGAAAGAACCCCTAAAGTGCAAGAGGTGTGGTCAGGTAGAATGTGGGGCTCAGAACCATGCCAGCAAATCTTTGCACCACTTCAAAGATTTCAGGCCAGCAGGGAGGGCAGTTGGGAGGGACCAGGCCTACAAGGGAGGTTAGTTGGGGTGATCAAGCCTGCAGGGGAGGGCAGTTAAGGGGTTACCATGCTGGCAGAGGAGGGATCAAACAGGCTGGCAGGGGAGCAGTTAGACATCAAACAGCCTGGCAGGGGAGTGGTTAGAGGGTGATCAGTCTGGAAGGCCAAAGTGGTTAGGAGCAATCAGGATGGTAGGCAGGCAAGTGGTTGGGAGTCAGCGGTGGGATCGGGCTTAAATGGGCAGACAGACATCCTTCGAGGGGTCACAGATTGGAGAGGTTGCAGGCTGGGCTGAGGGACACCCCACTCCCCCTTGCATGAATTTTGTCCACTCTCCCTTGCACAAATTTTGTGCACTGGGCCTCTCGCTCTAAATATAAAAGGCTAGGCAACTTACTGGCTGAACAGCTAGCTGTTAGGTACGACCCATACTGACCACCAGGGGGCAAACGCTCAATGCAGGGGCTGCCGAGTGATAGAAACTTTGCAGAATGCCCTCTTGCACTCTGGGACCCCTTGGGGGAAGTCGGGCTGCCAGTTTCGGCCTTAAACCCGCAGGCAAAGCCTAGGGACACCACCTCCTGGAGTGATCCGGCTGACTCTGCAGATGCCCTTTGAACCCCAGTGCTGCCCCAGGTGTGGCTGGCTGGGAAGGGACCATGGGAGGTTGGCTCCAGGGCATTTCCGGCATATCTTGACCAGTCCCACCCCATTGGCCACCTTGTAATTAATTTCCTTTCAATATTCACAGATTCATGCACCAGGCCTTTAGTCTTATGTTATATAATAAAAGGCAAATATGCAAATCTACCAAACAGTGGAGCAAACAGTAGCTATGATGCACATTGACCACCAGGGAGCAGACTCTCAATGCATGAACTGCCCCCAGGTGGTCAGTTCACTCTCATGGGAAGCAGGCCTAAGCCATCAGTTGTATATTCCTCAAGGGCTCCCAGACTACAAGAAGGTATAGGCCAGGCTGACGCCCCCCTTCCGTCTGAGTGCATGAATTTCATGCACTGGGCCTTAGTTCTATAATAATATAACCATAATATGAAAATTGACTAAATGGCGGAATAACTGGTCACTATGATGTGCACTGAACACCAGAGGGCAGACGCTCCATTCAGGAGCTTCCCCCTGGTGGTCAATGCACTCCTACAGTGGGAGCACCACTCACCCAGAAGCTAGGTTCACAGATAGTGAGGGCAGCAGCTGTGGGCGGAGCCTCTCCTGCCTCTGGGGAGCAGGCAGAAGTCCCCAAGGGGTCCCAGACTGGGAGAGGGCACAGCCTGGCTGAGGGACCCTTCCCCTCTCCCCAGTGTATGAATGCCGTGCACAGGGCTTCTAGTTATAACATGAAAGGACATAAGAAGGCTGATCATTTATAAAGAGAAATATGTGTTTGATTTATGAAAGGAGCAAGGCCCTGTGATTTGACAAAGCTATCAGGGAAGAGGCTTGTAGACCAGCCTGCAAATGTGATGGTGCTCATTTCTGTCTAATTAAGGTAGCCAGTCCCGGCTGGTGTGACTCAGTGGTAGAGCATTGCCCTATCAACCAGGAGTTCATGGTTTGATTCCTGACCAGGGTACATGCCCGGTTTGTGAGATGGATCCCTAGTAGGGGGCATGCAAACAGCTGACCCATGATTCTCTCTCATCATTGATGTTTCTATCTCTCTCTCCCTCTCCCTTCCTCTCTCTCTAAAAGCAATAAAAACATGTTTTTACAAAAGACAAGTTTTAACATAAATTATAAACAAATAAAGGTGGCCTACCTTCACCTCTCTGCAGAACTGCTGGTGACAGTTAACTCGTTCACAGAGCAAATTAATGGATTACATACACACCACCCCACACCCAAAGAAATATCAGGGTTCTCTTAACTAGGGTCAAAAATAAAGCGCAATGGTTACCAAGCCAATACAGAAGGCAGGAGGAGGACGTCTCAGAGGTACAAAGGGTAGCAACTGTCAGGCTGTAACAGAGATGAGGAAACCAAACATTCTTCAGTTTCCATGGCTCCCAGGTCTGACCTGCAGGCCCACCTTAAAGGGCCAGAGCCACAGAATAGGTCTTCAAGAGTTGAAGTCTTTCTACTGTAGAAATGTCCTTTTTGAGGTCTTAGACCAAATAGTCACTGTAATACATCAGGGTTTTAAGTAAAAAAACTGGAAGAAGAGCCATGGTGATGGGGAGCAAGTCTCATGATATGGAACTAGTTCCAGGCCACAGGGTGGCCTCCCTGATAAGTCCTTGGACCAGGACCTTGGAGCGAAATTGACTTGGGCCCTGGGTGTCACTGGACTCTGCTTCCAGTTGGACCTTACTGTCTCCCTGGAAGAGTTCCTGCTAGGAACTCACACGGGAAACTAGAGCTGGGGATGGAGGTGGGCAGGGAGGAGAAGAAAGGGCCAAAGGGGGTGGCAAACAGTGATAACAAGGAATGGAAAGGGCAAAGTGACTCCTGAGTCAGGAAACACTCAGCTCACAGGGCGGGCACTGTGACAGGCACCTGCTGGTGTCCCAGAGCCCAGGCGATGCATCTGCTGGGTCTCCCTCCTCAAGTGCTCTCACTGGGAACCTCCCTGCCTGGCACCCCCAGCAGAAGCCAGGCACTGTCCCACGCTGACCCCAATCCCAAAGGCCACATGGCAGCCTCTTGCTCCTGGGCACTTTGGGAGGATCCCAGGGAGGAGAAAGAATGAGAGAAATGCCGCCGCCCTCAGGCGCCCTGGCTTTGTGCTGTGCTGATGGGAAAGGTGCAGGACACATTCTCTTGCCTTATTCCTGTGCAAAAATAATAAAGTCAGAACCTTAAACAGTCATTCCCAAAGAGCCCTTGACAAGGGCTTGGAACTCTTTTCCCTGCTTCCCCAGAGCAGAACCCAACATGGTGGCCACCTCACCTGCTGCATCTGAACCCTTATGACCTGTCTACTTGCTCTCTGTTGACACTGAAGGCGAAGAGGGGTCAAGAGACAGCTTTCCACAGCCCCAGAGGATCTGGAATTACCTGCATGACCAGTCTGAGGCAGGCACACTGCCCTGCGCAGGGTATCAGGTTCCAGAAACTGGTCCTCATCAGATGCATGTCTCCCAAAAGCTTCCTTTTTTCAAATAACAAGAGGTTTGACTCACTTAAATAACACAAGTCCTGTTTCAAACTTATATGTGCTGTCAGTCTGTTAACAAGGCCTACATCGGGGACAGATTCATAGGGGGAAACATGTTGTTTACCTTGGAACCATATCCCAGCCATTCCACAGCTGCAAGGAGAATAGGTAACACTTGGCCCAAGGCCAGCCCTGAATGTCCCATGGGACCCAGAGGCTCCTTTCAAATCCATGGGATGGGGGCCTGGGACTCTCACTCAATGCAGAGACTGTGACTTCCTCCCAGTTCTAAGGAAATTGTGCAAATCACAGCAGGCAGAGAAGGGGCTTCTACCACTTTACACTTACTCTATCAGAGAAAAGAGGGAAGCATCACTTGCCCACAGCCAAAGGATTCATTGAATATTCTAGGGTCCTCTGGCAATGTCTTTGGAACACGTGTAAATAGCTGACAGACGTATGCCCCAGGCAAAAATTTTGTCAGACACTCTGCTCTCAGAGACTTAAGTACTCTTTGAGAACAAAGTCATTTCATGACAGCCCTTGGATTTCTCTCCTGTAGCTCTCAAATTGAAGTGAGTCTGTCTCAATTTAAACCTGTTAAAGACCTCCCCCAGTTAATGGTTGAGTTTTAATTGAGTCCCTTGAAACTTCTGCAGAGTTGTGAGCAATGGAACAGAGGGTGTGGGTCAGGTGTATGTTATTTCCCCAAAGTTCTAGACTAGATGTTTTAGAGGCACTTCTCGCCTGAAAGACATCTAGTTAATATTAGCTGAAAGAAGCCACCAGTCAGTGAGTGAGCTGAAGTTGTTCTCTCTCCTGACATGCCTATGAACATGATTTTGGAATGTAATGAGATGAGGATGTTAGTAGGGGAGGGGGAGCTTACACCTTACCCAGGGAGTGAGTTTGACCACCCATGAAGCATGGCAGAGAAATATTTTTTCACACAGGATATTCCTATCAGGTGTGGTTCTGAGAGCAGTTACCTAGATTTGTAGAAACAAGACCTATGCTAACTGGGAATCTAATTAAGCTTTAAGAGGTAGGTAGCAATTTCAAAAACAGGACAATTGGCTCCTTTTCTTCAGCAAACCAAAATCTTTTTACAAAAATAGCAAAGAAGGTGTGGAAAGGGGAGTGCTTTAAATTGAGACTTAAGAGGCAGAATGAACATCTTATGCAATAAAATAAATAAAATTGTATACTTATTTTTTAAAATATGTTTTTTATTTATTTCAGAGAGGGAGAGAGAGATAGAAACATCAATGATGAGAGGGAATCACTGATAGGCTGCCTCCTGCATGCTCCCTAGTGGCAATCAAGCTCACAAACCTTGGCATGTGCCCTTGACCAGAATCGAACCTGGGACCTTTCAATCTACAGGCCAATGCTCTATCCACTGAGCCGAACCAGCTTGGACTATACAATTATTTTTGAAGCACTTAAAAATTCCAGTATTCGATGATAACAATAAAAAGTTGTTAACTTTAAAGGTATACTATGGTTATGCAAGGAAATGTACTTTTTATAGAGACTAGTTTTGAAGTGTATAAGGATGAAGAAATGTGATGTCTGGGGTTTGCTTTGAAGTTCTACAGACAAAGAAAAATAGGTGAAAAGAAGGGAAGAAAGGAGAGAGAAAATGAATATGGCAGAATCATGATACTTGCTGAGTCTAGTAATGGAAGGGGGGTTTCCTTCCACTATTCTGCTTTTGCACATTTGGGGAAATTGCATATACAGGTAGAGAGATGTTAGGGCCATGACATAGAAGGTCAGGTCGGTTGTGTGTAGTGGGAGTTTGAGAGGGAGTTTTGAGAATTCCAGCAACTCTCATTTCTGCACAGTAGTTGTATAACATTAGTTATTTACCCAACAAGAGGCCAAGTGCGTGAAAAATCATGCACTGGAGGGGAGGTCCCTTAATCCCGCCAGCCCCCCTCATAGTCCAGGAGCCCTCAGGGGCAACAGGCAGCCTGGCAATCAGGGGAAGGCAACCCCCCCCCACCATCATACCTGTGCTGCTTCCACTGCCTGAAGCTCAAGCCTAGGCCGGCCCTGGTTACCTGAGCCTTGGGTGGCCCTGGGAGGTTGAGCAGCCGCCAACCAAGACTTGCCTGTGCCTCAGGCCTGCCCTGGGCACCTGGGTGGCTGAGGGGATTGGGGGACTCTGGAGGCCTTTGACTGCTCCATGGTAGAGATTCCCTATGCACAAGCCAGGCCCCCAGTACTGAAAGGAACATCATCCTGCCAGCTAGTCAGAGGCTTGAACTCACAGATCCATGCCTGTCATCCCCCTGGATCCAGCCCCTGCTTGAATTCAATTAACTGTGGCCAGTAAACAAAGTTATATTCCTTTCAGCAAAATGCTAAGCTGGCATAAACCTTTGCTTAGTATCCGTGTCCTGTACTAAGAATATGAAACCCTTTGTGGAGGCTAGGTCATAATGTGAGAAGACTCTCCCAACATGACCCTCCTTCTCATCCATCAAGGAGGTGGTAAACAACACGGAGCCAGTGACAGTCCCTGGGTTTTGGGTCTGAAGAGTGGCCAACCCCAAGACAGTTCCGGGAGAGCACTTAGGTGGACATAGGTGAAGGTCACTCTGGGGAGTTGGGTGTATGGAGGGCCACCCTGAGGGGCAATACAACCAAGTGAAATGGAGATGTCATACTGTGTGGTTGGATCCCATAATAAACGGACAGTCAGCTGTCCAGCAAGAAACAGGTTCCCTGTCCACATGCCACTGCATTCTGGCCCTGGGCTGTCTCATTTGGCTCACTGAGTGGCCTGCAAGAGGATCACCTGGGGACGAAGGCCACACACCCAGGCCCAGGAGCAGGGCTCCATGTGTGCCTCTCATCTCCCTTAATGTGAGGGAGTCAGTCCTGCTTTTTCTCCTTCTACTGCCTCTCATGCAATGCCAGCCACTCATGTGCTTGCTGCTCTCTTCTGGGTGTAAGCAGCTTTCTAGCTTGCCACACAAAGCACCTGACCCTTCATACTTTTTATTGCTGTTACTTTATTTTCTTCTTCCTTCCCCTCTTCTTGTTTGGGCCCATCAACTTGGGAGCATATTTTACCATTTCTTAAGTACATTTCCTATTAATTTCAGAGAGAAAGGGAGAGGGAGAGAAGGATAGAAACCGCAATAATGAGACAAAATCATTGGTTGGCTGTCTCCTGCACATGACCCTGGGGAGTCAGTCCTGAACTCAAGCATCAGTCCCAACTGAGAATTCAATTATGACCTCTGGGATCATAGGTCTACGGAGTCACACCGGCCAGACACACTCTGCTACTTCAGAGAACAAGGATCAGAAAATGCTTCTCTCTTCTCTCTCTCTCTCTCTCTCTCTCTCTCTCTCTCTCTCTCTCTCTCTCTCTCTCTTGCACCTTGTCTTCCCATCTCCACCTTGACAGGGAACAGTGTCCATGATGGGAATCAGAACCTCTGGAATTTAGGAAAAGTATAAGAATGGGTAGGTTCTGGGGGAGGAAGGGCATGGGTAAACATCGCATGATCTGGGTGTTGGTTCCTCTCCATATATAGAGACCGTGTCCCATTATGTTGTGTTGAGATTCACTTGTGGGGCTAACTTAGGTAAAGCATTTGTCAGCATGTCCTGTTCTGGAATTGCCCAGGGTCATTAGCATTAATAGTGATTATTAGCCACCAGATACAAGTTAAGGAAGAAAAGTGAAAGTCAGTGCACCCTGGCCAGTGTGGCTAGGCATAGTCCAGTGCATCACAAAGGTCAACTGTTCGATTCCTGGTCAGGGCATATGTCTAGGTGGCAGATCCGGTCCCCAGGCAACCATTAATATTTCTGCCTCAATGTATGCTTCTTTGTCTTTCTCTCTACATTCATCTCTCTCTAAAGTATCAATTTAAATATCCACCATATTAAAACAAGACAAAAGAAAAGAAAACTCATTGCTGCATGTTGTCTCTCAACAGGGTGTCCTGCACTTAACACTTTACTTCTTCTGGAGACCACAACTGAGAAATCCAGCAAAATTCTTCATTAGAATCTGGATTTTTCCATCAAAATATTCAAAAAGGCACAGTACCAAGGCAATGAGGCTTAGAAAGTGCATACTTAGATAGAGACATCATCTGTGAAGATGAGCATACAGGGGCTCTGGGTAGGTGGTGACTGCTGGTTTACAGGGATCCTATACATGAAGGCCCTGTAAATGGGGGTCTCCATGCCATCATAAAGCAAGCAGGGAGAGTAAGGCACACATAGTCGGTTGCTTACTATTGAATGTATCCCAGACTCCACCAATCTGCATAGCAGTCAGGCAGGTTGGATTTAGGGCATCTGGGAGACAGGGCTGTTAAAAGGAATACTCTGAATAAAGAAGAGCCAAAACCTGGCCTGCTTGGCTGAGGGGTTGATTTTCAATCTGTGAACCAGTAGCTCAGGGTTCAATTCCCTGTCTGGGACATGCCTGGGTTGTGTGCTCCAAGCTCAGTAGATGTCTTGTAGGAAGCAGCCAATCAATGATTCTCTCTCACCATTGATGGTTCTAACTCTTTCCTTCCTCTCTGAAAACAATAAAAATAAATATATCTAAAAATATAAAATAACTTAGGGTTTTGATATCCATAATGTTCATTTAAGAAACACAAGAAGGAGCCTTTTGTCATAGTCAGCATTTTTATGCTGTTCCTCCTTCTCCTTAATCTTCCTTTCTAGTCCACTTCCCCAGAGGATTGTATATAATGCGTTCCATTCTATACTGGGAAATTTTGTATTGTTTGCCTTCTTGTTTTTCTTTGCACTAAAATACGTTATCAATTCAAACTTACATTGGTAAAATTTAGCTGAGTAAGTTTGCTGTGCAAGTGGCTTTATTAAGTGTTTCACCAATCCAGCAGCATACCAGGTGACAATGAAAAAGGGCTTCACTGAGTCAATCCGAACAGGGCTTATTCCCTCACTGCCCCCCAATCTGACATGCTAGACTTTAAAGTCCTTAAAAAAATGAGGTTCCAGCTTCCAAATTTTTCAATGAACTTCTCATACACTATTCTAATAAAATTAATTTTAAGAAACCACACATTTTTGTGGTAATTTTTAAAATTCACGTTGGAAGTTTTGTCGGTAACTATACATTCAACAAGACATGAGGTGAGTTTTTAAAAATCTTTCCTGTTCATGTTTTTTGTTTACATTCATTGATAAAAATACTGAGGCCTCATGATAACTCGATGTTTGGGCAAGCATACCCTTTATGGTACATTAAATGTCAAATAGTTGAAGAGAAAGTTCATGAGTAGTTTTACCGTAAAATACATATCCCTATCAAGGGGCACTTTTGTTCATTTCATTCAGAGGTATAGTCAGGAAAGATAACTGGTTCTGTTTAAGTGCAATCTCTGTTTCAATCTCATTGTTCCCATATCAGACAGGTGCTGATGTCATTTCAATAAGCAAAAGGATGCTTACATTTAGATTTCTCCAAACATTTATATAATTCTGTATGTAATTTTTCTTCCTAATTAACCTATTCCTTTAAAGGTTGAGGACATACAGAATGCCATAGGAAGAAGGTGAACAATTGTTTTGCAGACTGGTTTGAAGTTTTTCAACACTTTTTTCATTTAGGTTTTCCAAGGAGAATACTTAATTTGTTTCATGCACTGGGCCTCTAGTATCTACGCTAATAAAAGAGAAACTTGCAAATTAACCATCACTCCGCTATGCCAAGCCACGCTAACCAGCCAATCAGGAGCGAGTGTGCAAATTAACCCAAACAAGATGGTGGCGGCCATGGAGCAGGATGAAGCAGGAGGCTTGGGTTGCCCCCAGCGATGAAGGAAGCCAAGCTTCTCGCCTGCTCTGGCTGGCCCTGTCATCTGCTCAAGGCTACAAAGTTTCAATTAGAGAACATAAAGAAATCCTAGACACTTGCTCCTAGCTGGCCCTGGCCTCCACTCAAGGAGGCGCTGAAAAGAAAATGCAAAAAAGGAGGAGCTAGGACCTTAGGTCGCCAGGGGGGGTGATCAGGCTAGGATGGGATGGCAGGGGTCATTGGGGGTAAGTAGACTAGCAGGGGGCCAGTTGGGGGTGAGCAGGTCATCAGTGGGGGTCAGTTAAAGGTGATCAGGACAGTGGGGAGTAGTTTGGAGTGAGCATGCCAGCAGGGGGGCAGTTGGGGGTGAGCTGGCCAGTGGGGAGGGAAGAAGGGGATGATAAGTCCAGAAGGGGGGCATTTGGGGGCAAGCACACCATCAGTGGGGAGCAGTTGGGGGTGAGCAGGCCGGCAGGCTGAGTGGTTAGGGGCAATCAGGCAGGCAGGCAGGCAGATGAGCGGTTGGAACCAGCAGTCCCAGATTGTGAGAGGGATGTCCAACTGCTGGTTTAGGCCCGATCCACGTAAACCCTTCTTTGAGGGGTCCCAGATTGGAGAGGTTGCAGGCCGGGCTGAAGAATACCCCCCACCTGTGCATGAATTCCGTGCACCAGGCCTCTAGTTCATATATAATAAAATTAGAGGCCCGGTGCACAAAATTCATGCACGGGGGCAGCAGGGAGGGTGTCCCTCAGCCTGGCCTGCACCCTCTCCAATCTTGGACCCCTCATGGGATAATCAGCAGTTGGACATCCCTCTCACAATTCAGAACTGCTGGCTCCTAATTGCTCACCTTCCTGCCTGATTGCCCCTAACTGCTTCTGTCTACCAGCCTGATTGCCCTAACTGCT
This sequence comes from Cnephaeus nilssonii, assembly GCF_951640355.1. NCBI lineage: Eukaryota > Metazoa > Chordata > Mammalia > Chiroptera > Vespertilionidae > Cnephaeus > Cnephaeus nilssonii. Next base: position 9,418,900 of record NC_137096.1, on the reverse strand, counting down.
CCCCTGCTGGCTTGATTGCCCCTAACCATCTCTGCCTCGGCCTGCACCTCATACTCAGGATTCCCTCCTCCAGCTGACCACAGGCACCCAGGATCCGGGCTTCCCTCCCTCTGGTTAGCCATAGGTGCCCAGGCTGGCTACAGCCTCGGGGGATGGTGGACAGGGGCCTTCACCTGTGCTGCAGCTGCAAGTGCTGGTGCCCAGGACCGCAGGGTGGGCGGCTTTTCTGTCTCCAAGGCCACAGCCAGCAGCAGGTGCTGGTGCCCAGGACTGCAGGATGGGCGTCTTCTCTGCCTCCTAGGCCACAGCCAGCTGCAGGTGCTGGTGTCCAGTACTGCAGGGTGGGCAGCTTCTCCATCTCCCGGGATGCGGCCAGCCTCAGGTACTGGGGCCAGGTTTCTCCATCTCCCCCAGGACGTGGGGCGGGTAGACATGGGGTGGGCGGCTTCTCCAGTTGGCTGTAGCCTGGGATCATAGGGCAGGCAGCTTCTTCGTCTTCCAGATCGCATACACCCTCAGGTGCTGGCACCCGGTTTCTTGTCTCCCCCAGGACGTGGGGAGGGTGGCTTCTCCAGCTGGCTGTAGCCTGGGATCACGGGGCAGGCGGCTTCTTCATCTACCAGGTTGCAGCCAGCCTCAGGTGCTGAGGCCTGGTTTCTCAGTCTCCCCCAGGAGGTGGGGCAGGCAGACCTGAGGTTTCTGCTGCTGGCTGCAGCCTGGGATCACAGGGCAGGCAGCTTCTTCATCTCCTGGGCTGCAGCCAGCCTCAGGCACTGGCACCTGGTTTCTTGTCTCCCGCAGGACTTGGGGTGAACCACTTGTCCAGCTGGCTGAGGCCTGAGATCACGGGGCAGGCAGCTTCTTGGTCTCTGTGGCTGCAGCCAGCCTCAAGTGCTGTGGGCCAGTTTCTCTGTCTCCCCAGGATGTGGGGTGGGTGGACCTGAGGCTTCTGAGGCTGGCTGAGGCCTGAGATCACAGGGCAGGCAGCTTCTTGGTCTCCGTGGCTGCAGCCAGCCTCAGGTGCTGGCGCCTGACTTCTCAGACTCCCAGAGACCAGGAGATGCTGGGGGGTGGGGCTGCCGCAATGTTTGCAGTTTAATTGTATACTCACCCTGATTGGATGGTAGGCGTGGCTGGGGCGTGGCTGGGGGCGTGGCTTGTGAGTCTAGCTGAGTGATGATTTGCATATTACTCTATTATTAGATAGGATTTTTCCAGAGGAATTGAACAGAGAGATTGAGAACAACACAGTCATAGTAGGAGACTTTAACACCCATCTGGCTTCCCTGGATAGAGCCTAGGAACAAAAACATAATAAGGAAACAGAAGCTAAAGGACAAACAGAATCTGATGGATTTAATTGACATTTATAGAACAATTCATGCCAACGAAGAATATACATTCTTCTCAAGCGCCCAAAATCATTCACAAAGAGAAATCACTCGTTAGGATACACAAGCAGTCTCTACCAGTTCAAGAAGTGAATCATATCAAGCATCTCTTAGATCACAGTGGAATTAAAGGAAAAATCAACCACAGTAAAAACAACCAAAAGCATACAAACACATGGAGTATAATTAGCATGTTAATAAACAATGATTGAGTTACCAATGAGATAAAGAAATAAAACAAAACTTCCTGGAAACAAATGAAAATGAACACACAACAACCCCAAATCTCTGAGACACGGCAAAAAAAAAGTCCTGTGAGCGAAGTTCATAGCACTACAGGCTTATCTCCTTTATTTTCTTTTATTTATTGTATTTATTTTTTACAGAGAGGAAGGGAGATAGAGAGTTAGGAACATTGATGAGAGAGAAACATTGATCAGCTGTCTCCTGCACATGCCCTACTGGAGATGTGCCCACAACCAAGGTACATGCCCTTGACTGGAATCAAACCTGGGACACTTCAGTCCACAGGCCCACGGCTCTATCCACTGAACCAAAACAGTCATGGCTACAGGCATATAGAAAGAAAGAAAGAAAGAAAGAAAGAAAGAAAGAAAGAAAGAAAGAAAGAAAGAAAGAAAGAGAAAAGGAAAGATCAGCAATAAACAATTTAACACTACAACTTAAATAACTAGAAAGAGAAAAAACAAGAAAATCCCAATTTAACTAGCTGGAACAACATAATAAATATTAGAGTAGAAATAAATAACTGAAAAATACAAAAAAAAAAGAAAAAAAAATGAAAAAGAGAGCTTGTTATTTGAAAGGATTAACAAAATCAATAAACCATTAATTAGCCAGAATCTTTAAGGAACAAAGAGAGAGACCGAAAGAAATAAAAACAGAAATAAAAGTGGAAGACTAACCACTGGCAGCACAGAAATACAAAGGATTGTAATAAAATACTATGAAAAACTATATGCCAACAAGCTAGAGAGTATGCATGAAATAGACAAGTTCCTTGAAAATTGCAAAGTCCCAAAACTGAATCAGGAGGAATAAAAAAAAAAATGAATAGGCTAAGAACAACTAATGAAATGAGCTAATGAAATAGAAGTAGTAATCAAAAAACTCCCACCAAAGCCAAGGTATAGATGGTTTCACGGGGGAGTTCTACCAAACATTAAAAGAACTAATACCTATACTCCTCAAACAACTTCAGAAAATCCAAAGGAAGAAACACATCCACACTCTTTTTATAAGAACAACATTATCCTAATTCTGAAACCAGATGGAGACACAACAAAGAAAGATAATTATAGTCCAATATCCCTGATGAACATAGATGCTAAAATACTCAACAAAGCTGAAGAGAGGTGGGGAGAGCTGCCCCTTACATTAACCTTAACCTGGGCTGTCTTCTGGGATGGCACCTCCCGGGGGCTGGCACCTCCCTGTAACAGGTTTTGGTGCCTGCTTTTCCAGTCTCTTTAGGAGACAAAAGTCAGGCTAGAGAGGAGAGGGAGAGGAGACAGGCAAAGCAGAGGCCCAGACCCGGTCATTCAAGCTGTCTTGAGGCATCTCCATGGGGTCTTTTGAAATCAGCTTCAGATGTAAGACCCCCAAAAGGAGACCCTTACTCTGTCCCCCGAATTGAGGCAACCCCAATCAACTGCAGGAGGCGTCACTTGATGCAAAAAGCAAGAGGCTTTATTCCAGCATGCTGGGGCTCAACCCGTAACTCACCCAGGAGCAGAGGAGTTAAGCAGCCCAGTAGGAAATTTTACAAGCTTATAAAGGCAAAAACTACACGTTGGGAGGGGTCACACATGGGAGGGAGGAAAAGAGGACCAAATGCTGCCGGGGAATTCAAAGGGGAGCTGTTAGTTACATATTTTATGACAGGGCAACAACAATCCTACCTGGTAATCTCATATTCTATGTTTCTCTTTCTGTCTGAACAACACAACACTGCTCTGTTTATTCTTTGCTCAGGGCTTTTTCCAGAGGGAGACTTTGAGGAGTTGAGATAAGACACACAGCTTTAATGGTCTTGTTCCCATCACTGGGAGAGGGACCTTGAGGAGTTGAGATAACATACACACTCAGCTTTACCAGCACAGGGGGAGAGACCTTGGGGGGGGGGGGTTGAGATAGAACACACAGCTTTTTAAAAAAAAACTCTTTATTATTCTTTCACAGACAGGGGGGGAGGGCATGTAACAAGAATGGAGCAACAGTTGTTTCATCATTACTCACCTACCAACCTATGAATAAGAGGACCTGGGACACTGGAGGATGAACCAGGCTGTACTAAAAACATAAGCTGCATCCATGGGCCCATTACTCAGAAGAGAATTGCATTTGGGGAACAGACCAAGGACAGGGCACGCTTTGACCCTTCTTTTCTCAGGAAGGCTGACCATTCTCCGTTCCCAGGAAGGGGCTGAGCTGTTGCTTGGGTCATAGAAGATTAGCCACCGTGTTGTAGTAGTCTGTGCTCCTGAAGGCCGGACTGCAGGCCCTCCCCTCCCCTTTCCATGTTACACTTGCAGCTGGCAGCTACAGGTAGCTATCTTCTCCCCAGGGGGTCAGAGCAGCCTTTCCAGGGTGAGTGACTACTGACCCCATTATTGACCGCATTGTTGGAATAAAGCTCACATGTGCTTCTACCCTGTCTCTGCTTATTTTGGCTCAAGTAGTGACAGGCAGCCTCAGACATATTGTGTCCTGTTTTACTTCCTCACTCAGGCCTGGGAAATACCAAGACTCCTCAAAATGTGTGACTTTTCCTGAGAGGGATAGTGGCAGTGGGCACTGTGTGCCTGTCATGCAGGTGGCCCTGCATCTCTTTACCATAGGCTGTGGGAAGGTCATGGGGCTGAGAGTAACAGGCAGGGTGGTAAGGCTGCTTTGTTCTGTGAGCCTACCCTGCCATTCCTCCAGATGTTCCCCATGCATATGACCTAGCAGAGTTTTAGGGTTCCAGCTACATGGATGAACAGATGAGTACAAATGAGGCCACTGCACTCATCCCCAGTGGATCAGGGATTGTCACCTAGAGCAGAGCAGATAGAAAACTACAACAACACCAAAAACCTCAATTATTTCACCTTGGAACTAGAGGTTCAGCCTACCCTCCCTCCTCTCTTCTAGATGAATTTGGCATGTATTTGTCCTACGGTGTCTGCTAATGCCATGCTCAGAGCTACACACAGTCTCTCCTCACAAGGTTTAGGATGAAAATAGGACACACACACACACACACACACACACACACACACACACACACACACACATCCGAAGCAAACAATACCATTGTCTACAACTGGCTCTTTGTAACTAATTCTGTCAAGAAACACAGGGGCTGGTATGGAATCATACAGAGGCAGTCAGACTCCTGCCTTGAGGCCTGAGCAAGGAGGGTCCATTGGGGGGCTTGGAAGGATCCTGTTCTGGGCATGAGGACAGACTGCACAAATTCTGGGAGAGTAAAGTGCTTGGCCAATATGTGGACACAAGAGAGACCGGGGTACAAGGGAGATGACAAAAGTGACAGAGAGGGCAGGGGATGCATCAGTGGAAGGTGATTTTCTAGCCAGACTCATGCCAGGACACTTTGAACTTTAATGCTGTCAGTTGTTGTTCCTTTCAGGTGACGACACTGAGACGAGAAAGATTAAGCCAGGGGTAAAAGCAGGGTGGGCTAATCAGGAAGGAATTGGGGGCTGACTTGTGCTTCCATGACACCCCCTGTACAATAGCCTCCTGATTTAGTAACAGGCACCTGCAATGGCCTCTGGACGCCCAGTTCACTGCAGGATTAGCCTATGTGAAAGGTCTTGGAGAGCACTCAGAGTGGCAGGTGTGCATTCCCTAGGATGTGTGTACTGATTTGGGTGAACCACACCTTTTGAAAATCCTTCTGGGGTACCCATCCAGGAGCCCGGAGGGAAAGGCAGGAACCTTCACCTGTGGGCGAGATCCCTTCTCCCAGATTCAGTCCTCTGAGAAACTGGACTTGAAGAGGGTAGGGCCCTCCGGGTGTGTAACTGTTGGGAGAGGTCTGGTGTATGGAGAGGAACACTCACCTGAAGGCCAGCTGCTCACTTACAGGAGGGGCTCCCACAGCTCCATGGCCTTGGACCACCTCAAAGCAACTTCTTGGGAAGAGGACTTGGCTGCCCCACCAGGCCTGGTCCAGTCCTTCCTGGAACAGGGTGTCCACTGGTTGCTCCCCTGGTTGCTAAGTCTCACAGCTTGGAACAAAAGAACTTAAAATCCTCAGAGCTCATGAATAAATTTGCATGGATATCACTCCTCACCTGAGAAGCTGGAGGAGGAGAGGATGAGAGAGTCAGTCGTGGGTGGGTGTCCTCTACAAGTGTCAGTCCTCAGGAGGCAGAACCCTGAGGGGTCTCCCCCAAGTCCTAGGCTTTACTCCCCTCTCTGTCCTCACTCAGGGCCCAGGAGACAGTTCCCAAGGACAGTTTATGTGGGTACCTGGACTGACTCCTCTCCCTCCCCTCCAAGTTTACCTGAGTCACCCCTCCATGCCTTCCCCAGTCTTCTTCTGGTCCTGGGCCAAGCCTACCGGGATCCCATCTCTTCCCTGTCCTGCTGTGGGCTCAGGAGGTGTTCTGGGTGAGCTTAACTGCCACCATATACAACATTGGTCCCATCAGCCACTGTGGAATTTTAACCCTACTGCTTGGGACCAACAATGTCTGGGAACCACCCCCACATGCCTGATTGATGCTGTCACGGGGGAGGAGGGGATTCTAGCTAATAGACACCTGCTGAAGCCTTCTTGTTTACCATGTTTCACTCAAATCAGGCAAAGGCAACAACCTTTGAAGCAGGTTTCCCTCTCTCTAATCTTTTGGGCAGGAGGGGGCAGGGGGTATCCAAAGGTTCTCTCTGAGACCTTTGCCTCCTAACAGCTGAAAATCAATATCCCCCAAAGCAGCTTCACGTTGGCATAGTCTTGGTCCCTTTAATTCTTAATGATAGGCTACATGAGGGTTCAGGCAGGTATCTGTCAGCTAGATAACCCTTGTCGCATGGTTTCTTAATTTTCCTGACACGTGTGTTCTGTTCTTCCTCGACTACTGGCAAATCTCCCATTCTCACTTCTGAAAAATAATATCCAATTTCCCCCCTCTCTACTTTGTTCAAAATATGTTATATGCAGTCCATTGGGCCTGGCTCAGTGGTTGAGAGTTGACTTATGAAGACAGGAGGTCACCATTTGATATTTCATCAGGGCACATGCCAGGTTTCATTTTGGATCCCCAGTGTGGTGACCATGGGTGTCAGCTAGTCAACGATTCTCTCTCATCGTTGATGTTGCTACCTCTCTCTCTCTCTCTCCTTCCTCTCTTAAATCAAATAAAATGTGTTTTAAAAATTTAAAAAATGTCTTATACACCCAATGTTGCCTCATTGTGTTTGAAATTTTTATGCATTTATCATTTCTATGTGAAGCCTCCTTGCATATGTACTAAACCCTGATGTTCTCCTATTAATCTTTCTCTGCTAGTTTGGCTGTTAGCCCAGCCTAGAAGAACTTAGCCACCACAAAAATATTAATGAGTTATTTGCCCTCATGTTTTGCAAAAAGTCTTCTTAGTTTGATGTCTCTCAAAGCCCATCTCACTAAGGATTGAGTACAAATTTTAACCTTTTAATCAGAAATGCTGGGTCTTTATTTGCATTTCCTAACATTTTAAAAAAAATAGATTCACTCATACACCCAAGGTGCTCCAAAGAGTAACCGAAGAATGTATTACATTGAAAGGATAAAATAAAAACTTAGCTATTCAAGTGCACAAGATACATGGCTGATGGCCGCCATACTGGACAGGGAGCCCCTGATCATCTGCTATGGTCTACTGAGCCACACTTGCCAGGCACACTCTGCTACTTCTAGTGGTAAGGGAAAATGCTTAAATCTCTATAACATATGGTGAGTTCCTAAAACCCACGAAAGGGGATCAGATAACAAGGATCTGAAAATGCTTCACTCTTACATCAAACTCTCTCTCTCTCTCTCTCTCTCTCTCTCTCTCTCTCTCTCTCTCTCTCTCTCTCTCTCTCTCCATCTCTGACGTGCATCTTGTCATCCTATGCCTCCTTGACAGGGAACAGTGTTCATAATGGGAATCAGAACTTCTGGAGTTTGATGAAAAGTATAAAAATGGGCAGGTTCTGGGGGAGGAAGGGCATGGGCTAAACTTGCATGATCTAGGTGTTGGTTCTCACCACACATAGAGAGAGTGTCCCATTACATTGTGGTCAGATTCACCTGTGGGGCTAATTTATGTAAAACACTTGCCAGCATGTCCTGTTCTGGACTTACCCACTGTTATTACCATTAATAGTGAATATTAGCTACCGGATGCAAGATAACGAAGAAAAGTGAAAGTCTGTGCACCCTGGCCAGTGTGGCTAGGCGTTGTCTGTGCATCACAAAGGTCACATGTTTGATTCCTGGTCAGGGCACATGTCCAGGTGACAAGTTCGGTCCCCCGGCAACGATTAATATTTCTGGACCACATGAATGCATGCTTCTCTGTCTGTCTCTCTCCATTCATCTCTAAAGAATCAATTTTAAAACCCACCACTTTTAAACAAGACAAAACAAAGAAAACTCATTGCTGCATGTTGTGTCTCAACAGGGTGTCCCGCACTTGACACTTTACTTCTTCTGGAGACCACAACTGTGAAATCCAGCAAAATTTTTTATTGGAATCTGAACTTTTCTATCAAAATATTCAAAAAGTCATAGTACCAAGGCAATGAAGCTTAGAAAGTGCATGTTTAGATAGAGACATCATCTGTGAAGATGGGCATACAGGGGCCCTGGGTAGTTGGTGACTGGTGGTGCACAGGGATCCTGTACATGAAGGCCCCATGGATGGCGGTCTCCAGACCATCAGAAAGCAAGCAGGGAGATTAAGGCACACATAGTCGATTGCTTACTATTGAATGTATCCCAGATTACACCAATCTGCACAGCAGTCAGGCAGATTGGATTTAGGACAGCTCGGGTACACGGATGTCAAAGGGAATACTCTCAATTAAAAGAGCCAAAGCCTGGACCACTTGTCTCAGGGGTTCAGTTTCCACCTGTGAACCAGGAGGTCTGGGTTCAATTCCTAGTCCGGGACATGCCTGGGTTGTGGGCTCCAAACCCAGTAGATGTCTTGTAGCAAGCAGCCAATCAATGATTCTCTCTCACCATTGATGGTTCTACTTCTTTCTTCCTCTCCCTTCCTTTCTGAAAACAAAAAGAATAAATATATCTAAAATATGTAAATAGCTTAGGATTCTGATACCCAGAATATACATTTAATAAATTCAAGAAGGAGTCCTATGCCATGGTCAGAGTTTTTATGCTGTTCCTTCTTCTCCTGTAATCTTCCTTTCTATTCCACTTCCCCCGAGGATTCTATATAATGTGATCTATTCTATGCTGGGAAGTTTTGTATTGTTTGCCTTCTTGTATTTCTCTGCACCAAAATACATTATCAAGTCAAACCTATATTGGTAAAATTCACCTGAGTAAATTTGATATGCAAATGGCTTTATTAAGTGTTTCAACAATCCAGCAGCATACCTGGTGGCAATGAAAAGGGGCTCACTGAGCAAAACCCACCAGGGCTGGTTCCCCCACAGTCCCCCAATCTGACTTGCTAGACTTTAAAGTCCTTAAACAACTGAGGTTCCAGCCTCCAAATTTTTCAATGAATTTCACATATAGTATTACAATAAAAATAATTTCCAGAAACCATGCTGCAGATTTTTTTGTTTGTTTGTTTGTCTGTTTGCAGCAAGAGTTCAGGAATCTGGAGAATGGGCTGCAACATAAATTCATACATTAGGCAATCCTACCTAATAAAATGGTAATATGTAAATTACCATCATTCTGCTATGCCCACGATTGGGCCAGCGGGAGGCGCAGGGGGCAAGACTCGGGGTGGCCTGGGTAGCCGATTGGGTCAGCAGGACGCTGAGCTCGCGTCGCCGAGCCTGAGGCTTCTGGAAGACTTGGTGCACCAGCAGACAGGCCACCAGCTCCCCCGCGATCAAAAGCGCAAGCATGTACGGGAACCTACACGTGCATGATTCAATCATGCATGATTCAATCATGCACTGGGCCTCTAGTAAATATATATTTAGAAGATATTTGGGCAAGCCAGAGGGATACCTACTCTCTAGTGGAGTGGTCCCCAAATGTCCGGACCCAAGGCTTTTTATTGATACATTTTGCCCTTCAGCAAAGCAAACACACCTATCAAAGTTAAGGTTTGGTAAACAATAAAGGATTTTCAGGTTAGGGATATTGCCTTCAGCTGTTCAGCCAACAGCAGGTAATAATATGCAGATTTTCAACCCTCCTGAATAGCAAAGTCCATCAGCCTTATGAGGGACTACTTGCATTTATTATGCTAACTACTGTTGATCTTGCCTCCAGCATGCCCCCTTTTCTGTTTTAACAATAAATTTAGAAGGGTGTCTGCCATTCACGAACTTGGGTCCTTTTAAGACTTTTAGATTTTATTAAAAGACTTGAGTTCTTTTGTTGCAGAAGACTGGAGAAGAAAACCAAGCAGCATTTAGACTTTGAAATTACACTTTTTAATATATACACTGGTGGGCTTAAAGAAAAGTGAATTAAAATTCTAAGGAGAGCTACAAGCAGAACTTTCCTTTTAATTAAAGAGCCAGCCCTATGTGTGCTTAGTGGTTACCCTGCTGGTGGCCTTGAAAACAACAGTCCTATCCAATTAAAAAATGCATCTGACATGGCATGAGGGTATGGCCATTCTAGTCTCTGGCCTACAAAGTCAGAAAGCTAAGTTTATCTTCCTTATTACTTAAGCAGGCTAGAAAGCAAAGTTACTTTTTCAGAATAAGGGGCTGTTTAAAATTAGCAGAGTTTACTTTACAGAATATGGAACTATCTAAACAGCAGAGAATTTTTAAAAAGTAGTTTTACAAAATATGGGTTAGCCTTGTCATCCCCCCGCCCTGTCCCACAAAATTTGTAGCCTTGTGGTACAATAACCACAGGGTGTTATTGTGTTCAGGTGTGATGACCGCTCTTTTACTGCTTCCTGCTGAAAAGGGGCAATGACCAAGGGGTTAACATCCCATTTCTTTCTCTCAGAGAGGTTTGTAGGGAATTCTTCTGGTTTGCAGGACCATTTGAAGTTTAAAGGCACTTAGAAGAGATGAGATAAAGCAAATTAACAGATTTAGAAGACATGGTCCTAGGGTTATGAGTAGCATTAACACTGGTCCTGTCAATGGAAGGAAGCATTTCCCGACCCCCCCACCTCCCATGTAGCCCAGGTCTGGGATAACTCCTGTCTTATTTTTGAAGCTGGATCAGCTAGTTTCTTGGCCCCATCTCTTATAATACCAGACTGGTTAGCATAAAAACAGCACTCTTCCTCAAGGAACAGGCACAGCTTCCCTTTCTCAGCTGTGAGAAGGTCTAGTCCTCTTGGATTCTGGAGAGTAACAGCTGCCAGTGAGTCAATATGATCCTGTACTGCAACAATTCTTTGGGCTATTTCTTCCAAGCTGTCAGAAATGTCTTTGGATAGGCTCTGATAGTAGGAGAGGGAAGTTGCCAGTCCCCCTATTCCAGTACTAGCCCCTGATGAAATGCTGAGTGTAATAAGGAGAAGGATTAGCTCGGGCGCTCTTTTGTATTGGATATGGTGTGTTCCGGGGATGGGCAAGGACTGAATATTGGGGGCTATATCTACATTGGGTGAGCGATAGATGAGAGTTCAAGTCCCTGTCCATTTGTGTGGAGACAGACATAAGTGTTTTGTCCACAGAGGAAGAAGGTTCCCTGATTATGGAGACAAGCTACAAGGTGTAGAGAAAACAAGGTGAGTTGCAGTGTATGGGGGTCTCGATCCTCACTCTGCACTCCAAACCAAGAGGGTGACTGCCATGGTGCTTCCTATAAGGGGTGACAGATGAGATGTTGAGACTCTTTTACAGTGAAAATGGGTAGGAATGCTATTATGAGGTGATATCCAAGGAAAAACTAAAAGGGACAGAAAAGAATAATTGAAGCCTAAGGCCTGGACTGTTGGATAAGAAGTAAAACTGGTCATAGAAAATGAGCATTGGTTTCCGGGGTGTCCTGATAGTTGATCCCTTGGGACCAATAGGTATTTGATAGTTCCAATTTGAATGTAGTGTTGCAAGCAGAGGATGGGAGATTACCCACTGGTTTATTGCCCCGTGATCTTGTAAAGCATAAAGGGGCTGGGGTGAGTAGTGGGGTGTGTAGAGCGATAGGGCCTGTGACTGGGAGAGAGGATGAAGCTAACTCAGCAAGAGACTGAGTTTAAGTACGAAAGAGAAGAGATGCTTGGTTTGCCTGTGCAGTAGGATAATCACCTACTAGGGTTTCAGCTCTTTCAGAAAGTATATTCCCCTTTTATTTTTCAGAAGCCAGAGTGATTTTGGACTGGTTCCAACTTTTGATGGCTGTAGGGACAGTGCCATATGGTAAAGAAGAGAGAGAAAGGCAGAGCCAGCAGTCCTTGGCTAAGGCTGGGTTGGTCTGTTTTAAGAGGGAGAGTGTAAAGTTAAGCTTTCGGTAGAGATAGTGAGGACTTAGGAGTCTCTCAAGTGGCTTCTCTGAGAGTGGTCAAGATTAAGAGAGTTCAGTAACAGTAAAATAGTTAGCCTTAGCCTCATCCTGTTCCTTTGCTGGGTAGGGAGCAGTAATTTTATGTTTCTTCTGTGTCCCAGGAAGGGCAGAAGAGTTCTCATCCTGGAACTAGCCTTGGGTTCTGAAGGCACTCATAAAAAGACAAAATGAGAATTATTAGAAAGATAAAAACAATGAGCATCCAGAAATACCAGAGCATTTTACCTACGAGAGAAGATAAGAGAGATTAGTGTAAAGAAGTATCTACAGGGTGTTTCTGAATTTCTTGGAGCAGGTTGATCAGCCAGGTCTGTTGTCCTCTTGAGGGTGATCTGCAGGGGGTGATTCTGGTCAGAGGTTACCTTCCACACAGGCTGGGCGTCCCTAGGCTAGTGGGCTGCTTTCAGCTGGGAGTGGCGAATCCAGATGTTCAATCCTGCAACTTTGAGAGCTTTGGGGGTTGTGAGTAGGACTGGATATGGTCCTTTCCAAATTGGCTTAAGGGCCTCTTTTTTCCAGTGTTTTACCCATACCTGGTCTCCAGGTTTATAAGGATGTACACCTGTTCCTGGAGAGATGGGTAGTTGGTCAGTAAGCTATCTGTGGATCTCAAAAACAGTTTTTCGAAGTCTTTGTAGTTGCTTCTGGATTTCTCAGTTTCCTATTTTCCCCAAATCTCCCTTTGGCCAAATTAAGCGGAGGGGGAGTGGTCTGTCATATAGAAGTTCAAATGGAGAAAAACCTACCCTGGCCCTCAGGGCCCAGGATACCCCTAGGAGTACAGAGGCAAGATATTTGTCCAGGGTTGGGTTTTCCATTGGCATAGCTCAGCTATAGCCTGCTTGAGAGTCCGGTTCATGCGCTCTACTTTCCCTGAACTCTGAGGCCTATAAGCTTTCTGTAGGTCCCATCTAATTCCTAAAGCCTTAGCTACCTGTTACACTATCTCTGCTACAAAGGCTGGACCATTATCAGATCCAATGGTCAGAGGCCCTCCACACTACTGAATTAAGTCCTTTAGCAATGCCTTCGTGACTCCTCTCGGCTTTTCCGTGTGAGGGGGATATGCCTCAACCCAGTCTGAAAAAGTGCAAACAAAAACTACTAGGTATTTTTTCCTCTGCTAGGCACTAGTTCTGTAAAGTCTACTTCTAAGTCCTCAAAGGGAGTTTTCCCACAGCGCTGAACTCCTATTGGTCCCACAGATCCCTGTTTGGAGTTGTTCTGCACACAGAGGAGACAATGCTGAGAAACTGAGGCACACAAGGAGGGAAGCTGGGCAATTAGGTAGTATCTGCCTTACAAAGTTTCTAGAGCAGTCTCCCCTAAATGAGTAAGTTCATGCTGCTGGAGGACTATGTTATGGGCTAACTGTTCTGGGACATAGTCCCTATGATCTCAGAGTATCTGCCAACCTTTTGTTCTTTTGCCCCCTTCTTGCTGGGCTCGTTCCATCTCCTGAGGAGGATACTTTGGAGGTTCAGGTAACTCGGGGGCCAGCATGATCCATGCTGGTGCTGCTTGTTCTTTGGCAGCCTGCTTTGCTGTGGCATCAGCAGTCTGGTTTCCTTCTGACACTGAGTCTTTCCCTTTCTGGTGACCTTTGCAATGGATGATGGCTATTTCTTTGGGCTCCCAAACTGCTTCCAGCAATTCTAAAATTTCATTTTGATTTTTGATTCATTTTCCTCCTGTCATCAGGAGCCACCTTTCCCTCTTACCCATGAATATGCAGGGTAATGAAGGCATAGTGTGAATCAGTGTAGATGTTGGCACGCTTATCCTTACTTCAATATGTGGATGACCTCCTACTAGTCAATTGAGGTCTAAGGCTATGGCGAGGGCCCAAAATTCTGCCCTCTGTGCTGACCATCCTACAGGCAGGGACTGTGCCCCAGTTGTCTCAAAGTACGATACCACTTCATACCCACCTTGTCTTTTTCCTTCAACAAGAAGTTACTGCCATCTGTGAACAATAATAAGTCTGTATTCTGTGGGGGCTTATCTGTTAGATCTGGCCAACTAGAGTAAACCTCCTTTACGACTTCCAGGCAATCATGCTCAGGGTCCCCCTCAGCAACGGGTAGAAAGGTAGCAGGATTAAGAGCCCTTACTGCTTGTAGCTATACCCTTGGAATTTCACATAATAACCCTTGGTATTGAGTAATCCCAGCATGAGTTAGCCAGTGCTGCCCCTTAGCTTCCATTAGGGTAATAACAGAAAGAGGTACTTTTACATTTAAGTTTTGTCCTAGGGTGAGTTTATCTGCTTCTTTGACTAATAAAGCCATGGCTTCAAGTTCTCTGAGGCATGGGGGCCACCCGGAGGCAACTGGGACCATCTGTTTGGAGAGACAGGCTACTGGTCTTTGCCAAGGTCCAAACTCCTGTGTTAGAACTCCAAGGGCTACCCCGCTGTTCTCATGTACAAAGAGATTAAAGTCCCACATCACTTCTGGTAGCCCTAGTGGTGGGGCCTCAGGAGTTTTGCCTTTATGGTGATGAAGGCTTTCTTCTGCTCGAGGCCCCATTCTATAGGGGCCTTCCCTTCCCCTTTTAAAGCTTCATAGAGAGGCTTGGCCAGGTCTGAAAACCCTGGGGTCCAGTTTTGACAGAACCCAGCTGCCCCAGGAATTCCCAAATCTGCTTTGGGTGTGAGGGAGTGGGATGGCACATACTGCCTGCTTTCTTTCAGTCCCTAGCCTTTGTTTCCCTTGGGTGATTCGGAAGCCTAGATACTTGACTTCCTTCTGACAAATCTGTGCCTAATTCTTGGACACTTTATAACCTGTTTCAGTTAACAGTCTCATGAGGGCTCACGCCCCATCCCAGCACTGAACTTGTGTGGAGCTGGCTAGAATTTGGTCATCTACATATTGAAGTAGAACACACCCCAAGTCCTGTCCTGGGAACTTAGATCAGATGCAAGTGCTCCACTAAAGAGAATAGGGGGTTTTTCGATTCCATGTGGAAGTCTTATCCAGGTGAACAGTTCCTTGGCCCTCACAATTGAGTTTTCGCACTCAAAAGCAAAAAGGAGCTGGCTGAAGGGGGCTAACCTGAGGCAGAAAAGGCATCTTTCATATCTAGGCATGTAAACCATTCTGCTTCTGATGGAATGAATCCTAGAATTGTGTAGGGGTTTGGAAGTGCCAAATGCAAGGTTATAATAGCCTCATTTACATCCTGCAGATCCTGGACTGGGTTGTATTCATTAGTCACAGGCTTTTTGACAGGCAGGAGGGGAGTATTCCATGGTGACAGGCATCTTTTAAGGAGTCCCCTCTGAGGTAGCCAGTGTAAGTGGACCTGAGTTCCTACGCCTGCCTTCCTTGGAATTGGATATTGGTGGATTTTGACAGGATGTGCCCCAGGCTTTAAGTCAATTAGTATCAGGGCATGTTTTTTTGGCTAGGCCAGGGGGATTTGCTTCTGCCCAGACCAGCGGAAATTCTTCCTCTAATTCAGAGTCTAAAGGTGAGGCCTTTGAATGACGGGTATAAAGTCTCCATTCTTCCTCCCTGGGCACTGGTAATGACAGGATCTTTGGAGAAGTCTGCTCACCTAGGCAAAGCTGTGCCGAGCCATCTGGGGCAGAGGTGATCTCTGTCCCATTTTGGCTAAAAAGTCTCTACCCATCAGAGGTACTGGACAATCTGGCAAGTACAGGAATTCATGAAGCACTTGGTGACCGCCGAGGCGGGCATAATGGTCTACAGGTCTTGTCCCCAGTAGCTCCAATAATGGTGACTTCCTTTCCTGAGAGAGGCGCTACCTTCTTTATGATTACTGAGTGCTCACCTCCTGTATCAACCATAAAGTCCACAGCCTACCCCCCAATTTTCATTCTTACTAAGGGCTCATGGAGGTCCACCTTAAAACAGCCGGTCTGTCTTAGTCATAGTCAGCTGCCACCAGCCCAATAAGATCTGCTTCAGGTGGTTCTGGTTGATAGCAACTAGGTAGAAAAGGGGGCCCTGTTTTCTTGCTTTGCCATTTGGGACATTCATTTTTCCAGTGCCCTGTTCCCTTACAATAGGCACACTGGTCCCAACTCAGGCTTGCTCTACCTTTCCCTCCTGATCTGTCTTCTTGCTTCACTTTCTAATGTGTCTGGGAGCCAGATCCTCGAAAAGCCGCTGCTATTACATTGGCCGTTCTTTGATTCTCTTTCCTTCCTCCTTTCTTGCTGCCCAGCCTCGGTTGATGAAAACCTTGTTGGCTATCTCTAGCAGTTCAGTAGCATTTTTTTCCGGCAAACACTTTTTGCTTCTGTAATTTCCTCCATGTGTCCTGCTGGGCTTGTCCTACAAAAAGCGGCATTGCCATGGTTAGAGGTCTGGGGCCCCAGGGTTAAAGGGGAAATAGGTCCAGTATGCCTCACTCAGTGTCTCATAGAAAGCTGCTGGACTTTCATTAGGCTTCTGCAAAATCCCAGAAAGTTAAGCTATATTGGTGGGCTTCTAGGCTCTGGCCTTGACCCCCTGGAGGAAAGCCAGCCTATATTTTTCTATCCTGGCCTTTTTGACTTCTGAGTTCAGGGACCAATCAAGTTCCTCATCCGGGAGGGCCTCCCTTGCCCATCTGTCTGTATCTAATGTCCCTGCCGGGGCCTAGGTCTGGAGCCACTTCCGAGCCTCTGTCATTACTCTCATGCGCTCCTCAGTGTTAAAGAACATGAAAAGGAGCTGCTTGCAGTCCACCCAGGTGGGCTTTTGGGTGTGGAAAATCATTTCTAGGAGGTCTACCATGGCCTGAGGTTTTTCAGAATAAGCTGGGGTGTGTGTCTTCCAATTCAGTATGTCACTTGTGGTAAAGGGCTGACAATAATAGACTGGCCTTCCTTCCTGTAAAGTCCCATCTTTGCCAAGCACTTGGGCACCCCGAATCTCCCTGAGATGCATCTGACATGCCGTTTGTGGTTTGTGCCTTTGATCAGCTGAACGCAATTGCCATCCAACTGGCTCTGGAGAGCCTGCTTGAGGAGTGACGGAGCGGGGCGTTGTTTCTAGACTTTCTGGACCTTCCAGGCTAGCAGGGGGAGCACTTGGTGTGTCTCATATGGAGGTGGTCAAACTGGTGGGACTTCCTCGAGTGGAGGGTCCTGTGGAATAGGGGGCTGAGCTTCCTTCTGAGGGACCTGCTTCTTTTGTCCTGCCTGCTTTTTCTTTTTTCTGTTCCTGTCCTCCCTGCCTCTCCTTTCTCTGCTCCTGCCCTGCGTGCCTCTTTACTGCTGCAACTAAAACCTTACTTGGTCCCTTCATACACATGCAGAACCGGACCCACCAAGGTGGCAAGGTTTGAACATGTGCTAAACAGCTGGCTATGTAGGGAAACTGATCTGGTTGTCCAGGGTCTCCTGTGACTACATTCCAGACTTCCCTGACAAATCCTTCATCTAAAGAGCCTTCCAAGGGCCAGCCGACCCTGAAAGCTGGCCATTTTACTTCACAGAATTTCCTCAGTTTTTCAGGATTTTTTTTTAAGACCATAATCCCCATTGAATCCCATTTAAAATTTTTTTCAACATGCAGTTGAGAAAAGTGGGTTTACTTTGTCCCGACTCCATGATGATTGGTGGCTTGAGACAGACAAGGTAGGGGGTGACCTGTTTTTACAGATTTACTCAGATGCCTGCCTGGCCATGTCCCTTGGGCACTTTGATTCGTCTTAGCTAAGGTGCACCCATAAAAACCCCAGGCCTGGTCACCTTTGAGTGGGGGTGAGTCACCTTTATGCCTTATGATTTAATTGGAGAACTGCAAATTGGGGCCCACTTGGACTCCAAAACCGAAGATGTGGAGCCACACAAAGGAGAGGAGAGGGCAGGCCCTTTCCTTCCACTCTCACACACTTTTACCCATCATTCACTCAGAGTTTAAACAATCCATCCAATTCCTGACTAATTTCATGAGGAAGCTTTATGACTTCAAGGGAGGTGATTAAGCTCCCACTTTCACTCATTGGAATGGGTCTGACCTTCTTTGGTTTTGTTTAGGGAAACCTGCACCAATGCACAGCCAATGCCTACTAGCATGGCAAGGCATCTTCACCATCCTCCAATTCTGGACTGTTTTTCTCTGCCTAGTAAGCATGTTACTTGGGGCCACTGCTATCTGTGGTTGAAGTAGTCTGGTTTCTCTCTCAGATCCATTGTTGCAGGAATCCACACAGGCTTGGAGTTTTCTGGAAATATATAAGTATATACTCACCCAAAAGTTAATAAAGGAAACCTTCTATAAACTAGACTCCGGATATTTTCGCATTTGCCATACCATGTTCCTCTGGCTTATTTTGACACCAGTGTAATTTCATGGGTGTCTTGCATTCAGCATTACAAGTGAAAAACAAAAATTAAAGTAAAAAAATTAAGGTATTTAAGGCTTGAAGTCATTTACTTACAGGATAATACTCCACTATCCCCCCTTGTGGTTAAAATAATATTAAGCTGGTTTTAGAAATCCTACAGTGCAGCATTGATAGCTTTTCATTCAATTCTTTGCACAGAAGGATGACGGATCTTAATTCATTGCATGATAATCAGCTTTACTATGACCTGAAACATCAGTAAAAAATTAGTTAATGCTCCAGAAATAGGTTCCTGCCTAGTACAACTAAGTCCCCCTGAATATTCACTTATTTTAATTGTCAATTTAAATCAGTCTGAATTAAGGCTTATTTTTTAACTTTATTTGTCCTTGGGTGTGGAGAGTAAATGACATAAATTGAATTTCTGCTATCAGTCTTTGAGAATATTGGCATAACCTTTGTTAGGGAAGTAAAATGCAAGTGATTTACTTTACTTTTTGAGGCCTAATACATTGATTTTTTTAAATTATAGTTTATTTTATATTTGAATGAAATATCCCTTTATTTTTCCCAGAGTAATTTCTAGGCCACATTTAGGGAGTTTCTTTATTTCTTTATTTCTTTTTTTTTTAATTTCTTTATTGATTAAGGTGTCACATATTTGTCCTCATCCCCCCATTCCCATCCCACACCCCTCCCCACGGATGCCCCAACACCCTGTTGAACTTAACCATTGGTTAGGCTCATATGCATGCACACAAATCCTTTGGTTGATCTCAACCCCCTCCCCCACCCTCCCCTATCCTCCCTCTGAGGCCCGATAGTCCCATCGATGCCTCCTTCTTTCTGGTTCTGTTCTTGTTCATCAGTCTATGTTGTTCATCATTTCCTCTAGATGAGCGAGATCATGTTTCACTAGAGATATACTTATATGAACTGAATGTGAGATGAGCAATAATAGTTATGCTGACAGGCAAATGAATCAGTCTGTAGTGAGTTTCTTTCTGGACCAACAGTTCTTTTGAGACCCAATATCAATGTCCACCAGTTCCTTATGTGTACATATCGGCACTCACCACTCAGCTCTGGATGGTGGACAAATGGTGGTAATGCAGGTTCGATTCCCTCTGGTTGGGTCTTGGCCGGACCCAGGGGCACGGCTTCATCCAGACCCAGGGGCACGTGGCCTCACCCGGACCCAGGGGGTGCGTGGCCTCACCTGGACCCAGGTGTGCGCGGCTTCCCCCGGACCCGGGACCCAGCCTCACCCTGATCCAGGGGCACATGGCCTCACCTGGACCCGGGATCCAGCTTCACCCGGACCCAGGGGCACGTGGCCTCACCCGGACCCAGGGGTTGCGTGGCCTCACCTGGACGCAGGTGCGCACGGCTTCCCCCGGACCCGGGATCCGGCCTCACCCGGATCCAGGGGCACATGGCCTCACCTGGACCCGGGATCCAGCTTCACCTGGACCCAGGGGCGCATGGCCTCACCCAGACCCAGGGGCGCGTGGCCTCACCCGGACCCAGGGTCGCGTGGCCTCACCCGGATCCAGGGGCCCACGGCCTCACCCGGACCCGGGACCCAGCCTCACCCAGATCCAGGGGCACACGGCCTCGCCCAGACAGAGGATTCAGCTTCACCCGGACCCAGGCGCGTGTGGCCTTACCAGAACCCAGGGGCGTGTGGCCTCACCCGGACCCAAGACCCAGCCTCACCCAGATCCAGGGGCACACGGCCTCACCCGGACCCAGGATCTAGCTTCCCCCGGACCCAGGGGCGCGTGGCCTCACCCGAACCCAGGGGCGCGTGGCCTCTCCCCGATCCAGGGTCGCGTGGCCTCACCCGGATCCAGGGGCCCACGGCCTCACCCGGACCCGGGACCCAGCCTCACCCGGATCCAGGGGCACACAGCCTCGCCCGGACCCAGGGGCGCGTGGCCTCACCCGGACCCAGGGCCGCGTGGCCTTACCCGGACCCAGGGGCACGTGGCCTCACCCGGGCCCGGGACCCAGCCTCACCTGGATCCAGGGGCCCACGGCCTCACCCGAACCCGGGACCCAGCCTCACCCGGATCCAGGGGCACACGGCCTCTCCCAGACCCAGGATTCATCTTCACCCGGACCCAGGGGCGCATGGCCTCACCCGGACCCAGGGGCGTGTGGCCTCTCCCGGGCCCGGGACCCAGCCACACCCAGATCCAGGAGCACACGGGAGTTTATTTCTTTCCTCATTTTTCTTTCTTTTAAACAGCACAACAAACATTGTTGCTTTTTGGATGCTGGCCAATGTTGCCCTGTATACATCTCAAGTGAATCTCTTTTCATTTATGGTGACTCATAATAATCATATTTATTGCTTGAATACTAACATTCAGTGCACCCTGTAAATAGCAGTGGGAGAGATTTTAAATTTTCTCCTTTTTACTAAGCTTAAAATTTACTTTTAAACAGCAATCTTTTTGGCTAGTGCTCATTTGCATACACAGAGGAGTTATGGAAGATCTCAGGAACTATTTCAGAGGACTTTCCTAGAATTAATTGCTTAACATTTTGGTTTTCAAATTTATATGAAATTATATGAGCCCTTGATTATATTATAGAAAGCTAAATCATTAAGTAATTAAAGTAGGCATCTTTATTGAAAAAGAAATGTAAGCAAACATATATTTGACCTATAAAGTACAGATTCCATCCCATCTGACAGCCTATTTAAAGAGCAGGCTGTGGATTTTTGTCTTTAAATTCTTCTTCTGAATAATCTGGGTCTGCTTAAGTAATTTTCAGTAACGTTGTGTTGCACTCCCTTAGAGGTTGAAAACTTTTAAAATGTAGTTATTAATTTTTATTTGATAAAGCCTCCCATGTGATTTCAAGTATATGAGATCAGCCTAATTCAATTTAAAAAAATTCATTTAAAAAGAGAGAATGAATTATTGAATCATTCCAGGGCCCTTAAAATGACCCAAAGTCACCTCTCCATTAAAGTCTTGTAATTTAACTTGTAAACACTATCAAATACACACACATACACGTGTCCCTCAGTCCAGCCTGCACCTTCTCCAATCTGGACCTCTGGATGGATGTCCAAATGCTCATTTAGTCCCAAACTTACAGGCCTAAACGGGCTGCCAGAAAACCCTCTCACAATCCAGGACTGCTGGCTCCCAACTGCTTTTTTGCCTTCCTTCCAGATTTCCCCTAACCAATTCAGCTGGCCAGCCTGATCACCGACTAACCACTCCCCTGCAAGCCTGATTGATACATAACTGCTCCCCTGCCAGCCCGGTTGCCCCAAACTGCCCTCCTCCACTGGCCTCGTCACCCCTAACTGTCCTCCCCTGCCAGCCTGATTGCCCCCAACTGCACTCCCCTACAGGCCTGGTCCCCCGTCAACTGCCCTCGCTGCTGACCTGGTCACCATTAACTGCTGTCCCCTGCCAGCCTCATTGTCCTTAACTGTTTTCCCAGCTGATCTGGTTCCCCAGCCACTGCGCGCCCCTGCAGGCCTCGGTCCCCCCAAACTGCCCTCCCGGATACGCCTGGCCCCCAACTGCCCTCCTGTGCAGTCCTGGACCCCCCAACTGCCCTCCCCTGCCAGCCTCATTGCCCCTAATTGCTTCCCCCTGCTGGTCTGGTTTCCCTTCAACTGCCCTCACCGGCAGGCCTGGGTCTGCCCCAACTTCCCTTCTCTACAAGCTTGATCGCCCACAACTGCCCTCCCTTACAGGCCTGGTTCCTCCCAACTGCCTTCCCCTGCTGTCCATCTTGTGGCAGCCACCTTGTGTCCACATCGGGGCAGCCATCTTTGACCACATAGGGGAAAATCTCATGTGTTGGAGTGACAGTCAATTTGCATATTATTCTTTTATTAGATACGATAGAGGCCTGGTGCATGGGTGGTGGCTGGCTGGTTTGCACTGAAGGGTGTCCAAGATCAGGGTGGGGGTTTCCTTGGGGCATGGGGCAGCCTGGTCTGGGGGACTGTGGTGGTTTGACAGCCGGCCACGCCCCCCGAGGACCCAAGCATAAACTGGAAGCAGATATCTGGGATTTATTTATCTTCTATAATTGAAACTTTGTAGCCTTGAGTGGAGGCCAGGAAAGGCCAGGGCGGGGGATGCTTGGCATCCTCCATCACCAGGGGCAACCCAAGCCCGCTGCTTGCTCCAGCTCCATGGCTGCCACCATCTTGGTTGGGTTAATTGGCATGCTCATTCCTGATCGGCTGATGGGTGTGGCTTGTGGGTGTAGTGGAGGTATAGTCAATTTGCATGTTTATCTTTTATTAGGTAGGATATATATATATATATATATATATATATATATATATATATATATATATGTGTGTGTGTCTGTGTATGTATATTATATTATATGTTTTATAATTATCCTAAAATATATCAATTAAATTTAAACTGCTTTTTATATTAAACATTTGGTTCAGACCATAAAATTAAATATCTCTTTTAATCAGACCATATAAAATATTCTATCTTAGGTGGAAATTTTACCAAACATAGTACACAGAAAGGCTTGAAATACTAATTTCTCCAGAGAAAATACAAGAATTATTTTCTCAAAAATAAATTTCTAAACTTTATGCACTTTGTAATCACAATCATATTATTTCTTAATTTAATTTGAACATTAAGTTTTTAGAAGCCTTAAATTTTAGGTGGCAAGTTAAATATGTATCATTTCTTAGATTAGTCATACCTTCACATTTTAAGGATATATTTAAAAAATGAAAGACATATGTAATTAAAGGATACAGTTCTGTCCTCTAGATTTTTCAAAAGAGGCAAAGTCAGAAAAACACTTCAGTAATTTTTCATTTAAAAATACCTAGGTATTTAATAAGTTTTATTATTTAATTCAGCAAACTCCAAAGTTTTAAGTTGCCAGAGACTTTGGAAAACTGTGTTTCTGACTGGCGAAAGGAGGGGGAAGCAGGGAAGCAAGCCTCCAGGTCGCTTTACTTGAAGGTAAAATTGCCACATTTTTCCTCAGAGGTAAAATCTAAGTGTTGCTGCTGCGGGAACTCAGACCAGCCCCCTCCTCTATCAGAAAGAGCAGCTAGTCTTTCAACAGGGTGACTGGTCCCCCACTATCTATAATTATCACTGAAAAGCTCCACCACTGTTAGGTTGAGGCAGTGGGGGGGGGGGGAAATCCAGAGCTGATGCAAGTATCTACAAGGTAGATGGTGAGTTTCGCCCGGGAGTGCAAGATTAAAACCGCCCCCACTTTTCATCGCTTGGACTCAGTGTCTTGTTTCCTGCATCACAAACCTCTCATCTGGAGCTGAAACTCGGGAGGGGATTGAGTGCGTATCCCATTTGGGGTACCCCTCCCTCTTGCATCTCCGGAACCCTCAGGCTTCGCTCCAGCTCAGCATCGTCAGCGGGTGAGTTCCAGTCCCCACTGATTCCCAGATGTCATCCTGGTGTCTCTGTCTTAAATCGCGGCCCAAGTCAGAGATTGCCTTCCGGGCACAGCCCTCCGGACCTTTCCAGGAAAGGTTCTGACCCTGGGGTGGTAGTGAAGACATTCCTGCCCCCCTCAGTTTACCCAGCCTCTTGGCCTCACTCCGGATGTCAGGGGGTGGGGGAGACGTCCCCTGCCATCCCTTGGGTCCCTGTCCATAGCCTTGGCTCAACGATTGGGACGCCAATCCTTGGGCCTCTGCTACTGACCATAGGTTTCAAAATGGGCAATCAGAAATACAAATCTGATCCTACAACTGCCCTAGGGTGTCTCCTCACCAATCTGGCTAAGCTAGGCCTGTCCCAGGATCTGAGTCCTAAACACCTCATTTACTTCTGTACTATGGCATGGCCTCAGTATGAATTGGACAACAGGTCAACATGGCCTGAAATTGGGACTTTCGATTTTAACATTCTGACCAACCTCAACAATTTCTGCCAACGAGCTGGGAAGTGGCTGCAGGTTCCATATGTCCAGGCCTTTTTCCATCTGCACTCCCGTCCCTCCCTCTGTTCCACCTGTTTCACCGCCCAGGTCCTCCTAGCTCACGAGAAACTCTCTCTGCCTACTGAGACCCCTCCACTTTCCACCTTATCTGAACCCCCTGAGAATCTTTCTTCCCCTCAAACTTGCCTGCCTCCCTACGACAGGGCTCTTTCTGCCCTGCCTCCTTCTGCCCTTCTGTCTGTTCCCTCCCCTCCCCCATCCTCACTCCCCAACCTCCCTTCGCCGCCCCCTCCCCCAGAGCCTTCTCCCTTACCTGCTGACCTTCCCCTTCTCCCACCCCCGCCTGCTTCCCCAGTCAGCAGGCACACCCACTCCCGGGCTCCTCCTCTCCTCTGCCCCCTCCAGGAAGTTCAGGGGTGAGGGAGTGGTCTGGGTCCATGTTCCCTTCTCTCTGTCGGATCTCTCCCAGATTGAGAAGTGGCTGGGGTTCTTTTCCACCAACCCCACCGTGTTTCTCAAGGAATTCCGATAGCTTTCTCAGGCCTATGACCTCAGCTGGCATGACATCCATGACATTCTTTCTGCTAACCTAACATCAGATGAAAGGGAAAGAGTCTTAGGAGTGGCGAAGGACCACGCAGATCAGATCCACCTTACAGATGCCTCTATACCAGTGGGGGCCAAAGACATTACTTGTCAGGAACCAGGCTGGGAGTACCAACTAGATACCCCCGAAGGGCGAGATGGGCACTGATGTCTCGACCAGATGCTCCAATGCCGAATAGCTGACCTACAAGCCTTCTCCCACAAGGTAGTTAATTTTGACAAGCTGAGGGAAGTTTCTCAGGGACCAGATGAGAACCCCGCGGTCTTCCATAAAAGCCTGACTGAGGCTCTGACCTTATATACTCGTCTGGACCCTGGGTCCCCGGCCAGAGCAACAGTTCTAGCCACTCACTTCATTTCACAGTCAGCCCAAGATATTTGAAAAAAGTTTAAAAAGGCAGCGGATGGCCCTCAGACCCCTGTCTGGGATCTGGTGAATATGGCATTTAAGGTTTTCAATGTCCGTGAGTAGCAGGCAGAATCAGATTGGGAGGCCTGCCTTCTACAAAAGGTGAACCTGGAAACTCAAGCCTTAGTAGCTGCCCTAAGGCCGGCAGTCATGCATGGTCCAAGTGGGACTGTGCCTGGTGGGGATGCAACAAAAGGACGAGCGCAACCGGGAGAATGTTTCAAATGCTGAAATGAAGGCCACTGGGCTAAATGATGCCCTCAACCCCGAGCTCCAACCAAGCCCTGCCCTGCGTGCGGTCAAAGCAGCCACTGGAAAAGTGACTGCCCTTGGAAATGTGATGGGCCCTCTCCGTCTCAACGTAAAGGGGCCGTCCTTTCAGGTCATGACCCACCACTGGCCATGCTGGGACTGGCTGAAGACTGAAGATGCCTGGACTCGACGACCCCTATTACACTCTCCGAGCCCCGGGGAAAGCTCCAGGTAGCGGGTAAGCAGATCTCCTTCTTGATCGATAAAGGGCCTACCTTTTCTGTTTTGCCCTCCTTTTCCAAGCCACTGTTCCCTTCCAAGATCTCGGTCATGGGTATTGAGGGCAAATCCACCTGCCCGCTGGCTATTGGGCCCCTTCCCTCTCTCCTCAACAATAGTCCTATAACCCACTCGTTCTTTGTCATGCCTTCGTGCCCCATGCCCCTTTTAGGATGAGATATCCTCACCAAATTACGGCCACTCTGCAGCTCACTCAGAGTCCTTCAGCCTCCCTGCTTCTTCCGCTCCAGGCTCCCACCCTTCACAGGAACACTGATCCCCAACTGCCTGTGTTCCTAGTCAACCCCAAAGTATGGGACACCTCTACCCCGGTGGTTACTAGACAACATAACCCGGTCAGGATCAGACTTAAGGACCCCACCTTGTTTCCCTCCCATCCCCAGTTTTCTATCTCCCTAACTCATCACCAAGGCCTCAAACCTCTCATTACTCAGCTTCTGGGGCAGGGTCTCCTCATACCTATTGACTCTTCCTGCAACACCCCCATCCTCCCTGTTAGGAAGGCAGATGGGACCTACCGGCTAGTGCAGGACCTCTGACTAATCAATGAAGCGGTGGTCCCCATCCACCTGGTGGTCCCCAATCCTTACACTCTCCTTTCTTGCATCCCATCTGTATCACCCGCTTTTCCATCCTTGACCTCAAGGACGCCTTCTTTACCATCCCTCTGGATCCAGACTCTTACCTTCTGTTTGCATTTACTTGGGAGGACCCAGATGAGCAGGTATCCTGCCAACTCCCCTGGAAGGTTCTGCCCCAGGGATTCAGAGACAGCCCTCATCTGTTTGGCCAGGCCTTAGCCAGAGACCTCCAACAATGCTTATTAGAACCCAGCACTCTTCTCCAGTATGTAGATGATTTCCTTCTCTGCAGCCCCTCTTTAGACATTTCTCGGACGCAGACAGCTGGCCTCCTCAACTTTCTAGGGGACAAAGGATACCGTGTGTCTCCTGCCCAGGCAAAAATGTCGGCCCCCACCGTCACTTACTTGGGGGATCTATCTGACTCCCAATTCCCGAAGACTGACAGTTGACCGAGCACAGGCAATAGGAGACCTACAGCATCCCAATTCTGCGGAAAAGATCTTGTCCTTTCTAGGGTTGGTAGGATTCTTCTTCCACTGGGTCCCAAATTTGGCTCTCCTAGCTAAGCCTCTATATAGCCCCCTAAAGAAACACCAATAGCCCCCCTCTCCCCACACTCCCTCATTCGCCAGGCTTTTTCTAAGCTCCGAGATGCCCTTCTGGCCTCTCCCCCTCTTTCTCTCCCGGACATCTCTAAGCCTTTCCAACTATTTACTGATGAGAAACAGGGAATAGCTCTGGGGTTCCTCACCCAGCACCTAGGGCCAGCCTTCAACCCCGTAGCCTACCTGTCCAGACAGCTTGATCCCATGGTTCAGGGTTGGCAGCCCTGCCTCCGGGCTCTGGCTAGAGCCACTGCTCTCACCAAGGACACCCAGAAGATCTACCTACAGCAACCCTTGCAGGTCTTCTCCCCCCATAGGCTATAGGTCTTCTGTAACACTGATCCTTATCTCTCCTGGCCCCCTCTCACATGTAGGAACTCCATCTTTTGTTCCTCGAGAAGGTGCAGGCTGGACTGAGGGACACCCCCCCCTTGCATGCATTTCATGCACTAAGCCTCTAGTGTGTGTGTGTGTGTGTGTGTGTGTGTGTGTGTGTGTATTTGATAGTGTTTACAAGTTAAATTTCAAGACTTTAATGGAGAGGTGACTTTGGGACATTTTAAGGGCCCTGGAATGATTCAATAATTCATTCTCTCTTCTTAAATGAATTTTTTAAAATTGAATTAGGCTGATCTCATATACTTGAAATCACATGGGAAGCTGTGGGAAACTGTGCTCCCAGAACTGCATTGGGATGACCAAATATAACATTGTTTGCACAACAAGGGGCTCTTGACAGTTATTACTTAGGCACCCTGGCAGCAGACATTCTGGCGGCTGGGGCACAACAAGACCTCTCTGTTGAGATAACCTATTCTTGATATTTATGGCCTAACTACCCTCCCACTGACATCATTAGAGGAATTCCCTCTCTCTCCCTGACTATATCTATCCCCGTATACCTTGCAATAAACGAGACTTGATCAGAAAGCCTGTCTTGTCTCCGTCTCTTGTGCCTCTTGTCCTTTCATTCCCACTCCCCCTCTAGGGTCCGCGTTGACTTTACCCGCGGGTCGGGGCAAAGTGGCGCCCAACGTGGCCGAGCACAGGGGACTCAGTGAGGAATGCTGTTCGGAGAGCCGGCAAAAAAGAAATTAAAAGAGGAGGAGATTAAACGGGAACCTGCCATTTCCTCTGAACCTCGGTAAGTGAACAGCGATTATGGGACAAGAAATAAGTCAGCATGAAATGTTCGTAGAGGGACTAAAACAGGCTTTAAAGGCACGAGGGGTAAAGGTTTCTGTAAAACAATTGTTAAAATATTTTGAGTATGTTAAGGATGTTTGTCCGTGGTTTCCACAGGAAGGTACTATTGATGAAAAAAGATGGAAGCGGGTAGGAGACGCTCTTAAAGACTATTATCAGACTTTTGGGCCAGAGAAGGTCCCCATTACTGCTTTTTCCTATTGGAATCTCATAGATGAAATCTTATCTCAGAAACAAAGAGACCCCATCATAGCAGGAGCGATTGAGGCAGGAGAAGAGCTATTAAGACAAGAAGGGAAAAGAGATAGAGTTTCCCCAAAACTTAAAAATTCTAAACCTAAGGAGGAGGAAGACTTAATGTCATTTGATAGCGAGGACGAAGGTCCTCACCCCAAAAAAGAAAAAGATTCACACAAAAACCCTCAGGAACCCACGCCTCCACTCGGGGGAAAAAGCCCCTCCTTAACGGAGCGGCCAGAAAAACCCCCTAGCCATAACCTCAGGTCTCTGTCTCCCTCTAGCAGTAAAGGGTCTCTGGAGGCTCGACCTAAGGAAAAGAAACTTTATCCCTCCCTTAAACAAGTCCTCCAGGTTTCAGATGACTTAGGACATAATGACTGGGCTGATCTTAAAGAGGAAGCAGCCAAATACCACAATCCTGACTGGCCAACCCTCACTCAGCACCCTCCACCTTATGCTCCTGCGCCCAGTGCGCCTGCCCTGGCATGTCCTGCCATAGACCCTCAGAAACTACTTCGAGATAAAATTCAATTTTTAAAGGAACAAATAAAATTAGAAAAGGAACATCAAGAACTAATCCAGCAACTCGAAGAATTAAAGACAAGTAAAACTGAGGAGAGTAATAATATAGAGCCCAAGCCTAAACCAAAGCCCCCCGTTAGAGGGGCAACCCCTAAGATCCAGCCTAAACCTGAAGCTTCCATAGAGCATGGGGATTTAGAGGCTTTTCCCGTTACAGAGACCACTGATGCTCAGGGACAGGTTTGGAGGCACCATAATGGTTTTGACTTTAAAGTTATAAAAGAAATTAAGACAGCGGTAGCCCAGTATGGTGCTACTGCACCCTATACTATGGCTATTGTAGAGTCAGTAGCAGAAAATTGGCTTACCCCTGGAGACTGGCGGTCTTTGGCTCGCGCCACCCTATCGGGGGGCGATTACTTATTATGGAAATCAGAGTATGTTGAAAACTGCCGTGACACTGCTAGACGCAATGCGCAAGCTGGCAATAACTGGACATATGACATGTTAGCTGGAGAGGGTAATTATACTACCAGCGACCAACAAATGCAGTTTGATGCAGGTCTTTTTGCTCAGATCCAGGCAGCAGCCACTAAAGCCTGGAGAAAAATCCCCTCAAAGGGGGACGTGAGCGCCTCACTCACTGGTATCAAGCAAGGGCCTGACGAGCCATTTGCTGACTTTGTCCACCGCCTCATTACAGCTGCAGGTAGAATTTTCAGTAGTGCTGAGGCAGGGACTGATTTCGTTAAACAACTTGCTTTTGAGAATGCTAACGCGGCTTGTCAAGCAGCCATTCGCCCTTATAAAAAGAAAACTGATTTATCTGGCTACATTCGCCTTTGCTCAGATATAGGGGCCGCCTATCAGCAAGGTCTTGCTATGGCTGCTGCTATGCAGGGTTACACAGTCAGGCAGTTTCTGTCTCACCAAAATAAAAATAAGTGTTTTAGTTGTGGAGAAATTGGTCACTTTGCAAAGGATTGCAAAGCAGGTAAAACAGCAACTACCTCCAAGTCACCCACTCCAGGGCTCTGCCCTAGATGTAAGAGGGGAAAACACTGGGCTAATGAATGTAAATCAAAAAGGGATGCCCAGGGCCAACCCCTCCCTCTGCCACAAAGTCAGAGCCAGGGAAACGGGAATGGGGGCCAGGCCCAGGCCCCCAAACACAAACAAATTTACGGGGCAGTCAGCTTTGTTCCAGCAACACACAATCCGTTTCAAGTCTCCTCAGGGCAACAGCAGGAAGTGCCGGATTGGACCTCAGTTCCACCACCCACGCAGTCTTAACTCCAGAGATGGGAGTACAGGCGCTTCCTACGGGAGTGTTTGGGCCTTTGCCTAAAGAAACTTTCGGGCTTATAGTTGGTAGAAGTAGTAACACTATGGATGGGCTTCTAGTGTACCCCGGAGTGATTGATAATGACTATACTGGAGAAATCAAAG
Source organism: Cnephaeus nilssonii (assembly GCF_951640355.1). Lineage (NCBI taxonomy): Eukaryota > Metazoa > Chordata > Mammalia > Chiroptera > Vespertilionidae > Cnephaeus > Cnephaeus nilssonii. The sequence goes on along the minus strand of NC_137096.1, from coordinate 9,388,403 downwards.
TGATGGTCTCTTCCCCAAAACATATTAATACTGTCCCCTCAGGTCAGAGATTCGCTCAGTTATTACTCCTTCCTCTTATCTCTACCACTAACAAAGCACTCATTGGTGCCCGAGGTGCTCAAGGATTTGGTTCATCTGATGTCTACTGGTCTGAAGTACTTTCAGCCCAAAAACCTCTAATGACTTTATGGTTAGACGGGAAGGAGTTTTCTGGTTTAGTAGACACTGGTGCTGATGTAACCATTATAAAAGAGGAAGACTGGCCCCAAACATGGCCAGTAGAAGATACCCTCACGCATCTTAAAGGTATAGGACAAAGTAGAAATCCAAAAAGAAGTTCTAAAGTACTAACTTGGAGGGACCAGAAAGGCAACCAAGGTACTATCCAGCCCTATATTATCACTGGGCTCCCCATTAATTTATGGGGAAGGGATTTATTAGCTCAGCTAGGAATGATCATCTGTAGCCCTAAAGACCTTAGAGCAGTTAACAAAACTATGGTTTTAATGGGAACTTTACAGCCAGGCCTTCCCTCCCCTGTGGCCATACCTCTTGGATATTACAAAATTATCATAGACCTGAAAGATTGTTTTTTTCACCATCCCTTTACATCCTAACGACCAAAAACGTTTTGCATTTAGCCTCCCCTCAATTAATTTCCGTGCCCCTATGCAGAGATTCCAGTGGCAAGTCCTCCCTCAAGGCATGGCAAATAGTCCTACGCTATGTCAGTCTTTTGTAGCCTCGGCTATTCAATCTATTCGAGACCGATGGCCTGATCTATATATCATTCATTATATGGATGACATCTTGGTAGCAGGCAAAATTGGAGAGGAAGTTCTAAGCTGCTATACTGATCTCCAGCAGGCATTAAAATCTCATGGCCTACAAATTGCTCCTGATAAAGTCCAGCTAAAAGACCCTCATACATACCTTGGATTCCAAATGAGAGGGTCCACTATCTCCTCTCCAAAACTAACCCTCAGACTAGATAGTTTAAAAACTCTGAATGACTTCCAAAAACTATTGGGAGATATAAATTGGCTAATGCCTTACTTAAGACTCACCAAACATGAGCTTAAGCCTCTTTCTGACATCCTCCAAGGAGATAGCTGTCCCACCTCACCGAGGGAACTTACTGCTGAGGGACGCAAAGCCATTGCCATAGTAGAGCAAGCTATCCAAAATCAAACCATCACCTTTATGGATTATGATTCTCTGTTACAATACATCATATGTAGAACCACCCTCTCCCCCACTGCAGTTTTCTGGCAGACAGCACCTCTTATGTGGGTTCATCTCCCAGCATCTCCCAAACGAGTCTTAAACCCTTACTATAGAGCAGTCTCTGACTTAATCATGATAGGTAGAGATCATGGCAAGCGTTACTTTGGAAAAGAGCCTGATATTATCATTCAACCTTACCCTAAAGAGCAAGTTGACTGGCTAATGCAAGCCACCGAATTTTGGCCAGTCGCTCTTGCCTCTTATGCGGGCTCTATAGACAATCACTACCCTCCAAACAAACTTATTGATTTTGCCAACAGACATGAGTTTATCTTTCCAAAGATCACTTCCACTAAACCTCTTCCTAAAGCATTGTCCGTTTTCACGGACGGTTCTTCCACAGGCATAGCTGCCTATGTTTGGGACTCCAGCACTATCCAATTTCAGACTAACAGCTCCTCCGCCCAAATAACCGAGCTACATGCTGTCATAGCAGTTTTTTCAGCCTTCCCCACGAAAGCCTTTAATCTATACACAGACAGTGCTTATATCGCCCAGGCTGTACCTCAATTAGAGACATGTGGACAGATAAAACATAGCTCTCAGACTGGCAAATTAATTAGCCAATTACAGGATTTGATCAGAAAAAGGTCTGACCCTTTCTTTATCGGACACCTCCGTGCCCATTCTGACCTACCTGGGCCACTGACAACAGGTAATCAGCTAGCAGACCTGGCCACTCGTCCCTCCACATCAGCCTACTCACTAATTGTTGATAGTCCCTCCCAAATAACCCGAGCACAAGAAGCTCATCAGTTACATCATCTTAACGCTCGCACCCTCCGGCTTATGTTTAAAATAACCAGAGAACAAGCTAGACAAATTGTTAAAACTTGCTCTATTTGCACTCTACATCTCCCTACCCCTCATCTAGGGGTAAACCCACGAGGCTTAATTCCTAATGCTCTATGGCAAATGGACGTCACACACTTCCCTGAGTTTGGAAATCTCAAATATATACATGTCAGCATTGACACTTATAGTGGATTTATATTTGCAACTCTACAAACCGGAGAAGCTACAAAAAATGTAATAGCTCACCTTTTAACTAGCTTTTCAGTTCTCGGCTGCCCTCAACAAATTAAAACCGATAATGGTCCTGGTTACACCAGCTCCGGCTTCTCTAAATTTTGCAAACAAATGAATATTACTCACATAACAGGCATCCCATATAACCCTCAAGGCCAAGGTATTGTAGAAAGAGCTAACCTTTCCCTCAAAATTACTATAGATAAAATAAAAAAGGGGGAATGGTACCCCATCAAGGGGTCCCCCAGAAATCTAATATCACATGCACTCTTTATTCTTAATTTTTTAAACTTGGATGCCAATGGGTCATCAGCAGCTACTCGCTTTTGGCAAACGGAAACAAAGAAACAATCCGCCTCAGTAATGTGGAAGGATCCCCTAAACAACTCATGGCATGGGCCAGACCCTGTGCTCATCTGGGGCCGAGGGTCAGTATGCATTTACTCCAAAGAAATGAAATCAGCCAGATGGCTCCCTGAACGCCTAGTAAAACAAGTGGATAAGAGCATTGAGAACGATAATGAGTTAACAGACTCCAGGGAAGAAGACTCTCCCTGAGACAAGCTTTTCTTTATTTACAGGTCATGGAGACAATTACCCAGATCCTACTACAAGGAATAATGTTGATCCTGATACCTATGACTAACGGCGGACTGGGACCCCCAATAAACAAGCAAGAGTTACTTTTGAAGCTGTTTGGAAACCCTTGTGACTGCAGAGGAGGTAAGAGTGGGGTGATTACCACTTCTTACACCCGGATAGCCGATTGTGGGAGCAGTACAGCTTATTTAATTTATAAGAGACAAATGGGGGGAGGATACGAACAAAGCTGGAAATGTGTTGGGAAGCCCAAAATCATACCTATGGTTAATGGCGAACCAGGGCCCTGCCCCAGCGATTGTCAAGAGGCCATAGAGCTACACTCTACCTGTTATAACAGTGTCCAGCAGTGTTCTCACACAGATGGCAAAATATACCTAACGGCCGTCTTACAAAGAACTTATAGTGGTTCCTTTGGAGGCGAGTATGATTATAGCCACCCTCTAGGGCACTCCAAGCCTCCTGCCGCGGCACAGTCGGCAAAGATATTTGCTGGCCACCGCAAGCACCGATCCACGTGTCTGATGGCGGTGGGCCAACAGACAGGGTAAGGGAAGCCATGGTTCAGAAACAGATTGAAGAAATTATTAAGCACATGTATCCGCCCCTACAGTACCACCCTTTGGCTCTGCCCAAATCTCGGGGCATAGGTCTTGACACCCAAACCTCCAACATCTTGGAGGCTACACTCAGAGCTCTGAATGTTACCAACCCAACCCTTGCGGAGGACTGCTGGTTGTGTATGACCCTTGGTACACCCATGACCCTTGCCATCCCAGCAAATACTACCAATGTACAACCTAAGGGGAACTGTAGTGTTGGCTTGCCTTTTAGGATCCAACCTATAGGATTTAATACATCCCTGTGCTTACAAAGCCACCCCCAAAATGATAACTATGATTTAGACGTAGGATTCACTACCTTTACAAATTGCTCCTCTATTGTCAACTATACCTCATCTCTCTGTCCCGCTCCCGGGCAAGTGTTTGTGTGTGGAGGAAACATGGCCTTCACGGCCCTACCTACAAACTGGACGGGACTATGCGTACAGGCCATTGTTCTCCCCGATATTGATATTATTCCGGGGAAGGAGCCTATTCCCCTACCCAGCCTTGACTACATTGCTGGACGCAGTAAGTGAGCTATCCAGCTCATCCCCTTACTTGTAGGTCTAGGGGTCTCTGGAGCTATGGCTTCTGGCACAGCAGGTCTAGGGGTAGCAATACATTCCTATACAAAATTATCTAACCAATTGATCGATGATGTCCAAGCTCTCTCTGGTACCATTAATGATCTCCAGGACCAGATTGATTCACTGGCTGAGGTTGTCCTACAAAACAGAAGGGGGTTAGACTTACTCACAGCAGAACAGGGAGGGATATGCTTAGCCCTACAGGAACGCTGTTGCTTCTACGCCAACAAATCCGGAATCGTCCGAGACAAGATAAAGAAATTACAAGAAGACCTGGTGAAAAGGCGAAAGGAGCTGTTCGAAAACCCTCTTTGGAGTGGGCTGAATGGATTCCTCCCCTATCTCCTTCCCTTATTAGGACCCCTGCTCGGCCTGTTGATCCTACTATCGCCAGGTCCTTTCTTATTCAACAAACTCATGGCATTTCTTAAGCAACAAATAGAAGCCATCCAAATGAAACCCATACAGGTCCATTACCACAAACTTGAAATGGCCGACAGGGACGTGTATATGGGAACTTACTCAGACGCTGTCTGAAGGTAAACGTTCCTCTTTCCTACCCTTGGTGAGCTGGGCTGGATAGCCAAAGACGGGCAACTGGAGAGTATACCCAAAATTTGAAACGGGACCGCCACACCACCTAAGACAGGCGCTGGGCCAAAAGCTGCCCAGTCAGCCCATGACGGGTAAGGTGTGTAGGCCGGGTATATGTGATCTCCTGACCTAAGACAGGCACAGCCCCCTCAAGGAGCGTTCCCTGGCCAATATAATATAAAAAAAGGGGGACCTGTGGGAAACTGTGCTCCCAGAACTGCATTGGGATGACCAAAGATAACATTGTTTGCACAACAGGGGGCTCTTGACAGTTATTACTTAGGCACCCTGGCGGCAGACATTCTGGCGGCTGGGGCACAACAAGACCTCTCTGTTGAGATAACCTATTCTTGATATTTATGGCCTAACTACCCTCCCGCTGACATCATTAGAGGAATTCCCTCTCTCTCCCTGACTATATCTATCCCCGTATACCTTGCAATAAACGAGACTTGATCAGAAAGCCTGTCTTGTCTCCGTCTCTTGTGCCTCTTGTCCTTTCATTCCCACTCCCCCTCTAGGGTCCGCGTTGACTTTACCCGCGGGTCGGGGCAGGAAGCTTTATCAAATAAAAATTAATAACTACATTTTAAAAGTTTTCAACCTCTAAGGGAGAGGGGTTTTCTCTCTACTAAAGGCTCACCTATTATCAATGCTAGACTCATAAACCACTTACTTGATGCCTTACAGCTTCCCTCTCAGGTAGCCATCATGCACTGCTGAGGCCATCAGACAGACTCCTAGATGGTTACGCAGGGAAATGCCCATACAGACGCAGTGGCCACAGGCTTAACTCAGGGTGAAGGGTCCCCAGCCCCGATCTTCTTCCTTTCCCTTCCCTCCATTACCCCTCAGTATAGAGAAGAAAACATAATAAACTCTTACATCGGGGAGGCTCTTCTGGTCCTGAGGGATGTATCTTCATAAATAACACGATTGCCCTTCCCAAGGCTCAGGTAGGGGCCATTGGCCAATAGGTCCACCAGTCATTGCACATTGGACCGCTGGCACTTTGGAGGTTCCTTGAACCCCTCTTCACCTCGCCCACATTGCAAGTGGCAGTCATGAGTGCCTTCTCCTTCTGCTCCACGAGTGTAGCTATCTCAACCCAGGGGGGAATGGGCCCCAACTTTCCTACCCATCAAATGAGGGGACACCCCCCAGGGCAGTACTGGCAGGTAGACTTCACCCATATGCCTCCCCACAAGAAGACCGACTATCTGCTTACCATGGTAGACACCTTGACAGGGTGGGTAGACGTCTTCCCTACCTACAAGGAAACTGCTGAGGTTGTGGCTGATAACACACATAATCCCTAGGTTCGGCCTCCCCACCTCCATACAATCAGACAATGGCCTGGCTCTGATGTCAAGGGTCGTTCAGCAGGTTAGGACCTCACTTGGCATCTCCTGGAAACTGCACATACCCTACCACCCTCAATCATCGGGTAAGGTCGAGAGGGACAATGGCCTCCTTAAAGACCATCTAACAAAACCCTCTCTAGAAATCTGCAGCCCCTGGCCGGATCTCCTGTCCATGGCCCTGACCAGAATCCGGGCTACACCAAGGAGCCCCACCTTCTTAAGCCCTTTTGAACTCCTATATGGGAGACCCTTCTTGCTCAACTATCATCTCCCTACTGACCCTTCTCTCCTGGCTACCTGTCTTCCATACCTGTCTCTACCCATGCAGCTGCTCCGGGAACACGCTGACAGGTCTCTACCCAGGCCAGAACCAGCTGACCAAGGCTCGCGAGGACCACCCCTCCAGCCCGGGGACTCAGTTCTCCTTAAGAATCTACATCCCAAGGCCTTGGAAACCAGGTGGATGGGACCTCACACAGTAATCCTCACAGCCCCCACTGCGGCCAAACTACTGGGAGATCCATCGTGGCACCACCTCTCCAGACTCAAGAGGACCCCGGAGCAGCATGACTTCTATGAATGTGAGGTGTTGGGCCCCACTAAGGTCCGCCTTAGCCACCCTCCCCATCTTTCTTCTCCTCCCAGCCCTGGGCAATCTACACCCACCCTCACCTGCTTATGTGTGAAGGTTCAAGGTCCGTGAAACCTACGACTAGGACAGCACACAAGTTACCCAGCAGGTAGCATCTCAGGACTGCCTTCTGGCCTGATGCCAGGCAGAGATCCTGATTGCTGTGGAACACCGGTCAGTGTCCAATGGTGGCCGACCATATGCCTGCTTTGCTTACGACCAGTGGAACCCAGACAGGTGTAATCAAGACGTCAACACCTATGGGGGTTGCCGCTGGTCAGGCTGTGTCATCCATGATGCCTACAATGAGGTCAGGTCTGGTCCCTTTTTCTGGAAGAACGGGACCTTCAACATCAGGGTCCGGGACCCCTAGGACCAGCGATCTGTTGTGTGAGTTATGGGAAAACTATATGGGGGTGGTTGGAGATCAACCCCTTCAGGGACCATCTACATCTCCTGGGAATATGTTATGGCCCAGGAAGCCCAAATCCAGGTCTACAAAAGCATCGTACAGGCCGAACATTCCCTTAAATGGAAGCTGCCTGATTTCCCACGGGTAAAAGGCTTGTCTTCTTGGCTCCAATTTATCCAACACACCCTACCATTCCTTAACAACACCTGCACCCTGCCCAATGTCTTGCACTGCTTTTTATGTGTCTCTCTCCAAAGACCTTTGCTGGCTGCCGTCCCACTCATGACTCCTCCAGGTACCCAAGGACACAGTGAATGTCAACCTCCCCTGGCTGGCATTCCCCTCTGGGAACCCAAAACTCCAGAACCCACCTTGCCCCCACGGATATGCTACCAGACCAGCAACCCGGTAACTGTGGGATGGGTCACTTGGAACTGTACCCAAAACCACACTGCAGCCAGTCCCACCAAGGCCAGCCTGGGTACCTTCTTTTGGTGCAATGGCACCTTAAGCAACTGCATAAACTCCTCTGAGGCCAGGCCTTGCTTTGGGGTCACAGTAGTTCCCCAACTAACCTTGTATGGAGAGTTGGAGCTTGCCTGGTTGCCCCCTTCATCCCACCCCCGGGCCTGTCAGTCCACCTTCCTCCCTGTCATGTTGGGGGTAAGTATCGCTTCATCCACAGGCCTAGCTAGGGAGGCCCTCAGTAACAGCATAATCTCTTCTCAGGATTTCAATGACAAACTCCAGATAGCCCTGGAGTCTACTATTACCTCCTTAGCCTCCATGCAAAGGCAAGTAACATCGGTAGCCCAAATAGCCCTGCAGAACTGAAGGGCCCTAGACCTTCTTACTGCGGAAAGAGGAGGAACCTGCATGTTCCTTCAAGAATAATGCTGCTACTACATCAACGAGTCCGGAGTGGTGGAACACAACGTGTATACCCTGACTAAGCTGAGTGTAGAATTACATGCAAGACACTCCCGGGACAACTCTCTTTTTGGCTGTCTCCAAAGCCCTTTAGGTTCCTGGATCCTACCCCTGAGAGGGCCCCTAATTCCCATCTGTGTCTTTTTTTCCGTATCTCCCTGCCTACTCAAATTAATCAGCTCCCGGATTGCGGAAATGTCTCAGGTGACTGTAAACCAGCTCCTGCTGCATCCCTACACTGGGCTGCCCCTCAACCAGCCTCTGTCTGACTCTGGCCTTTAATATCCCCCACCCTCTTCACCCCTGCTCAGCAGGAAGTAGCCAGGACGATTTCGGCGCCTGCTGTCACCAAAAGGCAGGGATGTTAGGTCAAGGCAGGGCGGAAGTCTAGAGCCAATGCAAGCATCTGCAAGGTAGATGGTGACAAAGATAACTGGCTCCTTCCCAGACCCTTGCTGAAGGCAGGAATTACATACCTATCAAGGCCTCCACCCTCCCCTCACTAAAAAGATGAATAAAATAAGTACCTATGCCCCATTTTTAGCTCAAACTTCCCTGGCCCACTCTCAGACCAGCGAGTTTCGCCCAGGAGCGCAAGATTAAAACCTCCCCCACTTTTCATCGCCTGGACTCCGTGTATTGTTTCCTGAGTCTCAAACCTCTCAACCACAAATCTTACATTTTAGTTTCACCTATTTATCCATATTTCAACAATTTTGAGACTTTAAAGCCAATTACTATTATTCAAGGCATTTTCTTTGGCAAATTCTGTAACAGAGAAAACTTACTGACTTTCAGTGGCTTTAATGTTAACAATGGAATATGGGCCATTATTATTCAAAAACTACCCTTTATTAAGGAAACGCTAATTTTGTTTCCTAAACCAAGCTTGTATATTTTCTGTAGGTCATTTTTGCTATCTTTTTGTTTTTCCTTAGAAAAACACTCCTGGGTTTATTCTATATCATCCATAAAGCAATTGAGCTCAGGTCAAGACTCATCCTCTCTAATAAAATGGTAATATGCAAATTAACCATCACTCCGCTACATAAGCCACGCCCACCAGCCAAGCCACGCCCACCAGCCAATCAGGGCGAGTATGCAAATTAAACCCAATCCAAGATGGCTACAGCCACAGAGAGCAAGGTTTCCCAGGTAACAGAGTAAGCCAAGCTTTCCATAGCCGTTGCAGGCCTAAGCCTCCACTCAAGCTACTAAGTTTCAATTATAGAAGGTAAACAAATTCAAACAAATGGCGGCAGAATGGAGCTTGAGAGAGCAGACCAGGGTTGCCGGCGGCAACAGGGGAAGCAAAGCTTTCTGCACACACTGGCTGGGCTCACCCGCTTAAGGCTACAAACTTTCAATTGTAGAAGGTGAATTAACTGCCACAGAAATGGCTGCCGCCCCAGAAATGGCTGCTGCCCCAGGCTACAAAGTTTCAATTGTAGAAGGAAAATAAATTCCAGATACCAGGGCCTCCGCTTGGGTTGCCTGGGGCGTGGCCAGCCTGCAAACCACCACAGGCCCCTCACTCAGGCTGCCCCACGCCCCAAGGGAACCCCCTCCCTTATCTGTGACACCCTTCAGGGCAAACCAGCTGGCCCCCACACATGCACCAGGCCTCTATCCTATCTAATAAAACAGTAATATACAGATTGACCATCAATCCAACACACAATATGGCTGACCCCATGTGGTCAAAGATCCTGCCCCCATGTGGACACAAGATGGCCACTACAAGATGGCCAGCAGGAGAGGGCAGTTGAGAGGCACCCGGCCTGCAAGGGAGGGCAGTTGTGAGGGACCAGGCCTGCAAGGGAGGGCAGTTGAGAGGGACCAGGCTTGCAAGGGAGGGCAGTTGGAGGTGATCAACCCTGCAGGAGAGGGCAGTTAGGGGTGACCAGGCTGGCAGAGGAGGGAAGTTGGGGGCAAACAGGCTGGCAGGGGAGCAGTTAAGCATCAAGCAGGCTGGCAGCGGAGTGGTTAGGGGGTAATCAGGCTGGCAGGCAGAAGCAGTTAGGGGCAATCAGGAAGGCAGGCAGGCAAGCAGTTGGGAGCCAGCAGTCCTGGATTGTGAGAGGGATGTCCGACTGCCTGTTTAGGAGTCCCAGATTGGAGAGGGTACAGGCTGGGCTGAGGGACAACCCCCCGCCGTGCACGAATTTCGTGCACCGGGCTTCTAGTCTAAGATAAGATGGAGCACACTTTTGTATTAAGTCAGCCTTTTCTCTTCATGAGTACATAAATCCCAGACATATCCCAAAATTCTGCTAAATGTTAAATGACGGACCAGAAAATAAAAAACATAGCGAAAATGAGACTTTTTAAATAGCACTCTCGAGAGTGGGCATCCATTTTACAGGCTCACTAAAAAAAAACAATTATTGATAAATGGGCCACGTGTGTCTCCACATCCTGTTTGCTTTGGGGAAATTCATTAAATGGCCTGGTTGCCTAGGTTTCTTTTCTTATTAAATTAAATAAGGGCATGCCTAATAAACTAACAATAAACACATTTAACCAAACATAAAGGACAAATCAACAAACATATAGACAAGACTTAATAAATCAAAGTTCTTTTCCCGGATTTATTCTCTCCATAGCATTGACTACCCTTTAAAGATATTTTAGCTAAACTCTGCCTGTCCCAAGGTGTGCTATGGTAATTTTTAAACAAAGCATTGAAGAGTCCCCCTCCGAGAAGAGTAATTGCTCTATCCTCTCTAGCTGCTGAGTCTTTCCACACCAGAGGTGGAGGATTTTGTGGCAGTGCTTTTTTAATTATTACAGACTTTTGATCCCAATACAAAATAGGCACAATGCAATTTGAACAAGACCCACATAGTTAAATATGACAAAAGCACTTCTTTTTCTTGAGCCAAATTAATAGAGTACATTTTGACATTTGAATTCCTTTATCCTTGAGCATGGAAGCTAAAGATTTACAATGTTATTTTTGCCTTTTGGACAAATCCATACCCATTATGGCCTGGCTTGAAACAAAAGACACCCTCGCCCATTTTGGATCACGAATTCCAATGCTTGGGGCTAGCTTAATGCTCAGTGAATTTCCCTACCTTTTTTCCCGGTGATCCCACCTGTTTTTCCTTGGACTTCCTTTCTTTGCTCTGGCAAAACTTCTTCTCCAGTCCCTGTCTTGGGCGACATAAATGCCTCAGTCTTTTTTACAGCAAGAGTTCAGGAATCTGGAGAAGGGGCTGCAACATAAATGGATACACTAGACAAGAAATATAAATTTAGAAGGCATTGATGGAGCCAGAAGGGTACTTACTCTATAGACATAGAAAAATCAGTGGTTCCACAACTGTCCAGATGCACTGCTTTATATTTACACATTTTGCTCATTAGCAAAGCAAACACAAAGGTAAGGTTTGGTTAAAAATAAAGGGTGATCAGGTTAGGGGAATTGCTTTCTGCTGTTCAGTCAGCATTAGGTAATAATAGACAGATTTTCAACCCTGTTGAATATCTATGTCCATCAGCCTCCTGACATTTATTATGCTAACTACTTTGGTCTTTGCCCCAAGTAAAGCCACACAATTTTGTGGTAATTTTTAAAAATTCAAGTTGGAAGGCTTGTTGGTAACTTTACACTCAACAGTCCAATAGGTGAGCTTTTAAAAACCTCTCCCATTTGTGATGTTTGTTTACATTCACTAATAAAAAATACTTAGGATTCAAGATAGCTCAATGTTTGAGAGAGCATATCTTTGTGGTGCATTAAATGTCAAACTGTTGAAGAGAAAGTGCATGAGTAGTTCTACAATAAAATACATGTCACTATCTAATGAAACTTTTGTTCATTTCATTCAGAAGTATAGTCAGGGATGCTAACGGGTTCAGTTTAACTGTCAATCTCTGTTTCAATCTTATTATTCCCACTTCAGAAAAGTGCTGATGTCATTTCAATAAGCAAAAGGATGCTTACATTTAGACTTCTTCAAACTTTTATATCATTCCTTCTGTAATTTCTTTTCCTACTTACTCTATTCCTTTAAAGGTTGAGGACATATAAAATGCCACAGGGAGGAGGTCAACAGTTGTTTTGCAGCCTGTTGGAGGTTCCTCAACTCTTTGCTTGCTCTAATTGGAAAACAGGGTAGCATGGCATGAAGACGAAGCACACTGCTTCCTTTTGCATTGAGTTCAGTTCAAAGACTGTACTGGTATGCACTTATGGTCAAAGGAAACATGGGGAAATTTAGAGCCAAGAATGCAACTCACCATCCAAACACTTTGTATTTACATGTTTGGGGTAAAATTGGACAAGAGATTGCATTTTGAGGAAAAATTTATTCTGAAAATTTTAACAATGCAGATGTTCAATTTAAACATTTAAGTATATTGTAATTTAAATCAACACTTATGAAAAAACCCTGAATAATTCACACTTTGTATCCTATGCAGAAACTTCATAAAGGGATCTGCAATTCTTGATTCTTCCCCAGACCCACCATTTGCTTTTAGTCATTCTTAAATAACAGAAGACAATTTCTTTATAAATTAAATGTCGTCCGTACCTTAGTATCATTTTTAATTTTAGTGTCTACTTTGTCTGTCACAGGGACTTCCCCACTGACTCTCCCAGAGGAGCCCGATAAGTTGAGCTACTGTACTGCATGATTCACTTTCTCCTCTGTAGATGGTGAATCCTATGATCCCAGCCAGCACCATGCTAGGGATCTCATACAGAGGTGTCCCACCAGCTGTTGCAATAATTGCCATCCCCCCTCCCCATCAAAACCATCTGTTCTGTGGCTATGGTAATCATCTCAGCAACTGTTTACAACATAAGTCAGAAGAGGCCGGCATGCTGGTGGTGCTCCACCTGAGCCTCCTGTAAAGTCAGTGACCAAATAATAACACTTGATCCTCTTTTTTAATTTCTTTGTTGATTAAGGTATTGCATATGTGTCCTCATCCCTCCATTAACTCCCCAACATCCCCCTCACTCATGTCCTCCTTGCACTGGTGTTCATGTCCCTTGGTTAGGCTTATATTCCTGAATACATGTCCTTTGGTTGATCTCTCTTCCTTTCCCCCACTCTCCCCTATCTTCCCTCTGAGGTTTGGCAGTCTGATTGATGCTTCTCTGTCTCTGGATCTGTCCCTGTTCATCAGTTTATGTTGTTCATTATATTCCACAAATGAGTGAGATCATGTGGTATTTATCTTTCTCTCACTGGTTTATTTAACTTAGCAAAATGATCTTCAGTTCAATCCATGCTGTTGCAAATGGTAAGAACTCCTTCTTTTTTACTGCAGCGTAGTATTCCATTGTGTAGATGTACCACAGTTTTTTAATCCACTCATCTGCTAATGGGCACTTAGGCTGTTTCCAAATCTTAGCTATAGTGAATTGTGCTGCTATGAACATAGTGGTGCATATATCCTTTTTATTGGTGTTTCTAGTTTCTTGGGATATATTCCTAGATGTGGGATCACTGGGTCAAATGGGAGTTCCATTTTTAGTTTTCTGAGGAAACTCCATACTGTTCACCACAGTGGCTACACCAGTCTGCATTCCTGCCAGCAGTGCAAAAGAGTACCTTTCTCTCAGCATCCTCACCCACACTTGTGTTGATTTGTTGATGATAGCCATTCTGATAGGTGTGATATGGTCCCGCATTGTTGTTTTGATTTGCATCTCTCGGATAATTAATGACTTTGAGGATGTTTTCATATGTCTCTTGTTCTTCCTTCTGTCCTCCTTTGAAAAGTGTCTATTTAGGTCCTTTAGCCATTTTTTGATTGGATTGTTTATCTTCCTTTTGTTAAAATGTATGAGTTCCCTGTAAATATTGGAGATTAAAACCTTATCGGTGATGACATTGGCAAATACGTTCCCTCATGCAGTGGGCTTTCTTGTTGTTTTGTCGATGGTTTCTTTTGCTGTGCAAAAGCTTTTTATTTTGATATAGTCTCATTTGTTTATTTTCTCTTTAGTTTCCATTGCCCGAAGAGCAGTATCAGTGAAGAAGTTCCTTCAGCATATCTGAGATTTTGCTGCCTGTGGATTTCTCTAGAATTTTTATGGTTTCCCATCTAATGTTTAAGTCCTTTATACATTTTGAGTCCATTTTTGTGTATGGTGTACGTAGGTGGTCTAGTTTCATTTTTTTGCATGTATCTGTCCAATTTTCCCAACACCATTTTATTGAAGAGACTCTGTTGACTCCATTGTATGTTCATGCCTCCTTTGTAGAATATTAATTGGGTATAGTGGTTTGGGTCCATTTCTGGTGCTGGAAACTGATCATTGTCTCACTAATAGAAAGTTGAGGACAGGAAACATGGAAGGCTGGTCAACAACCTTAATTGCTCTAATCACTCACTGTTTAGTTGAAACATTGTTAGCTGAAGCAGCCTCCACCTCTGTTTGTCTATGTAAATTTCTTTTATTGTAGTTTCCTGCCTAAGGGCTATAGGTGTATCCCAAAGTCTCAATAAAAGGGATAGCAAGGCCAGAACAGTGTGTAGTCCTCCCACTAGAGGTGGGCTCCTGTCTGGCCCCCAATATTCCCAAATTAATACTTTTTTAACTCGCTTTCATTTGTGTGCGGCCTTCTCCAGAACCCGAACCCTGAACCAAAACCCTGAACCCCGTGGGATGTAAAAGGGGTTCCCAAATTCTGGGTTCTCTATTCTATTCCATTGATCTATATGTCTGTTCTTGTGCCAGTACCAGGCTGTTTTAAGAACAGTGGCTTTGTAATACAGCTTGATATCTGGTATTGATATCCCACCTACTTTGTTCTTCTTTCTCAGGATTGCTGCAGCTATTCGGGGTCTTTTTTTTTATTCCAGATGAATTTTTGGAAAGTTTGTTGTAGATATGTGAAATATGCTTTTGGTATTTTAATGGGAATTACATTGAATATGTAGATTGCTTTGGGTAGTATGGACATTGTGATGATGTTGATTCTACCAATCCATGAACACATTATGTTCTTCCATCTGTTGATGTCTTCCTCTATCTCTTTTTTCTGTGTCCTGTAGTTTTTCGCATATAGATCTTTTATCTCTCTAGTTAAGTTATTCCCCGGGTATCTTTTTTTTTTTTTTTTGGTGTGATGGTAAATAGAATTGCTTTTTAAATCTCTTTTTCTATAAGTTCACTATTTGTGTAAAGAAATGCCATAGATTTCTTGGCATTAATTTTGTATCCTGCTACATTGCCAAATTCATTCAGTAAGCCTAGTAATTTTAGATGGGGTCTTTAGGGTCCTCTATGTACAATATCATGCCATCTGTGAATAAGGACAATTTTACTTCTCCTTTTCCATTTTGGATGCCTTTTATTTCTTCTTCTTGTATGATTGCAATGGCTAGTACTTCCAGTCCTATGTTGAACAGGTGTGGTGAAAGTAGGCATCCCTGTCTTGTTCCTGTTCTTAGGGAAAATGGTTTTAGTTTTTTCCCATTGGTATGATGTTGGCTGTGGGATTTTCATATATGGCTTTTATTATGTTGAGGTATGATCCTCCTATTACCACCTTGCTGAGAGTTTTTATCAAGAAGGAGTGTTGGGTTTTGTCAAATGCTTTTTCTGCATCAATTGATATGATTATATGATTTTTATCTCTCAATTTGTTCATGTGATATATCATGTTTATTGATTTGCAGATATTGTACCATCCTTGCATCCACAGAATAAATCCTCTTTGGTCATGGTGTATGATCTTTCTGATGTACTGCTGGATCTGATTTGCTAGAATTTTGTTGAGGATTTTGGCATCCATGTTCATGAGGGATATTGGCCTATATTTCTCTTTCATTATGTTGTCTTTAGCTGGTTTTGGTATTAGGGTGATGCTGTCTTCATAGAAGGAGTTTGGAAGTGCTCCTTCCCCTTGAATTTTTTTGGAATAGTCTGAGGAGCATTGGTTTTAGTTCTTCCTTTAATGTTTGGTATAACTCCCTTTGAAGCCATGTGGCCCCTGGCTTTTGTTTGCTGGGAGCTTTTTGATAACTGATTCAATTTCTTCCATAGTTATCGGCCTATTGAGATGTTTTCAATCTTCCTGATTGAGTTTTGGAAGGTTGTATTTTTCTAGCAATATGTCCATTTCCTCCAGATTGTCTAGTGTGTTGGAGGAGAGTTCTTCATACATAGTATTTTTTAATAATTATTCGTATTTCTGTGGGGTCTGTTGTTATTTTGACTCTCTCATTTCCCATTTTGTTTATTTGGGTCCTCTCTCTTTCTTCTTGGTGAGCCTGGCTAGAGGTTCATCAGCCTTGTTTATCCTTTCAAAGAACTAGCTCTTTGTTTTTATTGATCTTTTGTATTGTTTTTTTTTGGTCTCTATGTCATTTATTTCTGCTCAGAACTTTATTATCTCCTTCCTTCTGCTCACTCTGGCCTTTTCTTGTTGCTCTCTTTCTAATCTTTGAGTTGTAGAGTTAGATTTTTTACTACCATTTTTTCTTGTTTTTGTGGTAGGCCTGTTGAGCTATAAACTTCCCTCTCAGGACTGCTTTCATTATGTCCTAGAAATTTTATATTGTTGTGTTTTTGTTGTCATTAGTTTCCAGGATGCTTTTAATTTCTTCTTTGATCTCATTGGTAACCCAGTCATTATTTAATAACATGCTATTCAGCTTCCAAGTGTTTGAGATTTTTGAATTGTTTTTATTGTAATTTATTACTAATTTTATGGCATTGTGGTCTGAGAAGATGCTTTGTATGATTTCAGTCTTCTTGAATTTGGGGAGACTTTGCTTGTGACCCAATATGTGGTCTATTTTTGAAAATGTCCCATGGGCACTTGGAAGAATGTATATTCTGAGGATTTGGGGTGAAATGTTCTGAAGATGTCAGCTAAGTCCATCTGATCTAGTGAGTCATTTACAATTGCTGTGTCCTTGCTGATTTTTTGTCTAGAGGAATTATTGAGTGATGTCAGTGGTGTATTAAAATCACACACTATGATTGTATTGTTGTCGATCTATCCCTTGATATCTTCCAGAAGTTTTGTTATTT
Source organism: Cnephaeus nilssonii (assembly GCF_951640355.1). Lineage (NCBI taxonomy): Eukaryota > Metazoa > Chordata > Mammalia > Chiroptera > Vespertilionidae > Cnephaeus > Cnephaeus nilssonii. The sequence continues at coordinate 9,371,354 of NC_137096.1, read as the reverse complement.
ATTTGAGTGCTCCTGCGTTGGGTGCATGTATGTTTATCAGGATTATATCCTGTTGTTCTATCGATCTCTTTAGTATTATGAAGTGGCCTTCCTTATCTCTTGTTATTGGCCTTCACTTTGAGGTCTATTTTGTCAGATATAAGTATTGCTACCAGATATTTTTTTTTTTCATTTCCGTTTGCCTGAAGACATTTTTCCATCCCTTCACTTTCAGTCTGTGTGAGTCCCTTGTTCTGAGGTGGGTCTCTTGTAGACAGCATATATATGGGTTGTATTTTTTTATCCATTTAGACACTCGATGTCTTTTGATAGGAGCATTTAGTCCATTTATGTTTAAAGTTATTACTGAAAGGTACTTGTTTATAGTCATAACTATTTTTGTGTCTGTGTCCCTTCTTACATTTTTATTTCTTCTTTTTACAGTATTCCCTTTAGCATTTCTTGCATTGCTGATTTGGTGGTGATAAACTCCCTTAGCCTTTTCTTTATCTGTGAAGCTCCTTATTTTCCCTTCAGTTTTGATTAATAGTCTTGCTGGGTAGAATATTCTTGGATTCAGTCCTTTGCTTTACATCACTTTGTGTACCTCTACCCATTCCCTTCCAGCTTGATGTGTTTCTGTTGAGAAATCATTTGATAGTCTGGTGGGGGATCCTTTGTAGGTAACTCTCTGTCTCTGTCTTGCCACCTTTAAGATTCTCTCTTTGTTGTTAATATTTGTCATTGAAATTATAACGTGTCTTGGTGTGGGCCTTTTGGGATTGATCCTGCTTGGGACTCTCTGTACTTGTGTAACTTTTTTCTTCCCCATATCCTGTAAATTTTATGTCATTATTTCTTCAAATAGATTTTCTAATCTTTGCTGCACTTATTGTCCTTCTGGCAGCCCTATTATATATATGTTACTTCGTTTCATGTATTCCCAAAGCTGCCTTAGGATTGATTTCCTCCTGTTTTTTATTTTTTTTCTCCAGTTGCTGTTCAGATTGAGCTTGTTCTGTACCTATCTTATAACTCACTAATTTGGTCCTCTGCTTCTTCTAGTCTAATGTTGAACTTTCCATGGTGTTTTTGATTGTAGCTACATCACTTTTCATTTCTTCCTGATTTTGCATAGGTTGTTGATTTTCTCATCCATTCGATGTATGAATTCCATGACCATTACTCTGAATTACTTTTCGGTCATGTTGCATGCTTAAATTTCACTAATTTCCTTTCTTGGTGACTCCTCATTTTTTTTTCCTCTGGGGATTGTGTTGTCTCCCCATTCTGACTATCACCAGAAGGTTGAAAGTTTGAGTTGCGTGGACCTGGGCTATAGGCTGTGGGAGCTTTGCACCACCCGAGTGTCACTGAAGTGCTCCGACACTAGGACGTGTGGCTGCCGTGGGTTGGTGGGAACCAGGCTTGTCCAGGTTCAGTGTTACCAGCATTCAGTGTGGTCTCATGTGCGCACCTAGAATCAGGGATCCCGCCTGCACCGAGCTGTTGGCGTGTGCTGAAAATGAGTCCCCTGGCGCATGCCAGAAGTCAAAGTTTCCCTGTGTCTGCACCAAGATTCTAGTACCAGAGACCCTGTTTCCTCGTGCGGCTTCCTGTTGAGGATCAGGGTCCCTGTGTGCGCATGCACCAAGAATTGGAGTCACTGGCTCTTAGCGTGAATGCGCTGTGAGTCAGGGATTCCAGGTGCACACGGTAATAAACAGAGTCTAGTGAGTTGTGCTCAGTGCTGCCTGTTCCTGGGAGAATCTGGGTTCCGGTCACCATGGGGGACTGGGCTGCACAGTAGCACTGTGGTGTGCCTGCACTGCGGAAAACAGACTTCGGTGTGCACTTGCCCAGAATCGAAGTCAGGTGGCACTGCTGCCCTGCCTGGGCTTCAGGTTTGTTCGCCTGATTTTGTTGCAGGGAGCAGATTCCAGTCTCTCTGCATGCCCAGGCTTAAATTCCCATATGGACACAGCAGCCTGAGCGAGGGGCGGGTCTATCAGTTACTATGGAGCTATCTGCAATCCTGCAGGGAGGGGGATAGGCTCTTTGACTCACAGAAATCTGAGGCAGGGAAGTCTGGATTCTTGGTGTCTGTGGGTCTGCAGTTGTGGTCACAGGTCTCTGTCCCCAGTGGCTGCAGGGTCCTGGTTTGCTTCTGAGATGCGGCTGGGTGGTGCTGAGGCCAGGATCCTAGTCTCAAGCAGCTCTGTTTCTCAAGATAGTGTGGTCTCTCAGCACTCACTGGCCGCCCAGAAGTGTCTGCTTTGTGTGCGGGGCTCCACTGTTTAAGACTGCCCGGTTTGGCAGCCCCTTGGAGAACCTACAGAATCTAACTGTCCCTAGCTCATACACACACACCACACCTGTCTACACTCTCCTCTATTGTTCCCTCACCCTCTCACACTCTCTCCCTCCCTGCCTTCCTGCCTGTCGTCATCGTCTAATCTTGAACCTCATACCGAATAATTTTATTTCAGTATGACATGACCATAGTAAAGTCTGAAATATTGGGAGAAAGTATGCTTTTATCTGCCTGTGCTAAAGAGATGTCAGTAATGCTGAGGTAGGCAAGAAAGATTACATTTATTTAAAATACAGCTGAAGATTAATGTTTTAACTTAAATAATTGATTATGAATAAAGAGCGAGGCACATTTTCTACAAATGGGTTGATATTCTGGCCTTCATATTATTCTATACTTCACGCTGTCAAATGCTGTGTCTGATTAAAAAATGTTAAAATACCCCATCTGACTGGTGTGCCTAAGTGGTTTGAGCCCTGGCCTGGGCACTTCAGGAAAGCAGGTGTAATTCCAGGTCAAGGGCATGTCCCTGGGTTGTAATTAACCAAGTGATCTCTCTCTCTCTCTCTCTCTCTCTCTCTCTCTCTCTCTCTCTCTCTCTCTCTCTCATCTCAATCCCTCCAAACTCCCCTTCTCTGCTTTCAACTCTCGGTTGAAAAACGACAACAATGGAAAAAGGTCCTCTAGTGTGGATTAGCAACAATAAAACACAAAGATACATTATTCGGCCTAAGTATAAAAAAAACAACATTGAAAAAATTCGTCAAGCTCCAAAAAGTGATTGAAACTCCCAGTGCACCAATATGTAAGGGAAAAAGAGATGGAGATGCTGCAGGCCACAGCACAGGTTTCGATCTGGCAGGGGATATGACAGAGGCTGCTGACACAGCTGAAGGCCTGAGTGGGTCCTTATGGTACTGAGCCCCAGTTTTAGTTTTCAGAGTGGTGCTGTTGCACTTATCAAAGGGAGATCTGCTCACTGCTTCTCCAAAAGCCCAGGGCCCCCCAGCATTCCCCTACCCATCTCCTGTACCTCTGCTCCTTGCTCATCCCTCCCGCAGACATGATGGCCATCTTTCCTAATCACCCTGCCAGGCCTTGCTATGCCCCAGACTGAGGGTCAAAGTATTTAGCAACGGAAACTGACCCTGCCCAACAAGAAGCAGGGACTGGGAAGACACCATATGCTGGGATGTCTTAAAGGCCTGGGCCCAGTGGCCTTCTCTCACCACCACATGCAGGTGGCTATGATTTTCATTCTGTGGGCCCTCCGCTTGTGCTCAAGCTCAGCAGAAAATGGGGAAGTGGATGTCCTCTGTGCCAGACAGGGTTTCTGCCAGGATGCGGTGGCTGGTAGGGGATACTATGCTGAAAGGCACACCCTCATCTTGACCATGAGTGCTGCTCCTCTGTGAGGTGGGACATCTGGGGGTACAGCAACCACAGACTCTGCCCTTAGGACTTAGCTCAGTTCCCACACTGCAGTTCAAATGCTGTGTAACCTTGGGCTAGTAAATGCCCATCTCTAAGCTTCAGTGTCTGGAAAAAGGGAAATGTGCAGTGCTCAGGGATGAAGGACATGAGGAGGATTACAGGGGATGAGCTCAGAGCAGCACACAGACACTGTGACTGTAATCCCAACAGGAGTATTTGGGCATGGAGAGCCCCTCCCTTGTCTCTGTCCCACACAGCACCTACCCCCACACCCAGGCAGCAGGATCAATGAAGCAGGCAGTTGTATCCTGGCCCTCAGGGGAGCAGACTCTGTATGGGCAAAGGCCTTGTGGTGGCAATACGCCTGGAACTTTCCAGGAAGCAGCATCTGCCTTACCCATAAAGTGAGGCAGGTGAGGCTCATGCATTCATTGCCCCATCCAGGGGCATGACTGCAACTCTTTCTTCAGACACAGGTCAGCTAAGCCTGCACACAGAGCATTGTTATGACTCAGAGAGTATAACCACTGGGAGAGGAGAATCTGCCGGTATAAAACGAAGTGAAAGGGTGCAACATTAGAATTATTGTGAACCAGCTAGTATTGAAAGAAATGGGAATCATGCTCTGTTAACCATGATTGTTTTATTCTGATTACAGAAGGCGCCTTCTACCCTGGCTGCAGCTGATCTGGAGAAGCAGCCCTTCCTCCCCATGTCAGCTGCCTATTCTCATGGAAAGATGAAAAACTTTGCTGCAGAATCCAGAGTTGCCAGCCCTTTGAAGGTCCCCAGCCCTTTTGCATCCCTCCAGGCCTTTGCAGTTCTCCAGCCTGCTTACCTGTTAACTGCCATGTGGCACTCCTTTTGGCTATTTCCCCATGTAACCCCAACCCTTGCATATCTCTCTCTAAGCCCTTTGAAGACCTGTAGTTCTTTTGCATAGGTGTAAACTGCCCTTTTGCCTACTTTACCTTTGTGCTTTTATTATAGAAGCAACTGGAATATGCTGGATGCAGAGCAGATTTCTGTGGCTAACCTGATGCTCTCACATAATGTCGGCCGTTTTGGAATAAACGCTCATATATGATTCAACCCTGTCTCTGCTTCATCGCTCGAGTAGTGACAGGCAGCACGCACCTATTGTTTGTCCGGTTACAGGAGGACTGGGACCCCTGGGTGAAAAGAGAAACTCACAGCAGCGCAAAGTGGCTCAGGATTACTAACCTTAACAACTGACGAGTGAGAGGTAGATGAGGAATGACAGAGGATGGCAGGTGGTGCCGCGTGGTGGCTGGCAGCCAGGGCAGATCCTGGGTAAAGAGATGATGCATGCAGGGCAGAGGATGGATGGGTTACCAGAGATGATATGCACACAGGCAGGTAGAGGACAGATGCCCTGAGAGAGGCGGACAGCAAATGCTGGTCTCCAAGCCTTGCATCCTTGCCCAGGAGGTCGTCTTTCCCGCCAACAGTGTGCAGGGGTCCCTCTGTCCCGCCCCTGGGCCTGTGCAGCTCCTCTCCAATAACATCCTGGCCTCTCAGCCCCCCTACTTCCTGAGCCAGGCTGTTCTCAGAATTAGAGGGGTGCCTCTCTGAGCGGAGCTTTGAGCCTGGCCTCCGGCTGCATGAGGACAGAGAGGTGAGGGCCTCAGAATGTTGGGGGCAATATACAAAGTCATCCCGAGGAGGAGGAGACGCCCAGCTGTGCTGTCCCTGGGATGGGGAGATGTGGGTAACTGACACTCTGATTCCTGTCTGGCTGTCTCCTGTCTGAAGGCCCAGGAAGTCCCCATGTCAACCTGGAGGGGCATTGAGGACGCCTGTGCAGAGGCTTGTTTCCAGAAAACGCCCTTTGCTCTCCCCATCACGTGTCCTCTGGAGGCAGGGAAGGAGAGCGGGTGAAGATCCCAGGCTGTGCCCTGGGTGAGGGGCTGGCAGGGAGGGGCAGAATGCTGAGGTGCTGGCTGGGGAAGGGAATGCTGGGTGGGGAGCCCACGCAGGCTAAGAGCTCACGTGGGCTGCGCTCCTGTGCCCTGTTTCCGGGGTGAGTGGGCTTAGCTTGCCACCCACAGCGGGTGCTCCTGGGGCTTAATGCACGGTCCCAATTTGGTTTTTTAAGTTTGCTTTGTCCTGGTTTTCTCAGAGACCTGGAAAGATTCAAAAATATCCTCAGCACACATACAACCCCTGTGGTCCTTTCGTTTCAAAATGTCCAATGGTTGCAGAAGCTTCCTCAAATTTTTGTAAAGCCTTTACTGTTGGGAGGAGTACATTTGTCCCCCTTTCCCCTCATTGACCTCTTCTGGTCCACCCCGCCACGCCTCTACCCCTCCCACCTCACCCAGCTATTGTCTGTGATCAAGGGTCATGCATATATGCATACAAATTCCTTGGTTCAGCTCTTCCCTCCCACACACCCTCCCCCGCCTTCCCTGTGCTGTGGCAAGGTCTGTTCCATGCTTCTGTGTGTCCCGCCTCTTCTTGGACATCAGTTTATTTGGTTCATTAGATTCCCCATATGAGTGGGATCATGTGATACATGTCTTTCTCTCACTGGCTCATTCTGCTTAAAGATGGCAATAAAATTCATCTTTCCCTTTAACTATTGTTTGCCCTAACCTGTCAACACAAATAAGCACCCTTTAAATTTGCCCATTGCAGTCTCTAACTTCCTTTTGAAAGGAAGGATTTATTTTTTTCATACTTTTGGAAGTAGAAATGGACTTTAAGTAGGACTAGCAAGGATTTATTTTTTTCATACTTTTGGAAGTTGAAACGGACTTTAAGAATTTTTAACAGTGCTATTGACCCTAGATAATGGCAAGTGCTGTCAAGGAATTTTTTTTCTTTAAGAAAACTTAGGTTAATGGCTGTTTCCCTGGGCAGTTGTCACTCTGGTTAGAGATTGCTGGGTGGGTGAGGGGTTGCATTGCCTGTCAAGGGCAGGTACTCATGTTGAAAGGTGATCTCCACCCTCAGTGGGGTCCCTGGGGGTGGCAGCTAACCAATCTAGGTGTGTTCTTTCTCTCTCTCTCTCTCTCTCTCTCTCTCTTTCTCTCTCTCTTTCTCTCTCTCTTCTTTCTCTCTCTTTCACTCCCTCTTCCTCCTCTTGCACTCTCTCTGGAAATGAAAGGATGAAATATGTCCCAGTGAGGATTAAACAAAATCTTTAGATAGATATAGATATAGATATAGATATAGATATAGATATAGATATAGATATAGATATAGATATAGATATAGATATAGATATAGATATAGATATAGATATAGATATAGATATAGATATGTGTGTATGTGTATATATGGATATGTAGATATTTACTAGATTTTTGAAGTCCAGAACCTACCGACACATCCCCTAGCTGCTTATTTAGGCAAAATAGTGCATTTCAAAAGAGTGAACTCTTGAACACTGTACCTCAAAGTTACCATAGTTTCCCAATGGAATCTTGTCTTGAAAAATGGCGCATTTGTTGGTTAGACCAGTGCTCATTTTGTGCTCTAGGTTACAAAACTGCCATTCTTTACAGATGACATGCACTCCTTACATGCACTCCTTTTGTACATGGCATTCCTTAAAGACTCCATCATAAAACTGTTACATTTATCCAATACGTTAGGCAAAATAGCTGGATATAAAATTAACATGCATAAATCGGTGGCATTTTTATAAACAAATAATGAAGTCACAGGATGAATAAATAAGAAAAAGTATGGCTGACCATTGCAACAAAATACTAAGATACTTAGGTATGAACTGAACCAAGGAGGTAGATACCAGTACCCAGAAAACTACAGGTGCTTGCAAAAAGAGATGCAAACAAATGGAAGCATTTACCATGTTCATAGATAGGAAGGGTTAACATCTTTAAACTGTCCGTATGACCCAAAGAAATCTGTAGGTCCCAAGCAATCTCTCTTAAAATAACAATGGCTTATTTCAGAGATCTAAAATAAATACTGGAAAAATGCATAAGCAACCAATGAAGACTGATTTCACACAGAAATCTTGAGAAAGGAAAACAAAATTGTAGGGGGATCACAATTTTGTACTTGTACTGGGTATCAAGTTATACTACAAAGCCATTGCTAATAAAAGAGCCTCCTTCGTTTATATACGAAGAACAGACATGTTGATCAATGGAACAGTACAGAGACTCCAGAAATCTCCCAGAGCCATTAAGCTCAATTAATATTTTACAAAGGGTAAAAGGGAATACAATGGAGTGAAAATAGTGTCTTCATTTAATGGTGTTGCAAAATTTGGACAGATATACGCAGAAAAATTAAGCTAGATCACAACTTACACATCCTATCTAATAATAGAAAAATATGCAAATTGACCATACCTCCGACACACCCACAAGCCACGCAGCTGTGCTATGTTTGCACAATTGGAACACTATGTAGGTGTAAAGAACAAGGCTCTCTTTCCCTTAGAAACAGCATGAATCCTAGAGATTATTATGATAGGTGAACTAAGGCACTCAGAGAAGGACAGATCTCTCATTATTGCATGCACTTATATGTGAAATTCAATCACAGAATCGCTGGACGGATAAAATAGAACCAGAGGCATGGAAACAGACTGATGAAGGATATTGAAGGGCCAGGGTGGGGCTGACACAGGGCAGAGTGGGACTTTGGTGGCCAAATGGGGACAGAGGTTCCAGTAATATTCTCAACAATATTAAGGATACAATATAAAAATACATATTTTTAAAAGTAAGCTCATGTATGTTGCTTCACTTGAATATTTGAAAGGCAGTCTAATAAAAATGATATTCTTCGGTTTATAACTAATGTTTTGCTATGTGCCTATTTTTAACCATTTACAGCACAATGGTGGAAGTAGAGAGACTTAGGAAGCTGTTTATACGAGGCCTGGATATACGGAGCAATGCAAAAACTCTTGAAACGATGTTTGGGAAATTTGGTCCCTTAAGAGAAGGTATGTCTTAGAATCAAAATGCCTACCTGCTCAGACTAAACATATAGCAAATACTAACATTGGCCACATATGATGCGACTATTTTTTCTTCTTCAAAGTATTAGGAAAACTTCCTTCTCCCTATTCAGTTGTGAAAGCACTTCTAGCAATGAGTTAAACATTTTGTTTTAGGACACCCCAAAAGCCAGAGAGGATGTTATTGGACAGCACCCTGAGTGGAAGGGAGAGCACTTCCCGCCTCTCCCTCAGTTCTTGGCATGTACATGAGAAAAAGTTCAGCAGAGTGTTAGGAAGCAGCCTTGTAGTACCATAAGGAACCTTGTAAAGAAGCAAAGCTAGCAAATTTATTAAAAAGGCAATGCGGGCAAGTCTATGGAATTTCACCTTTGGTAAAGCACAGGTGTGCTCTTAACTACCCTGGCTTGCCCAGTGAGATTCAGGGGGTTTTATAAACCCTTCATTCTATAGGTTTCAAGGTTCCAGTATCTTGGGCACAGACTGCATATCAAGGTCTCCTTTTACTTGTTGTGGCTGTCTCAGAGTTGATGAGAATGTCTGACAATTTTTATCTTGGCAGTTCCCAAGACTGTTGACATCTTTGCTTAGTGACTGAGATAAACTCCTCTTTTCCCCCTTTCCCAAGACAGCAAGCTGGTTTGTTTAGTAGGGAAGACAAAACTCACCCTTCTTTTCATTCCCCTTCTCCACTCATGCCTTAGCAGTCCCAGGCTGACTTAGCTATTTAGTCTCTCATGTGGGAAGAGACGTGTTAGCCATTTGTTCTCAAGTGTCCCTGGCTGGGGAAGATTAAGGTCTTTCTGCAAGCTGTACAAACTGGCCATGCTTGATTTTCTTCTCTCAGGTTCTCTATTCCACTTTCCCAGGAATCAGTCTTAGCTCCTTGCAATCCCAGGTAATAAGAAGGAAAAGTAAGACATTGTGAGTTTGTTGTGGCGATAATTCATGGAATGTCATAAGATAGCTTAGCTGTGGTATTTATTCCCTGCAGATTTTTGGGAAGGTAATGAAGATGCAAAATGTTGTGAGTTTTCTTTTTACAAAAGGTTTCAGAAGATTGGTACTATACTGTGTCCATTATACCAAATTAAGAGCCTCTGAGAGAATTTCTGAAAAACTTAGAGACTGAAAATCTCTAATAGGTTATATTTTATGTGATATGTGACATTTAACATTGTAAATTCCAGTACTTTTGATAAAGGATGGAGCAAGAAACAAGTCCAGAGGCTTTGCTTTCATTACCTTTGAGAATCCTGAAGATTCTACTATAGATGCCACCAAAGAAATGAATGGAAAAGTAAGTATTTTAATAAAATTTAGCACTGTGATTCAAGTAATAGTATTTCCAGGTTTCTGTCTTCTCATTTTCAAAGTTCGATAATGCCATATGAGCCATGATTATTTAGCCACCAGTTTTCTTTTTGTCACACAAGTGCTCGAGTGTTGGATTGGAAGGATGTTGAGATGTCTTTTTCTCAAAGCAAAACACTACATTAAACTTAGTTACTTTAGTCTAGGAATACAAATATAATTGGGCTTTAAGCCTTTAAAGACCTTGCTAATTTAGAACAGCCTTCCCACCCCAGAAAGACAATGACAACATAAATCAGGACACTGTTGGTAAAAAGCTAATGCAATTGATGCAAACATTTCTTAGCTTTAAAGAAGTTCACAAAGACAAGTTGGAATAGATGACTTCCCATTACTTTGCGGAAAAGGTCTTGAAAAGTTGCTATGTGTAGTGCCTTTACCCTCAAGTGGGTATTCATTTTTTAAATGTATTTGTATTGATTTCACAGAGCAAGTTAGAGGGAGAGAGAGATGGAAACATCAATGATGAGAGAGAATCATTGCTCGGCTGCCTTCTGCTGGTCCTCCACTGGGTATTGAGCCAGCAACCGGGGCTTGTCCCTTGACCAGGAATGGAACGGTAACCTCCAGACTCACAATTGGATGCTCAACCATTTCTGAGTCACAGCAGCTGGGCTAGGTATTCAGTTCTTGAAGACAGGAAATGATGTGAGCAAGTAGATGGGATGTGTCATAACTAATTGACCTTCCTTCCTGCACCTAAATTTTCTGAGGTTAATTATGTTTTTTTTTTGTTTTTTTTATTTTTTTTATTGATTTTTCACAGAGAGGAAGAGAGAGGGATAGAGAGTTAGAAACATCGATGATAGAGAAACATCGAACAGCTGCCTCTTGCACAACCCCCACTGGGGATGTGCCCGCAACCAAGGTACATGCCCTTGACCGGAATCGAACCTGGGACCTTTCAGTCCGCAAGCCGAAGCTCTATCCACTGAGCCAAACCAGTTTCGGCGAGGTTAATTATTTTTAAATCGTGCAACCAGACTGATTTTTGTTAAAAAAAGTATATATATTATGTTTTGATTTATTTTATAGTAGGGAATGAGATTTATTTTATAGTAGGGAATGGGAGTTCCTTTTATTGAGTCTTTAATGTATGAGTGAAGGAAATAGTCTTATTCTTCTTTGATCTTAAAGTCTAGCCAAATGCAAGTGTGTCCTATTTCTTTCCAAGTTCTCGGTACTTGTACAAGTATCTCTGAAAGTCACTCCATTATGGTCTCTTTTGGGTACATATATTCTTTGGTTCTATTATATTTTCAAACATTTCCAATACATCCTACCATTATTTTAGCCTTGTTCTTTTGGATTTATTAAGAATCACTCTTCCCCAGGACAAGGAAACATATGCGGATTTCTACATTAATAACCAAGTTTGTGCTTTTGCTACAATTTTTTTTAATTTCTTTATTGGTTAAGGTATCAAATATTTGTCCTCATTCCCCCATTCCCATCCCACTCCCGTCCCCACACATGCCCCCACCCCCCTGTTGTCCTTAACCGCCGGTTAGGCTCATATGCCTGCACACAAGTCCTTTGGTTGATCTCCCCCTTTACCCCCACTCTTCCCTACCCTCCCCCCGAGGCCCGACATTCTGATCCATGCCTCCTTGTTTCTGGGTCTTTTCTTGTTCATCAGTCTATGTTGTGCATTATTTCCCCTATATGAGTGAGATCATGTGCTATTAGAAACACACTTATACGAACCGAAAATGAGACAAACAATAATGGTTATGGTGACAGGCAATTGCTACAATTTTTTAATCTTATATTTAGTTAATTTGTGTATATACTCATTATACCATATATTAAGTTGTTGATATTTCAGTGACTTCTAGTACATAACTCACTTATGTCCCTGTCCTTCATTTGGAGAGCTTGGTTTATGGTACTTTGAAGAAGGTCAGTACATATTGACCTGTTTACCTTTATCTTTTAAGGTTGGGTGACAGCCAATAGTTGGATTTGGCTCATGATTTTTGTTGAGTTCAGAAGTTCATTTATTTGATTTATGAAGAATAGTTGATGTTTTTCCTAGGTCCTAAGCACAAGAAAATGTACTTTGTGTAGATATCATTCCTAAACTAGTGTTCCAGTGCACGGATTCCTGCCCATTGAAAGGGAATTAATTAGAAGGTGGTTGCTGGGCTGGAGTGGGCAAGATGGGCCAGACATGCCTTGGAACCAACCTTCCGAAATCCCTCCCAGCTCAGCAGCACCTGGGGTGGTGCATGTGAGCGGGCTTCCCTCCAGCAGGTGGGATCCCTAGGCCTGGCCTGTGGGGATCAGGCCAAAATTGGCTCCGACATCCCCGTAGGGTCCCAGATTGTGAGAGGGTGGTTCTCAGGTAACGCACCCTGGAATCAGGCTCCCTCCTCTCTAGTTTCTTGGTGCATCACCAAAAAACTCCAGCTGCCAAGTCACCACAGCTCAGCAGCTCCTGAGTTGAGCGTCTTCCCCCATGCACATAATACCGACCAGTTGGACAGTTGGACATTCACTTAGCCATATATATATATATATATATATATATATATATATATATATATATATATATATATATATATAGACTAGAGGCCTGGTACACAGAATTTGTGCACTGGAGTGGGGTCCTTCATCCCTGCCAGCCCCTTCTCACAGTCCTAAACTCCTCAAGCGATGCCCTACTGATGGAAGGGGCCATAAGCTGCAATCTGGCCTCCCTCTGTGGGAGGCGACCAGCTGATCAGAGATCGGCACTGCCCCCATCACCCCTTCACTGCTGCTGCCTCTGACCTCCCTCTGGGGGAGGTGACCCTGTGATCAGTGAAGGCAACACCCCCATCATGCTTCTCCTGTTGCCATAGCCGGCCCCAAGGCTGCCTGAGGCTCGACCATTGCAGCCACTGTGGCTTGCCTGAGCCTCACCCGGCCCTCATTGCCTGAGCCTGGAGCCCTCGCAGTGGCAGCAGCCATCAAAGGCTTGCCGGAGCACCTGGCCGGAACTGGGAAAGCAGCAGTGGCCATTAGTGGCTAGTCGGAGCCCCGGGTTAGCCCTGTGCAAGTGGCAGTGGCTATCAGCCATGAGCTTCCCCATACATAACCAATAGGGTGCACTCTTCTGGTGATGGGCAGATCGCATCTTACAGGGTTCTCGCTGCAGAGGAGGGTGAAGGTCTCCCTCCATCCCTGGATAACTTAGTCCAACTGCTAGAGGAAATGCCCCACATTGGTTGCCTGGACACCTGGAGGCCACCACCAATTCCTGACCCTGAAAAAGAGGTGTTTGAGGCGACCTGGGAGTTTGAGGAGCTGCAGGAAGGAGTTGCCCTTCTCAGAACCCCTGATCTGTGGGGCTGGAAGCCAAGGTTGTGTGTGGCCAGGCCGAGAGCTCTTTACCATTGAGCTCAGACTGTCCCTCACCTGCCTTTGCTGGGCTTTCACTCACTCACCTGCCTTCGATACTGGGCTTTCCCTCACTAGCCTTTGCTCCTGGTGCAGAGATTTCCCTGCAGAATGTCTCTGCTGCCACTTGTCCTTCTGGGCAATCAGCAGCAGCCAGTGGGTGTGCTCACAACCCTTGCAATGTGGAGAGTACAGGCCACCCTCAGCCAGGCCCCTATTCCCGGCCCTGTCCCAGACACTACAAATCTCTGCCTTCTAGCCACTGCTGCACACACAGCCTGCTGATGTGTTGTTATGTGATGGCATCCTGGCCAATTTGCATATTACCGTATTATTAGATAGATGTCTTCTTTCAAGTGGTATTTAGTAGCCTACACACTGTGCTGCATAATGATTCTGAATAAGACAAAATCCCCATTTATTGTGCACTTATTTTCTATGGTAAAAATAAGAAATATGCAAGGAAAAGTAAATGAGTAAAATCATGCACAAAAAAGATAAGAGGAAAATATGGGAGGTAATTATTTGTAGAGGGAGTATGATCAGGAGATAGTGTTTTTATTTATAAAATTAAGGGGGTCAAGGTCTATTTGCTGAATCTCAAACATTGGGAAGGAGGCAGTGGTGCATACATATGTGGAAATATTTTGGACTCAGAAACCTCAAGTGATTCCTTAAGGTGGGAACTGTGTCTTGTGGCTGTTTAGTGTAGTGTCAGGGCTCATCATTGCCAGACATCGTGGTGGAATACATGGCTTCAGATTGGTTTGCAAAAATAGTGTCAGACATCCAAAAAGTTTTATGTGGAGCGATTACAATGGCTTAATTATGTTTAGTTATGTTGATTTGGCTAAAAAATCAACCATCATAAAATTATTGGGAGATTGGGAATGATATATATATATATATATATATATATATATATACATATATATATATATATATATATATGTAAAAATCCAGCGTCTGTGATGACCAGAACGACCAGTCGCTATGACGCCCACTGTGACCAGCGAACTGGCCCAATCTGGGAGTGGGGTTGGCAGCCAACTCCCCTATGGCCCTTCCCCCTGTCTGACCACACCCCTGCTCAACCCCCTACCCAATAGGGCGCAGGGCTGGCCAGCCAACTTCCTGCAGCCCCTCCCCCCGGCCAGCCCAGGCCTGATTGGCCCATATCTGTGTGGGATGGTTGGCCAACCTCCCACCATCTCCTCTTCCCTACAGGCCTGGCCCCAACCTGCCTCAGTTGGGTCCAGGCCGGCCAGACCCCACTCATGCACAAATCTGAGCACTGGGCCTCTAGTGTATGATAATCAAAGTACTATATTTAAAAGGTGTATATCGAGGAACTCATTTTTTAAATTCTTTATTGTTTCAAGTATTACATCTACTATATGTCTCATTCCCCCCCCCATTGTGATCTCCCTGGCTACCCACCCCCCCCCCATTACATGCCCTCACTTCCGTAGTGTCTGTGTCCATTGGTTATGCTTATTTGCATTCATACAAGACATTTCATTGATCTCTTACCAACCCCCATGCCCCCAGCCTTTCCTTTGAGGTCTGACAGTCAGTCCCACACTTCTGTGTCTCTGGATCTATTTTTGTTGATCAGTTTATGTTATTCATTATATTCCAAAAATGAGCGAGGTAATGTGATATGTTTCCTTCTCTGCCTAGCTTATTCTGATTAGCATAATTTCCTCAATGTCCTTCCATGCTTTTTGGAATGGTAAGAGTTCTTTCCTTTTTACAGCGTAGTATTCTGTTATGTAGGTGTACCCCCACAGTTTTTAATCCATTTATCTGCTGATGGGCACTGAGGCTGTTTCCAAATCTTGTCTATTATATATTGTGCTGCTATAAACTAGGCGTGCATATATCCTTTCTGATTGGTGTTTCTCATTGCTTGGTATATATCTCTAGTAGGGTGAGTACTGGGTCAGATGGGAGTTCCCTTCATAATTTTCTGAGGAAACTCCATAATGTTCTCCACAGTGGTTGCACAAGTCTGCATTCCCACCAACAGTGCAGGAGGGTTCCTTTTTCTCCACATAATCACCAGCACTTGTTGTTTGTTGATTTGTTGATGTTAACCATTCTGACAGCTGTGAGATGGTATCTCATTGTCATTTTGATTTGCATGTCTTCAGAGATTAGTGACTTTGAGCATGTTTTAATAAGTCTCTTGGTCTTCTATATGTCCACTCTTGTAAAGGGTCTACTCAAGTTCTATGTCCATTTTTTATTGGATTGTTTATCATCCTTTTATTTCGATGGGTGAGTTCCCTATAAATTTTGGAGATTAGGCTCTTATCGGATATAACATTGGCATATCCATTCTCCCATGCAGTGAGCTTTTCTGTTTTTTTGTTTTGTTTTGTTTTGTTTTTGTTTTTGTTTTTTTTTTGGTGTTGTTGATGGTTTCTTTTTCTCTGCAGAGGATTTTTTCGTTTGTTTTTTTTATTTTGATGTAGTCCCATGTGTTTATTTCTTGCTTAGTTTCCATTGCCCTAGGAGTTGCATCAGTAAAGAACTTCTATGAAATATGTCTGATATTTTGCTGCTTTTAGGTGCTTCTAAGATTTTTATGGTTTCCATCTTACGTTTAAGTCCTTTTTGCTTTTTGAATTTATTTTCCTGTATGGTTTAAGTTGGTGGTCTAGTTCCATTATTTTGCATGTATCGTCCAATTTCTCCAACACTATTTTTTGAAGACTCAACTTTATGTCTTGACTCAACTTTATGCTCTTGCCTCCTTTTCAAATATTAATTGAGCATAATGGCTTGGGTGTATTTTGGGTTCTCAGTTCTGTTCAATTAGTATATATGTCTGTTCTTGCGCCAGTACCAGCCAGCTTGAGAACAATGGCTTTGTAATATTGCTTGATAACTAGTATTGTGATCGGCCAACTTTGTTCTTCTTTCTCATAATGTGGGTATTCTGGGTCTTTTTAAATTTCATTCTAGAGACTTGGTGCATGAAATTCATGCACAGGGGGGGGGGGAGTACCACCTCAGCTCAGGCTTCACTCTCTAATCCGGGACCCCTCGGGGGGATCGGACCAAAACCGGCAGTCAGACAACCCTAACATAATCTGGGACCTCTGGTTCCTAACTGCTCACCTGCCTGCCTTCCTGATTGCCCCTAACTGCCCCTCCTTCCAGCCTGATGAACCCTAACCTCCTCTGCCTGCTGGGCTGATCGCTCTTAACTGTCTACCTTGCTGGCCAGGTTGCCCCTAACTGCCCCCCCCAACACTGGCCTGGTCGCCCCCAACTGCCCACCTCCGCAGGCCTGGCCGCCCCCTACTCCCCGCCCCAGTCATCAAGTCACACCCAAAAGCCCACCTCTACTGATATGTAAACCCCTCACTGCCCCACCTGCTGGCCTAGTTGCCCCCAACTGCTACCCCCCACAACTGGTCTGATTGCCCCACACAGCCTGCTGTTCAGTTGTTGGTCATTTCTCATTATCCCCCCTGCCGGCCTGATCACTCCTTGCAGCCTGCTGTTCAGTCGTTTGGTTGTCCCTCAATAACAATCCTGCTGGCCTGGTCGCCCCATGCAGTCTGCTATTCAGTAGTCTGTCTGTTTGTTTTGGTTTTGGCGGCCCTTGGCTTTTTATATATTAGGATTAATTTTTGCAGACTTTGTTCTATGTCTGTGAAATATGCCATTAGTATTTTAATGGGCATTACTGCAAATCTGTAGATTACTTTGGATAATATGGCAATTTTAGTGATGTTGATTCTATCAATACATGAGCATGGTATATTCTTCCATTTGTTTGTCTTACTCTCTCTTTTTTCAATGCCCTGTAGTTATCCAAGTATAGGTATTTTACCTCTTTAGTTACGTTTATTCCTAGGTATCTTAATTTCTTTGTTCCAATGGTAAATGGGATTGTTGTATGTTTGTTGTTTGTTTAGTTTCTCTTTTTGTGAGTTCATTATTGGTGTATCAAAATCCATAGAATTCTGGGTGTTAATTTTGCATCCTGCTATTTTGCCAAATTCATTTAAGTCTAGTAGTATTTGATGGAGTCTTTAGGGATTTCTATGTACAATATCATGTCATCTTGAATAATGACAGTTTTACTTCTTTTCCAGTTGGAATGCCACTTATTACTTCTTTTTGTCTTATTGCTGTGGCTAGCACTTCCAGTACTGTTTCAAGGAGATGTGTTGAGAGTGGACATTCGTGCTTTGTTCCTGTTCTTAGGGGAGATGGTTTCTGTTTTTGCCCATTGAGTATGGTGTTGGCTGTAGGTTTGTCATATAAGGCTTTTATTATGTTGTGGTGTGATACCTCTCTTCCCAGTTTGCTCGGAATTTTTACCAAAAATAGTGTGTTGGGTTTTGTCAAATGCTTTTTCTGAATCAATTGATGTGACTATGTGATTTTTTATATCTCAAATTGTTTATGTGATGCATCACTTTAATTGACTTGGGGATCTTGTACCATCCTTGTATCCGTGGAATAAATCCAATTGGTCATGGTGTATTATCTTTCTAATGTAAGGCTGGTTCAGATTTGCTAGAATTTTGTTGAGGATTTTAGGATGTATGTTCATCAGAGATATATTGGCTTGTAATTCTCTTTCTTTTAGTGTCTTTATCTGCTTTTGGGATTATGGTAATGCTGGCTTCATAGAAAGAGCTTTGAAGTGTTCCTCTTGAATTTCTTTGAAATAGTCTGAGGAGGATAGGTTTTAGTTTTTCTTTGAATGTTTGGTAAAACTCACCTGTGAAGTTGTCTAGCCCAGGGCTTGCTTTTTTGTTTTGTTTTGTTTTGATTTCCTGGAAGGTTTTCAATGACTGTTTCAATATTTTCCACATTTAGTGGCCTATTCAGATTCCTTTTATTCCTCCTGATTGAGTTTTGGAAGATTGTATTTTTCTAGGAATATATTTATTTGTTCTAGGTAGACCAGTTTGTTGGAATAGAGTTGTTCATACTATGTTTTTATAACCCTTTTTTATTTCTGTGGGTTCTTTTGTTATTTTGCCTCTTTCATTTCTGATTTTGTTTATTTGGGTCCTCTCTCTTTGCTTCTTGGTGAGCCTCAATAACAGTTCATCAGTCTTGTTTATCCTTTCAAATAGCCAGCTCTTGGCTGTATTAATAATTAGTAGTTATGCTTTTATTTTCTTTACAGTTTTGTTTGTTTGTTTGTTTGTTTGTTTTTTGTCTCCATGTGATTTATTCATGCTGTGATCTTTTCTATTTCCTTCCTTCCCAGGTCCCCCACTTTTGTTTTTTTTTGTTTTTGTTTTTGTTTTTTGCTGTGAAAGAGCTCATTTATTGGGGTGGTGGACTCAGTGGATCCAAAGTGGAGAGCTGGTGAAGGGATTGGTGGCTTCCAGTTTCAAGCGCTGGTTCTCAGTCCTGCGGCACCTGTTTATGGATCGCTTTGGCGAGGCTGGGCCAGGTCAGGGCCGCAGGCACTTTGGCATCCGGGCCAGGGATGCTCTCCAGGCCCCACAGGATGAAGCGGCTGAAACTGGCGGAGGCACGAATAAAGCGGTCGAAGTCCTGCTCCAGCGCTTCCGGGGGTTCCACCGGCTCCTGCTCCTCCTTGTTGGATCCCGGTGAAAAGTCCTGCTTCCCCACCGACTGCTCTTCCATCACCATCACGTATCACAGCAGGCCAGGCGGCACCTCCACCTCCTCGCCCCTCAGACTGCGGCTCCGAAACGACACTTGGAGTCCATCGGGACCCTGAGGGATGGCGGGGTGAAAAAGCGCCCCACAGGGGCGGGCTGGTTAACCTGGACTTCACAGGGCAGGAGGTACAGAGTGTGCACAGAGTGATGGGGCGTAGGTGGATGCGGTGCTTCTCCATGTCTTCCTCGTCGCTGCTCTCCATCCTCTGCCGGGTTTCCGTGGCTCGCTGACTGAGGCCAGAGCTCGCTCCCCCACTTTTGATGGTCCGCCGCCGCTGAGGGGGTCTCCCCTGCTGTTGAGAGGCGCAGGGGGTGGGACCCCTCAGCGGCCCGGATCTGGCCATTGAGAGGCACAGGGGGCGGGAGTCCCGCCCCCTGCACCTCTCAACAGCAGCTTAGCCCCGCTCAGTGGCAGCGGATCCGTGCCTCTCAATGGCCAGATAGGCCACCCTGAGTCCCGCCCCCCAGCCTCCGCCGCCCAATCGTGGGTGTAGCGGAGTGATGGTAATTTACATGGTACGCTATTATTAGATAGGATATGCCATTGTGATCTGAGAAGATGCTTGCTATGAATTCTATCTTGTTGCATTTGTAGAGAATTTATTTGTGTCTCAAGTGGTCTATCTTTGAAAATGTCCCATGTGCACTTAAGTAGAATACACATTCTGTAGCTTTGTTATGAAGGTGTCGATTAAGTCCATTTGATCTAGTGAGTTCTTTAGGATTGCTGATTTTTTTCTAGAGGATTTATCCAGTGATATCAATGGGGTATTAAGTCCCCTACTATGGATTTATTGCTTTTGATCTCTCCCTTGATATTTTCCAGAAGTGTTTTTTTTTTTTTTTTTTTTTATGTATTTGGTGCTCCTGCATTGGGTGCATATATGTTTACCAGAGTTATATTATCCTGTAGTCTTGATTCCTTTAGTAATATGAAGTGACCTTCCTTATTCCTTTTTATGGCCTTAATTTTAAGGTTTATGTTGTATGATATAAGTATTGCTACCCTAGCTTTTTTTTTTTTTTTCATTTCCTTTTTCTTGAAAAATATGTTTCCATCTTTCCACTTTCAGTCTGTCTGAGTCCCTGGTACTGTTGTGGGTTTCCTCTAGACAACATATATATGGGTCATAATTTCTTTTCATTTCAGCCACTCTATGTCTTCTTAATGGAGCATTTAGTCCATTTATGGTTAATATTATTATTGGTAGGTGCGTTTTTGTAGCCATTTTTGTTCTCTATGCCTTCTTCGCCATCTATTTCTGCTTTTACAACAGGCCCTTTAGCATTCCTTGCATTATTGTCTTCTTAGTGATAAACTCCCTTAGCCTTTTTTGTTTGTTTGTTCATTTTGTCTGTGAAGTTCCTGAAATCCCCTTCAATATAAAATGATAACCTTGCTGGACGTAGTGATCTTGGATTCAGTCCCCTCTTTTGTAACACTTTGCAAACTTCCTCCCATTCCCTTCTAGCCTGATGTGTTTCTGTTGAGAAATCATTTGATAATCTCCTTAGTGTTACTTTGTAGGTAACTCTCTTCAGCGTTAAGATTCTCTCTATGTAGTTAACATTTGCCATTATAATGACAGCATGTCTTGGTATAGTTGTTTTTGGATTTATCTTGTTTGGAACTCTCTGTGCTTGTGTGAAAGTTTAATTTCCCAGATTATGGAAGTTTTCTGTCATTATTTCTTCTTTTTTTTAAATATAACTTATTGATTTTTTAAAAAGAGGAAGGGAGAAGGATAGAGAGTTTGAAATATTGATGATGGAGAAACATCAATCAGCTGCCTGCTGCATACCTCCTCCCTTGAATGTGCCTGCAACCAAGGGAGATTCCCTTGATCATATTCGAACCTGGGACCCTTCAGTCCGCAGGCTGATGCTCTATCCACTGAGCCAAACAAGTGTTAGGGTTCGTCATTGCTTCTTCTAATAGGTTTCTTAGTCCGTGTTTCTCTTCTTGTCCTTCTGACACCTCTATTATATGTAAGTTACTTCCTTTCATGTTGCCTCAAAGCTTCCTTAGGATCACCTCCTGATTACTAATTTTTTCTCAAGTTGCTATTCAAATTGAGTTGTTCAGGATGTGTCTGCCCTGTTTTCTAACTCACCATTTTGATTCGCTGTTCTTCTAGGCTACTGTTGAAACCTTCCATCATGGATTTTTTTTTTTATGGTAGCTGTTATGATTTTTGACTTCCCCTTGATTTTTACATAAGTTGTGGATTTCTAAATCATCCTGTATGACCCTTATTCTGAATTCCTCTTGTGACATACTGCATGTCTCAGTTTTGTTTATTTCCTCTTCTGGCAATTCCTCTTTTCTTTACTATGTGGGTTGTTTCTTTTTATTCCCATTTTTGCTGTCACTGGAGAGCCCAGGTCCAGAATTTTGGGGCCTGTGGCCATGGTGTTGTGTCAGCGGGACTGGCATGCACTCCAACCCTCACAGGAGGCAGCAGCTAGTGGGTGCCTGGAGTCCTGGTGTCCAAAGATCTGTAGCCACAATAGCAGGTCTTTGGCCAGAGTTGCTCTAGGTTCCTGGGTGATGTCTGAGAGCCATATGGGTGGTGGTGAGGCTGGTCTTCTAGTCACAGCAGCTCTCCCCTTCAAGATGGGTTGCTTTCTTAGGAACACATTTGACTTAGAACAGCGTAGTAAGGTAAAAATACCTAAAATAGTGTAAGGGTCCTATTGAAAAATAGAATAGATAAACAGATCAGAAATATGTACATACAGATTGTAGTCATACTGAGAATTTTTATTTCTGTCATTTTAACTGAATAAATAGTAAAAGTAAGGAAGACAGGGAATAAAATGCCTAATCATTTTGAATGAATTATTGAATTATTTGTTTTAAAAACAAAACAGTTTAGGTAAGCTGGGTGCACTGAAAAAATGAAAAGAAAAGTTGGCAATACATAAATGAAGTAACATACACATTCTAAAAAGTAATCCATGTTGCCCAGTCAGTGTTGCACAATGGTTGAGAATTGAGCCATGAACCAAGATGCCCCCTCTTCCATTGCCAGTGAGGACATATGCCAGGGGAGCTGGCTGGATAGCCTTATGGAACATTTCAGGAAGAACCTGATCAGAAGGTTTCTCTATCATCGATGTTTCCATCTCTCTATCCCTCCCCTTTCCTCTCTCTCCAGAAAACCAATAAAAAGCCCATTATAAAACTTGATAGAAGTTTCTATGTTTTCTCCTGGAATGTGAGATATTTTAGTCCTTATTACTAGAGGCCGTTGGATGCCTTAATGGGAGGTTGTTAGTAATGACATTTTTTCATAAACTTATCATGAAAAAGATCTGTCATTTTTTAAGAAAATGCTTTGTTTGGGAGAAGAATTTGAGGTAGATCTTGATTTTAGTTGCAGTAATTTGTAGGTTTCAAGCAGTTGTTCATTTGTTCAGTTTAAATGTTATGTAGTATTGATATTATTTGTGTACTCATTTTAGTCTGTGGACGGAAAAAACAAAGTAGACTATGGCAAGAAACCATCTTTTCAAAGTTGGAGTGGACTTCCATCAAGTAAGAGAAGTGATGTAAGAAGTCTGAGAGCTGGACGAGGAGGAAGTAGAGAAGCAAAAGGACGTCCCTCAGGTGGAGAACACTTAGGTAATGTTTCAAAATATAGGAATGAAAGGAGACTTGACCGGTCAGGTGAACACATAATGCAATATGCAGATGAAGTATGATAGAGTTATATACCTGAAGCCTATATAATCATATTAAGCAATGTAACTTCCATCCTATATAATAGAAGTTTGATATGCTAAGTGTCTGGTCGTCCAGTTAGCCGTTCAAACAGTCAAAGGGTAATACACTAATCACATGTTAGGGCTGCTCAATGGCTCATTATGACATGCACTGACTGCCAGGGAGCAGACAATCGACCCATAGACCAGTTGCTATGACATGCACTGACCAACAGGGGGCAGATGCTCCATCTGGTAGTTTAGCTTGCTTCTGAGGTCTGGCTGATTGGGACTGAGCACGATGGGCCCGACAAGACCTGGAGCCCTCCTGCCGTCCCTCCCTGGCTAGCCAACCTCACGCTTCTCTCCACAGCCCTGATCTTGCACTGGTGAGGTCCTTTGTCCTGGCCTGTGCCCCCTAGTGATCCGGGAACCATCGGGGGATGTCAGAGAGCCAGTTTGGGCCCGATCCAGCAGGCCAGGCTCCAGGGACCCCGCTGGTGCATGTGTGCACCGGGCCTCTAGTAAATTCAATAAAAACGGAAAGTAACTCATATTTTTAAAAATATGGCAGTAACTCATATTTTAATTTAAAAATATAAATATGAAACCATTATTTATGTGGAAACAATAACATTGAATGAAGAGATACACCTCAAATTTCATTCATATCTTTCAAAGCAAAATAAATCTTAGCATTCATTAGATTGAGAATGGATGCTGATGATCAATATGATTTATAATTGCTAAAGAGTTATAGCACTTATAAAACGAATGTGATAATGACCTTTAAGGTCTAAGACTTAAAACTCTAGCTAAATTCAGTCTATTTTAGCATTATTACTGTTTGCCTCTATTCACTTCAACAGTTCTCTGAAGACCTCAATTTTATTGCTCTATGTTAGAATGTTACAGTTTGGGAACAAGACGTTTTTGTAGGTTTAAAGTGGAGATTCATACACATTGAACTAGTAAGAATTTATTCTCAAAGTACACTTCTTTAGTCTTAATAAAAGGATACCAGGACACCTTGAAACTACCCAACAAAATAAAAGTCAGTGTAACTACATAAACGTTAAGGACTAATACTTCATTATGTAGAATTGGACTTGAGATACTTGTTTGCAATATAGGAATGTGCAACCCTGTGCTGTGTAAAATAATAATCTCTATTATTATTTCAATATGATGATCTTCTACCTATGTTTGCTGTGGGAATGTTTTATTTGGAACCTACATAAGAGAAATGTCTAGAGCAGTGATGGGCAACCTTTTGAGCTTGGTATGTCAAACTTCACTAAAAAACTGAGCATAACTCGGGTAGTGTGTCACTTGGAGGAAAAAACATTATTTCGCAAATGTTTCATTCTCAGGAGCAGAAAATGTTTCATCCTCGGCATGCGGCCACCTCAGCGGCCGCATGTCATCAGAAATGGCTATGCGTGTCAGTGCTGACACGCGTGTCATACTTTCACCATCACTGGTCTAGAGTATTAAATAGATTCACACAGGTGTCTCTGACTCAGGAAAAGAATAAAAACCACCACTTCACCAATTGTATTTATCTTTCTTGTTGTGTAGGAGGAAAATGAACCATGAATAATGATGTTTATGAACTGTTCTCAGGGAGGTTGTCTTTTAATTCATGTTACTGACTGTGAAAGGAAGATACACTCATTTAAGTACCTTTGGAGCAGAAAAAACTTTTGTTTTATGTTAACCAGTTTTCCAAAATTCAAAGCTTTAGTGTCCATTTGTGATAATTAGGTATCTGACATTTCAAGAGAAATGTCCTAAATTGTTATTGCAGTGTTTGCCTGAGATGAAGGTGAGTTTCCCCGTTTTTCCCACTAAGATGATACTGAGAAGCGTTTGCTAGTTTGTATTTTGCCATATAGGAGGATGTTCATATTCTTCTTTCCCAGGACAAAACTACTGAATGGGAACATAAGCCTGTTTTCTATTTAGAAATGGAAACAGTGATTTTTAATTATTCATTATTCAACATGTGTTCCTAAATACTCTTAAAATAGAGCATCAAGTATTTTGATCAAAGGATTATTTTATAAGTTACCTCTAAGAATCGTATGGTAACTTTGGTTTAGATGATGCTTTTTTCTGATGCCTCATGTTTTGAATGTTTTTACATTTTATATTTTATATTTTAAAAACTTTTATTGACATGATGCTTATGTGAAGGTGGGTTGAGACTGTTTTCCTTGTACCTTTAAGAAGTATTTTTGCATTTCCTTTATCTGAACTTTCTGCACCCAAAATCATTTTCTTTGGCACATTTATGCAATGCTGCTTGAATTCTCTGTGGGTTCTTCAAACTGATTTTCCAATAACTCTGTGCACTGTACTGAAGACATGTAAAGGCCCAATTTTATCATTTTGGGCTAACCTGTGTGCTTATGACAATGATACTGCTTAGTAAAGATTTATACACAATAACCAACTTGTCCATTTAACAAATGTTGATCATACTCAAATAGGATGATGTTATTTAAACACAGATGATGGCGGACATAACACTTAATCTCCACAGAAGTGACTCCAGGAGATCCCTTCCACTTAATAGGGGTCCATCTTCAAGAAGTTGGGATCCCCCTCCTACAAGATCTGCCCATTCTGTTACAAGGCAAAGCAATACTGGGATAGGAAGTCAAGGTAGATGCTACAGTCTCTTATGTATTAGCGTAATGAGCTATTTGAACAGGAATGCTGCACTTTAATTTCAGGAAGCCAAATGGAAAGTGAGTGGTGGATGGGCATCTGTACTGAACACTACCTTTTTGTGATTGTCAGGAAATAATTCCTCAGCTTCTAATTAGTGAGGCAAGAAGTAGGTGACACCAGAATTAGGAATGCATTCCTTTTATTCCATGTTGATAGTGTCTTTTTTATATTTATTTTTTTAATATTTAAAATAAACTGATTTAGTATAATAATGTTTATTCACTAAACATTAATATTCCTAGAATATAGGAATGTGCAACCCTATATTCTAGGAATATTAATGTTTAGTGAATAAACATTATTATTGCATTTAAAATAGTTTTTCTAAAAATTAATATTCCTAGAAAAACTATTTTAAATGCAATAAATTTACATGTAATAAACATTAATATTTCAATTAATATGATTTTAAATATAATAATATTTGAGACACAGTGCATGAATTTGTGCATGGGTGGGGTCCGGCCAGCCCCCACTCATCTCTGGGCCAGCCAGGGGTAGGGGCTGCAGGCTGTTGGCTGGTCGGCCCCACCCTGATTGCGTTTGGGGGCACAGATCAGGGGAGTGGCTGGCCAGTAGGAGGCACCACGGGTAGCTTGTCAGTAGTCTTGGCCCAGATTGGTGTTTGGGGGGGCCGATTTAGGGCAGGGCAACCCGGAAGGAGTCGCCACCAGAGTATTGCCTGCCAGGCCTGCCCCCCTTGTAGAACTTCTGGTCTAACTCTCATTTGAGGGCACAATATGCATATTACCCATTTTTCATATATCCTTACATGCAATAAAAATTAATATGTTAAGAAAAAATGTTTTTAAATATAATAATATTACCAAACTGTACTAACATAGTATATAACAAAAGTTGTAGGAAATATTAAAAATCTGAAAATAATAGGATTACTTGTATTATATTCTAAACTACTTCATTTTACTCTGGCTCTATTTTGGTTCATCATTTTATGTGGTTCACTTTATTCTACAAATGAATGAGATCGTGTGATATTTCTCTTTTTCTGACTGGCTTGTTTCACTTAGCATAACGCTCTCCGTGACTATCTATGTTGTTGCAAATGGTAAGAGTTCCTTCTTTGTTACATCAGCATAGTATTCCATTTTATCAATGTGTCAGAGCTTTTTAATCCACTCATCTGCTAATGGGAACTTATACTTTTTCTAAAGCTTAGCTATTGTAAATGGTGCTGGTATGAACATAGGCTTGCATACATTTTTTTTTTTTTGATTGATGTTTTCAATTTATTGGGATATATTTTTAGAGGAGAGAGTACTGGGTTAAATGGGAGTTCCAGTTTTAATTTTTTGATGGAAAAAACTTGTTTATTCCTTAAATCTTTTGGTTTTCACAGTGGTTGCAGCAGTCTGCATTCCCACCAGCAGTGCCCGGCAGTTATGAGTTAGGTAGGTCTTCTACACTTCTCAGTCTCTAGTGCAGGACAGTGCTAAGGGCTTTTTCTCACTAATTAGGTCAGGCAAAGACTCAATGTCTCCAGAAACTGCCTCTCTCTACAGACTGATAGGATTCCAGCTTGAATTATCCCCTTGGAGGCAATCGTCCTCAAGTGTGGTGAGAATTTTTTTTTTCCAACAAGGTGTGGCAGTCGCTTTGCCAGGAGGCCAATTGTCATTTTTAATACCTTAAATGGCCTCAGGGCACAGTGTTTTCCAATAGGGTTTGTCACTTGTCTTACCCCCAGACAAGGCAAATGTTTGTGTGGGAAAGATGTTCTCCTCTGCATGAGGGAATGACTCCAGCAAGGAAACTTGTGGTGTCTGTCTTCTGAGCTCTATCCCGCTAGTACCCAGTCCTGGCTTCTACACTCACCACTCCAGTCCACTTCACCCTCCCTTTCTCAGGGCACAAGGTGGGTCAATCCAGAGGGAAATTTGTGTGTTGGCCCTTTAAGAGGGTGCCTGCATTTCCAGTCATCTCTCCCTACCCGACAGTGTCCTGCTGCTTTTCACAGCCAGGTGTTATGTGGGTACCCTCCTCAGTTGTGTTGCTCTCCACTGGAGGGCCCAGCTTGGAGATTAGATCTCAGAGTTCTCAGTGGCAGCCCCCACAGCTGAGATATCTCTCTGGGACTTCAGTTGCTGTTTGTGGGTGTCTGGCCAGCCCTTTCTTGCCTCCACCCCTCCTACCAGTGTGTATGTGGTCTCTACTTTAGGTCCTCGGGTGTCAGGGTTCTCTCCTGTGAGTTTTCTGTTGATTGTTCAGGAAGTTTTTCTGTGTTTTAGTTGCCATATCAGTTTCTTCCGGGGGCCATGTCCCTGCAGCATCCATTTACTATGCCACCATTTTTAATCCTCTTCAGAATTCCTCTTAACCCTACCAGACCGCTGTACTGATTTTTTGGTAATTTCTGAATCTGCTGCTATACCTCTGTACTTAATTTTCGGTACTTTGCCTAGTACGTGAAAAAAATGCGTCACAAACTAAAAATAACCAACCAATCATGGTCAAACCTCATGGTAAGCCATTGCAAATGTCTGCCCCATGTGTTTGAATTGACTTTGTGTGGTTTGACGTGAAAAAATTCTGAAAATTCACAATGAAAACATCGGCTGATGAACCAAGCACTTCAACAGGAAAGCTAAGTAGGTCTAGTCTTATCACCGTGCAACAGGGGATCGATACTTTGGTTGATTCAGACTCTGAGGAGTCAGAATTTCATCAAGAATATGTTTCCAGTTCAAGTGACACAGACAGTGAGAGCTCGAGTGATGAGGAGAATCTTGAACCTTATAGATCTAGAACTAGATCAATAGTAAGAGAAGGGTTGTGTGTCCCTCAAACAGCAGATGGGGGAGATCTAGGTGGCGATGAAGGTTGGACAAGGAATTTTGTATCACCAAATACAGATCTGAATTTCAATGAGGATGGAAAAGGCCCAGTGAACATTCCTGGATCTATCATAGAGGAGAGTGAACCAATTGACTTTTTATCCTTGTTTTTGGATGATACTTTCTGGCAAAATTTGACAGAGAAAACCAACCTCCGGGCCCACCAATTGCGTATAGCAAAGCCCAACTCCTACAATGCCAAAAATTTCAAGGATGCCACAGTGGAAGAAATGAAGGCTTTTCTTGGACTGAGGATCTATATGGAATACTTATGTATAAAGCCCAGCTATCGGGATTATTGGACTAATGAAGGCTCTGACTTTGTTGGGTTTACTCCAGGATTTCTAAATGTTATGACTCGAGACAGATTCTTGGCCCTTTGGAGTTTTTTACACATAAATGATGAGGAAGACACAGATATTGATAAGACAGATAGAATATATAAAGTTAGGCCTTTCTTGGAAAGTCTGCTCCCCAAGTTTCTCCACTTCTACCAGCCAAAGCAACATTGGAGCCTAGATGAGGGGATGATCCCGACAAAAAACCGCTTGGCCATCAAGCACTATATCAAGGATAAGCCCACAAAGTGGGGCATCAATCTTTCCTTCTCTGTGAAGGTGAGACTGGCTATATTTTGAATGCAGAAATCTACACTGGTGCTGCACCAATGCCTATAAAAGACTTGGGCACAGTAGGAAATACAGTTGTTCGTCTCCTGACCTCATGTGCAATGGAAAATAAATCTCATGTGCTTGTCATGGACCGGTTCTACAACTCTGTAACCCTTGCTAAATATGTACTGTCAGAATTACACACAGGAATTGTGGGAACCCTGCAGCAAAACAGGAAGCAGTTTCCTAAGGTGCTGAAAAGTGTAAAAAACCTTGCTAGCGCCGAAACCGGTTTGGCTCAGTGGATAGAGCGTCGGTCTGCGGACTGAAAGGTCCCAGGTTCGATTCCGGTCAAGGGCACTTACCTTGGCTGCGGGCACATCCCCAGTGGGAGGTGTGCAGGAGGCAGCTGATCGATGTTTCTCTCTCATCGATGTTTCTAACTCTCTATCTCTCTCCCTTCCTCTCTGTGAAAAATCAATAAAATATATTAAAAAAAAAAACATGTAAAAAAAAAAAAACTTGCTAGGGGTGATAGTCGCTATCTATGTCAAGAAAGTGTAACATGTTTAGTTTGGCAGGATAGAAAGCCCATCACATTTATTTCGAACTACCATGATCCAGACCAAAATGTAGAAATAAACAGAAGAAATAAAGATGGCAGTGTTCAAGAAATACAGATGCCGCAGCTGGTGAAGGACTATAATAAATATATGGGTGGCTGTGACAAAAATGACCAGATGACATTACCACTGGCACCAGTGGCTTTTCATAAAATTTGTTATGTGGGCCAGTTATAATTCTTATATCTTGTATGCTTCAAAGCAGCAAGCTGCTTCAAAAAATCCAGTTTATTTCACCAGATATATTCAGAAACTGTGCCTGCAACTTATTGTTGGATACAGGGCATCAGGCCACTGCCACCCACAAAAGGATTCCTGCCCTCAATGGATGACCCCAGGCAATCATTTTCCTGAGATTCCCCCTGGGACATTGTCTAATCATATCTGTGTTGTGTGCGTGGAAAAGCACTCCAGGTACAACAAGCAAAATCCTGGAGTGTCTTACAAAGACAATCCATGCAAGAAGGTGAAGAGCAACATCTGGTGCTCACTTTGCAAGAAGTACCTCTGTGTGAAACAAGGCTCATCCTGCTGGGTGGATTGGCACACAAAGGTGGAATATTGGCGCTAGATGAAAGGTAGACCTATTTTCTACAATGTCTCCAAGTTCCATCGTATTCTAACCACTTGTTTGCATGTAACTAACATTTTTCTATATCATGTTGATTTTTTCTCTTTAATGCTCAGGAGCCCAGGTATAGGGGACTGTTAGGTTCAGGGACTCAGGTCTGGTAGGGTTAATTTTAAAGTTCATGCTAAAATTTTTTCCAATAGGCTTCTTTTTCACTTGGTTTCAGGATGGGGTTTTGCATGAAGGCCCTAATGTCCTGTGAGTGCACATTCTGATCATTAGCACCATCAGGAAATGTGTTTTGAGGCATGATCAATAGGCATATAATAACGGAAACTTGCTATGTCTCTTCCTGTTTCTTTCTGTGTTTGGATCATGATGGAGCCATATTAAGGCTCTTGTTTCTAGTAGAGTGTGGAAGGATGCACTCTTGATTTCAACACGTATTCTTCAGAGGAAACCTTGATAAAATGGTGTCCTTCCCTAAAACATATTAGGACGTTCAATTATAAGGCCTGGACCCTTTATAAGGACAAGACATTATTATTGGTTGAAAGAAAATTCTAAGGAGCACATAAATAAATAAAGATATATTGTGTGCTTCCAAGAATTATATACTTGTTGAGGAAATATGCAGACTAAATAACTAACCTTAATCAATAGAATATAAGTCTTTTTCAACAGGCTGAAAAGTGATCAATGTGTGTTCAGATGGTATATATTTAAAAAAACTAGGTTGGAAAGGCACACTTGAAAGAGTCAGGCATTGCAGGTAGCCAAATTACAGCATGCATCTAGTTGTGAAAAATAAGGTGAAAGTGACTAATTAGTATTCATACAGAGATGCCTTAAATTCTAACATAAATCCCTCACATTAAAATTATGTTGGAAAATTGAAATTACTGAGAGCATCAGTGTAGTTAAGAAGAATATGCCTCTGCACTTGAATATAGATAAGCAGCCTATCCGTTTCAATTTTGGATGATCTAGTCAGCAAAGAAAATTAGTGAAAGGTTCACTTTGGGGAATTAAGGGTAAGAATTAGCACTGAAACATAGTAATATTTATGGGAGATATAAAATTTCTCATAATTTGAAGGAGGTTCAGTGCTCTTCATATGAGCCATTAAATAACACAGTTAAAGAGCAGTATAAACTATATTGCCATTATTACCAAAATTAAGGTTATACCTTTAAGTCAGTCAGCATTAGGAGGGAGCCATGTTAAATTGGTAATAAATTATAAAATTACTAGAGGCCCAGGGCACAAAATTCAAACACCAGTGGGGTCTCTCAGCTTGACCTGCGCCTTCTCGCAATCTGGCACCCTTTGGGGGGTGCCGGACTGCTGGTTTAGGTCTGACATCTCCTGAAGGATGTAGCAGTGTGCAAAACGGCAGGCCTCTGGGGAGGAGCCGGGCTAGAGCCATGTGCCTCGCTATTTGAGCTAGGCTTCTGGCTGAGTGAAGCTCCCACTGTGGGAGTGCACTGACCACTAGGGGGCAACAACTGCATTGAGCTTCTGCCCCTTGGCGGTCAGTGCACATCATTGAGACCAGTCATAAGGGCCGCTTAGGATTTTATATATATATGTGTGTGTGTGTGTGTGTGTGTGTGTGTGTGTGTGTGTGTGTGTGTGACTAATTTGGCATGTCCTGGCCCAATAAAATGGTATCTTGTCAGTATTACAATACTAGTTACCTGGTGCATGGATCCATGCACATTGAAAGGAAGTTAATTAGAAGAAATATTTTACTATTGCTATTTGCCCTTTATAATAGAAATGTCAACAAAATTCATGATTGACAGTGACAGATTGAAACACACGCAGGCAATTGGCACCAGCAAGAGCTTTATATGTATTGCGCATGCACAAGTCAACTTAGCCTTATGTATATAGAGAGAACAAACTTGCTTAATTAGACCTGCTTTCTGATTTAGCTAAACTTTTCCCAGCCCAGTAAAGCACCCTGACTTCTCTTTCAGGTAATTGTCAGCAACACAGCAGTAAATATTAACACAAAACAGATTATTAATGTAGGTCATGCAGGGAGAACAAAGGGTAAAGTATCTAACTGCAGCAGTGTTTGATGATATTCTGCGCAGTGAGAAACCCTGAAGTCATTTTCAAGTTCCACCATTTCTTACTTAATTTCAGTCTGGTCAAGTTTCTAAGCTTTCTCAATCTCAGTTTTCTGGCTAATGAAGGGAAAATCGGATTCCACCAAGTCTACTATCTACCTATTTCAGGATTTCTGTGAGGATCAAATGAGATGAGGCACTGGAGAACGCTTCACAGACATTTGGTTAGTCTAAAATGTTTCCACCTGGCTATAAAGCAAGTCATTTTCCTGGGCTGAAGAAACTGCAAGGAGGCTAGTCGCTAGGAAAAGGAAGCTGGACATTGCTACTTGATGCCATTACCCAAACGGACACTTAGTATATTAGCCTTTTACATATATAGATTGTCAGAAGATAATACATTCCAGAGTAACATTTTACAGCACATACAACCATTAGCCCAAATGGAGTCTTAGAATAAACGTAAACATTGTTGTGGAAAGAGGAAATAAAGTGTTGTTTTGAATTTTTTTTTCCCTTAAAATATTGCTCTTGCAAAAACCGGTTTGGCTCAGTGCATAGAGCGTCGGACTGCGGACTCAAGGGTCCCAGGTTCGATTCCAGTCAAGGGCATGTACCTTGGCTGCGGGCACATCCCCAGTAGAGGGTGTGCAAGAGGCAGCTGATCGATGTTTCTCTCTCAGCGATGTTTCTAACTCTCTATCCCTCTCTCTTCCTCTCTGTAAAAAAAAATCAATAAAATATATTAAAAAAAATATTGCTCTTCATTGTGATATCCTCACGTTACTGTTTTTCATTTACAGGACCTCTGTCATGTGGTAGAGAGAATTATGCAGGTGCTTCGTGCAAAAAGCCAATCCCTTCCAGGAGAAATTACCATATGCCTCCTATGGTAATGATGATTGCACTACTAGTTATAGGTAACGGGCAACAAAATATAGTTCACCTAATGTATACTAGACACATTTGTTGTTGAGGTGAAAATCATCCATCATCACACTAAATATTTACAATTGACCAAGTAAATAGCATGCAGTGTATTCAGAGTCCTATGCCACCACCACATCTGTGTAGGTCCAAAACATCTTAATCACCCCTAAATAAAAGCTCTGCATGTAAAGCAGTCACTACCATTCTCTTCCCGGATCCAGCTTCTATCAAACATCAAACAGTATACTGTCTGTATTGATGTGCCTGTTTTCCACAGAAACTAGTATTGGAATGAAACAGGACAGGACCATTTGTGTCTGGCTTGTTTCTGTTAGCATGCATGTTTCCAAGGGTCATCCATGTGGCAGTAATCAGTTCATCGCCACTTTTATAGCTGAATAAATATCCCATTGCAGCTCTAGGGGACATAGCTCATTTATCTCTTCATCTGTTGGGCTCATTTCCACAAGAGGACTTCTGAGAGCATCCCTAGACTAGCATTTCAGTAGAAGTTTCCAGTGATTTTGGGTGCATAACTTAGAGTGGAAATTCAGAATCATATAGTAATTCAGTGTTAAATGTTTGTTGAAAGAATTTCCATTGTTTTCCACAGCAGCGGCACCTTGTCACCTTTCTGTTGGTTGTGCACAGAATTCCAGTTTTTTCTAAATCCCCAACAACCCCTGATATTTTCCTCTTCACACATTGTTGCCTACTTAGGAATGAAGTCGTATCTCATTTGGGTTTTGATTGGCATTTCCCTAATGACCCTTTAAGTTAATCATCTTTTCATGAGCTTGTTAGCTGTTTGTCTGTCTTCTTTGGAGAAATGTCTCTTGAACCCTTCTGTCCATTTACATTTTCCTATTTTTGTAGTCAGAGTGTGTACATGTTCTGTATCTTAGAGGGTGATTGCAAAATACTCCTGCTTTATTTCCTTAAGTTATTCCAGCAGAGATGATCCAGGTTCCCGATTCAGCAAGCGTTATGGACCACCATCTAGGGAGGGTGCGCACCGTGACCATGGCCTTTCAAGTTCTCGAGATGAGCACTCCTATAGAAGACACAGGTGTTTAAAAGTGTTCCCCTCTTTCTGTCAAATTACAGCAGGAAGGTTTGGGATGTGGGGGTGAGATAAGAGATCAACCTAAGTATTTGTATGCATACATATAAGCATAACCAATGGATGAAAGACACTAAGGGGTGAGGGCATGTATGGGAGTGGCGGGGCAATGGAAAGATATGTACACATGTAATAATTTAATCAATAAAAAATTTAAAAAAAATTAAAAAGTTAAAAAAAAAATAAAAGTGTTTCCCTCTTTTATCCAATAGCTCACTGCAGCTGTTAACTTCGACACAGTTAATTCCATGTTTTTTTCATGGTGGTCTTCATGGCTGTGGGAGCAGTCCTGGTAGAGATTATTCTGAATGTTGAACTGGAGGCTCTTATGGACGTTTATATGAGAGCTATGGTAAGTGTCCAGATATACTGTGTGTAAGTGACAGGATTGGATTTTATAGGCTGCCTTGTGTTACTCTAAGTTTACTTCCATTTGCCAAAGGGAGTACTATATGCATTATGGGTGTTGTATTATCTTGGAGATGTTGTATTCTTTTCTTAGTAGCTCATTTGGAACAGTATATGCTTTCAGGGATGAGGGATCACACTCTTTTATCTTCCTTATTAAAGAAACAAAATTCTACACTTGCTTTTTTTTTGTTCCTCACCTGAGTATATTTTCTCCAATGACCTTGGCAGAGTGGGATAGAGGGAGTGGGGATGAGAGAGATCTACATTAATGTGAGAGAGATACTTTGATAGTTTCCTCATGCACAATCCTCAACCAGGTCTAGGAAGGGACCCTGCAACCCATGGGCATGCCCTTGACCTAAAAACAAGGGATCCTGCAGGGACAAGGCTGGTACTCTTCCCACTTATGCATACCAGTCAGGGGGTATTTTACCATCTTTAAATCAGAAGGAGCAGTTGACAGTGTGAAGCATAGGGAAAATACAATGGTTAGAATTTCAGCCTGTTTTCAGAAAAATGTGCATTCATATTTATTCATAATCAATTAATTAAGCCATTATTGGGAAAGAGAACCAAGATGGCGGCAAAGTTAAACAAATGAACTGCGCCACGCACAGCAATTTCAAAAATACAACTAGAGGACAGAGCGTCTGCCACCCAGAACCACAGGAGAGCTGGACGAATGGTGGATTTACAACTAAGAGGGAAGAGGAAAGAGCAAACGCGGAGGGGCTGAGGTGCGGAGGCGCGTGGGTCGGGCTGGTGCCGGTGAAGGGACACGCGGCTTTTTTTCCAACCCTAAGGAAGATAAGCTCCCCATCACTCTGAAATCCAGTTTCTGGGGATGCGCGGGAGACCCAGACACCAACAGGGAGAAGCTGGACTCTCGGCCATCGTGTCGGAAAGTGAGAGTGACTTTCTTGCAGAGGTGCACCCAGCAATCAGTGTTTACTCCACTGGAGCACAGGACGCGGGGACTTGGAAACGCGGAAAGGCAGAAAAGGCAGAAAAGGCAGACTTGCAGCCATTGCTGTTGGCCACGCCCTAGCTTAGTGACGCCCTGAGACCCCGCCCCACCCTGAGACCCGCCCCACACATTCTACAAACCTGCCCAGGCTCCAAACAGCAGCTTTTGCATATAAATGGCCTGCCCTGTGGCAGCTTAACCAAATAAACTGCAGTTCCAGTCAGACTGCTCCAAAACCACTCAAGCAGGAGGAGAAAACTGCAGTTTTTGCTGTAACTCCTGCTGAGTGGCCTCAGACAGTAGTTGTCCTGCACCCCATTGGAGACCCAGAAACGAGGGCATCTAGTGCTCGGTGTGAGAGGACACCAGATTTCAACCACTCGCATAATGGACACATTCAAGAGGTAGACTCAGTGACCGCCAAAGCCCTACTGGAACAAGTCCCGTCCCATAAACGTGTCTCCTTCACAGCAATTCTTTCTTTATAGATACAGCAGGTTCTCACAGCCCATTGGCCTGGAAGAAAATTCCTCCCAGTGTCACCAACAACAATCAAGACTTCACTACACAAAGGAGGACCAAGATGGAGGCATAGGGCGGACTCCTAATTGTTGCCTACCACAACAATTTTGAAACTACAATAAGAAAACAGAGCAGACACCATCCAGAACCACTGGAAGGCTGGCTGAGCAGATGCTCTACAACTAGAATAAAAGAGAGGGGTACGCGGGATGATGCTGATGCCGGTGAGCCAAAGATCACACTTTAAGAACTACAGCTCTGGCGACACAAGGGCGGCCTGGAACGTGCTCAGCGCAGTTTCCCCGGAGGTCTCCGGCTGAGGGGACGGCTCCACTCGCTGCCGAGCACGAACAGACGAGCCCCTGGGAGACATGGGGTGGGAGACCCCACGCTTGCTGACCTCCGAGTCCTTCGAGAATCTCAGCACCCCGGAAGCGGCCAGGTGCGCACGCCCGGCGACCAGCCACCGCTGCAGACCCGAGCGCCGATGCAGCGACCCAAGACCAGCTCGCCACCGTGCACCGGGCGCACCGGAGCTTTGCCGAGCCCGCTGCCCAGCGAGTTCTGCGGCAGATGCCCTGGAGATTTGATAAAATGGCTGGAGGAATTGCTGAGAAGTAAGTGACCAATGAGAGTTGAGAGCAGGAAGACGAGGCCCTGTTGGGTCCTGGATCCAAGAGCGCTCGCCCGGCAACTGGTCACCACTGCAGACCCGAGTGCCGCCCGCCGCAACGACCTTGGGCCAGCCCGCCGCCACACAGCGGATGCACAGGAGCTTCGCCAAGCCCGCCGCCCAGCGAGTTCCACGGCAGCCTTCCGGAGCTTTGAGAAAATGGCCGAAGAAATTGCTGAGAGGGAATTGACCAGCAGGAATTGGGATCAAGAAGATGAAGCCCCGCTGGGTCCCAGGTCTGGGTGAGGCCGCGGGCCCCTGGGTCCGGGCAAGGCTGGGACCCGGGTCAGGTTGAGGCTGAGTCCAGGGAATGAGTGAAGCTACACGCCCCTGGGTCCGGGCAAGGCCACGTGCCCCTGGTTCCTGGTGAGGCCATGCTCCCCTGGGTCCGGGTGAGGCTGGGTCCCGAGTCCGGGCGAGGCTGCGCGCCCCCAGGCCCAGGTGAGGCCACATGCCCCTGGGTCTGTGTGAGGCCTCACGCCCCTGGGTCTGGGTAAGGCTGGGTCCCGGGTCTGGGTGAGGCCGCGCCCCTGGGTCCGGGTGAGGCTGGGTCCTGGGTTCGGGTGAAGCTGGGTCCCGGGTCTGGGTGAGACCGCGTCCCTGCATCCGGGAGAGGCCACGTGCCCCTGGGTCCTGGTGAGGCCATGCGCACCTGGGTCCGAGTGAAGCTGGATCCCGGGTCCGAGTGAGGCCGTGCGCCCCTGGATCTGGGTGAGGCTGGGTCCTGGGCCGGGATGAGGTCACACCCCTGGGTCCAGGAGAGGCCACACGCCCCTGGTTCCAGGTGAGGCTGGGTCCCGGGCCCAGTTAAGGACGCACTCCCCCGGAACCGGGTGAGGCCGCGCGCACCTGGGTCCAGGCGAGACCAAACCAGAGGGAGTCAGACCTGAATTACCACCATTTGTCCACCATCCAGAGCTGAAAAGTCAGTGCCAACATGTACACATAAGGAACTGGTGGACATTGAAATTGGGTCTCAAAAGAACCGTTGGTCCAGAAAGAAACTCACTACAGACATCACTGAGTCACACCTGTCAGCATAACTATTATTGCTCGTATCACATTCGGTTCTTATAAGTATATTTCTAGTAACACATGATCTCACTCATCTAGGGGAAATGATGAACAACATAGACTGATGAACAAGAACAGACCCAGAAACAAGTAGGTATCGATCGGACTGTCGGGCCTCAGAGGGAGGGTAGGGGAAGGTGGAGGTAGGGGGGAGAGATCAACCAAGGGACTTGTGTGCATGCATACGAGCCTAACCAATGGTTAAGGACAACAGGGGGGTGGGGGCATCCGTGGGGAGGGGTGTGGGATGGGAATGGGGGGATGAGGACAAATATGTGACACCTTAATCAATAAAGAAATTAAAAAATATATATTACCATAAAATAAATGAACAAGTAACCCTAAAGGTAGAATAAACTATAGTTTTATTCATAGGTATAACTGAGTTCTAGTAGTTTCTGATACATAGTTTATCCTCAATAAATTTTTGCCAAACAAATGAATGCAAAAAAAATAATAAATAAATTAATTAATTAAGGCATTATTCTTCAGCTGTATTTTAAATACATGTAAGCTCCCTTGCTTACATCAGCATTATTGACATTTTTTCAGCACAGGAAGATAAACTTATAGGTTTTCCTAATATTTAAGACTTTACTAGGGTAATGTCATACTGATGTAAAATTATTCAATAAGAGGTTCAAGTATTGTTATTTTTTCACTGGTTTGACAGGAGGCTCAGGTGGAACACCTCCAGCATGAAGTTCCCTTCTGACTTATGGCGGAAGCAGTTGCTGAGATGATTATTATAGCCACAGAGGAGATGTTTATGACGGGGGGCATGGCAATTATTGCAGCAGAAGATGGGACACCTCTGTAAGGGGTCCCAAGCCTGGTGCTGGCAGAGATCATAAGATTCACCATCTACACAAGAGAGAGTGAATCATGTTGTACAGTAGATTAACTAATCGGGCTCCTCTGGGAGAGTCAGGAGGGAAGCCCCTGTGACAGACGAAGTAGACTCTGAAATTTAAAATGATGCTAAGTTATGGACGACATTTAATTTGTAAAGAAATTGTCTTCTGTTATTTAAGAATGACTAAAAGAAAATGGTGAGTTTGGGGAAGGGCAAGAATTGCAGGGCCCTTTATGAAATCCCTGCCTAGGATGCAAAGTTTGAATTATTCAGGGTTATTTCATAAGTGTTGACTTAAATTGCAATATACTTTAACTGTTTAATATGAAGGTCTGCATTGTGAAAAATTTCAGAATAAAGTTTTCCACCAAATGGGATTTCTTGTCTGATTGTACTACAAACAGAAATGTGTATGGAGATTTGCATTCTTGACTCTAAATCTCCCAATGTGTATTTGGCCATAAGTGCATACCAGATATTGAGTGAACTGCATACAAAATGAAGCAGTGTGCTACTTCTTTATGGCATGCTGCCCTATTTTTCAGTAAGGCAGGGTAAACAACTTACATATTTTCTTTGGAAAACCTAAATTGAAAAAAGGATTGAGGAATCTCCAACAAGGCTGCACGGCAATTGTTTGCCTGCTTCCTATGGCATTTTGTATGTCCTCAACCTTTAAGGAATAGGTTAAGTAGGAGGAAAAATTACATACAGAATGATATAAATGTTTGAAGAAGTCTAAATGTAAGCATCCTTTTGCTTATTGAAATGACATCAGCACCTTGCTGACGTGAGAATAATAAAATTGAAAAACATATTGTCACTTAAAACGAAACAGTTAGCTTTCCTGACTATACCTCTGAATGTAATGAACAAAAGTGCCACTAGGTAGTGATATGTATTTTACTGTAGAATTACTCATGCTCTATCTCTTCAACTATTTGACATTTAATGTTCCATAAAGGGTATGCTCTCCTAAACATCAAGTTACC
The DNA here is from genome assembly GCF_951640355.1 of Cnephaeus nilssonii. NCBI lineage: Eukaryota > Metazoa > Chordata > Mammalia > Chiroptera > Vespertilionidae > Cnephaeus > Cnephaeus nilssonii. Next base: position 9,331,492 of record NC_137096.1, on the reverse strand, counting down.
TTGAAGCCTCAGTATTTTATCAGTGAATGTAAAAAAACAACAACATCATGATGGGAAAGGTTTTTAAAAACTCACCTCTTGGCCTGTTGAGTATAGAGTTATCAACAAGCCTTCCAACATGAATTTTAAAAATTACCACAAAAATGTGCGGTTTCTTAAAATTATTTTTATTAGAATAGTGTATGTGAAATTCATTGAAAAATTTGGAAGCTGGAACCTCAGTTGTTTAAGGACTTTAAAGTCTAGCAAGTCAGATTGGGGGGCAGTGAGGGAATAAGCCCTATTCGGTTTGGCTCAGTGAGCCCCTTTTTCATTGACAACTGGTATGCTGCTGGATTGGTGAAGCACTTAACAAAGCCACTTGGACGTCACATTTACTCAACAGAATTTTACCAATGTAGGTTTCAATTGATAACGTATTTTGCTACAGAGAAATACAAGAAGGAAAACAATACAAAACTTCCCAGTATAGAATAGAACACATTATACACAATCCTCTTGGCAAGTGGACTAGAAAAGAAGATTAAGGAGAAGAAAGAAGAGCATAAAAATTCTGACCATGACAAAAGGCTCCTTCTTGTATTTCTTAAACGGATATTGTGGATATCAAACTAAGCTATTTACATACTTTTAAATACATTTATTTTTACTGTTTTCAGAGAGGAAGGAAAGAGAACCGCCAATGGTGAGAGAGAATCATGGATTGGCTGCCTCCTCCAAGACACTTACTGGCTTGGAGCCCATAACCCGGGCATGTCCAGGACTGGAAATTGCACCTTAACCTCCTGGTTCACAGGTCAAAACTCAACCCCTGAGCCAACCAGGCCAGGCTTTGGCTCTTCTCTATTCAGAGTATTCCTTTTGACATCTGTTTCCCCCAGTTGTCCTAAATCCAACCTGCCTGACTGCTGTGCAGATGGGTGGAATCTGGATACATTCAATTGTAAGAAATCTACTATGTGTGCCTTACTCTCCCCGCTTGCTTTCTGATGGCCTTGAGACCCCCATCCATAGGGCCTTCATGTACAGGATCCCTGTGCACCACCAGTCACCAACTACCCAGGGCCCTTATATACCCATCTTCACAGATGATGCCTCAATCTAAACATGCACTTTCTAAGCCTCATTGCCTTGGTACTGTGCATTTTGAATATTTTGATGGAAAAGTCCATATTCCAATAAAGAATTTTGCTGGATTTCTCAGTTGTGGTCTCCAGAACAAATGAAGTGTCTAGTGCAGGACTCCTTGTTGAGAGACAACATGCAGCAATGAGTTTTCTTTTGTTTTGTGTTGTTTTAATGTGGTAGGCTTTAAAATTTATTCTTTAGAGAGAGATGAATGGAGAGATACAGACAGACAGAGAAGCATTCATGTGAGCCAGAAATATTAATGGTTGTCTGGGGACCAGACCTGCCACCTGGACATGTTCCCTGACCATGAATCAAACAGGTGACCTTTGTGATGCACAGGACAATGCCTAGCCACACAGGCCAGGGTGCAGTGATTTTCACTTTTCTTCCTTAACTTGCATCTGGTAGCTAATAATTACTATTAATGCTAATAACAGTAGGCAATTCCATAGCAGGACATGTGGACAAGGGCTTTACATAAGTTAGACACCCAGATGAATCTCACCACAACTTAATGGGACACAGTCTCTATGTGTGGTGAGGAACCAACACCCAGATCGTGCGATATTTAGCCCATGCCCTCCCTCCCCCATAAGCTGCCCATTTTTATACTTTTCCTCAAATTTCAGAGGTTCTGATTCCCATTATGGACACTATTCCCTGTCAAGCGGGAATGGGATGACAACATGCAATTCAGAGAGAGAAAGAGAGTGTCTGATATAAGAGAGAAGCATTTTCTGATCCTTGATCTCTGATCCTCTTTCTTGGGGATTGGGGGGCTCACTGTCTGTTATAGATATTACAGCATTTTCTCTCTCCACAAGAAGAAGCAGAATGTGCGTGGCTGGTGCAGGTCAGTAGACCTATGATCCAAGAGGACATAGTTCAATTCCAAGTTGGGGCAGGCTCCTGAGTTTAGGCCTGGATCCCAGGGGTGTGGGGGCATACAGGAGACTGCCAACCAATGATTTTGTCTCATTATTGAGGCTTCTATCCATCTCTCCCTCTCCCTTTCTCTGAAATTAATAATAAATGTACTTAAGAAATGGTAATATATGCTCCCAAGCTGATGGTCCCAAACTAGAAAGGGGGGAGGAAGAGAAAATAAAGTAACGGCAATAAAAAGAAAGAAGGGCCAGGTGCTGTGTGTGGTAAGCTAGGAAGCTGCTTACACCCAGCAGAGAGCAGCAAGCACGTGAGGGTCTGGCACTGAATGAGAGGCAGTAGAAGGAGAAAAAGCATGACCAAATCCCTCATCTACAGGGAGACTAGAAGCACAAATGGAACCCTGCCCCTGGGCCTGGGTGTGTAATCTTCTCCCCTGGTATTCTGCTGGCAGGCCACTCAGTGAGCCAAATGAGACAGCCTTGGGCCAGAATGCAGTGGCATGTGGGCAGGGAGCCTGTTTCTTACTGGGCAGCTGACTGTCCGTTGATTATGGGATCCAAACCGCACAGTATGACATCTCCCTTTCACTTGGTTGTATTGCCCCTCAGGGTGGTCCTCCATACCTCCAACTCCCCAGAGTGACCTTCACCTGTGTCCACCTAAGTGCTCTCCCGGAACTGGCTTGGGGTTGGCCACTCTTCAGACCCAAAACCCAGTGACTGTCACTGGCTCAGAGTTGGTTTACCACCTCCTTGATTGATGGGAAGGAGGGTCATGTGGGGAGAGTCTTCTCACATTATGATCTAGCCTCCACAAAGGGTTTCATATTCTTAGTACAGGACACGAATACTAAGCAAAGGTTTATGCCAGCTTAATATTGTGCTGAAAGGAATGTAACTGTTTTTACAGCAAGCAGGGACAGGATCCAAAGGGATGGCAGGTATAGATCTGTGAGTTCAGGCCTCTGACTAGCTGGCAGGATGATGTCCCTTTCAGTACTGGGGTCTGACTTGTGCACAGGGAAGCTCTACCATGGAGCGGCCAAAGGCCAGTGATGTAGGCTCCCAGTGGGGAGGAGTGTTTGAGTCCATGGCTGCTAGAAGTTGTAGTTCAGTGGTGATCACGGGAAGCCACTTGTTAGTCCCTGTGGATGCACCTTCTGTGGGCATAACCACTGAAGAGTAACAGAGGTAAGGTAGGAGGTACTGGTGCCCCAGAAAGAACCACCAAACCAGAATAGATAAATGGTGATGTGATCTACTGGAGCCAAACTCACCCAGCCTAGTGTCACAGATGCTCATGCCCTCTTATTTAACCAGTAACTGCAGATGGGAGAATCAGGTTAACATGTCATAGAGGTCACCAGATTGTTAACATTCAGTTCCCTTTATTACTGACATTTATTCACAACCATTCAAGCAAAGGTAATCCCCGCATCTACCTCCCAAGCCAGAATCCCTCCCCCCTAGAGATTCAGGTGCATATCTCTAACTCCTTAGAACCCATCTCCCCAAAGAATTCATCTGTCCCCCTGTCAGCATTTCCCCACATCACTGAGTAGTTGTCTGAAACTGGCTGCTGGGATCCTTTAAGTGTCCAAGTGCCCAGAGTAAAGCCTATGAGACGTGTACCCAGCTAGACAGACATGTATCAGGGTTACAGAATGGGGTTTGGGTTATAGAAAGTTCTACAGCCACAGTGAGGACAGGGGTAAGCACAGAACAAGACCATGCTGGGCTGCTAGAGCATATGCTTCAGCTAGGCATGCACCTGAGCAATTCGGCCCAGGTGGACGGTGCTGCTCATTTCCTCGTAACTCTGCGGGGGGAGGGGGGGCTGGGTACAACACACAATTCAGCTTGCTCAGCACGATGGTGTGGTGAAGCAGGACCTCCAGGATCGTCATGGAGTTGGCATTTTCACAGAAGCTTAGGGACATGAGCTGAGAGCAGTGGCTCAGGGCAGGCAGGAGGTCCATGAACTTGGGGTCCATGATCGCACACTCATCCATGTCCAGGTCCTGCAGGGTGGGGGAGGCTCTCTAAAACAGAAATAGGAGGAGCCCAGAACTGAGGTTGGTCAGGTTGAGCCTCCTTAAATTCAGGACTTTCAGCTGGCTGACATTCAGGTGCTGGGAGAGATGTCTCAAGTCACATTCTAAAAGCAGGCATTTAGTGATGGACAGAGTCTCCAAAAATTTCTTCAGGCAGCTGGGAGACATAGAGCAGTTAGGTGAGGGGGATGGACCTGGGGGGCAGAGCGTGGTGAGACGAGCCAGGCCTTAAGGCAAAGAGGTCCATTTCACCAAAGCCTAAAGTTTTCCAGATAATGATCAAACCCAGGATTTTGCCCAGTGAAAAGTGTCATTCAAGTCAGTGCAAATTTGAGTGGAATCCTTTCTCCATCTCTTATCTGCTCTGAGATGGATTCAACTGGATGAAACCTCACACACTCCATTTTTTCATCTGTCACCAGGAGCACATCATACACCCCCATGCTCATACACACAGGTGTTGTGAGCATGAATGATGGGAGGTAAAGGTGGGAGGAGCACAGAAAGGAGCCTGACTCAATGTCTCAAGCAGGGGTCAACCAGTGAATTTTAATATTGGAGACATGACCCGAAATGCCTTCAATTTGGGCTCCCTTCCAGCCACAGCTTGGACTCCTGTCATCCTCATCTCTTAGCCCATGAGGCTACTGGCATAGTTGCCAAAAGAGCAAATCTGGACAAGGTCGAGCAACATCCAGCGGTGGCTGCCATCCTGCAGGAACTTAGATTACTGCATAGTCTACAAACTACCTATCCCTTTTCATGATTCCTCCCTCCAGAATCCTGCATTTACTAGGCATTCCCTTAGCAGGAGCCTTTGGCAAGCCTTGGCAGATGGTGATTCGAGGCAGGTTTGGATTGAAAGGCTGCCATCACCAAATTGCTAAGTGTGGACCTTAACTCCTGAAACCTCACCTCTGATGGGCTTTACTCTCCTCACTGCCATCCTCACTTGGTTCCATTGCATAATCTTCCCTTAGACACCACTTAGAAGCTTCCCAAGCTACCATCACTGCCCGAAGCCCCCATTACTTCCATTCCTAGCAAGGTGTCTCTTTAATAGCATCTTTCTTACTTCATACATCCTACCTTAGTCTGGGGGTGGGTGGGTGTTTCCTGACAACATGCAAGGGGACAGAGCAGTGAACAAGACATTGACTACGTGGACCATCTAGTGTCTCAGGCTCTCTAGCACTGCTGCTGGACAGCACATAGGAGGTCCCGTCACTGTGGAATGAAATGAGAAGTGGCTCACACTGGTCTGCAGAGAAACCTCACCAAACTTCTCCTGAGGTTCTGGTCTAGGCGGCCTTTGAGGAAGGAGACAATATCCAAATAGAGCTCCTGGAGGTAGAACTGGCTGAGGAACTGAGAGGTGACCAGGATAACACACTGCTCCTCCTGCTCCAAGGTGGTGTGAGAAGATGTAAAGATGTGGGAGAGGAGGAACCGACGCAGATTGACCTTCAGGCCCAGGTAAGGAGCGAACTTCCTCAGAGTGGACAGCTTCCAGGTACAATTTACCTCCAAATCCTGGACAGAGTCGAGCTGCACCATATCCAGGATGTTAATGTTTTGCTTCGACACTGCATAAATCGTGAGCTTCTTACAGCAAAGGTGCAGCAAACCTCTCCTCTCACTGACTTTCTTAATAAGGTAGCTGAGGGACTCATCAAGGACACCTTTCTTAAGGCAAAAGTCTACTTACACCTCCATGGGGGCCAAGAGTGGATTTGGCCCTGCCCTTAAGCTGTCCACTTTCCCCCTCTTCCTCATTGATGTGGGACCTCAGGCTCCAGCAGTGAGCAAACATGAGCTCTTGTTCCAGCCCACATGATCCAGAACTCCTGATGAGCTCCCTTCTGTAAATTCAGCATCTGCATTTTCCACCTCCTGTGGAGAAAACAGGAAATAGACTGGGGTGCATTAAGATAACAGGGAATGAGACCCTGACCATGAGTCTGGGAATCTGGGCACCTAGGCCAGACACCCAATGTGCCTGTTCCTCCATATCCCAGGAATTAGTTGTTCCTTACACTACTGGGATCCTTCGTTGTCCCCATTTCTGGTACCTTTGGGTGCCACAAGGATGGGTGGGCTCATGTCCCTTCGGTCACCCTCTGCATCTTCATTAGCCCTATATATCTGCAGCCTTTTCCCAGAATGACCCCAGCAGTGGCTCCAAGTCCTCCCTGAGCTCTCCCTTTGGCCCTGTATGCTCCCATATCCCAGATGTAACTGCTCAGATCCCCAGGGCCCAACCAGGCTACTGAATCCCCCTCACCTGGGTCTAGTCTCCTGGGCAAGCAGGGCATGGAGCCCATCGAACACAGCCTGAAAGATATCATGGTAAGGCTGCCAATGATTCATCAGAGCCCCCAAGGGAGGCGGGGGAAGGGCCAATCCTGCACCATGGCCTTCAGGACTTCACTGTGCTTCCCTGCCAAGACTGCTGTGAACCAAGGTGGGAAGAGTTCCATAGGCAGTCGTCACTCCACAGCATCAATAGCTAAGGCTTCATCCCTCAGCAGGCTCTGGCATGCCAGTTCAGGAAGTCTGCATAGAGCCTGGAAGTTCATCCTGATGAAGTGGCTCTTAAAGACATCCTGGGAAATGGCCGGAGAAAGGCATCTTCTCCGGCTGAGCATGAGCAACCTGGTCCTTCTCCCTTCAGAGGAACCAGCTGATGGCAAAAGGCACTGCTCTGACAACAATTGGAGCATCCCAATGAACCCCAATCCCGTTTTCTGCTTAGGGGCTACAAAGGCACTCAGCCCTGCCTCTCCTTGACTGGTGGCAAGACAAGCACCTTGCCAGACACCAAGGAATGGTGAGATGACCACTGGACCCCTCCCACATCTACCCACTGCCTAACTGTAATTCTGCTGTGCAATGAGAACTGGAAACCAGAGAAATGGTCCCCCCCCCCTTTTAAGAAAACCTTTCTGATTATCACTGAAGGACTGAGAGCACCTGGAGTAGGCAGCAGTGCCTGGCCAAGCACCACCTCTTGCTAAGCTCCAACCAATAAAATAGATGGGGAAGATTAAGGAACACCCACACAATGCTTACCTTCTGGAATTGGAGACATTGTAAATTAGAAAGAGTAAAAGCAGCACAAAAGATTTCTAAAGCATGCGGTAGATAGAGATGAGAAAAATAACCATCAATTTTGAGATGTTCAGTTTATTCAGTGTCCCTTCTATAAATATTAGAATGACCACTTAATCCATGACAACAGAGGGCTCACATGTCACAACTAAGCCTCATTTCAAAAGGGAATGCAAGCCCTGGTCAATGTTGCTCAGTTGGTTGAGCATCCCCCCTTGCACACAAAGTCGCTTTCAGGCTCCATTCCCAACCCCCATTAGGGGATTGGAGGAGCCCGCTGATGGATGTTTCTCACATTAATGTTTCTCTCTCTCTCTTTCTCCCTTCCTTTCTTTCTAAACATCACTTGGCTTTTATTAAGGAACTCCCTTAAGACCTACTGTCAGAAACACAGCCTGGCCGATAAAATTACAAAAAGAATTTTGCCAATTTGGCTTACAATAGATTCCTTAGGAATATTCAACTTTCAGATAGGAGGGAAACTTGCTCTGTAAACCTCTATGAATGGCACACATCAAAACAGAAATCAAAACGTTTTGGATCACGGCTAATCTGCATCTAGATGCAAAGGCAAAATCTGCTCATTTGTAAGGAAAGAAATGCCAATTCTCTGTGGGACCTTGGCCTGCACGTCCTTGAGGACCACCTTACGCTCCTGACTCACCAGAGTGGACATGGTGCAGGGAGCCCTTTGCTCAGATCTGTGCAGTGACTCTCAAGCTCTAGCTTCTGATCCCTTCTCAGCCTCCTCAGAAACCATTATACCCCATCTGGCCACACCTTCTTTTGAGGTCCTAGCTGAAATGGCAACTTCCAACTGAAAGCCGAACCTTAGTACTTGATCTCAAGGCATTTAACCTGATTGGGTTTTGCACTCTTCATACCTCCAACTGAATCCTAGGTCCATTCATGAAAGGAAAAGAAAATGAAACCAACATGGAAGTAGACTTGATGGGTTGTTGGTACCACATCTAAATTCCCTAATGTTCATGTTAACACACCATTAGGCAGACAAGGTATCCTCTCAAGAGAAAAAGGAATACAATGCTACAGTATTGAGTACCAAATAGTCCTTGACACTTGATGTTACCTCAATTGCAAATCAGTGCCTATTCAAAGAGAAACAGAGGGACAGTTGGTCTTCCAGATTTTAAGGATCAAGTCTTTCCCAAAGGAGGTAGGGCCAAAATCACATCTAGGGATTGATTAGTAGAAGGGAGGAGCTACAACTTTGTAATGGGACCAAGGGAATATCCCAAGACAAGGTGCACACTTGGGAAACTCAAAGACTCTGACTAGGTAAACTTGAGAACTTAAAAGGCTGGTGGTTAAGAAGAAAATATGGTACAACCCTTATACCCAAGCTGGTGGGGAATACAGGCAGGAGGTTTGATCACCCTCCCTCTGTGGAGGTAAAGGGCATTTCCTCCAGAAGAGCCAGATGAGCTCAGCAAACTGGCTTGAGAAAATTAAATGTAAAAATATGGGCTGTGAAGAGGCCAGAGGAGAGGTGTGGCAGCGGAACCTAGGAAGTGACATATCCAATTCTGAAAGCCACTGAGGGAGAGAGTTGTGGGTTCTTTGGAATCTTGGAGGCACAGAGAAAAATAAACGTGGGCCAAAACACCTATGTATCCTTATCAAGGAGCTGCTCCCAGAGGGCATTTTCTTTGGTTCAGGCCTCCTTTTTCACATCCCGACCTTCCACAGGCAGCATATTTGGCCCAGGCAAGTTCCAGGGGCCTGGCCCTAAACATGACTGCCAAAGTCTGTATGGATAACTAATGGTTGCTAAACCCTATAAAACAACCCATGCAAATTGGCTTCAAAAAGCTCCTTCTGGGCCTAAAACTCTCAGTCAGATTGTGAGGGAAGTGTGTTCTCTCCCAGGATTAAGCACAGTGCACAGATACACCTTCGCATTCAAATGTTTTTAAGCTGTACTTGTATTGGACATGTAAGGATCTGCCAAATTTTTGGGATATCCCATGCTGCACTGAGTCACACATTGGATCGTTGGAAATTGAGAGAGGCAGACAAACACACACACACACACACACACAGAGAGAGAGAGAGAGAGAGAGAGAGAGAGAGAGAGAGAGAGAGAGAGAGAGAGAGAGAGAGCTTTTCTGCAGGCTTTCTTCTACCCCCTGCAATGTGATGCCCAAACAACTCTCATATTCCACGGAGAGGAACCATGTGAACAATTCCCACAGCGGTTTCACCATAAAATTTTAGACTGGTTGATTAGATTTCTGGAAGAGGTTAAAACTGTAATGAGTTTAGGAAGTTAATCTGGAATTGTATCCTGGGCTTTCAGAACGAGTGGTGCCACCTCGGGGCTATATTTCATTTTAACTCTGACATTGCATGCACCAGGCAGAATCTGAAAAAGTGTAGGGGTTCAAGTTCAGGCAGCTTCTATGAGATCCCAGTGCCCAGGAGATACAAGGAGGTAGGAGGGACCTCTTAGAATGTCCTAGAAACAAAGTCTCAGCAGAACATGCCTTCTTCCTGATCAAGAACCACTCCTCTTCCCACCCCGATGCAGAGCATGCTTTCCCAGGGCATGAGCTGTGGCACTGGAGGCAGGAGCACATCTGCATCAAGGGCTGTCCTTTCTGTTCTGTATTGGACAGGCCCCGCTGACTCCCAGCACCCATACATGAATCTGGGGGATGTTTTTACCACATCCTGATCACCTGCCACCTGCCCTCATCATGGCCCTTACTTATGTCCAACCCACAGCAGCCTTTGAGCACATGATTCCTACTGGGATCCTAAGATATATGCCCTTCTGACCTTTATTTTTTATTTTTTTATTTTATTTTTTGTGGGAGGGTGGTCCTTAGAATGTGCTCCCAAGGCTGGGAACCCTCTTTATGCATTCCTGGAATGTCAGTCAATGTCTCATGATCCTGATGCTGGGGACACCCACTGTTGACAGAAATCAGGAATTCTCTCCATTTCATCTGAGCTGTTTTGGAGAACATGGCATGCTACAATGTGCAGAAGGAAAAACAACATCCCAGCTGCTTTTCTGGATCCAGAGAGGCACCGAGGAGGCTGGAGGATACCCTTCCTGTGTTCCAGAGCAAGCCCTACCTCTGTGAACCTTCACAGGCCATGGATATCAGTCCCCATGCATTGGCTTTCCCACATTCAGGTCTCTTAAGCCAGCCTTTGAGCAGACATGCATCCACCAAAGTGGACATCCTTGACAGAATGGACACATTCCTAGAAAAATACAAGCTTCCAAAACTCAATCAGGAAGAATAAAAAAAAAATCATAAATAGGCCAATAACTACTGATGAAATTGAAACAGTAATCAAAAAGCTTCCAGCAAACAAAAGCCCCGGACCAGATGGCTTCACAGTGGAGTTTTACCAAACATACAAGAAGAACTAAAATCAATGCTAATCAGACTATTCCAAAAAATTCAAGAGAGAGGCATACTTCTAAGGTCTTTCTATAAAGCCAGCATTACCATAATACCAAAACTACCTAAAGACACCACAAAGAAAAAGAAATACAGGCCTATATCCCGGATGAACATAGATGCTAAAATCCACAACACAATTCCAGCAAACCGGATCCATCATTACATCAGAAAGATCATACACCATGAACAAGTGGGATTTATTACAGGGATGCAGAAAATGCATTTGACAAAGGCCAACACCCTTTCCTGATTAACACGATCAGCAAAGTGGGAATAGAAGGATCATAATAACAGCCTTATATGACAAATCTATGGCCAACATCTTACTCAATTCTAATAACTAAAAACATTTCCCTTAAGAATAGGAACAAAACAGGGATGCTGCTTTCATCACTCCTGTTCCACACAGAACTAGAAGTGCTAGCCACAGTGATCAGACAAGAAGAAGAAATAAATGGCACCCAAATTGGAAAGAAAGTAAGTAAAATTTTCGTTATTTGCAGATGACATGATACTGTACATAGAAAACCCTGAAGACTCCATCAATAACTATTAGACTTAATAAATGAATTTGGCAAAGTAGCAGGATACAAAATTAATGGCAAAATTATACACCAATAGTAAACTTACAGAAGAGAGAATTTAAAAAAAAATCCCATTTACCATTCCATCAAATAATTAAGACACCTAGAAATAAACTTAACTAGGGAGGTAAAAGACTGCTACTCAGAAAACTACAAGATGCTGAAGGAGAGACAGAAGATGGCTGCTGACAGAAAGGCAGACTGCAAGATAGTATGTGAGTGAGAAAACAAAGGGAGAGTGTGTGGTCCCACGGGGAGTGTTTGTTGGTGAGTTGAGGGACAGCTATACTTCAGGAGACTGTGGGGGAATGCTGGACAGGGCTTCCCTGAATGGGCAGTCCCCTCTGCTGCTGGGTTCCCTCCCAGAGTGACCAGCTCAGATGCGGAGACCATGCCAACTTGAAGGGGAAAGTGGATGTTAATGGAAGCGTGAAAGCCTGGGGATTCTACAACTATGGCACCCACCTTACAGCTGTGAACCTGAGAATACAGGTCCCCAATTGGCGCAAGCAGGTGGATTCAGAGGAGCTCTACACTCCCTCACACAAAGGTCAGATTTTGCCTGGGATAAGGTGAGGTTCATTGTCCCAGCAGGAGAGAGAACCTTTTGCACAGTGGGAGCTGGAGAACCTGGGGAAATCTGTGCCTAGAAAAATTTGTGGCCCTTGGGGCTGGCATGATCCCTGAATGTGGAACGGGGTCCTCAGAGCTGCTAATAGAAGGGAACTCTAAAAAGCAACCCATTTTAATCTGGACACAAAAGGACAGCCTAAAATTTTCAAAAGTGTGCCAGCTGCTTAGACCCAAGAGGAAAAAAGGCTGCACAGACTTGCACGCAGCCCTGGAGTTCGCACAGTTACTCTGGCTCTGTTTTGTGTGTTTTTTTTTTTGTTGTTGTTGTTGTTGTTTTGTGTATGTTTTTTTTTTTTTTTTTTCTCTTTAAGTCCTTGCTTCTGATTACTAAGCCCAATACATAGGATCAGCCAACTGGGAATACCTAAAGAGACTGTAGGGGAAAGTTGTTTTTACGGAACCTGGGGATCAGAGCCAGGAATAACCATCAGAGAAACAGCTCTGGGGCAACCCACTCCCACAAACAAGTATTAAGTGCCACAGGAAAACAAAATCTAAACACCAGCTAGAGAGAACCTATAGTCCTGGAGGTCAATCTAGAAACACTGACACCCAGGGGTTGAATCACAAATGGACTCTTGTGTAAACACAAATAAAGGAATACAAGAAATAGAGATGTACTGCCTGCTGAAAACTCAGGACTGGCTTACAACACGGAGGAGCAGTAAAAATAAGGGAACTTCAACACTGTCCTGACTAGGAAACATGCGTGCCAAACAGAAGAGTAGAGGAAGTGAATGACCTTCACTACTCCACATTTTTATTTTTATTTTTTTCATCTTTTACTTAAGAAAGTATTTTTTTTCTTTTATATTCACTTGATTTTACCTTTTTAATTATTACATTTTTATTTTCCATCAGTATTATAACTACTACTATTTTTCTTTTTTTTAAGTGTCTTTTTATTTTCTCTTCATTTTACTTTGGAGTTAGTGTTCTACATTCTATTTTCTTCTTTCCTTTAGCATCATTTTACTCTATCTCAACTTTACCTTTATGCCATCACTCTCTTCCTCACTTTCCCCTCTCGCTGTCCTGTTTCTCTTACCCTATTCCTGTTTTAGATTTTCCCTATCACTTCATTTTACCCCTGTTAAAATTTCACCCGACTTATATTCCAATCCCCTGCTCCAAGTCCATACACACCTCTCGCTTCTCTTTCTTCACTATCCAATATTTTTTCTCTCTTTGTTGTTGGCTTGATTGTTGATTATATCAATTTTTATGCTTGTTTGTGAGATTGTTTTGCTTATTCCTTTTTTTTTCTTTTTTTTTTTTTTGCTTCTGTTTTCCATGCCTACCCTTAATATTAGTTCTTGTTTGTAGTGTGCATTCATCTCCAAGTACTTGTTGCTGGCTTTTTTTGGCATTAGTGGCTGTTCTATTCAAGTTTTCTCCCGATATATATAGTTTATTCCCCTCTTCTTTCTCATTCTCATTGTTTTCTCTGTTACTTTTTTTATCCTTTTCCCAATTTAATTTTTGCATTCCTTTTCTTTTCTCTCTTCTTCTTTCTCTCCTATCCTGCAATTCACCTTTCCCTGTTTGTCACCTTTATTTGGGGTTATTAATATCATGAATACATTTCTGTTCAGTGCCTTGTGCATTGTACCTGGTTGTGTTGTATTTTGTGGATTAAAATGAATGCAGGAGAGAGAGAACTACATAACCAAACACCTGGAGAAGTGAAATCATAGGGCGCCAAAGAAATAGCCCACATATGAAAAAAAAGCAGGCATCACCAGAAAGGAAATAAATGATATAGAGGAAAGCAACTTGTAGGAGAAAAAAATCAGAGAAATGGTCATAAGGTGGCTGAAAGGAATGGAAGACAAATTTGACAATATGTGTAAGAAACAAGAGGAAATGAAGAAGAACCAAGAAGAAATGAAAAATGACATTGCTGCTGTAGAGAACTCAATAGAAAGTATCAAGGGTAGACTATAAGAAGCAGAAAACCATATCAGTGAGCTAGAAGACAAGGTAGGAAAAAATACCCAAGTAGAGAAGCTTCTAGAAAAAAAAAAATATTAAAAGCAGGAGGAAGGCCTAAGGGAAAATTGGGACAGCACAAAACAAAATAACATCCACATAATAGGGGTGCCGGTAGAAGAGGAAACTGAGCAAGGAATGGAAAACCTGTTTGAAGAAATAATGATGGAAAACTTCCCTGATATAGGAAAGAAAAAACCCACACAAATCCAAGAAGCTCACAGAGTCCCAAGCAAAATGAACCCCCAAAGAATGACCCCAAGGCTCATTATAATTAAACTGGCTAACACCAACGACAAAGTAAGAATCTTAAAAGCAGCCAGAGAGAGACAGAAAGTTACATACAAAGGATCCCCCATCAGAAAAGCAAGTGATTACTCAACAGAAACACATTAGGACAGAAGGGAATGGAATGAAATATACAAAGTCATGCAAAGGAAGGAACTGAATCCAAGAATACTGTACTCAACAAGGCTATCAATTAAAATTGAAGGTGAAATCTGGAGCTTCACAGACAAAAAACGAATAAGGGAGTTTATTACCACCAAACCAGTAATGGAAGAAATGGTAAAGGGTCTGCTGAAAAACAAAAAAAGAAATAGGAACAAAAAAAAAAAAGAAACACAGGGGTAAAGAATAAAAATGGTAACTATCAAGAACCTATCAATAATAACTATAAATGTAAATGGATTAAATGCCACAATAAAAAGACATAGAGTAACAGATTGGATAAGAAACATGACTCATATATCTGCTGTCTACAAGAAACCCACCTCAGAAAAAAAGATGCACAGACTGAGGGTAAATGGATAGAAAAAGGTTTTTCATGTAAATGGAAATTAAAAAAAAAAAAAAAGCTGGGGTAGCAATACTTATATCTAACAAATTAGATTTCAAAGTGAAGGACATAAAAAGAGATAAGGAAGGCCACTTCATAATACTAAACGGAGCAATCAGACAAGAAGAAATAACTCTGGTAACCATATACGCACCCAATACATAAGCATGCAAATACATAAAAAGACTCCTGGAGGATATCAATGGGAGATTGACAGCTATACAATCATACTAGGAGACTTTAATATTCCACTATCACCATTGGGCAAATCCTCTAAACAAAAAATCAGCAAAGAACCATTAATCCTAAATGACTCATTAGACCAGATGAAATTAATTGACATCTTCAGAACATTTCACCCCAAAGACACAGAATATACATTCTTCTCAAGTGCACATGAGTCATTTTCAAAGATAGACCAACTATTGGGTAACAGGCAAAGTCTCTTCAAATTCAAGAAGATATAAATCATATCAAGCATCTTCTCAGATCACATTAGCATAAAACTGGAAATCAACTACAATAAAAACAACCCCAAAAAATCAAACACATGGAGAGTAAACAGCATGCAATTAAACAATGACTGGGTTATCAGAGAGATCAAAGAAGAAATAAAAACCATCATGACAACAAACTACCATGATAACACAACAGTCTCAAATCTATGGGACACAGCTAAAGCAGTCTTGAAGGGTAGTTCATAGCTCTACAAGCCTACTGCAAAACACAAGAAATAATGTTAATAAATCACCTAACCTTATATCTCAAAGAGTTAGAAAGAGAGCAACAGGAAAAGCCCAGTGTAAGCAGAAGGAAGGAAATAAAGATCAGAGTGAAGATAAAAGACATAAAGACAAAAAAAAATGAAAAGATCAACTAACAAGAGCTGGTTCTTGAAAGGATAAACAAGATTGATGCACCTCTAGCCAGGCTCATCAAGAAGCAAAGAGAGAGGACCCAAATAAACAACATCAGAAATGAAAGAGGAGAAATAACAACAGACACCACTGAAATACAAAGGATTGTTAAAAAAAATACTACGAAAAACTCTATTTCAAAAAACTGGAAAAGCTGGAGGAAATGGACATATTCCTAGAAAAATATAACCTTCCAAAACTCAATCAAAAAGAATCTAAACAGCTCAATAGGCCAATTACTATGGAAGAATTTGAAGCAGTCATAAAAAAGCTTCTGGCAAACCATAGCCCCGGGCCAGACGGCTTCACAGGGGAGATTTACCAAACATTCAAGGAAGAATTAAAACCTATCCTCCTCAGACTATTCCAAAAAATTCAAGGGGAGGGAACACTTCCAATCTTTTTCTATGAAGCCAGCATCACCCTAATACCAAAACCAGATAAAGACAACACAATGAAAGAGAATTACAGGCCAACATTCCTCATGAACATAGATGCCAAAATTTTCAACAAAATTCTAGCATACTGGATCCAGTATTACATCGTAAAGATCATACACCATGACCAAGTAGGATTTATCCCGGGAATGCAAGGATGGTAAAATATCCTCAAATCAATAAACATGAGATATCACATAAACAAATTGAGAGATAAAAATCACATAGTTTTATCAATTGATGCAGAAAATGCATTTGACAAAAGTCAACACCCTTTCTTGATAAAAATCTCTCAACAAGTTGGGAATAGAAGGATAACACCTCAACATAATAAAAACTATATATGATAAACCCACAGCTAACATCATACTCAATGGGCAAACACTAAAACCATTTCCCCTATGAACAGGAACAAGACAGGGATGCCCACTCTCACCACTCCTGTTTGACAAAGTACTGGAAGTATTAGCCACTGCAATTAGACAAGAAGAAGAAATAAAAGGAATCCAAATTGGATAAGAAGAAGTAAAGGTGTCCTTATTTGCAGATGACATGATATTGTACATAAAAAACCCCAAAAGACTCCAACAAAAACTAATAGACCTAATAAATGCATTGAGCAATGTTGCAGGATACAAAATTAATGCCAAGAAACCTATGGCATTTCTATACACCAATAGTTAACTTACAGAAAGAGAGACTAAAAAAGCAATCCCATTTACCATCGTACCAAAAAATTAAGATACCTAGGAATAAACTTAACTAAGGAGGTAAAAGAACTATACGTGGAAAACTACAGGACACTGAAAAAAGAGATAGAGGAAGACATAGACAAATGGAAGAACATATCATGTTCATGGATTGGTAGAATCAACATCAATAAAATGCCCATACTACCCAAAGCTATCTATAGATTCAATGCACACCCCATTAAAATACCAATGGCATATTTCACAGACCTAGAAAGAACTCTGCAAAAATTCATCTGGAATAAAAAAAAGACTCCGAATAGCCACAGCAATCCTGAGAAAGAAGAATAAAGTAGGAGGTATCTCAATACCAGATTTCAATCTGTATTACAAAGCCATTGTTCTCAAAACAGCGTGGTACTGGCACAAGAACAGACATATAGAACAATGGAATAGAATATAGAATCCATATATTGACCCAAACCACTATTAATATTTATATTAATTAATATTTGACAAAGGAGGCATGAACATACAATGGAGTCAAGACAGTCTCTTCAATAAATGGTGTTGGGAAAATTGGACAGATACATGCAAAAAATGAAACTAGATCGCCAACTTACACCATACACACACAAAAAAAAACCTGAAAATGGAAAAGGACCTGAACATAAGAAGGGAAACCATAAAAATACTAGAGGAATCCACAGGCAGCAAAATCTCAGACATATGCTGAAAGAACATCTTCACTGATACTGCTCCTAGGGTAAAGGAAGCTAAAGAGAAAATAAACAAATGGGACTACATCAAAATAAAAGCTTTTGCACAGCAAAAGGAACAATCAACAAAACAACAAGAAAGCCCACTCTATGGGAGAACATATTTGCAAATGTTATCACTGATAAAGTTATAATCTCCAACATCTATAGGCAACTTATACAACTTAGTAAAAGGAAGATAAATGATCCAATAAAAAATGGGCAATGGACCTAAGTAGAATCTTTTCAAAAGAAGACAGAAGGAAGGCCAAGAGACACATGAAAATATGCTTAAGGTCACTAATTATCCGAGAGATGCAAATCAAAACGACAATAAAGTATCATCTCACACCTGTAAGAATGGCTATCATCAACAAATCAACAAAGGACAAGTTTTGGCGAGGATGCAGAGAAAAAGGAACCCTCGGGCACTGCTGGTGGGAATGCAGACTGGTGCAGCCACTGTGGAGAATAGTATGGAGTTTCCTCAAACAACTAAAAATGGAACTGCCATTTGAACCAGGAATCCCACTTCAAGGAATATATCCTAAGAAAATAGAAACACCAATCAGAAAGGATATATGCACCCCTATGTTCATAGCAGCATAATTTACAATAGCTAAGATTTGGAAACAGCCTAGGTGCCCGTCAACAGATGACTGGATGAGAAAACTATGGTACATCAATACAATGGAATACTATGCAGACACAAAATAGAAGGAATTCTTACCATTTGCAGCAACCTAGATGAAACTGGAGAACGTTATGCTAAGTGAAATACGCTGGTCAATGAAAGAAAAATACCACATGATCTCACTCATTTGTGGATAATAAAGAACATTATAAACTGATGAACAAAAAGATAGATACAGAGGCAGAAAAGTATCAAATAGACTGTCAAATTACAGTGGGAACGTTAGGGACAGGTGGGGAGATAAGAGATCAACCGAAGGATTTGTATGCATGAATATAAGCACTAGCAATGGGCGCAAAACCTGGGGGAGGGGGGGTGAGGGCATTCATGGGAGTGGGGTGTGGGGGGCAAAATCAAAATATGTACACATATAATGCCTTAATAAAAAATGGAAAAAAAAGAGTAAATCATTTCTCAATGTGAGCACAGAGGGAAGAAAGAAGTTGGTACAATGTGAGAAAATACCATGTAAAGAGCAGAAAGAACACTCTACATCAATCTAAGAAATCACTAAGAAATTACAAAATGCTGCAGTAAACTGTAGGAAATTCATTAAAAAAAAGTGTAAAGCATTTCTCAATGTGAGGCAATGTTGAAGAAAGGTGTTTATACAATGCATGAAAATCCCTTCAAATAGAGGAGGAAGCACATTACAGCACAGTGTTAAAAACCACCAGTAATTAATTGGAAAGCAGCAATAACTGATCGCAACTGCTTAGAAAACAGGTAAAAGTCACCCTTATGTGAGAAAAGAATGTAGAAAGAAGTTTGAAAAATGTGGGGATATGCATGAAATAGAGCAGTTAGCATACTATAACTCTGTTAGATACCACTCTGTATTCACTGAAACGCAGCAGTAAAGGATACAATATCAGTGGAAAATAAGTCTACAGCATTTCTCACTGTGAGGAAAGAGGGAAGCTAAATTTCTGTACAATGTGGGAAAAATCACATAAAGACAGCTGTAACCACAATAGAGCCCATTCTTAGAAGCCCTAGGAATTCACTGAAAATCAGCAGTGACATACACCAAATAGAGAGAAGACAAGTGAAAATCACTTTGGAACATGAGGAAATTGTCTAAAAAGGTGTTTGTACAATGTGGTGATATCCATGAAAGAGAGCAGGAAGCAGAGTATAGCAGTGTTAGAAAACTCTGGGTACTCACGGAAAAGGAACAGTAAACTATAGAAAAGAGCTGGAAAACAAGAGTAAATGATTTATCAATGTGAGCACACAGGGAAGAAAGAAGTTGATACAGTGTGGTAAAATCCCGTGTAAAGAGCAGAAAACACACTATACCCAATATAAGAAATCACTGAGAATTTAAGAAACGCTGCAGTAAACTGCAGGAAATATTTGGAAAAGAATTGTAAAGCATTTCTCAATGTGAGGAGTGTTGAAGAAAGGTGTTTGTACAATGTGGGAAAATCACATAAAGAAAGCTGTAACTGCACTAGAGCACAGTCTTAGAAGCCCTAGGACTTCACTGAAAATCATCAGTGAGGAACACCAAATAAAGAGAAGACAAGTGAAAGTCACTTAGGAATGTGAGGAAAGAGTCTAGAAAGGTGTTTGTACAATGCTCTCTTTTATTGATTCATTTTAATGAATCTTTTATGAATCAATAAAAGAGAGCATTATGCACAACATAGTACAATATTAGAAACCAATGAGAATTCACTAAAAAGCAGCAGTAATCGACAAAATAGCTAGAAAACAAGTGAAAAATCACTTCGGAATTTGAGGAGAGTGTAGAACGGTGTTTGAGCACTAGAAGATATGTGCTGAAGAGCAATACATAAGTTAGAGCACACTTTTGAAAGCACTTTGAAATCAGTGAACAGCAGCTGTAATCTCTACAATACAGACAGAAAACAGGTGGAAATCACTTATGAACTTGAGGAAAGACTATACAAAAGTGTTTGACAATGTGGGTATTTCAGTGCTAAAGAGCAGAAATGCACCATAGCACAGTGTTACAAACCACTAGTAACTGAATGAAAAACACCAGTAACTTATACAAAATGCTTAAGACAAGTAAAAATCACATCGCTCTGTGAGGATAGAAATAAGAAATGTGTTTGTAAAATGAGGTGATATCCATGAAAAAGAGCAGGATGCAACTTATAGCAGTGTTGGAAACCTCTGGGTACCCACTGAAAAGCAACAATAGACTATATAAAAGGGTTGGAAAACAAGAGTAAATCATTTCCCATTGAGAACACAGAGGGAAGAAAGAAGATGGTACAATTTGGGAAAATCCCAGGTAAAGAGCAGAAAGCACAATATACCCAAAACTAAGAAATCACTGGAAAATTATAGAAAAGCAGCAGTAAACTATAGGAAATACTTCGAAGAGAAGAGTAAATCATTTCTCAATGTGTGGAAATGGTGTAGAAAAAAACATTCTATGTCCCATGGGGATAGAATGTTTTTACAATGTGTGGCAATCCCTTAAGTAGAGCAGTAAGCACACTATATGAAGCACAGTGTTAAAAACCCGATGTAATTCACTGAAAAGGAGCAGTAACTGATGCAAATGGTTTCAAAACAAGTAAAACTCACTTCTCTATGTGAGGAAAAAATATTAAAACGAGTCTGTGAAATGCGGTGATGTACATGAAATAGAGCAGTAAGGATTGTCAAACTAATCGAGAAAACCACTGTGAATTCACTTAAACTCATCAGTAAGTGATACAAAATTGTTGGAAATACATGTACCTCATTTCACACTGTGAGGAAAGAGTGAAAAAGAGTTTTTGTACAATACGAGAAAATCGCTTAAAGACAGCTGTAACCACACTGGAGCACAATGTTTGAAGCACTAGGAATTCGATGAAAATCAGCACTGATGTACACCAAATAGAGAGAAGACAAGTGAAAGTCACTTTGAATGAGAGGAAAGAGTCCAGAAAGTTGAATATAAAAGTCCGTGAAATAATGAAAAAGAGGAATATGCACAATATAGCACAGTGCTAGAAACCATTGAGAATTCACTGAAAAGCAGCAGTAAACGACAAAATAGTTATAAACAAGTGAGAATCTCTTTTGAAAATGAGAAAAAACTCCAGAACGGTTTTTGAGCATGAGGAGAAATCAGTGCTGAAGAGCAATATACACATTAGAGAACACTTTTGAAAGTATTTTGAAATCAGTGAACAGCACCTGTAATCTCTACAAGAAATCACCGAGAATCATGAAAAGCTGCAGTAAACTGTAGGAAATACTTAGAAAACAAGTGAATATCATTGATAGCAATGGTTAGAAAACAAAACTAAATTCTCTATATGAGGAAAAAATATAGAAAGGAGTTTGTAAAATGGGGGGATGTCCAAGAGATAGAACATAGCATACCATAACTGTGATAGAAACCACTCTGTATTGACAAACATAGAAGTAAATGATACTAAATGTTTGGAAGACAAATGTACACTTTCCTCACCTTTAGGAAAGTGTGAATAAAGGTATTTGTACAATGAGGGAGGATCAAGTGAATCTGTAAACACACTAGAGCAGAGTGTTAGAAGCCCTAGGAATTCTCTAAAAATCAGCAGTGACATATACCTAATAGAGAGAAGACAAGTGAAAGTCACTTAAGAATGTGAGGAAAGAGTCTAGAAAGGTGTTTGTACAAGGTGATTGAATCAAAGTAAAAGAGCAATACGTACACCATGGCACAGAGAAACCAACGAGAATTCACTGAAAAGCAGCAGTAAATGATAAAACGGTTTGAACACAACTGAAAAGCATTTGGAATGTGAGGAAAGAGTGTAGAACTGTGAGCACAAGGAGAAATCAGTGATGAAGAGCAATACAAACATTAGAGAACACTTTTGAAAGCACTGTGAAATCAGTGAACAACAGCTGTAATCTCTACAATTCAGATGGAAACAGGTGGAATTGACTTATGAACATGAGGAAAAACTGCACAAAACTTTTAAAAATGTAGGCATCTGAGCGCTAAGGAATAGAAGAACAACATAGCACAGTGTTACAAACCACTAGTAACTGAATGAAAAACACCAGTAACTTATACAAAATGCTTCAGAAAACGAATAAAAATCACATGGTCCTGTGGGGATAGAATGTAGAAAGGTGTTTGTAAAATGTGGTGATATCCATGGAAGAGAGCAGGAAGCAGGGTATAGAAGTGTTAGAAAGCCCTGAGTACTCCCTAAAAAGCAACAGTAAACAATACAAAAGCTTTGGAAAACAAGTGTAATCATTTCTCAGTGTGAGCACAGAGGGAAGATAGAATTTAGTCCAATGCGGGAAAATCCCGTGTAAAGAGCGGAAAGCACACTGTAGGACAGTGATAAAAAATACCAGTAATAAATAGGAAATCAGCAGTAACTGATACCAAAGGAGAAAAAGCAAATCTCACTTCTCTTTGTGAGGAAATAATGTAGAAAGGAGTTTGTAAAAGGAGATGATATTTATGAAATCAACCAGTAAGCATAAGATAACTGTGTTGGATATCATTGTGAATTCTCTAAAACACAGCAGTAAACCATCCTATCTATAAAACAGTAATATGCAAATCATCACTCCGCTACACTCACAAGCCATGCCCACCAGCCACGCCCACTGGCCAATCAGAAAGGGAATATGCAAATACACCTAACCAAGATGGCTGCAGCCTCAGAGAGCAGTTGTTGGAACTGGGATATTGGAGCCGAAGATCAGAGGGGAATATCAGAGCCAGCAGGGGTCCCCCACAGGTGATCAGAGCCAGCTGGGGTCCCTGTCCAGGGCCCGAGCCTCAGCCAGAGGCTTGTGGCATTGGCTGGGGGTGGAGCTGGGAACCAGCTGGGGTCCCCTGCGGTGATTGGAGCCAGCTGGGGGTCCCTGACCAGGGCCCAAGCCTCAAACAGAAGCTTGAGGCCTTGGCCTTGGATGGAGCGGGGGATAGAGCCATCTGGGGGTCCCTGCCCAGGGGCCGAGCCTCAAACAGAGGCTTGTGGCATTGGATGGGGGCGGAGCAGGGAGATCAGAGCCAGCTGGGGGTCCTGCCCAGAGCCCAAGCCTTGGCCAGAGGCTTGCAGCCTTGGCCCTTGGGGCGGAGCCTGGTGATGGGAGCCTGGTGATCAGAGCCAGCTGGGGTCCCCTGAGGGGGATCGGAGCCAGCTGGGGGTCCCTGCCCAGAGCCCAAGCCTCTGCCAGAGACTTTAGGCCTTGGCTGGGGGTGGAGCCCACGAGCGGAGCCAGCTGGGGGTCCCTGCAGGTGATTGGAGCCAGCTGGGGGTCCCTGCCCAGGGCCCAAGCCTCAGCCAGAGGCTTTAGGCCTTGGCTTGGGGTGGAGCCCTCCAGCGGAGCCAGCTGGGGTCCCTTGCAGGTGATCCGAGCCAGCTGGGGGTCCCTGCCCAGAGCCCAAGCCTCTGTCAGAGGCTTGCGGCCTTGGCCGCTGGGGCGGAGCCTGGCAATCAGAGCAAGCTGGGGTCCCCTGTGGGCGATCGGAGCCAGCTGGGGGTCCCTGCCCAGAGCCCAAGCCTAGAGGCTTGCAGCCTTGGCCGTGGGTGGAGCTGGGCGATAGAGCCAGCTGTGGGTGTCTGTGGGCAATTGGAACCAACTGGGGGTCCCTGCCCAGGGCCCGAGCCTCAAACAGAGGCTTGCGGCCTTGGCTGGGGGTAGAGCAGGGCGATCAGAGCCAGCTGGGGGTCCCTGCCCAGGACTGGAGGCTTTAGGCCTTGGCAGGGGTGGAGCCGGAGATCACAGGAGATAGGTGTGAACTACAGAGGAAATACCTTTTCTGACCACTCATTGGCTAAGTTCCCTGTATGCCACTGGTAATATTCTTAGTAACTTGGGTATAAGAATCCAAAAAAGTGATCTAGGGCTTTTCCACCACACTCCTGGAGAAAAAAATGAAGGTCCACTGCTGGAGGGCTAAGAAATGTCATAACCAGCCCTACACGGTTTGGCTCAGTGGATAATGTCTAGGTTGGCCAACCGCAGAGTCCAGGTTAGATTCTGATCAAGGGCATGTACCTAAGTTGCAGGCTCCTCCCTGGCTGGGGCCCAGGTCAGGGCTCAGGAAGGAGGCAAGCAATCTAAGTATTCCTCTCACTTTGATGTTTCTCTCTGTCTTTCCCTTTCTCTTTCACATTCTCTAAAAGTCAATGGAAACATATACTCAGGTGAGGATAAAAAAAAAAAAAAAAGAAAGAAAGAAAGAAATGTCATCCTATCTAATAAAAGAGTACTATGCAGATTGATCATCACTGCAACACACAATATAGCTGCCCCCATGTGGTCAAAGATCCTGCCCCCATGTGGACACAAGATGGCCACCACAAGATGGCCAGCAGGAGAGGGCAGTTGGGAGGCACCCGGCCTGCAAGGGAGGGCAGTTGAGAAGGACCAGGCCTGCAAGGGAGGGCAGTTGGAGGTGATCAACCCTGCAGGAGAGGGCAGTTAGGGGTGAACAGGCCCGCAGAGGAGGGAAGTTGGGGGCAAACAGGCTGGCAGCGGAGTGGTTAGGGGGTAATCAGGCTGGCAGGCAGAAGCGGTTAGGGGCAATCAGGAAGGCAGGCAGGCAAGCAGTTGGGAGCCAGCAGTCCTGGATTGTGAGAGGGATGTCCCATATTGGAGAGGGTACAGGCTGGGCTGAGGGCCAACCCCCCTCCGTGCATGAATTTCGTTCACTGGGCCTCTAGTTTGATAATAACAACAAAAAGTTGTTAACTTTAAAGGCATACTATATTTATGCAAGGTAATGTCCTATTTTTAGAGACTAGTTTTGAAGTGTATAAGGATGAAGAAATGTGATGTCTGCGGTTTGCTTCAGAAATGTTCCAAGAAAGGGAAATATATGAAAAGAAGGGAAAAAAGGAGAGAGAAAATGATTATGGCAGAATCATGATAATGGCTGAGTCTGGTAATGAAAGGGGGATTCCTTCCACTATTCTGCTTTTGCCAAAAGTGAAAATTTCATGTACAGGTGGAGAGGTGTTAGGGCCTTGACAAAGAAAGTCAGGTTTGTTGTTTCTAGTGGGAGTTTGAGAGTGAGCTTTGAGAATCCCAGCAATTCTCATTTTCACACAGTAGGCTTATAACATCGATTATCTATAATAACTAGAGGCCCGGTGCACAAAATTCGTGCACGGGGGTTCCTCAGCCCAACCTGCACCCTCTACAATCCAGGATCTCTCAGGGGATGTCCTACTGATGGCTTAGGCCTACTCCCCATGGTTCTCTGCTCTCTGCAGGCCAGGAGGTGAAGCCATGGAGATGAAGCCCCCATGCCCTGCTCTCCACTCTCTGCCTGCCTCCGCCATGCACCATGTGAAGGAAGCCCCAATGCCCTGCTGTCTGGGCTCTGTCTGCCATGTCTGGGGACTTCCCCACCACTGCAGCACTAAGGAATCTCCCAAGCCCTGCTGTCTGGGTTGTGTTCTGGGCCTGGGGGTGTTCCCGCTGCCTCTACTCTAAGTAAGCCTCCAAGCCCTGCTGTCTGGGCTCTGTCTGCCATGTCTGGAAACTTCACCGCCACTGCCATCCTAAGGAAGCCCCCAAGCCTGCTGTCCTGGCTCTGTCTGCTGGGCCTGAGGGTGCTCCTTCACAGCCGCGCTAAGGAAGCCCCCAAGCCCTGCTGTCTGGGCTCTGTTTGCTGGGCCTGGGACTTCCTTAGCACAGAGTCAGTGGGAACACCCCCAGGACCAGCAGACAGAGCCCAGTCAGCAGGGCCTTGGGGCATCCTTAGCACAGAGGCAGTGGGAACACCCCAAGGACCAGCAGACAGAGCCAGGACAGCAGGGCTTAGGGGCTTCCTTAGTGCAGCGGCAGCGGGGAAGAACCAGGCCAGTCAAACAGAGCCAGGGCACCAGTGCATGGAGGCCTCGTTCCCAGGGTGATGGCGGGGGAAGCCCCAGGCCCAGCAGACAGAGCCAGGATAGCAGGTCACGGAGGTTTCATTCCCAGGGTGATGGTGGGGTAAGCCCCATGCCCAGCAGACAGAGCCAGGACAGCAGGGCTTAGGGGCTTCCTTAGCATGGCGGCAGCGGGGAAGAACCAGGCCAGTCAAACAGAGCCAGGACAGCAGGGCATGGAGGCTTTGTTCCCAGGGTGATGGTGGGGGAAGCCCCAGGCCCAGCAGACAGAGCCAGGACAGCAGGGCTTAGGGGCTTCCTTAGCATGGCGGCAGCGGGGAAGAACCAGGCCAGTCAAACAGAGCCAGGACAGCAGGGCATGGAGGCTTTGTTCCCAGGGTGATGGCGGGGGAAGCCCCAGGCCCAGCAGACAGAGCCAGGACAGCAGGGCATGGAGGCTTCCTTCAGTGGCAGCAGGGAAGCCCTGATGTCCGGCTCTGTTTGCTGGGCCTGGGGCTTCCCTGCTGCTGCCGAAGCCTCCATGCCCTGCTGTCTGGGCTCTGACTGCCTGGCCTGTGGGTGCTCCTGTCGCCGCTGCGCTAAGGAAGTCCCCAAGCCCTGCTGTCCTGGCTCTGTTAGCCGGGCCTGGGTCTTCCCCGCTGCCGCCATGCTAAGGAAGCCTCCATGCCCTGCTGTCAGGCTCTGTTTGCTGTGCCTGGGGCTTCCCCGCTGGCGTGGAAGCCTCCATGCCCTGCTTTCTGGGCTCTGTTTGCAGGGCCTGGGCCTTCCCCGCTGCCATTGTGCTAAGGAAGCCTCCATTCCCTGCTATCCAGGCTGTGACTGCCATGTCTGGGGGCGGATAAAAAACCTCCAGAGGTGAACAGTATGGAGTTTCCTCAAAAAACTGAAAATGGAACTCCCATTTGACCCAGTAATCCCACTCCTGGGAATATATCCGAAGAAACTAGAAACACCAATTAGAAAGGATATATGCACCCCTATGTTCATAGCAGCGCAATTCACCATAGCTAAGATTTGGAAACAGCCTAGGTGCCCGTCAGCAGATGACTGGATCAGAAAACTGTGGTACATCTACACAATGGAATACTATGCTGCCATAAAAAAGAAGGAATTCTCATCATTTGCAGCAACCTGGGAGGAATTGGAGAACATTATGTTAAGTGAAATAAGTCAGTCAATGAAAGAAAAATACCACATGATCTCACTCATTTATGGATAATAAAGAACATTATAAACTTGAACAAAAAGATAGATACAGAGACAGTAAAGCATCAAACAGACTGTCAAATTACAAGGGGAAGGTTAGGGAGAGGTGGGGGAGATAAGAGATCAATCAAAGGACTTGTATGCATGCATATAAGCATAACCAATGGATGCAAAACTCTGGGGGGTGGGGGCATATATGGGAGTGGGGTGTGGGGAGGGCAATGGTAAGATATGTACACATATAATACCTTAATAAAAAAAATTGAAAAAAAAAAAAAAAAAAAAACCTCCAGAGGTAGATCCAGCCTCTCTGCTCCTGCGGACAGGCTGGACACTCCAGCAGCTGAGCTGAGGGGACTGGGCGCCGCCATCTTGTGGCTATGGGGGCCGCCATTTTGTCGCAGAGGGACGATTAATTTTCATATTACTGTATTATTAGATAGGATATTAGAAAAATGTGTAAATTGACCGTACCTCTGCGAAGCCCACAGGCAATCAGGGGTGAATATGCAAATTCACCCAACGAAGATGGCATGTCTGTGGGCAGAGGGCACACACACAGGCAACAAGCAGCTGTGAGCAGCGCAGGACGCCCGTTGCGTGATTGTTGTGACACAGTGTGTGTTCCAGTTCCCCAGGAGCTCCGGACTTAAACATGCAGACCCAGAACAGCCGGGGTCGAGCTAAGATGCCAAGCGGCCGAGGTACCAGAGACCACTGCATTGTCTGGTCGTGTCAGCCCTGCCTGGGGGTGGCTGGCATTCACAGTCCTTTGGTTTTTGTAGCCCATGGACGAGAAGTGGAAACCAAGAGCGTGGGGAGCACCAGGGATTCTGGGAATCATAGTTCTGATGGCAGATGCATTGTGGGATCTCCAAAACACTAGAGCAAAGTGAGCCTAGAGCAAGTTACTGTTGAGGATAGGGGATGGAGGGAAATCAAAGGTGAGAGACGTAAGTAAAGTCACAGTGTTGAGGAAATATTAAAGGGAAGCTATCCTGCCACTGATAGGAAATCTCCACCAATGGATCAAAGAAAAAAAAGACCTCTATTAAGCTGTGAACACCAAAGCAAACTGGGTTGGGGTCTCAGACAATCCCCTCATATGATTGCAAAGACAGACAGAAACTCTGGGATTGAGGAATAATGTATGCTACAACCATACAATGGAGCTCCATACAAAGTCGCACTTGGTGTGATGTTTGTTGTCTGGCCCTTCTCACCTCACATAATGTTTTCAAGATTCATCTGTATTGTAGCTCCTGGGAGGAGATCATTCCTTTCAATGGCCGAGCCGTCTTCCATTGTATGGATGTACGACAGTTTGTTTATCCCTTCGTCAGTTAGTGGACATTTAGATTAATTTAAATTTTGGCTCTTACAAATTCCATTGCTGTGAACATTTGAGCCTAAAATGTGCATGGTGTATGTTCTCATTTCTGGAGTGTAGATAGATAGGAGTGAGACCCGTGCATGGGTCATGCTGTAACTGTATGTGTTTAACTTTGAACCAAGTACTAAGCTGTCTCCCCAAGCGGCTGCACTTTTGCAGTGAATATAGGAACTGCCTGTGGGGAGTTTTTTACATTCTCACCAGCTATATATTCAGGTTCTAATTTCTCTGCACCTTCTCCAACTTTTAACAGTTTTTGATTACACAATGGAATACTAGGCACCTATCAAAAAGAAGGATCTCTTGCCCTTTGAGACAGGACGAAGGGACTTGGAAAGTATCATGCTTAGCAAAAGAAGTCAGTCAGAGAAAGACAAGTACCCCATGATCTCCTCTAATGTGGAATCTAATGAGTAAAAAAAACTGATGAATGGAGTGGATCCAGAGACATAGAAGCATGGAACAGAGGGAAGAGTCTTGGAAGAAAGGCAAGGGGAAGTGATTGGGTGGGAGGTATTTAACTCAGGAACTTGTTTGCATATGCAGAATGCATGAACACACACAATAGGGTCCTGAATTCCTGGGGTGTGGGACAGGATGTGCTGGAGGGGGTTGATGGGTGAAAAGGGGGACTTATGTAATCTTTCAACAATGAAGATTAAAAAAACACACTGATGAACAAAATAGATCCAGAGACATGGAGTCATAGAACAGAATGCCAAATCTCCAAGGGATGGTGTGTGTGTATGTGTGTGTGTGTGTGTGTGTGTGTGTGTATGTGTGTGTGTATGTGTGTAGAGGGGTGTGGGTCGATGGGATGAGATTAACCATAGAATGTATATGCATAACACATGGATATAGGCAATAGTTCAGTGAATGCCTGGGGTGGGTGTAGGTTGGAGGGAGTTAATGGGACAGGGAAAAAGGACATCTGTAATATTGTCAACCACAAAGAGAAATTTAAAAATAAAATAAAGTAGAAAATAAAATGTAATGTGCCCAAAGGGAAGATGTCCACAATATACCAAGTGCAAGCAGCATGTTACAAACTCATACAGACAATGGGATCAGAGGGACGGTGAGTTTTAAAGCTATTAATATTGTGCAGAATCACATTCATATAGAAAAGTGCACCAAGTCTAAGTGTACAGCTCAATGACCTGTCAAGGGGTAAATACACCTGTTGCCACCCCTCAGCTTAAAAGAGGTAATATCTCTGGTTTCTTGCTTGTCTTTAGTTTCCCACCTCAGCAGGAATCCCCAAACACCTTGGTGCCTTCTGCTTGTTTTTCAAGATAGGAATTGTGCCCAGGGCATTCCTGTGTAAATGGCTTCCTTTGCTCCATGACCTGAGGCTATGATTTCAGAGAGAAAGGGAGAGGGAGAAAGAGAGATAGATGCATTAATGAAGACAGAAAATTATGGATCTGCTGCCTTCCGAACATCCCCTACTGGGGATCAAGCCCTCAAGCCGGGCATGTGCCCTGAGGGGGATTTGAACCATGACCTCCTGGTTCATAGGTTGATGCTCAGCCACTGAGGCACACTGACCAGGCTGATTTTTTAAATAATCTGTGGCTGTTCAAAACTTTCAGTTATTTATCATGAGCATAATTTTTTGAAATAAAAACAATAAAAAAAAAAAACTTAGGAAGCAATGGAGGATTAATTCTGGCACACAAATATCTTGCAATAGTTAGTACTAAAGTAATTCATTCTCTGTAGTACCCAGAAGACATGAGAGGAGAAGAAAATATAGTATCATGGAAAAAGGTCATGGTGGGTTGAATTTAAAATGAAAATAAGATCCCTGATTGAGGTGGCTTAGCTGGGAGGGCATTGTCCTGTGCACCAAAAAGTTGCTGGCTTGATTTCTGGTCATGACACATATCTGAGGTGCCATCATGGTCCCTTTTAGGAGGCATGTAGGAAGCATCTGACAGATGTTTCTATTCTCCCTCTCCCTTCTTCTCTCTCTAAAAATCAGTTAAAATTCATAATACAAAATTAAAAATAAATAAAATGAGGAAAAGAAAATTATAAGTATGTAGCAGGATCTTATTTTTGCCCATTCTGAAATACACTGGGAAGATAAAACAAGATGGCATCTGCTGGGATTACCCGGGATATTTCTATATTTTAAGTTGGAGATAAATGGGGGCATGTAGAGCAATACAAGAATAGAAATGAACAAAGGGTGAACAGGAGTGAGCATCGAAGCCAGTGCATGGAGAGCTTTGAGGGATTCGGGCTTTATTCTGAGAGGCTCCCAGTGGGAGGGACAGGATGAGAGAACTCCCAGGCTGATACCAGAAATTCCTTCTCATGGCCAGATATTCATGGAAGATGCCTTATTTATAAAGATCATTCTTTCCGGCCAGATAACCCTGAACAACTTATGTGGAAGGAACACTTGAAATGGCATTGTGGGCGTGGTTGGTATGTCTCAGTTGTTGATAGTCAACCTCTGAACCAGGAGGTCAATGTTCAATTCCTGTTCAGTTGGATACTCTATTCTCAGTAGGAGTGGTGCAGTAGGCAGCCAATGAGTGTTTTTCATCATTGATGTTTCTTCTCCCTCAGCCTGTCCCTTCCTATCTCCCTCTGAAATCAATAAAAACATGTTTTTAAACTAGACAAGTCTTACATAATGAATAAAAAATTAAAGGTGGCCTACATTCACCTCTCTGCAGGACTGCTGATGACTCTTAACCTGTTCACAGAGCAAATAAATGGATTACAAAGACACCCGCCACCCCAAGAAATCTCAGGGCTCTCTTAACTAGGGTAAAAAATAAAGCACAATGGTTACCCAGCCAATACATAAGGCAGGAGGAGGACGTCTCAGAGGTACAAATGGTAGCAACTGCCAGGCTATAACAGAGATGAGGAAACCAAACATTCTTATGTTTCCATGGCTCCCAGGGCTGGCCTGCAGGCCTATGACAATAGGCTCCTTAAAGGTCCAGAGTCACTGAACAGGTCTTCAAGAGTTGAAGTCTTTCTACTGTAGAAATGTCCTTTTTAAGGTCTTAGACCAAATACTTACTCTAATTCATCTGAGTGTTAAGTAGAAAAACTGGAAGAGAAAGCACGGTGATGGGGATCAAGTCTCATGATAGGGAGCTAGTCCAGGCCAGGGGGAGGCCTCCCTGAACAGTCCTTGGACCAGGACCTTGGGGCAAAACTTACTTGGGCCGTGGCTGTCACCGGACTCTGCTTTCAGTTGGACCTTACTGTCTCCCTGGAAGAGTTCCTGCTAGGAACTCACAAGGAACATATCAGCTGGGAATGGAGGTGGGCAGGGAGGAGAAGAAAGGGCCAAAGGGGGTGGCAAACAGGGAGAACAAGGAATCGAAAGGGCAAAGTGACTCCTGAGTCAGGAAACACTCAGCTCACGGGGCCGGCACTGTGACAGGCACCTGCTGGTTTCCTGAAGCCCAGGTGCTGCCTCTGCTGGGTCTTCCTTCTTGAGTACTCTCACAGGGACCCCTCCCTGCCTGGCACCCCCAGCAGAGGCCAGGCACTGTCCCACGCTGGCCCCAAGCCCAAAGGCCACATGGCAGCCTCTTGCTCTTGGGTACTTTGTGAGGATCCCAGGGAGGAGAAAGAATGAGAGAAATGCCACCTCCCTCAGGCGCCCTCGCTGTGTGCTGTGCTGATGGGAAAGGTGCAGGACACAATCTCTTGCCTTATTCCTGTGAAAAAATAATAAAGTGAGAACCTTAAACAGTCATTCCCAAAGAGCCCTTGACAAGGGCTTGGAACTGAAAATGGCCTTTTCTATTGTCGTGAGTCCTTGGAACTATTTCCTAGAGCATCCTGATAATACTTCACCCCAATAAACTGCTCATTGTGGATTTGCAAAGCTATGCAAGTGGGATTTTCACACTTCTGAGAACTTGGGGTACACTTGGTTGTTGGGGGGAAGCTGGTAAGAGAGGGTTAACAGCCCACTCAGCAGCATCAGGATGGCAGCCAGAACCGCCACAGGGAAGGTGCTGCCGATCTCCTGCAGGTCGGGCCTGAAGGGGATGTGGAAGGATGTCCGGAAGCATATGCCCTCTTCATTCATCACAGAGTGGTAGTCCATATCATAGCAATGAAGATAAATGCACCAGCTATGATGCTCAGGACTCCGGAAGCCAAGAAGAGATTGCAGGTGTTTTCCTTCTGAAGATGAGACACACACACTTTCTGCAGGCCCATGACCTTGAGCACTTTACCCTGGAGATTGAGGAGGCTGGCGGCCAGCAGCATGTGCTGAGAGATGCGGATATTGAGCAGTAGGTAGTTGTCACTGTAGGGGTAGCAGTGACATGCTATGGCTCTGCTCTGGAGGCTGTTGGACTGGTAAGAGCAGACCTTCCACATCCCTACACAGGCCAGCCCCGGGGAGGGGGCGGAGCTGTTCTCCATGTACCAAACCTGCCACTCAGCCAGTCCCATGCAAGTCACGGAGAAGATCCATCCTATGGTGGTGACAATGAAACCCGCTACTTGGCAGTTGGCACTGTGGACTAGCATGTTCATGGCCATGTGTCCCGGGAAACTGCAAACCAATAGAGAGCGTCATGAGGGTGGGACAAACCGTCCTGTAACCGCCCCCTGGAGATGAGGAGGGCTATATTGGAGAGGGAAATTCCATATTCCAGAATGGAGATACTTGACCCGAATGCTCTATTGGGGAAGGGTCCTTGGGCAATTTTTACTGAAAGCCTTAAAGTATGCAGACTTTCACCCTGCAGGGTTCCTAAGTGGTTAGAGCATCTTCCCAACAGGCCAAAATTGCAAGTTCAATCCCTGGTCAGTGCACATACAATAAGCAACCAATGAATGCATCGGTAAGTGGAACACCAAGTGAATGTTCCTTCCTCCCTCCCTCCCTCTTTCCCTCCCACCTTCTTTCCCTATCCCCTTCCTCCCTCCCTTCCTCCCTCGCTCTCTGCCTCCTTCCTCCTTTCTTTTCTTCTCTCCCTTCACCGCTCTCTGTCTCAAAATTCAGTAAAAATATGTTCAAACTTTCAAACAGGCAGTTCCACTATGGACATTTTTTTGAAAGACCCAATTAAGATTGGTTACAAATACTTTAAGATAGAGATGGGCATCACAGTGCTATCTTACATTAAACAATGGGAAACCATGGCAAACCCAACAGTAGGGTTTGGTGAAATAATGTATGCTACATCCATACAATGGAGCTCCATACCAACCTTACAAGTGCAGCCCAGTCGCACTTGGTGTGATGTTTGGTGTCTGCCCTTCTTACTTTGCATAATATTTTCAAGGTTCATCTGTATTGTAGCTCCTGGAAGCAGACCATTCCTTTCAATGGCAGAGCCATCTTCCATTGTATGGATATACCACAGTTTGTTTATCCCTTCATCAGTTTGGGAACATTTAGATCCATTTTAAGTTTTGGCTCTTACACCTTCCATCTCTGAGAACATTTGTGTCTAAACCTTTGCATGGTGTATGTTCTCATTTCTGGAGTGTTAAGTAGGAGTGAGACCTGTGCGTGGGTCATGCTGTAACTGTATGTGTGTTTAACTTTGAACACAGTACTAAGCTGTCTCCACAATCTTGTCTGTTCTCCATCAATTAACCTCCCCTGCAGGTCCAGTCACCCCTAACTGCGCTTCCCTGCAATCCTAATTGCCCCCAACTGCCCTCCCCTGGCGGCCTGGTCTCCCCCTGAATACCAAACATGCAGGCCTGGGTCCTACCAACTGCACTCCCCTGCTGGTCTGGTCCCCCCCAACTCCCTTGCCCTGCAGGCATCGTCCCCCCAATGACCCTCTGCTGCAGTCCTGGGTTTCCCCATCTGCCCTCCGTGACTGGCCTGATACCCCGCAACTACCCTCCCTGGCTGGCCTTGAATTCCCAACCACCCTCCCCTGGAGGCCTGTGTCCCCCACGAACTGTCCTCCACTGCCAGCAAGTCTCCTTCAACTGCCCTCCCCTGCAGGCCTGGTCTACCCCAAATGCCCTCTTTTGCTAGCCCAGTCAACCCTAAGTACCCTCGCTTGCCAGCAATGTCACCCTCAGCTACTCTCCCTGCTGGACTGATGGCCCCTAACTGCCCTCCCCTGCAGGCCTGGGTTCCCCCAACTGCCCTCCACTGCTGGCAGGTGTGCTTCAACTGCCCTCCCCTGCAGGCCTGGTCTCCCCAACTCCCCTCCACTGGAGGCCTGGTCCCCCCAACACCCCTCCCCTGCAGGGTTGGTCCTCCCCAACTGCCCAATACTTCTTGCCTGATCTCCCCCAACTGATATCCCCTGCTGGTCCAGTCACCCCTAACTGCCATCCCTTGATAGCATTGTAGCCGCCCCCTGCAGGCCTCGTCCCCTTCAACTGCTCTCCCCTGCAGGCATTGTTCCTCCCAACTGCCCTCCCCTATATCCCTGTCCCCCCTCAACAGCCTTCCCCTGCCAGCCCAATTGTCCCTAACTGCCCTCCCTGCAGGCCTAGTTGCCCCTAACTGCTTTCACCTGCCAGCCCAGTCACCCCTAATTGCCCTCCCCTGTAAGGCTGATTGCCCCTAACTGCTCTCTCATGCTGGTCTGGTCTCCCCCAACTGCCCTCCCCTGCAGGCTTGGTCCCGCACAACTGCCCTCCCCTGCAGGCCTTATCCCCCTCAACTCCCCTCCCTTGCAGGCCTGATCCCCCAAAACTACCCTCCCCTTCAGGCATGGTCCCATCAACTGCCCTCCCCTGCTGGCCTGGTACCCCACAACTGCCCTCCCCTGTAGGCTTAGGTGTCCCCCAACTGCCCTCCACTACCAGCCTGGTCTCCCCCAACTGACCTCCCCTGCTGGCCCAGTCACTCCTAACTACCCTCACTTGCCAGCATGGTTGCCTCCAACTGCCTTCCCCTGCAGGCCTACTCACCCCAAATGCCCTACCCTACCAGCCTGATTGCCCCTAACTGCCCTTCCCTGAAGACCTGTTCAACCCCAACTACCCTGCCCTTAGAATCCGCATGTGATGACATGGGGCAGCCATATTGTGACAACGTGGGTGTGGACATTTTGTGATGATGTGACAGTGACCATCTTGTGACAAAAGAGTTTGACAATGTTGTCACGACATGGGGTGGCCATCTTGTGATGACGTCTGGTGCCCATAATATGAGGATGTGGGAGTGGCCATCCTGTGGCAGCCATCTTGTGACAACATAGATGTGGCCATGTTGTGATGACGTGGGGCAGCCATCTTGTGACAACATTAGGGTGGCCATCTTGTGATGATGTGGTGGCGGCCATCTTGTGGCATACACCTTGTGATGACATGTGGTGGTCACATTGTGGTGAAGTGTGGCTGGCTATATTGTCGTGGCCATCGTGTGATGACATGGGGGCAGCCATTGGGTGATAATGTGAGGGTGGCCATCTGGTGATGCAAGGGTGTGAGGGTCAACTTGTATATTACCTTTCTATTATATAGGATTAGTTTCAGGTTTTATATTAGTTACAGTGTTACAGAGGACCGGAATAATCAAACAATGCAGGAGAGTTTGGAGTTACACTTTATTCACTGTGGTGGGCTTAGAGAAAATGAATTCAAATTCTAAGCAAAGCTACAAGCAGAACTTCCCTTTTTGTTAAGGAACCAGCCATCTGTGCAATTAGTGGTTATCTCACTGCTGTCTTTGAAAACAAGCACAGTTCTAAAAATTATGGGCATAACTAGTCTTGACCCACAAGGTCAGACAGCTAAATTTATGGGCATATCTAGTCTCTGGCCTACAAGGTCAGACAGCTAAGTTTATCATCCTCATTATTCAAGCAGGCTAAAGCAGGCTAGAAAGCAAAGTTATTTTTTTAGAATAAGAGGCCGTCTAAGAAAAACAGCAGAAAATTCCAAACAGCAGTTTTTACAAAATAGGGGTTTGCCTTCTCAACAGAATAGTGGTCAGACAATCATATTCTTTACACTGTGTTCTCTGATATTTCCAGTACCCACCTGGCATCATACCATCATTACAACACTATTGACTATACTCCCAATTTAAGTGACCATAGGCCTAGAGGTCGCTTGTGTTGCTCACCCTTCCTTTTCTTTCTCACTTCTTCCCTCACTTACTTTATATAGAATTTCAAATGACCCTCAAAGCTTAGTGAAGGCCCTGGGACATGCTTAATCCTTTTTACAGACCAGGAAATTGAGGCCAATTCCAGTTGCCTGTGCAACTGGACTCAGGATGCAGGGAGCCCTCACAACTGCACTCTCCACCTTTCCTAAGGGACAGCCATGAGGCAAACAGAACTCACATCCCCAGAAGGCTTCTGAGCCTTGTTCTCAAGCACCTCTTCATCGTGGATGCTCCACATTCTTTCCTCTACCTGCCCCCCGCTCCCATTCTTTATGGCCCCCGCTTCTGTAGAGCAGGTGGTAGGCTTTGCACTCTCTATGCAGGCACATGGGAACTGGGGGCAGGAATAGGCTTGCTTTTGTGCCAACGCAGGAGCAGGGGTCACAGCCTCTCAAGTGTGCAGGCCACAGTCATGCCAATTAGCATTAGGAGCTTTGCCGAACCACCACATTGGGGTACCCAGCAATGAGGTGCCCTCTGCTGAGATGGCGCCTCCCCTCAAACCCCACCTCATGGCTGAGGGCCTGCGCACCTCCTCACCAGCATCCTTCCATATCAGCATTTCACACCGGACCAACCTGAGTCATGGGGCCACTGCAGAACCTCACTCTCCGCTGGCAAGACAGATCCCCACCTGCCCACCCCTGCCCCTGCACAAGGCCCCTGCTGTGCAACTCGCTGTGGCACAGCTCTGTGCCCCTTGGGCTACCTGCCTCCTGGCCAGCAGCTTCGCCAATGCTGCAGTGCTCGCCCTGGAGCCAATCCTCAGGCAGAGGTTTGTCTGCTTGCCTGCGGACCCCTCGGCTGTGGCTCTGAGCTGGATGCTTTGCTGAAGCTACATCTTCCTTCAGGCAATCTCCTCAGACTCCCTGTAGCTTGGCTCCAGCAGCCCCACCCCTCCGTGGCTCCCTGTAGCCAGCGCCTCACTCAGCTCTCCCAGGCTGCCCACCTGTCAGGATGCTGATGGGGCAACCTTCTGAGGGCAGTGGGGTCCTGGGGCAGGGGGTGGGAGAGCAGCTCCAATAAAGTTTAGTAAACCACTGGTCAGCATTTGGATTGGGCTGCAGGCTAGTCTGCCTGGGTGGAACAAAATCCCGCTTAGACCTGGAGTGCCACCCTGGGGCCCCACAACCCTGCCCACCCTGTGAAAGGTCATGATGTGTTGGCGTCCCGGACAAATTTGCGTATCCCTCCATTATACATATATATATATAGATGTGAACTCCATAACACAGGCATTTAAAACTTATCAGCATTCCTGGTTTAACTATACCCACATTCTCACTAATTTTGTGTTCACCACTGCTTCTGCATCCAGTTCCTTCATTCTGCGTCCAATAACTTTCTTGTAAAAGTGTCTCTGATTGTAGGTTCTTTATCTGAAAATGTGTTCACTTTGTCCTTATTGTCTTTAAAAATATATGTTTTTATTGATTTCAGAGAAAGGAAGTGTGAGAGAGACAGAGAAACATCCCCTGACTGTGTATTGAGCCTGCAACAGGGGCATGTGCCCTGATGCTCAACCACGGAGCCAGGGCCTTTGAGTTGTGACAGTATATACAGAATATGTTTGCCTACAGATTTCAGCATGCAAGCAGTGTCAAAGAAAAAAACTGCTTGAAGAAGAGAGCAGCAGAGGAGAATAGGAGCTTCAGACACAATCTGGAAAGCCAAGCTTGTTTTATTTGGAACGCCTGGATGGTTACAACACTATGAAGTGTACACAGGACATTTCTTCAGGAAAGCTCCTGCCAGCCATTGCAGAGGGCGGGCCCTCATTCAGAACTTTGGCCTTGACAGTTTGGCTTTCTCCTGCTCCATGGAACAGCTATCCATGGAGAAAATCATGAGGCTTATGAGGGAGAAGATGGAGGCAGGACACCCAGCGGCAGCATGTAGGAGATGCGCTTACAGTGGACCATGTCTTTGTTAACAGGTAACTTAGGTGGAAACTCTAGGGTGGTTTGGCTGGAAAGGTCTGTGATAATGTTCCAGGCCACCGTTAGCGTGAGGCAGAAGCAGCTGAGGGAGAGATGAAGGGCGGCAGTGTTGTAGCAGGTGCGGAAGAAGTGTGGGAAGGGGGCGCGGATCCAGCTGGCCCAGACCGCCAGAGTGCTGAACACCAGGGACACCGGCGCCAGGAAGTTGGCCAGCAGCATCAGGTCCTGGCCATAGTAGATCTCATCCGGAATGCCCCAGCTCTTGTTGAGCCTGGAGAACACGGACACCTCCAGCTTCATGCCGGACACGTTAAGGGTTTCGACATAGGAAGTTTCCCAAAGTCCAAAGTACATGACAGCGATGGTTGTGCTGTTGAACTCTCACATGCGCCAGGATCGGCTGCTGGCTATGCCCAGGCTGAAGGCCCAGGACAGATAACCCAGGAGGAAGGCCAGGCTTTTGAAGAGCAAGGGCTTCGCCCCAGGCCACCTGAAGGCGAGGCAGCAGCAAAGAGAAGAAAACAGACACCTTGAGCCATGGGTAGCAATGCTCGCCATGTCCCCTTGTTCTTCTTGTCCAAGCCATATATTTAAGAGGTCTACATACATATTGGCCTTCAATTAGTGTTCTAAATATTTTATGTAAGAGCAAACGATGCGAAGAAATCCAAGACCGTGGTGAGAGTTTTAATTTGCAAGGCATTTTTGAAACACAATTTGACAACATCTTTCAAAAGTTGGAATGTTGGTAGCTCAGTGGTTGAGCATCAACCTATGAATCAGGAGGTCATGGTTTGATTTCTCAACAGGCCAAATATCCAGGTTTTGGCCTTGATCCCCAGTAGGGGGCGTGCAGGATTCAGCCAACCACTGATTCTCTCTCATCACTGATATTTCTATCTCTCTATCCCTCTCCCTTCCACTTTGAAATCAATAAAAATATATAGTTTAAAATGTTAAAATGATTGCTCTGGCCAGTGTTCCTAAGTGGTTAGATGAATAGACCAAGCAAAAAGCGCATTAAGATTCGATTCAAGGGCAAATCCTTGGTTTCACCTTCAATCCCATACTATGGACTCTCTTGCCCATTGACTCTTTCTGTCTCTCTTTTTCTCCCTCCCTCTCTCCCTCCTTCCTGTCTTCCCTCCCCGTCTCTCAAAAAGTCAATGGAAAACATATTCTTGGGTGAGGATTAAGAAAAAACAAAAATATATCTAACAATTTGAAATGTTTGTACCAACAGCTTTGAAACCAAGGACCATTTGGAGGCATTTGTCAGAGTTGTGAAAATTTATGAGATGTTAGTTTCATCATCATTTATCAGAGAGAAAAACTGGAATGACTTAAATGTCTATTAATAGAAGAGTGTTTAAGTCAATTATGTTACATTCAGGATTAAAGTGCATTATTACATGACCATTACCAAGACTGAACTGTCTGAAGAAATTTCTGTATCATAACAAAAAAAAGTGAATAATAATACATATGGTATGACCATTTTGTCAAAAGAAATACATAAAGATGTAATTTTATTTACATTTACAAATAGATATATACATACTTTAAAAAAAAAACTAGAAGGAAGTACACAGATCTGTTGAGAGGGGAAGATTTTCATTCCTATTTATGTATTTTTCTGTAATTTGTATGGGTTGTAATGGAAAACATACTTACTTTTGTAGTTAAAAATAAACATGACCTTGAAGATTTATATGTTGCCTAAAATCAGTCATGCATATTTACTTTTTTACTCATCCCTCGCTCAAAATCCCACCTTTACATGTTGGCTTCTTTCGGGTGCAAGTTAAAAATATCCTGATGTGTTTTGCATGAAGCAAGTATATCCTGTGAAGCAACATCTAGATTGTGAGCCATCTTATTTGGATCTCTTTTTCATTTGAACCCATGGGAGCAGTTGCTGGACTAACCAGAAAATGGGGTTCCCAGGGCTTCTCTCTGCTGATTAACATGAGGGAATGAGGCCCACTCAGAGTGAATTCCATAGGTAGCTCCCCAGGAAGAAGCTATTTGGCTCCTCCAAACCCTAGCTCCTTGCTGGGAAGCCTGATATGCCCAGTAGAGTATCAACTCCCCAGGGGAACATGCCCTCTAGATGTTACCAATTGGAAAGTTCCCTCATG
Organism: Cnephaeus nilssonii; assembly: GCF_951640355.1. NCBI lineage: Eukaryota > Metazoa > Chordata > Mammalia > Chiroptera > Vespertilionidae > Cnephaeus > Cnephaeus nilssonii. The sequence continues at coordinate 9,290,717 of NC_137096.1, read as the reverse complement.
AGATGGGATGGGTTGACAGCCAGTCTGATGACCTCCTCGCCAACAGAGGGATGAAGAATGGATTTCAGGCCCAGTGAGTTTTGATGGAGTGAGGGTGTCAGGGAGGTGAAGGCTGCCTTTGCAGGAAAACATGCCAGATTGGGGACATTTGGGTGAGTCTGTGTCCGCACCTGGGGGGATGGGGACATGTCTTTCCTGAAGACCAAATTAGAAAGTCTCCTTATATCTTATTTAGACATTTTACCAGCAGTCCATGTGGAAGGGCCTGGGCGTTCAGAAGATCGGAGATGGCAGGTATACTTGGGAGCTGCAGGGAATGGGGATGGGTGAGGAATGTCCCTCATCAGGAAATGGTCCACCAGGAGAAAGAACCCCTAAAGTGCAAGAGCTGTGGTCAGGTAGAGTGTGGGGCTCAGAACCATGCCAGCCAATCTTTGCACCGCTTCAAAGATTTCTTACATGTGTATATTGTTCTCTGTATGGGTCATGCCCTACTTCAAACACGTGAATATTAATGCATTCAGTTAATATGACCCACTAATACATATATGGCTATGATCCCATTTCATAGACGAGGATCCTGAGCACAGAGAGGTTAACCAACCTACTCAAGGTCACAGAGATATAAATAGCACACCCAGGCTCCAAAGCCCTTACTGTTGACACGGTACTTCCTGGCTGTCCTAATATGGGTTGACATTTATTTATATCAAAAGAGTAAATACTAGACCTGGCCTGTGTTGCTAAGTGGGTAGAACATTAGCCCACTGTAGGGTCTCAGGTTCAATTTGGTAATGGGCACATGCCTGAGTATCAGGTTCAATCCCTAGCCCCAGTTAGGGTACATGTAGGAGGCAACCAATTGATGTATCTATCACACTAAGGTTTCTCTCTGTCACTTTCTCTTTCTCTATGCCTTCATCATTCCCTGTCCTCCCCTCCCTTACACTTGTTCTAAAAACCAAGGGGTAGAATATCCTCAGGTAAGGATTAACAACAAAAAATAGTATAAATGAAAAGAAAATCCCATGATAATTTTAATAATGAGCATATATAGGCTCCTCTATGCCCCATAAAAATGAAAGTGGCCCTGGCTGGTGTGGCTCAGTTGATTGAAAATTGTCTCATGTACCAAAAGGTCGGTGGTTCGATTGCTGTCAGGACACATGCCTGGGTTGCTTGCTCGATACTCGGTAGAGGGGGTTGCAAGAGGGAGCCGATTAATGACTCTCTATTATCACTGATGTTTCTATCTCTCCCTCTCCCTTCCTCTATTACATCAATAAAAATATAATAAGAAGAAAAGGAAGGAAATTTGGACACATGCTACAACATGGATGAACTATGAAGATATTCTGCCAGTGAAATAAGTCAGTAACACAGACATAAGTACTGTATCATTTCATGTATATGAGGTCCCTAGAGCAGTGAAACTCAGAGTGACAGAAAACAACTGTGGGTGCCAGGGGCTAGGGAGAGGAGGGTTCATTGAAGACAGTTTCAGTTTGGGGAGGTGAAAAAGTTGTTGAGATGATGGTGGTGATGATAACACAGCAATGTTAATGTCCTAAATGTGGCTAAACTGTGCATTTAAAACTGGTTAAAATGGTCAATTTTATATTGTGTTATCTATATATAAAAAGCCCAGTGACCACAATGACCGGAATGACTGGTGTGTATGACGTGCACTGCGGCAGCCAACCACACTGATCTGGGCCCCCAATAGGACCTGCCCTCTGGCCATCCCAGCCCCCAATTGGCATCCAACACCCTGATTGGGAGTGGGGCTGGCTGGCCAATTGTACATGGCCCCTCCCTCCCTCCAGCCCAGCTTGATTGGCCCCCATTGTGGCAGAGCAGCTGGACCCCACCCATGCACAAATTTGACAAATTTGTACACTGGGCCTCTAGGATGTATATGTATGTATGTATATATATATATATATCCCATCTAAAAAAAGAGTAATATACACATTAACCATCACTCTGCTACACCCACAAGCCATGGCCACAATCCAATCAGGATCGAGTATGCAAATTAACCCAACCAAGATGGCTAGGGCCACAGAGAGAGCAGGAGAGAGGCTTGGGTTTCCCCAGCAATGGAGGAAGCCAAGCTTTCCACACACCCTGTCTGGCCAAGGCCTCTGCTTAAGGTTACAAAGTTTCAATTATAGAAGATAGATAAATCCCAACAGAAATGGCTGTGGCCATGGAGCTGGAGAGAGCAGGAGCCTAGGGTTGCCCCCAGCATTGGAGGAAGCCAAGCTTCTGCAGCCCTGGCCGGCCCAGGCCTTCGCTACAGGCTACAAAGTTTCAATTATAGAAGATACATAAATCCCAACAGAAATGGCTGCCATCACAGAGCAAGCAGGAGGCTTGGCTCCATTACAGGCTACCAAGTTTCAATTGTAGAAGATAAATAATCCCCAGATATCAGGACCTCTGCTTGGGTCGCCAGGGGGCATGGCCGGCCTGCAAACCACCACAAGCCACTCTTCCAGGCCACCCCACGCCCCAAGGGAACCCTGACCCAGGACACCCTTCAGGGAAAACCAGCTGGCCTCCACCCATGCACCAGGCCTCTATCCTATCTAATAAAAGAGTAATATGTAGATTGACCATCACTCCAACACACAAGATGGCTTCCCCCATGTGGTCAAAGATCCTGCCCCCATATGGACACAAAATGGCATTCACAAAATGGCCAGCAGGGGAGGGCATTTGGGAGGGACCAGGCCTTCAAGGGAGAGCAGTTGCGACAATCAAGCCTGCAGGGGAGGGCAGTTAAGGGGTTACCTGGCTGGCAGAGGAGGGAAGTTGGGATCAAACAGGCTGGCAGGGGAGCAGTTAGACATCAAACAGCCTGACAGGGGTTATAGGGTCTTCAGGCTGGCAGGCCGAAGTGGTTAGGAGCAATCAGGAAGGTAGGCAGGCAAGTGGTTGGGAGCCAGCAGTGGGATCGGGCCTAAAAGGGCAGTCAGACATCCCTCGAGGGGTAGCAGATTGGAGAGGGTGCAGGCTGGGCTGAGGGACACCCCACTCCCCCTTGGACGAATTTTGTCCACTCCCCCTTGCACGAATTTTGTGCACCGGGCCTCTCTCTATATATATAAAAGGCTAGGCAACTTACTGGCTGACCAGCCACCTGGTAGGTACGACCCATACTGATCACCAGGGGGCAAATGCTCAACGCAGGGGCTGCCGAGTGATAGCAACTTTGCAGAGTGCCCTCTTGCACTCTGGGATCCCTTGGGGGAAGTCGGGTTGCCAGTTTCGGCCTGAAACCCGCAGGCCAAGCCTAGGGACACCACCTCCCAGAGTGATCCGGCTGACTCTGCAGATGCCCTTTGAACCCCAGTGCTGCCCCGGCTGACTCTGCAGATACCCTCTGAACCCCAGTGCTGCCCCAGGTGTGGCTGGCTGGGAAGGGACCATGGGAGATTGGCTCCAGGGCATTTCTGGCACATCTTGCCCAGTCCCACCCCGTTGGCCACCTTGTAATTAATTTCCTTTCAATATCCACAGATTCATGCACCAGGCCTGTAGTCTTATGCTATATAATAAAAGGCAAATATGCAAATTGACCAAACAGTGGAGCAACCAGTAGCTATGATGCACATTGACCACCAGGGAGCAGACACTCAATGCAGGAGCTGCCCCCTGCTGGTCAGTGCACTCTCATGGGAAGCAAGCCTAAGCCATCAGTCGGATATCCCTCAAGGGCTTCCAGACTTCAAGAAGGTGTAGGACAGGCTGACGCCCCCCTTCCCTAGGAGTGCATGAATTTCATGCACTGGGCCTTAGTTCTATAATAATATAACCCTAATATGCAAATTGACTAAATGGCGGAATGACTGGTCACTATGATGTGCACTGACCACCAGGGGGCAGACACTCCATTCAGGAGCTTCCCCCTGGTGGTCAATGCGCTCCAACAGGGGGAGCACCACTCACACAGAATCTAGGTTCACAGTGAGGGCAGCAGCTGTGGGGGGAGCCTCTCCTGCCTCTGGGGAGCAGGTGGAAGTCCCCAAGGGGTCCAGGACTGCAGGAGGGCACATACAGGCTGAGGGACCCTTCCCCTCTCCCCAGTATATTAATGTTGTGCACAGGGCCTCTAGTTATAACATGAAAGGACATAAGAAAGCTAATCATTTATAAAGAGAAATATGTGTTTGATTTATGAAAGGAGCAAGGCTCTGTGATTTGACAAAGCTATCAGCGAAGAGGCTTGTAGACCAGCCTGCAAATGTGATGGTGCTCATTTCTGTCTAATTAAGGTAGCCAGTCCCGGCTGGTGTGACTCAGTGGTAGAGCATTGTCCTATCAACCAGGAGTTCATGGTTTGATTCCTGTCCAGGGTACATGCCCAGTTTGTGAGATGGATCCCAAGTAGAGGGCATGCATCTCTCATCATTGGTGTTTCTATCTCTCTCTCCCTCTCCCTTCTTCTCTCTCTAAAAGCAATAAAAACATGTTTTTACAAAATACAAGTTTTAACATAAATGATAAACAAATAAAGGTGGCCTACGTTCACCTCTCTGCAGGACTGCTGATGACAGTGAAACTGTTCATAGAGCAAATAAAGGGATTACATAGATACCCAGCCACCCCAAGAAATCTCAGGGCTCTCTTAACTAGGGTAAAAAATAAAGCGCAATGGTTACCCAGCCAATACAGAAGTCGGGAGGAGGACATCTCAGAGGTACAAATGGTAGCAACTGCCAGCCTGTAACAGAGATGAAGAAACCAAACATTCTTATGTTTCCATGGCTCCCAGGGCTGGCCTGCAGGCCCACCTTAAAGAGCCAGAGCCACAGAACAGGTCTTCAAGAGTTGAAGTCTTTCTATTGTAGAAATGTCCGTTTTGAGGTCTTAGACCAAATAGTCACTGTAATCCGTCAGGGTGTTAAGTAGAAAACCTGGAAGTACAGCCATGGTGATGGGGTGCAAGTCTCATGATAGGGAACTAGTTCCAGGCCACAGGGTGGCCTCCCTGATCAGTCATAGAACCAGGACTTTAGGCGAAACTGACTTGGGCCCTGGCTGTCACCGGACTCTGCTTCCAGTTGGACCTTACTGTCTCCCTGGAAGAGTTCCTGTTAGGAACTCACACGGGACACGTGAGCTGGGGATGGAGGTGGGCAGGGAGGAGAAGAAAGGGCCAAAGGGGGTGGCAAACAGGGAGAACAAGGAAGCAAAAGGGCAAAGTGACTCCTGAGTCAGGAAACACTCAGCTCACGGGGCGGGCACTGTGACAGTCACGTGCTGGTGTCCCGGAACCCAGGTGCTGCCTCTGCTGGGTCTCCCTCCTCAAGTGCTCTCACAGGGACCCTCCCTGCCTGGCACCCCCAGCAGAGGCCAGGCACTGTCCCATGCTGACCCCCAGCCCAAAGGCCACATGGCAGCCTCTAGCTCCTGGGCACTTTGGAAGGATTCCTAGGGAGGAGAAAGAATGAGAGAAATGCCACCTCCCTCAGGTGCCCTCGCTTCGTGCTGCCCTAATGGGAAAGGTGCAGGACATATTCTCTTTCCTTATTCCTGTGAAAAAAATAATAAAGTGAGAATCTTAAACAGTCATTCCCAAAGAGCCCTTGACAAGGGCTTGGAACTCTTTTCCCTGCTTCCCCAGAGCAGAACCTGACATGGTGGCCGCCTCACCTGCTGCATCTGAA